>NC_071580.1:14213750-14910000 GCF_024509145.1 Vidua macroura | reverse complement strand
CATGAGAGTGGCAGATTCGAGAGATGAGCTGAGAAAAGGCTGTCAGGAACTGGTAAGGTGCCAGGTGATTTGTGTGCTCTGTAATCACCTTGTTTATTTTAGCCAGATCATTTTTCATTTGAACACGTTCTGAACGACCTGCTGAAAAATGAAAAGAAAAGACCATATTCCTGGTTCTCCTCACTGGAAATAGAAAGTCATTTAAATCAAGGCTATAGAATAATATTTTGTTGGCAATTTCATAAGCCAAAAAAAATTGAAGGCAACAAAAAAGCTCCAACTGTAAAGTTCTTTTTAACACAGCATAGAGTGACTGAATGCTATTTAACTAAGCAGAATACCAGGAAATTAAATCTCCTTACACTCCTAAAATGACTTCTTTAAAATGATATGGTGGGATAGAATAGACTAAAAACACTCCATGTATTTGCCTGATAAAAGGATTCCAATGTTCTTTAGTGGAGAGGAAATGAAGAAAGTCTTTCCATGGGATGAAATTAGCACATCTGCTCCTATCTTCCTATCTCCACCCCTCCCTGAGGACCCAGCTTGAGTTTCACATCAGCACCTCAGAGTGCAGGATCTTATGTGCCTGCAGCCAAACAGTTGACCTAAGTGTGTAGAATGAGGACAAGATCAAGGAGCACAACTGTCTGCTTCTCTCCGGACCTGCAGGCAAAGTTTGCAATTTTCATTTGTACCAAAATCTCCCACCAAAGTATATCTGTGGTGATAGATACTCATGCCTTCACGCTGCTGTCTACAAGATTTTTTCCCCCTACATTTCAGTAAAATGAGGCGGAAAATTTCAGTGAAATTCCTTCAAAGACTGGAACCAAAACGAACTGAAAGAAAAGCCCCAAGGCCTAACACTTTACTGTAGCAAGTGCATACAAAACCATTACTCATCACTCATGAGGCACCTTGAAAGTGGTGACCAGGGGCATGCAAGGATTTTCCCTGTATCTAATGACTTCAGTTACCCAAGGAACAATGTTGTCTCACTACATACTTGAAAAAATTCTGGAAGATTTAATTAAAATAATTAATACTCTCCTGCATATTAACATCCTGTATTTTACAAGAATAGTAGTACTTTCTTGTTTCCATATAACCTTAGGCAATAAAGATAAATGAAGAACTGTAAATATACTTCACTGTTCTTTCAATCATCTATTCAAAAGAATGACATGGAAACTATGTACTGGGAAAAAAATGTTTTACCTTTTTCACATTCGTATGCTTTTGCTCCAAAGTCCAGCCATAAAGACAGCATTCTTGGCATTGACTGATAAATGAATTGGTTTCCATACTGTAGAGACCTGTGATTAAATGTTTAAATCAAAGAATGTTATATATTGGAAGTAATACAAATTTTACATTCTCATTTGTTTAATATTCCATTCTAACTTTAGAAATGGAATATTTCTATACTAAGTACTTTATATACTAATACTTTCTATACTAAATATTTTCTATACTAAAATATTTCTAACTTTATGTTAGCATTTTAATGCATCTGCAACAACCAAAAAATATACTAAGGGTTTGTTTTTATTACTTAAAACCACAGATTAAATAATTAACTGTCTGACAAAAGACACAATTGGTTAGTCAGAAGTAAAACTAATTATGTATGAAAACAAAAAGGAAGCATGTAACATTTTGTTTTGCAACAGTGCATAAAAATTGGAGTAAGCAAAGTTCCCCTCTAACCTCCCAAAGTGATGAACTATGTATCTGATCAGATCTCCTTGTTTTTCCATCTTGTTGTCAGTTACCATCGGCATTAATTTATCATAGTATTTTGCAAGATAAAAATGTCCATCTTCCCATTCTGGTAAGAAAACTGTAACATCCTGCAACACCAAAATGAGATAATTACTTCTGAGAGAACACAAAAAAAAATTCTCAAGAAACAATCTCGTTTATGTTGTGCAGTGTACGTGCAAAGAAATTATTAATTGTTAACCCTGTAACTCCAAAAATTCTAATTTTGCCTCAAGATAATTGCTTCTACAAACCAGAAGTCTGTTTTTAAAATACCTTTTGCTTTTGGAGAGACATAATTCAAGATAGAATGATAAGGGATTCCTGAACTAGGAAAGATCATACTTTAATTAAAATCAGGTTCCTGATCCTAATAACTCAGTACTGAGTTTCTTAGAGCTTTTTGTAAAGTGAAACAGCATGTTAACAGCTGGACTTGGTCATCTTTCTGACCTTAATGAATCTGTGATTCCATATCTTTCACATTTCTGTTTTCCTTCTGAATCAGGATGTTTGAAAGAAAAAAAATGTGTGACATGAATTAGAAAAGAAATAATTGGTGAGAGGCACATCTCTTATCTAATAATACTGGCTTCTTTCTTGTACCAACACTTAGCAGAGAGTACTGTCAGTGTCTTTATGGAATCCACTGAAATTTCATTTGTATACATTATTTCAACCTTCATTAGATTTGATACATTTACATTTTTCTCTAAATGACTTTTACAGAAGTATGTTATTTAGTAAGACAGGAATAACTATTAACAGTATCAAGTGCCAAAGCCTGGACAGGAGACATGCTGCTTTTAAGGAAGCATAAACATCTTGCATCCCTAGTGTTTTAGAAGGCAATATTAATCAATGCCAACAAATATTTCACAAGATGAAGCATGCAGTGCTGTGTTGTTCAAGAAGATCCTACCAGTTGTCCCTTTTCCTAGTTCTTCAGAGACTGGAAGCACATTTAAATCACAGTTCTAAGTCACTACCAGAGAGAGAAATAACACTGAAGAGTAGTGCAATGCATCACCAGCTCAACTCTGTGTATTTGGAGTAGTCCACATTTTAGTAAGGAATTCTAATCTGTGCAAGCATGAGAATAAAGCCATACTTCTGTGACTTGTTTATTTAAAAAGAATTAATGAACTACTATGAACTGTAGTCTTCCCTGTACTGATGTGTTACATTAAACCCGGTTAAGACAGGTAAATTTCACAAAAACTGCTTCCCTCCTACAATGGATGCACTGTTTAATCCCATTTATGTTATACTTGGTTGACACCATCAGGAGCAGAACAATAGCTTACTTAAGGAATACATGATTATTCAAAGCTCCTGCCTTGTTAACAGTAGTATTCCAGATTACCTTATACTTTTTCATGACTGCATTGCTTTCAAAGTTAGCAGTTTCTTCCATAAATCTGCCCACTAGCAGCATTGCCCGACCATGGATGAGCTGATTTTTGCTACTGCAGGGTGCTTTATTTTCAGGGAAGCATAACTCAACCCCCTTCTGGAGAACAATTAGTGCTTCATGAACTTCACCCTAAGGGAAAGACAGAAAACATTTTATATACTTTAAATAAGAGAGATACAAAACTTCCCTCTTAAGAGTTGTTATTAAGGCAAAGTTATGTCCCCAAATACGTTCTAGGCCATTCTGGCTGTGGTAACTGAATATTACTAACTTTAAATGCTTCTTGTATTCCTTGTTATCTCAGCATTGTTGTGCCTTTAGGTGTACCACAGTAATTTCTCTCATGTTTGCTGCCTACTGCTATTAGTTAAAAGGAAACAAATTAAGAAGAGGTCTACTATAAAGATAATATAAATTTGCCTGGGCTGCATTGACAGAGACAGGTAATCCACCAGTTTTATACAAAGGTGCCAGGAAGGTCAGATACAGAACAGGGCTGACCAGCACCTGGAGGATCAGCTGCAATGTGTTGGTAGTCCCAGCTGACATATCTTGTTTTACATATGCTGACTGTGTGCCATTTTTATCTTGAAGAAAATTTAAAATATTATTATCTTGCATGTAGGAATTTAAATTTCATTTTTGTTTTCCTTACCTTGGACCAGAGCCACTTTGCTCTTTCTACATAAAGTTCTGAGAGCGTTGATTCCCCAGCATTCAGCAGGGCATTATAGGCAGTCTGGTGATGCCCAGCTTTCCTTGCAACTCTAGCACTCTGGAGCCAGCACTGTCCAACAAGCTCACTGTAATCCTGGCTGCAGGGACATTTTTACAGAAAATGAAACATTTCTATTTTGAATGCTACTTTAAAATCTGAAGTAAAAATCACAACGTGTTGAAACACAAGTTGAATTTCTCAAGAAGTTATATACACTATGTAACAATAGTTTCAAATTATTTTAATACATTTGTTTCCATTTTTCCATTTAGGACTAGAAATAAATACACTTTCTCCCTGTTTCTTGCTTCTCTCTCCTTCAGACACTGCTTCTCCTTCTTATTTTAAAAGTACATAATATTGGGGGACTACTTTTATCTAGAACAAATTCCCAGAGTTTTATCTTCTCTCTTCTAACATATATATGGAAATCCAGAATATCACTGAGAATACAACACAGACAAGAAACAGTAACGTCCTCACCTTTTGCTGAGACTAAGCAAAGCCCTTCTCAGTGCTAAAATGGGTTCTTTTGCTCTGTAAGAGTTTTGAGTCATTTCAATACGAGCACACCAGTTCAGGGAATCTCTACTGTGGTCACCATCGCGTTGCTGAAACATTGGCCCAATACTGTGTTCCAACTCACACAGCATATGCAACCTGTGTTAGCAAAATAAAGGCAAAAAATTGGTGAGAATTGATTACTGTTTGACATACATACATATTTTACAAAGTTTTTGCTATTTTCTTCCTAAAATTTGGCACTGTAAATAATGTCACCCAGTAGGATTTATTCTAAAAAGCAAAAATGCAGCAAAACCAAGCACATAAAATCCAGGATTTACAAAATGATTCATTTTTCCTCAATACTCCTTTGATAAGTTGCTGAAGAAAGAGACAATGTAAATCACTCAGAGAGGAAGTCAACCTTTACAAAGAGTATTTCTATTACTTTCAGCAACAACTATTCAGAATATCCGACATTTTCAACAAATCCCATTTTAAAAGCAATATACTTTTATTTAAAGTGAAGTTATTCAATTTATTTTAAAATACCATTACTGTTCATATCTGTCACTGTAAAGATGGAAAGCTGAGTGGTTGTAAATGCCCCAGTTCTCCCTGGCAGAGAGAAGTGGGTACAAATGTAGTGGGTACATCTGACAGAGAAAAAGTGATCCTTGAAAGGCTTCCAAGTAGCCTGGATCAGTGGCTAAAGGAAACTACTTTGAAACTCTTCTTTCTCAATACCCAAATTTCATTTCCCAAACAACACTGCAGAAATTACCAACAGAAAACAGAATTAAGAAGTAACCTAAAACATGCACTTCAACTGACTTCAGCCAATATCTTGCCATAAGGATGCATTTACAGTGCAGAGGAAGTATTAAGTCTATTCAAAAAGGCTACTTTTTAGTCTACTGCAGCCAAATTAAAGGTTTATTAATAAAGAAAAGGGATGGGGTTTAATTCTTACTGCTCTTTCTTGATTAAAAAGGGAGTGTTTTTCAGCCTCCATACAGATCAAAAGCAATGCCCTTAAGTTAATGGCTTTACTGGCCTATTTGTACTACTTCAAGCATGGAATTAAACTGCTGGTTTTTATTACCTGATGTTTACATTTGCTTGCTAGCTGATTTGGAAAGACCATACCGCATAGTTCTATTGGGAATGTTTTCCATGGAGGATAAATAAAAATTCCTAATTAATCAAAGGTTTTCACTTGGATGAATAAAAAAAAAAGGTGACAAAAAATATACCATTTACTGTAGAAATGCAATATTCTTACTGCTGCATACTTGATTACATGATTTCTGATTTTAAAAATAGTGCCATGAAAATGAGAAACCTGATAATGTGTTCATATCCTCGCTGATAGGATCCTCTTTCAAAGCTTGCTGCTGAAAGGGGCACAATCTGTTCTGCTCGAACAACCTTGAGTGTTTCATAAAAAGCTGCTTCATTTTTCTTCTTGGCTGATAATAATAAATGTCCCAGTCTGACACTCCAAGTAGTGGACTTCACATCTTTGGGGAGAAAAAGAAGACTCTGCTTCTTTAAGCAGCTTAACCTGAATGTGCTAATTTGTCTTAACATATTACTGGAAAAATAACTTCTTCTCAGAACTAAGTAACTGCATGTTATTAACACTGTATAATTCAACTCCACAATCCACCCAGCCAAACAAACTCAAAAGATACACACACTCGAAACTTCTGCTCAAAGACTATACAGGTTACAGTCAAATTCAGTTACAAAATCCAGAACACAGTCAGAACCAACCTTCCTACCAGTGAAATCCAAATCAAATGACAATAGCTACCCCTTAATTCAAGATAATTAAACTAAAACAATTGTTCAGAAATGCAATGAAGTATTAATACTTTTATGTAATGATAACTTACCTGAAGCCAAATAATTTTCCAGTAAATCCCATTGTGATAGTTTCCAGGCTGCTTCCACTCTGTAAGTGTTCAACTCAGAAATCCATTCAGACCTATTAAAAGAAAACAAAGGCAATACAATTTTGTGCTGTCTCCTCTCAGTATGTTAATCCTACATTACATTAGCAAGTGTTCTTTACATAAAACTTTTCTTACTTGAAAAGAGGCAAGATAAGCTTGCTTCTAAAGAAAGTCAGTAAAACCAAAGGACATGCACTAATAACAAATAAGATCTGTGCAACATGATCCCACGAATGCAACCTCCAAAGAGTGTATTTAACTTCTGTGGTACACATCAAAAACTACCAGCTTTTAATCCATCTACCTATTAGACTAAAGAATACCAATGGAATCAGTGACATGGGAAACAATGCAAAAATCCTACCTAAGAAATTAAAGCACATACCAAGACTGCACACAGTGCAGACAAGAACTATGAAAATTTCTGGACTTCCTGAAATAAATAATTTATAGATAAAGCACTCAAAGTTTTCTGGCTTCACACTGCTAATTCAATTATGTTTAATAAGCCTCCAATGTTTGATAATGAGCAGAAATGGCTACTGAGGCAGAGATTTATACCAGAGCTTCATATTATTCAAATGAACTGTGTATTAGATGCTTACAGTACCTATTTGCAAGCACTCCATTGACCTGAGTTATTACAGCAGATAACTGACCGAGGCCTAACATGGACTTCACTGCACCATGATAGTGAATGATCTAGAAAGAGGAAAAAAAACCAAAACAACAAATGAAAGCCCCACATACACATTAATGAAACTCATGGCAATCTGAAGGAAGAAATATGCTCATTTGGGTGGTTTTTAGAACACAAAAAAGCATAACTAATTGCACCATAAGATAAATGAACATTCAAAAAATCCAGTAAAATAGTTGTTTCAGTTCATAAGCTACTTCCAACAGCAATAATTATTTAGCAACTGGCATAATAAACACTTAGATTCCTATTTTACTTAAATATTCTGAAGACCTTTTTTTGCCTTAGTCATCTGTGAGCCAATAAGATGAAAAATAATATTTATTAAAAAAGAAAGTTTTTAATTTACCTGATCAGGTTCCAGTTGGATAGCCCTATCATAGCAAGCTGTTGCATCTCTTAACAAGCCAATACTTTCATGTTCAAGGATTTGTTCTTTGAGAGACGGCTCTGCTTTCCGAATGGCGCTCACCCCAGCCACTCCATCTGGCTCGTGCATAGCAGCATACAATTTCTGTATTCAAACAGAATTGGACGTGGCCATTAAAAACAAGAAGTTATTTTATAGATAACCTGCAGAATCACAGAACTTCTTGAACATGGAGCACACACTACTCTGTAGGATTAATTGGCAATAAATTTTCATTGAAGATGTCAGTTTTGCCAGGTTCCTGCCAAAGTTGAGCTCTACTTCTTCTTAGTATACAGTAATATTTATGATCTCATACTATTGATAGAGTAACACGTGAAGTTACCTGAAACCATCTGTATGAAGAGCAAAATAAATATCCTATTATTACATGATAGCATAAGGATGATTACTTTTGGTGAAAAAGCAACATACTAAGTTTTTTTCAAATTTGAAGTGCCACTGAGGAATATAAACCCTAGAGATTCACAAACAGGATCATCCCACAGGTTAAAATACTTCTTGAAAAGAATTTCTATAATTTGCAACACCTTTAGCATTGGCTCATTTTCTACTTTAGAATAAGCCACTTACAATTTTTTCAAATGTACCTGGCTTTTTTTTTATTATTATTATAGTTGGCTGTATTTTCTGGCAAAAGGCACAGAGCCAACTTCAAAGCAATAAATGTTATCCTATCAACAAACCCACATTTAATTTTTTCAGGAATTTACAATCTTTTATTATACAATAGAAAACTATTCATTCCTTTTCATATAGGAAGCATGCCAAGCAAGAGAAAGTACTAAATATCACTGAAACACAGATGACTAAACACCTGTATTTAACAAGTGCCCAAATAAATCTTTTTTTCTTCCCATCACAAAGAAGAATTTAACCAATCTTTATTTATCATACACATTTAATAAAAATAAAAAACAAAAACCAAAAAGAACTTCAGAACCTGAAGAAATCCAAGATGTTCCTGAATATTTTGTTTCTTCTCTGTTATAAATGATTCAAAGTGCATCACAGCCCTGGTGTAAGCCTTGGAACGAAAGGAGGCTACAGCCAGCGTATCCTGGGGAATGAGGTCTAGGAAACGGGTCACATTTTGATATTCTCCATAGTCCTCACTTGATGCTGTTGAAAAAAAGACAAAATAAAAAGTTTGTCAACTGAGGTTTCATTTATAAGAATTACCTATGCATCAAAATTTAATTAACTCATTTAACAATATAGTGAGATCACTATACTAATTACAGAACATGGTTTTCTCTTCCGTCAACAATAATTCATTTAAAACAATTCTGGTGAACTTTCTACATCTTGCAAGACAGCACAGACTATTATATATTTTATGTTATATATTATATATATTATATATATTATATTCAGTTAAACAGAATGTTTAGAAAACTATCAAGAAATGAACATTACATTGTTCAAATTTTAAATGTGTATTTCTTGGAACAGGCATTCAGAACAATCCATCTGGGGTAGAAGGGGTGGAAATTGCAATATGACATTAAGAAATCACAAAAGGGATTACATATTCTACTAATACAGCATTTGTAAATGGTCACCATGTGAAGCTGCAAACATAAATAAAATTCTTCTTTGAATAATGTTAATGCCATTTAAAATAAAATAAGCATCCCTCACTTTTTAGATCACTTCTGTCTTTGCTAGACTTGCCAGCATTTTTCTCAGCAATGAGTATTTGAAACTTGTGTCTCGCCCACTGAGTGAGATGATCCAGCATGGAGAACACTGTCTGTGTGCTCAGCTGGCTCAGATCAGATGCGCTGTCCTCAAGTCTCCTGCTGGACTGGTCATCGTGTTTCAGAACAGCCATAATCTCCATGTAAACCTACACAAAGGTAAAAGATAAAGTGTCATACCTACAGCAAAATAGCAATAAACAGCAATTAACACCAAAGTCAATCTAAAATACTAGATATTTTAAGTGTATATTTTAATAATTTGGAGATTATTTTCATGATCTTGTCTCTCAATCTCAAAAGGAAGAAATGGCAAACCAAGCAGCAGCTGTTGTTAAGGGATTCCATACAGGGAGAAAGTCTTGAGGTTTCAAGACACAACAAATGCTACTGCATCTCTTTTACAAATACAATACTTCAAGATTTGGTAAGAATAAAGCTATCTACTGGATACAAGATTACAGATCTACCTTTTTGCTTCTGTTTAAATAAATGCCATGACAAAGTATCTGTTTCTGTTTGGTTTAGTCTATAAAATACTAGCTAACATAAATAACAGATGCTTATTGTGGATTACTTGCTCACAGAGGAAAAATCATCACATGCCTCTATACACCCACAATATTTAAACACAAATATTTTAGCTGTGAAATTTCAAATTAATGGAATGTAAGTTATACTTTTCAGTATCTTCTAATTCCTTCGTCTCACCCAGGACATGCTTACAAAGAGTCCTTGCAAACTTGCATCTCTCTGTACATATATGTGCTGCTCTCAGTAAAAATGGCAGCACTTGGACACATGCACTGACAGCTCAACTGAAGGAAAACAGGATGACTTCTCCCCCAGCCCTGCTTTGCTACAACACATCTACATATCCTGCTCCCCATGAATCTGGCAGCTGAATAGTTTATCCACTGAAACTATAATTGTATGCAAAGAAGAGGAAAAAATTACGAGTCTGAATTCTTGGAATTATACAAGTTCAATTTACTGGCTGTTTTTGTTGCACATTTCCTCTTTGTACCACTCCAGCTGTTGATGTTACTGCAGTCGTAATTAACTACACAATATCTCATCCCAGGCCAACTGATGGAAATCTGCAGATTGTGTTCCAACACAAACTTTTATGAGTATATTCAAAACCCTGACAGAAAATTTATATTATTACTTCTATTATTAATACACAAAAAGGAGTTTAACACCTGAACAATTTATTCACGTAGGCCTACAGAGCTGAGCAGCTCTCTTGAAGAACAGCTCTTGATCATTTCTGTGAAAAATACTACCATCTTACACATCTCACCTCTTGCTGATCCTCTTGACTGCATCCCAACAAAACATAGACAAGGATGTGTGGAAGCAAATAAATTGTCACTTTATAGTCATTTTTCATCATAATACTGCAGCAATCAAAAACTTTTCTGGCAAGATCATGTCTCACCTACAGAAAAATATTATTTCCAGGAAGAGCATCATTACAAAAGTGCAAATACATGAACAATCAATAGATTTCCTTTTGTTGATGAACACAAATTCTAGTCCATCAAATAACTTTAAGATACCTGTCTCCTGCAGAAGGTTCATCAGACTTAAATCTGCAACAGGGATACCAGATGGCAGCTGCTATTACATGTAGCAACTGCTGACAGCAAAAAGACAGGTAAGCACTGCTTACATTTCCACTTCTCCATGTGATCTACACCATTGTGAACTTGCACTGGCCATAGAAAAAAACTTAAGACTGAGAGTCTGCCACTACACTCAGCCTCTCTTCTGCCCTTAAAAGCCTGCAGAAAGTAGGATATTATGAAGACATTCAATTCTACTCTGTCTGAAAGAGGACAGTGTAATTACTGAGCTATTGTAATTCAATTCACTTTTAACAGTGTCTGATTTGGAAGTGACATTTTCAGTGGGTCACTTAGATACTGGAAAGGGAAAACAAAAAGAAGATACAAGTACTTTTTATGTACTGGGACTATGGACCTGCAGGGAAATCTTTCCAAAACTGAGAAGGTAAATCCAGAAGCATTTCAGACACTTTTCACAGGCATTTGTCTGTGCCTCCAGTTTCACAAGAATGTCAGGACAAAGACAAGTTTCCTTGATTTTTAGCTTTGCCACTGCCTGTGAAGCCTCGCCAGGAAGAAGTGCTAGAGAAGGGGGAGTGCAGCACCCTGCTGAAGAAGCAGGAAAGTCCTGTCAGAGGCCTGTAGCCAACATATTCTCCCCATCCATCCCTGACCTGCAGAAACTGAAATGAGGTTCAAGAACTGTCTTGCAAAGAGCCTTAAAGAAAGATTTCTTTTCTTACCTTTGTTATAAGATAACCTGCCCAAGTTGCTGACCATTCTGCAAAATTATCACCTAATTTGCTTAAGTAAATTGGCTTCTTCACCTTAGACCAGTTTACAGCCTTCTGGTAACTCTTGTACCTGTAATTGTGAAATATCCATTTAATAAAACTACCTTTTCATTTAATATAGTAAGAAATAGCACACTGTTAGTTATGCAATTTCCTCACTGGAGCACTATTAAGTTCTGTCTTCTGAATCTTTAAAAGTAGAATTAAAACCCCCACTTTCAGAAGTCAGCATCTTTTATTCTAGACCCTTTTAAAATTAAATATGAAAAAAAAATTCTCATAACTTGTTAGGTTGTTTGTAAGTATATTTTAAAGTGCTATTAGTAATCAGTTTTAAGAAATGAAGTTTGATAAATATTTCAGTACTATGTTCTTGACAGGAAAAACACAGAGCACACATGAAAGCTGAGAAATGCCAAAAAGGCTGTTTTCTAAAAAGGTAAAGCTTATCACCAACATAATTTGAAGTTTCATTTTATTGAAGTAATGATAAAAATAATGTGAAGAAAAAGTCAAATTAAAACTCAGTGAGCTCCTTCTACTTCTGTAGAAGGTAGGAATAATAGGAGATGCTAGTAGATTTGAGTAGAGGGGAAAGAAAAACGAAAGTTTCAAAACATCATAAAAGTCAATGCTCTAAGGACAAAAGGGCAGACCTGGGCAAAGTATGAGCTCTGAGCTTTATTTGTTTGATTTAGAGAGAATTACATTCAAGTAAGTAATAATTCAGCTTTTAGTAGAAAGACCTTATTTCAATTTTGTATATATACATATCACTCTTCCCAGAAGAGTGAGAGTCACAAAACCATATAGGGTTAATACTAGCCTGGAGAAAAAACCAAACAGATGTGTTATGAAAAGCCATTCCTTAAACTGTCATATACCGTGTGTTTAAGTGAGGTTCCAAGATCTCCTGCACATGCTCAGGAAACCTCCTCCAAAGCCTGGAGCCAGGGCAATCAGTGTTTGTCTCTCTACAGTCATAGATGGACAGTAACTCCTGAAAAGGCATGGTTGCATCACTAAGTTAGCACTGAGAATTTTCATGACCACGGTACAAAACCTCGTGCATATGACCAAAACCCAGTGTATATGACATGATCTTTCCAATCTGAATGATTCTATGATAAGTAATGGGAGAGAAGTTATGGAATGCTTAATTAAGAAATCATAACTAAAAAACCGTTATCCAGCACTGTTCATCCCCTGTTACCAGGCAAATTTTCATTTCAACTACTGATTCCCCAGATTCTCCAGCTGGTGTTTGGACCATATTATCTTGCATTCTTCACATCTGCCAATAAACCAGGACTAGAATTTAGTCTGATTCCTCCTTGTGCAGGGAGTGCACAATCTTGTGCAGATGCTAATAAAATTTTTATCCTGCTGACTACATAGGGCCATCTATTTTCTCCTGGACTAAAGAACTATCCCAAAGTTTTCACGAAGATATTAAACATCAAAAACACCAAGAACAAAAAAGAAACCAAAAACCCCCATCCACTAAATAAAACCAGCACAAAAGACTAGAGCCTGAAAATAAGGGTAGGCTCCCTTTCACTTACTTCTTAGACGTGTAAGCAGAAACCATCATAGGAACACTGCTTTTCATTTCTGCCTGTGCCACCTGAACTAATTCTAAGTCACTCTCAGGATTACTCCTTAATCCCTGTGTATGGATTGCTAGTTACCTCTGAAACATCAGATGTCTCCTAAAATATTGTGACACAAAAGCAAACAGATCTATCTTATTTAAGAACTACCCAGAATACTAAGTGTACTTTCCAATTGAAACCTGTTACAGGATGAAGTTTCAAATACTTAAACATATGCTTCAAAATGAAAATTTGTATTGCATAGTTCTAAATTCAATGTTACAGAAAATAATCTGTGAAATAAAAGTAGGATCTTATCTTACCTGAATTGCATATGCTGCAGAATCCTGAGCACGAACATTGTCAGCATAAGCAAGGAAAGCTCTGGTCAATTCCATTAACAATCCATAGGCAAAATTTGGATCTTCCACTCCAGCCTTAATCACAAACAGAATGCCAGTTTTACTAAAACAGAGTAATAGCTATATCTTTAAATAATCACTTGGAAGCGTAACTCTAAACTGTTTTAGGGGAGACAGCAAGTCCAGATTTTCAAAGAGTCTAGAGAGAAGAGGTTCCCTCCTCCCAAGGACTTTTAGAAGACCCCTAATGCTAAACAAAATACTACTGCAATGCTTCTTACCACAAATGTAAAGTGTTTTCCTTGAGTTTCACTTGTTGAAAAATCGAGCCTGCCAGGATCTATGGCTCCCAGCTCACCTAAACATTCTCCACAGAGCAGTCGTGCCTGGGAATTTGCATCCTGGCAGCCAATGAGAAGCACTGTTACCAGCTGGGAGATGACTGGCTCCACGGTTTCACTGTCTGTAACATACTTGATCAATTCTTCCTAGGAAGATGGATAATAAAGATGAGTTATTCTACAACTGTATTTGTAAATAATCTTGGAAATCTTCATTTAGCCATGAGTTCAGATTGTAACTACAGTCCAATTGCACTAATCTGCTTCTCACCCTAGGAAGGACTAAACAAATGTGTGAGAGATTTGGGCCTCAGTTAATAATGCTGTCATGGCCAATGTTGTATTTCATTATCATGCACCTCTCTACTAACATCATTTTCCTTCTCTGTTTTACCTCTTTTCTATGTTATCTTTTTCACTTACTCATCCCTCTTCTTATGTGTTCCAAGACTTCCTCCCCATTTCTGTCATGCAACTGTAGTCATACCTTCTAGGTTTGCTGCCATTTCTATTCCTATTATTTGTCATTTCTTGGACATTTCGTCACTCTCAAGTCCTACAAAGCCCAGGGTTTCAAGTCCTTTGATCAATGTCCATCATTTTAATTGGGTGTTCTTTCTTTTTTTGCTTTGGCCCAGCTTTTACTCCTCAGTTTCACATTTAGTCCAAATACAGAAAAAAAATCAAGATGTTTGTCATTGTTATGCTTAATGAAAACTGAAACCACAGCCAACATAACAGAGCAAATAGTTCCACAAGCTGTGGAACTAATTAAGTTTGATTTATCTCAATTATTTTGCTAGATCTCTAACTCAGCAAGACATGGCAGGATTTTGCTGACCTGAGCTGCAAGAATTACTGGTTGGCCAGGAGCACACACAATAATTGTTTGTTCTTTTAGTTGATTTTTTTTTTTAATTTCTGGCTAAAGAGCATCTCACAATCTTATAATTACTAAGGGTACAGATTTATTACTTTTTCTAATGGGTCACATACACCCTTTGGGCTAATAACCACACAGAATTGTAAAGCAGTGTCTTCAGCTTGTACGTGGCTATAAAATCTTTTTGAATATGATCAATGGATTCCAATTTTAGAGGGTAGAAGACAAAGAAGGAAGAGGAAAAAAAAGAAGGTCTAAGGTGGTCCAAGCACATCTTAATTCTTTCATATATGACACACACACACACTCTTGCTTTTATGTATGAGGCTCCTGATGCAAAAGCCATACATGCCCTAAACAGACAATAAGTCCAGATAATAAATTGCTGCAATGGACTTTTTACATACATCTTTCCTCAGAATTGAAATAAAAAAGTACACTAGCCTTGCTAAATCAGCATCACAAAGATTTGAAGGATTTGAAAGCCCACCTACACGGCGGTGTCATGAAAAAGAATCTATTTTCCCCGTAATATAAAGAAACAACTTAATGAACTGAGGAGAATAACTCAGTTCAAGTGAACACCCTGTAACAACAAGGAGTTTTAGACTTTTGGTCCAGATGCTAATTTGATTTATTTTTAGTTCTACTGAAGGAGGTTTTCATACCTGGTTCCTATACAATGTTTCTTTCAGGCTGGTAAGTGCATGAATCCGAACATCCACATTCTCGTGCTGAATAGCTCTCATAGACAGCTGCAGGGCTGTCTGCAGGTCTGTGCTTTTGGAGGATTCCTGAGCATAACATAAGAAGTTCAAGTTAAGTATAAGAGGAATATGACAGAAAGTATAATAGGAATACAACTGAACAGCATCTCAAAGAACACAAGCAAGAATACATGGAAACAACTGCCTTTTTGCTTACATTCTCGCCTATATCTATATACCATTGTCTTCTTGCCTATTTTTAGAAATGTTTTACTCAAAAATGTGCTATATTTTACTTTTGGGTAAATATAATGATGGCGTAAATAAGAATTATAAAATCAGAAGGAAATGCTTTGCTTAAAGTCTGTCTAAAATCAAATTAATTTCTACTTTTGTTATATCACTCCCACAAAGTAATTGCTACTTCCCATCTATTACCTAATCATTCTGAGGACAAGCAAATGAAATGGACCATAGAGTACTCCTAAGAAGAGACAAACTTTGCTCCCTGTAAAGGCATATGGCCATAGCTAAAACTGTTCACTTCTCATCCTAAAATCTGTCACAAAAGAGAAGAAAAGTCAGGGTTCAGGAAGATGCTACAGAAACAAGAATGTTGAACATATTTCATTCCTAAACAAGGATCAGAACCAGCTTCAAACTATGCGTGTGATACACAAAACCTATTTTGTGTATCACAGGCAGATAAATATATTTCCACTTAGCAATACACTTTACATGTTTTCCTCAGTTGTCATGAATTCATTTTATGCAACAAAGCCAAGCAAATAAATAAAGGAAGCTGTACCTTTCTGTATTCCTGAAGGACAACCTGAACTTCTTTTAGTTCTGGAAGGTCAGGTAGAAAATATATTTCATGTAGAAAGTCTCGTACTGCATCCCTAATAGTTATAAAAAAAAAAAATATTGCAAAGAATATGGCAAACATCAGTTGAATCCAAAAGAACCCTAAAACCCCATCAAAATAAAGCAATGAAGAAATCTCTTTCAATATTGCTACTATGGCCTTCTACAAGAGCCTTATTATTCCTATTACTACCTTTTATTGGGAAAACTGTTGGTATGATACAATGCAAGAAAAATGAAAACCCATCAAAAGCAATCAAGGTATTAAGTATCAACATTCCTAAAAAAAACCCTTTTAAGCCACAAAATGTAAGATGAAAAAGAATTATGACTCAATCTTATCTTCAAAAAGGTTAAGTTATGAGAATTAAAGTATTTTATTTTGTATTAAACTTTGATTTTATTTTCAGTTGGTGTGACCATTTGAATGGAATGTATGAAACCTTACTCAACATAATAATCTGTGCACTTCATAATTATACCTCTAATTATTGAAGAAAACAAAGAACTCATTTCCTCCCCATTTCCAATTTTGTACACTTCTCTTTAGCTTAGAGCAAATGTTAGCAATCATCGTAATTCTGTAGAGGGAAGTAATTTTCCATATCAGCACAATAAACACACTGAAGAAAACCTGGCAGGCTTCAGTGTCCAAATGGGTTGTAACTTGGCCACAGCACCGCATATATTTATAAGCACAATATAAAAACCCCATTTCAGATAAGGCTATCACTTGTTACGTTTCAAGACCTCAATACAATTTAGAGGAGGGGCAATTTTATAGAACAACAACTATTTAGCAGAAAAATAAGTTTTCTCATCTCAGTGCTGGATGACTTGAACTTAGGGCTACCCCCATTCCTGGTGAAAGATTTAAAGCATGTAACTGAAAATATTTTGTGCAGTACCTGTTCTCCACTATGAGGAAGTGGAATATTGCTGTGGTTTCCTTGGGTTGGATATGTATGAGGGGCAATAACACGACTATAACATGGCTGAGCAAGGAGCCAAGGTAGGAATGGTCCAGACTTCGAACAAAGCAATCCCAGGCTCTAAACAAGAAAAGGCAACAAAACAATATAATCGATGCTTTTCTCTGCAGGAAACATTTCAGGTGAGTCATGAGAAGCACTTTAAGCTATTTCAGCACTGTGGTTTAGATTACTGTCCAGAACAAAACCAAACAGTATATTAAAGGACAGAAATAGCAGGGATGTCACTGTTTGGGTGCACCATCAGTTCACCTGCAACACAGTTCTGGGAAGTCATCCTTGTATCTCAGAGCTGTTCTTAGCGTGGTCATCATCTTCACTCTGACAGAACTGATGTGTTTGGGACCCATAAGCGTCATCAAAGACCTCAGGCTGTTTAAAGCCTAGACAGATGAAAGTCATTTTAGTGTATTAGATACTCAGGAAAACATGTAGGAGTTATATTTTCTATTAAAATCAGGCTACCCTTGCTTAAGAAATCATACTCTAAGACATCAAAATTAGTTTGATGTTTTAATAAAGAATTTGGGTTTAGAAAAAAAGGGGGTGAATCTCTAATGATAAGATTGTAACAAAACCCTACATTATCTAGGCTGTTGGCAGATCATGACAGAAAAACTGTGGACACTAAGGAGTTAATGATTACAGATGTGTATTATAAGACATGATTAACTATATATCCCAAGCTGAAAAGAGAAGGCTTAGGAAATATAGAGGAAATAAATAAACTTGCATTTAAAAGAAAAATCAAACCAAGAAAACCCCAACAGAGTTGACTGCTCACAGAAGTGACTGGCAAGCATCAGGGATCAGGTAATAGCTCAGTTGTCTATGAAAGACAGAACAGAAATACTGAGATGCAGGAGACATTTCAGTCACAGTAACACTACACCAAACAAGGTAATAAAATGTCCAGCATGACAGATCAGTAACACAGGAATAAACCTGAGCTTGAGAAAAGGTCATGCAAGGGGAAACTCACCAAGAACAAAAAACAGAAGATAGAAACAATAGCAGGTGCAGCAATAGAAATGCTATACAAATTAAGAAATTCAGAAAGCATGAAGAAAGGGGGCTATGAAAACGAGAACATTTTAACATGAATATCTGAAAATAAAGAAAAACACCAGAGAAAATGCAGTCTGTCAACACAAAGGTTATGTACATTCTAGCATTGAAAACCTCCTGCAGAAATCATCTACACTCTCTCATGAGGAGGTAAAAGGACAGTCTTGTGGTTAGAAGCACTGCTTCAGTAGAATTTTCACTTTGTCTCCAGCTGTGAGCTCTAGTTTCTCTAAATGCACTCTACGGCAAAGCTTAAAGGAGCTGTTCTGTGAGAACCAAAACTAATCTCTTGGATTTACATCTTTTTTCTTTACCTTTACCCTTTGGTGTCCTTACATAACCCCATACAGTAATTCCAGTTTTCTGCCATATCCCCTCATCCTCCCACTGTGTTTGCTTCACACACTAAAAATCATACACTTGGATTTCTCCCCTATAATTCCTGGTTGATTGACTTGTTGCACAGACCATGTCTGACTGAAATATGTAATATACTATCTGACCATTAAAGAAATCAAGAACTTTTGAGCTTACACAGAAGTCCTACCCACAATGAGACCATCAGTTTTAAAGAATCATTTTGGGACCCTAGTATCTTTGAGACTCCCATGACAGTTGGATGATCACACAAGTCTGGAATATTACAACAGTCCTTGTTTATTTTTGGTTTAATATTCAAAATTAAGTTTACACACCATCTTTTTATCCTCAATGCCAACACTGGAACTCAACAACTGCATGTTAAAAAAAGCCAAGATGCCAAGCAATTTAGGTTGCAGATAATCAGCCTGTGGAGAGGAAAAAAAGGTTAAAACCCCAAATAATCTTACAATTAACACATTCCAAAGCCTAAGAAATTAAAAAGCGGGTATGAAATGCTAATTCTGAAATACATATGAGAAGAATCCCAAATACATAACTACTTAAGAAATATCAGTGCTATTGACAGACATGCCTATTAGGGTGTGGGTCTTGCTGTTTTGTAGGATGTTAGGATTTACATGTGTGTTGTTAGTTTGTTCGGGCACTTTCTGTTTTGATTTGATTTTATGCATACTTGGTATGGATCTCTCTGTTACAGAAACACTTAATAAGAAATGTCAGCCTTTCTTCCACTTTCTGCCTGAAATAAGCGATGCTGAGAATGGCAAATTGTCTTCACTCTCACAATGGCCAAAAAGAAATTATTGAAAAAACTGAGCATGAATATTTTGATATCCTTACCATTTGTTCTGGTGAGGTTATTTCCCTGGGTCCCTGATAGGGATCATCCTGAGAGGCAAATGAAGCCAATATGGACAAACCATTGAAGACTTGCTGGTAGTGCTCCCCGAGCCGCAGCAGTAATTCGTTATGCAGGCCCTGGTAGTCCTGTCTCAGTAAGCTGCCCAGCTCTATCTCAGTCTCATTCTACAGTCAAACACAAAGCCTTCATTTAATCACAATGTAATTAGAGCACTGAGAGACAGGAGGCAATGGGGTCTGGTTGGTTTGTTATAGAAGCCAAAGTAAAAGCTTTCAAACAGCTCAATGTTAGACAAACCAAGCTTTTAGAATTTGCTACGTTCATAAAATATCTTAGAAACATTCCTCAGATCCAATGGAAATTATTATGAACAATAAGAACAAAATTTTTGCCTATGCAATTTCCTAACCTCTGCTTTGCAATACCTTAATTTAAATAAAGCAGAAAGCTCACTATGCATCAACTGCTGCTCCTAATGTACAGGTGAAACAGCAAATGCCAATTTACCTTGAGGTAATGCAGTGCCCGCTCCAGCTCATCCTTGGTGCAGGAACAGACCAAATGAGAGAAGATGTATTTGAAGTTATTGATTAAAATCTCTCTTCGGTTCACATTCAGTTGCTTTGCTATGGTTCTGATAAGTGTGGAGGCTGCAGGACTGGCCTTGGCTGCAAGGTCTGGAAGCAGAACTTGCAGGGTCCGCTGGTAAACAAAAAAATACAGTAAATGGAAAAAACAAACAAACAAACCCTCCAAAACCCCAGGGTTAGGCTAAGTTCCATTTCTGTCAATACCACAACACATGTGTCTGGTCATAATGATGACCATAGATATGAACAGAGAAAAACTTTAATAAGACGAATATACCCAGTAAAAATGCACATAGAACTAATTACTTCAGGAGCTGTTTCATCTAATCCATACTAAGAAATACGTAAACAAAAAGTGAGCTAGCATTTTTTGTGTCAACCCAGATTCTCCACAAAAGGAAATCTTAAAAAAAAACTCACAGAAGCCAAAAAGCCAACATGCCCACACACAACACTCACCCAGCCTATGATTCAGCTAGAACACTGCTGACTTAACAGTTGGGCACTTCCCATCTACCAACAAGCAAAACACAAATATGATTCTGAAGCTACTTAGGATTCCAGTAAAACAGATATCTAACCAGATCAAAAAGATCTGCATCCACAGAATGGTAGCTTTCTTCTTTTGAAATAAGAAAGCTGACACCATGCAAAAATCACACCTTAAAAAGGATGCCTCCAAGTGCACTAAATCATCAATATAGATATACTTAATGACCATTCTAAACTTTAGCTCCTTATCCATCATACTTGAATTGGCACTGTAGCCATCCCTCTAACTCCTTGATAAAACTGTTCCTCTGCACTTGCGCTCTCACTTGCAGAATTCCAAAGAGAAAGTGTGGCCTAAAATTGAAATTCACAAGCACAAACACAAAATATCAAAAGGACTGACCAACTTACTGAGAGAAAACGATTTAGATCTGGAAAATCAAATACACTGGCAATCTCAGATAACATGTCCAGAGCCATTTCTCTCTGGTGAGCAACTGTTTCTTTCTGCAGCTCATTGCCCTGGCACGGAGCACTCAACACCACCATCTGGCTGGAGTGCAGGGATTCCACTAGAAACTAAGCATGAAGAAATAAGTAGTTAGTATCATTTTCCCCCTGTTCACTCCCTCAAACTAAACACAGAAGTTTCACTGGTCTTTCTATGCATAATTTTTCTCTCTCATTTATTGAACATGGATCTATGATTATTACTTTGCAACAGAACTGGATTATTATCCACTTAATAATTACATTCAACTTTGCAACCCTGGATTCAAATACTGCATTACTAAAAAAATATTCAAAATTACAAAGGTCTGCTTCTGACAATTTTCTTTTTAAACAGAACTTCTTGTCGTCAGGTAATGGATATTATGAAAAACCTAAATCAATCATGGCAGAATTATGCCTGTGCAAGGCTGATTTCAATTCTGATTTTAAATCATAGTGTCTTGCAGCAACAGTACTACAGAATGCAAGAGCCTCTATTTCAGAATGAAGCATCTAGGGAATAAAACAGAGAAGCAACACTATTGAGGGAAGATCACAACAAAGTCAAAGATTTCCCATTCATTCCTGAATGTTTTAGGGTTTTTTCCTTAAAATCATTTCTTTCTTGTCCTATGAGATTTCACCTCGAGCAATACTGCAATTCTGACCTTGAATTCCATTTTCAAAATATACACAAAGAACCCAAATATATGCACTTTCTAAACCACACACTCTTTTTACCTGACAGATTGGCTTCTTGTACTGACTGAAGAAAGCCTGCAGTTTTATGGCCTTGGCTGCTGCCAGGGCCCGGATTTCTGCGTACGCTGCTCCGGCCACCGAAGGTGACTTGGACAACAAACAGTGCAACAAATGCAAGAGGGCAAACGGTACCAATTCTCCTTTGGATGCCCTTACAAAGTAAGTAGAAGAAAAAGGATTAAAAAGTAAAACTGAATTGTTGCATTAATAAAATGACTTAATAACATGCAATTGCCATCATGCAAAATGAGTCATGCTTGTATTTGTATGGCTTATTTGTATTTCCTATGACAGGGCAGAAGAAAATGAGGAATGTTCCACAGGAATCAACAGCTCTGTACAGTTGCAATGGACTCAGGGAAAGGATGACTTCAAAATAAGAAATTTTTGAATTCAAAATAAGAAATCTTACACTTAAAGAAAAGGCACTTTGTATTGCAAACTGACACAACATAGCAATTTTCAAGATACTATCAAAAATACCTTCCAATATCTCCTGTTGTGAGAATCAAGGTATCTTTAAGCTCATTATTTCTTGACATTTTGGCATTTGTGTAGGCTTCTTTCATCCTTGAAACAAACAGCTGGTACACAGGAAAACAAAAATAAATGAACATTGGCGTTTGACACTAATGCAACAAAAATCATAGTAAGTTAGGAACAAAACCCAAAAATAAACATGAATTCACCTCTTTTATGAATCCTTCTTCAGAGTCTAAGGATTCTAGTATGTTCTTTATGCAGTTACTGAAAGCCACTCTTACATCTTTGTCTGGATCTTCCATTAGATTTAATAAAGACCCAACAAGAGTCTTCACACTAGACTCATCAGTATTAAAATCCAGGTGTTTGCAAAGATGAGGTATATTTTCTATAAATGCTGGATGTCATGGTTGGAGGAGGAAAGGAAAACATACTTTTTAGTACTTTTTGAAAATCGACTGAAGTGCACAAAAGAGTGAGGCAAACAAACCATAAAACACACTTTTTCAACCAAAAGAATAAATATTGTGAAATCAGAGAAGATATTTAAAAATCAGATTTTATCAAGTATTACATTTTTAGATATAGCCATAGACCAAATTTAAGCCAAGGTAGTTTAAAAAGAACATCACTGACAACATTAAATATCAGCAGTGATACCAATTGAAATACAACACTTCGAACATAAATAGAAGTATTAAAGCCCAACACAGAATAAAAGGAATGGGGAAAGGTACAGCTAGTGACTTAGTACCTCAGATGGAAGTGTAAAATGTTACTAAAGGTAAAGCCACATACCTAGCTTTACTGAACTGGGTGCTTTGCTCTCAAGTAGAATGAAAAAGGGCTTGAAAACACAGGCTTGCACAGAAGATGTTTTTCCATGAGCAGAAGTCACAGTAAGGCTGCTACACAAAATATCATGAGTAACATCCTTAATAGCAGAGTCTGCTAAGAAAGGCCGTACATGGAATGGACCAGAAAGACAACAAGATAACTTCCCAACTATAGCAGCACAAGCCTCCTTGACTAGCTCAGACTCATCTTTGATTTGATTTCTGAAATGGAAACAAAAATGAAATCATTTTAATAGATCATTTACCTAGAAATTTGTTTTTCTACATTGTCTAAGTTCTCTAACTACACTGACAGTACTATCAGGACAGATTAAGTATCTGTCTCACTAACTCATCTTTGTCCTTTTCAGATCACCTTCATGTTCTGTTAAATGTTTGAAGCAGCATTGGGCATAGTGAGGCTGGCATGCTGTAAAGAAGAAACTGAAGACTAACATAAAAGGACAGAAGACAGCAAGACATATATGAGAAAGGCAGAGAAGCTGCAAAGATTTTAAGAGACATATGGACAAATACAAGATGGATTTCACTGACAAAGATATCTCCCTTCCCTCCCTAATTTAAATTGAGGTCTTCAGCTAGCAAAGGAACTTGTATACTGACATGGTAAGTGAACAGTATTCTGTCACACAGACATCTTCATGGGCACCTATCCTGATTTCTGAAATTAAGATCTAGCAAATTTCCTATGAAATTAACATTTATTTTTGTGCTTATACTCAATTTCTTATTTGACCATTTTTCTTCTTGCACAAAGACAGAAAAGCTGCACTAATACATACAAAAGAGCTCTGGGAATCATGCTGCAGGACTGCACGGGATGAAGCAGGAGAGAGAATCCTTTAACACAAGTAGCCCGAATTGTTTCATGGTGACTTTGTAATGCCCAGTGATAAACTGATTTTCTCCAATCCAGATGAATGTTTCTTGGGAAGAGAGTTAGAAGGAACACACAGTGTGACTGAGTTTGGGGTGCTAAAGAGAAAAAAAAAAAAAAAAAACCCAAATAATTACTTGATTTAAACTTTTAATACCATCACTCATCATAAGAAGGCAAATAAAATAATTTTACTTTAGAACAATCATTCCAAAGTGGAACTAGGCTTTATATACTTTAACATACTTACAAAAACTCTGTGCAGTTTTTTGACTCAAAACTACAGGAACAAATCCCCAAATAGATGGCTTAAAAGAAGAATCATCAGGATGGCTGTAAATCCAGGGCAGAGATAGCAATCCACATAAGTCATCAAGAATCTGATCACTCAGTGGAATTTTCACTAGGGGGAAAAAAACAGCAAAACAACAACAAAAATATACTTTTTCAGCTCTATAGAGTTTATAAAACATTTTATGTTCTTAATTTACTACAAAATATTACTTTTTCTATCAACAAAGATTAGTATCATTATTCTCACATGTTGATATCCTGCTTTTTAGGCATGTAATAACAAACGATATAGTGCTAAATCAGAATAACCTAAAAATCTCATTGAACAGATGACAGACTGTAACACATGAGTAGCAGAATGAAAATAACTTTGGTATCTCTGGATTTGTGTGAAGACTTTCAGCTGGACTTTTGGGTGTCTGGTAAGCTGAACTCATCATAACATTTTAGTCTTGGTAACTGAGTCTGTCCTCATCCTAGTAGTTATTTTAAAAAACATGGAAGTACCCAATATTTTTGGTATCACACACGCCATGTTTGCTGAAGCTGGTCACAAGCTTTGAAATCGCTGAGTGGAACAAAGACAGTAAATTATGCTGCCTCTGTGTGTCTTTAAAAGAAAACTGCTAAATGTTTTTTCATTTTTTACATATTTTCACTATCCCCATGTATTCTCTTGATCAGATAAAAATCAACAGAAATACAGACAAAAACAAGTAAATTATGTTCATAAAGGAATGCAAATGAAGGTCTCTAAACAGAAAATAATGATTTGTATTTTACTTAACCTTTTTTGTAGAAGACTTGGAATATAGCACAAGATTCATAATTTCAGTACCTCTACCAAAACAGACTTAATACAGTCAGATGAATTTCTAATTTACAATATACAAGACAATCTTAAAGGGTTTCTTACCTTGTGCATATAGCAAAGCATCAAAGATTTTTACCATTCTGTCAATCACTTTTTCTAGATTAACAATCTGCATAGCAGCCTCTAACAGGTTTCTGCAGACTCTCACTACTCTTGTGGTTAAATCAGAGGAAATCCACTTGAACTGTATATTCACCATTGAATCCAAGGAGCTTGGAGTATTCTTACACGTATCAGAGTTACATGGATGAGACACTCCATGTTCTTTACTGCTAAAATAGAAATCACATCAGTGTAACAAATGCAACAAACAACATTTAATATTAACTGTTTGTAAGCCAAGTCAGTATGAAAATGTACTTCTTCAAAATGTACAGGACCCATCCAATATTGATCCTGATACATAGACAAATGTTAAAAGTAATTACACAAATTGTAACGAGAGTTACAAGAAACTCTTGGTCCCACAGTTTCCCCTTGGTACTTTTACCTGGTGGAATCTGTTGGGGGAGAACAATGAACTGTGCAAAGAGCAGCCAACCGCAGAATTACAGCAATCCCTTCCACAGTCTGAAGAACATCCCCTGGCAGAACTTCTTCCTCAAGAACAGATATTAAGGATGCAGCTTTCTTAGTGATGGCATTCCACAGAGCACTCTTCAGTTTCATGTTTACAGGGCTAAGTCTGCAATTTGACCATATTAATTATGTTCCAACATATACTTTATTTCAGAGAAGATAAATAATCATAGCAAAAGCAGAGCTAATCCATATTTGATATAGGATTAGGAAAATACCAAATGAAGCTTTAGCTTAAATGTGTTTTTTGGAAGGAAAAGATCCTAACTCTGATTTTTAGTATGACTCATATCAGACTTATCTGAAAGTCTACAAACGTATAACTCTATAGTCCTTGGAAGGTCTTGGCAACTACAAAACAGCAAACGTTACACCCATCATTGAGAAAGGCAAAAAAAGAGAATCCAAGGAACTATAGGCCTGCCAGCCTAATCTCACTCCCTAGGAAAATTATGGAAAAAGTCTTCCTTGAACTCATTTCTACCTGCATGAGGGACAAGAAGGTGACTGGAAACAGCCAGCACGTAATTATGACAGGCAATTCATACACACGATTCCTTTCAAATGAGACAGGCAGCTCTGTGGAGAAAAGTGGGCTGCTTGTTCACAAGACTTCAACTGTCTACAAAATTAGGCTGACAAGATCTTCATGAAGGTCTGTATGACAAGTCCTGCAACTGGCAAAAAAAAAAAACAAACCCTGATGCAATAGAACAGACTGAGAGCTGACTAATTAATGAGCAGCTTTGGAGAAAATGACCCAGCAGGCTTGTGGAAAAGTGGAATATTAGAGCAGTGTGACCTTGTTTCAAAGAAGGTGAACTACACTCTGGGCTGCACACAAAGAGTGAAGGCTGATGACAAGCCCACACCTGGAGTGCAGCATGCCCAAGCCAAGTGCCCAAAGACAAGAAAGAGATCAACTGCTGGCACAAGTCCAAGATAATCAGGGAGCACAGCACAAGCAGAGGCTGAGAGAACTGGTTTTGTTCATCTGAGCACAACTTGACTTAACTAGACCAGCTTTACGTACATCCAGTGCAAGAGCACAGCCACACACAATTCTGTCACACTATGGATGCTCTCAGCTTGTTTTCAGTGTGAAAAAATGAAAATAATTTTCATTGAACACATTCAAAACAGTCTCCTTAACAAAGATTGGATTAAAAATCACCAGTAGATTTTGAGCCCTCAAAATAAAATTAAATTTTTTCCCCTGAAGCTCTTTTAATCTGTTAAGAAGAAACTGCCTCAAGAAGTTGTCATTTATTATTCAAATTACTATAAAAGTAGTTACTAAGTGTCATACATTAAAGGTGCAGGTGATTTCTTTCGATGTTTTGCGGGTAGGCTCAGTCGTCGTCTTTTCTCTGGAACTTCATCATTGCTGCTGCTCCACCCATCAGTATCTGAGCTCTCCAGCTGGTTCTGCTGAATCTCCTCAAAGATTTCTTCTGTTTGTGTTTTTAATGCTGTATAAAGTGGACTCACCAAATACTGGGGTGGACAAACAACAGAGGTACCATGATGTATGCTCTGCCTTACTTAAAGATTTGGCATTATTGCTTCTGACTTACAATACTAAATTGCAAAATATCGTGATAAAAAAGTTCATAAAAACCTTTCCATTCAAAAAACTTAATTACAAGGTGAAAGCTCTTATGAGCAATGAAGTTTCCTCTGCTGCTACCAGAGAGGATGCAGCTTGTTCAGCTCTTTTCCAGTTCCTGCTGTAATACCTTGCTACCAAAACCATCACAGAGAACACAAAGTTTAACAAACAGGTAGGATACACAGATGAATGTATGGAATAGAGGCACTCAGCATATCAACAACTCATTATCAACACCTTGTTATGCTTCTTAACTAAAACAGGGTTTATTTAGGTTGAGTATCAGGAAGAAATTTTTTATTAGGAGGCTGGTGACACACTGGCACATGTTGCCCAGAGGTGGTGGATGCCCCATCCCTGGAAACACTCAAGGTCAGGTTGGGTGGGGCTCTGAACCTTGATCTAGTTGAAGCTGTCCCTGCTTATTGCAGGGAGTTGGACTAGATGGCCTTTAAAGGTCCCTGCCAACATAAACCATTGACTCTATTTTAATTTAATCTTTTCTGTTTACCTGTCCCCAACAAACATAACTAAGAGCAAATGGTTGGAAAGTAAGAGCATCTCAAACTACTGCACACTACTTGCAAAGCTGCCCTCATATGAGTGCACTCTGGGCCTTACTCTCATCTTGTATTATGATTATAGACAGACAGTTGTGCCTGCATAGCTTACATACAGTTTAATACATCTAAAAAACAGGAGTCCAGCTACATCCAACAGATTTAAGAACCCCGACCTTTACAAACATGTGAAACAATTGAGAAAAAAGGAGTATCAACCTAAATATGCAACTAAAAATTACATTTCCTAGATTTTCTTCTTTGCATAGGTATAGGTTTTTGTATATGACCTATTCATACTATAAATTCAGTTTTTAAAATAAACTTACCTCTTGTTCTTCCTGAGTTCCAAGCACATTCACAAAAATTCTACATATGGTAGTGATATGGGCTTTTCTTATTTGTAGGGCAGATTCATAGCCAGTTGGAACAAACTCCAGAAAATACTGCAGTATATGGCAAAAAGCAGTTTTCAGCTTTTCAGACTGAAGGCACCTAAACACATCCCCTTCAAACCACAAGCAGAGCTTCTCTAGCAGCATATTCAAGTAGACAGGTTCAATATTTTTGTAAGAATCTGCTTCAAAAGGCAGCAATGTCCTCACCAACAGTAAGAGTGGTTCTCCAAAGAGTTCCGATTCCTCAGTATCCATTTCAAGTGCTGATTGTAGAATTTCAAAAAAGACTGTGAAGAAAATACTAGCCAGCTGTTCTGGAGGTCCTCCTAAATGAATTAACTTCACCACAAACTTCATTGCCAAAGTTTTAACTTTTGGACTGCCATACTCTAACAGGGAGCAGCCTATCCCCCAGAGAACAATATCTTGTCTTACAAAAAAGATATCTGCAACAATATTTGTCAGAATAGACATCAATACAACTTCCAAATATTCTATATTTGGCATACTCATCAGCTGTAATGGTGCCAATCGTAAATATCCCACTTTGTCACATATATTGCTGGAAAATCTCTGTACAGTCACTGGCCAGACAAGTCCATCTCCCCAGAGATGCTTCCGTGCATCTCTTTCCTGCAAGATGATTAAGTCTTGAAAAAGCTGTAGCAAGTCTTTAGTTAGTGCTTCAAATATGGAGCCACTCTTCATTTTAAACAGAAAAAGTAAAGAGCAGATGACATCACAAATGTTCTTGTGCAACGTGTTGCAGTTTGGAGCTGCAGCAATACGAAGAAGCCTTGTTATGATCCAGTTACTAAATTCTAGGACAATAAAAGAGAATCTTTATTATTAAAATAAAATCTCCAATTGAGAACCTCCCTAAAAGCAGATTGCTTACCACTAAAACTAAACTCCCTGAGATAAATGCATGTAGGCTCAGTAAACAGAGTCTTCACTGGGATATTTATTCACCAGATCTCATTGAAAAAAGAGGAAAAAAGGGGGCAGAACGTGGGGGTTGGAAATGGAAGATGCACATTTTACACTGGTATTTCTAGACATTTTCCTCTGTCCAAAAAACACCCTCAGGCAATGAGTACATGTACAGCATATCTCATCAATTGTATATAATAATATATCTATGCAATGATAATGGATGTCAAAATCAGTCCTGAGAAATTTCCATTATCACAAGTGTTAATCCATTCACAATATTCAAAGTCTATCATCATATTCACTTATAAATTTATAATGATCAACTTACATATCTGTCTTTTCCCCCTTTCTGTTGCAAATTTAAATCCTGAAAATACCAAACTTCAACATAAACATTTTCAACAAACTCACCAATGCAGCTGCATTCAGTTTCCTCATGATTTCCATCCACATTTACAAACATAAGTGGGGAAGATTTCATGATATGTTGAATAAAATCAAGCAACATCACAGAACTTGGCTGTGAATCTGATTTCTTAATCAGTTCCAAGGCAACTTAAAAAAAAAAATTCAAATCAGCATGGCAATAAACCACTTCAAAATTTGTGTTCACAGCTTATGAGAAATTAAAAAAATATATATATAATACTATGACATTATAAATATATATGTATGACATATATATATAATACTATGGTATTGAACTTTTCAAAATATTTATTGTGAATATATTTTTAATCTATGAAGATAATTGTATGCATATTGTAAACCCTCTATGTGACTCCAAAATGTATGAAGCATAAATTACTCATTAAATATTATTAACCCCAAGTGCATTAACATTCAGTTAAAATTCTATGTGTGTGTTGAGTGAAGAACAGCAAATACTTAACATTTCCCTAGGTTTACAGTCTTGCTAGAGAAACAATGCTGAAAATTGTTTCAAATGTCCAGAATATAAAAGGTTTTAAATGGTAAATTCAGCTTACTGAAGCAGAAAGTTTAACAAAACACTGAACATCTCTAATGCTGCTCCATTGAAACAGGTATCTGAATCATATCAGATTTATCCAGATCCCCCAGGGATCCTATCCAGTGTTAATTAGCACAAGAAGGAAACTATCTGAGATTCAGACAAGATTTCAGTTCTGAAAGACACATGTGAATATTAAGAATTGCAAGCTCTGTTATTCAGGAACAGTGACATTACATGGCACTCCTGCTTTTCAAAGTTCTGAGCATTTGTATCCACACAACCCCACACTGCACTCACCCCTCCTTCCTCGGTGTGTGCATGGTTTATTTACAAGGGAACTTCACATCCCAGTTCAAAATACTTCATCACTGACTTTATTAAAAACTAAGTCATAAATGTATTAGTCATGTATTCAACTAAAACTTTCTTTAAAGTGTCCTAACTTTTATTTTTGGCAGGAATTACTTAAAAGTATAAAGCAGACAATTTTAGATTATAGGAATGTAATGCTTACCAACATCTACATCTGTAAGAATTCTGTCAATGAACTGGCAAAGTATTTGTCTTGGTTTCTGCACAACTGTGTTGTATTCTTCTGGACTAGCACTAAAATTAAAAGAATGATATTTTGATGTTACCAATTTTAAAGTACAAAGTAATAACTTGGAAGTCTATCTCAACAGTTTAATGTTAAACACTCATTTTCTTCTAGAAGTCTTCAAAAATAAATATAAATTGATTTCTTGGTGGTGTGTAGAGGTTTGGAGGCGGGTGGTGGGGGAGGGTTATTTTTTTTTTTTTCAGTTTTCTTGTTTTAGTGACTGGCCTGTGCCACAGCAGTCAGGGCGTGCAGGGTCACATCTTCGGTACACAACTGCGCCTCCATATCAGCTCGCTGCCTACTGCAAAACAAAGCTGCAGTGCCCGCGCTGCCATTAAAACTCCGGAGCCCGGCATGTTCCAGCTCGTGTGGCTCCCAGCGAGCGCTCACAGCACGCACAGCCTCACACCGGTGCTCTGAGGCCACCAGGCCGCTCACGGCAGGATCTGCCAGCGCCACCCGGGAGGGAGCGAGGGACAGAGCCCGGCAGGTGGCGGGAGAAGGGACCAGCTCAGGTGAAGGCGCGGGCCCGGCCGCAGGACACCTCGCACGCCTCCTTCTCCCCTTCCCCGCCACACGTGCCGGGCGCGCCTCCCCAGCGCAGCACAGCCCCCGCACACACACGCCCCGCACGGCGGCCGCCGGGCCCGTCCTACCCCGCGAGCTCCCGCAGCGCGGGGATCATGGAGGCCATGCCCAGGCCCTGCTCCGCCATGGCGCCGCTTTGAATCGGGCGGCGCGGCACGGGGCGGGCACGGCGGGACGGCGGCCGGCAGGGCCCAAACTTCCTCCCCCGGCGCTGCTCGGCTTTAACCGCTTCGTCCCTGTACACGGAGCGGCCGCGGCGGCTCCGGGTCGGTCCCTGATGGCTCCCCCGCCGCCCCAGCGGGGCTCTGCTGCGCGGAGCGCTGCACGGACAGATAACACCCAGCGGTGACACCCAGCGGGGGCCGAGCGCACCCCGCCGAGCCTCGGCTGTTCGGCAGCAGCCCTGAGGGACCACCCGATCCCGGCGGGCGCCTGGCGGAGTACGGGCGGGGGCTCCAGGGGATGGGCGAAAGGAAGCGCCACACTGCTGAAAGTGGCTTAAGTGAGGAGGGGAGCGCCCGCGCTGTGAGGGGCGGGAAAGAGGAAACTTCGCTGCCAAGGGAGCGCTCGGTGCAGCTCCCTCTCCGCCCGCCGCCTTCCCGCGCCGGCGGGACGCACCTGGGCGTCAGGTGTGGGACAGCCCTGCCGGCCGCCGAGACCGGCCCCGAGCGCCCCCGGCCCGCCCCCGCCATCGCCCCGCCCGCCCGGGCCGGCCCGCGGCTGCAGGTGGCGGCGGGAGCCGGCGGGGCGCTGGCGCTGCGGGACGCGGCCGCGGGGCAGGTGGGCAGCGAGCGGGGCGCGGGGGCCGCCTCTCGGTACTGCCGTGTGCCGTGTCCGGCGGGAGCGGGGCCGGGGGCGAGCGGAGCCGGCGGGGGGCGCGTTCGGCAGGTGAGCGGGCTCGGCGCTCCTCCGCACAGGTAGCGGTGAGCAGTGTAAGATAGGGATTTTCTTTTTTGTTGTTGTTATTACTTTCTGAGCGTATGTTGCTTTACATTATGTTTCTTTTGCGAAACGTTGACGTGTGTAAAGTACGGAAGGTGTAGCTGGGAGCCCCGAAGGGACGCGAGGCGGGCGCTGCGCGGCCCCGGGCGGTGCCGGCGCTGAGCGGGAGCGTGCGGCCCCACCTGGGCAGCGAGTCCCGAACGCTCAGGAGAAAAAAGGATAAAACAAGGGGTTATGGGCAGGTGTGAACTGCAGAGAGAGTACGCGAGGGGACACTCAACACTGAGCTTTGTTTTTGTCATTAGGAGCTCCGGCTCTTTCTGCATTTGTTTATGAACTTTGCTGAGCGTTGTTTCTGGGTTGAAATAAAATCCTCTCGGAGGATAATTCTCTTGCCTGTTTCCACTGTGCTAGGGCTGTGTCGCTTGCATGTAAAACAGCCCACGTGTGTTTCAATTACTTGAACCATTTCAGATGAATGCTTTCGGGAACCTATTGCTATATTTCATTCAGAGATGGTTATTTTTGTCCTGCAAAATGCATGTTTGTAATTTCAGTAAAATTCTGCTGGCTTTTAAAGGCTGGTAACTTGGCAAGGACCTAAAATACGTCAAGAAACTTTACAAAATATAACTGGTTTTCATCTTAGTTTGTTTTTCAGCATGTATTGCAATGTTTTCTACCAGCTGACTTTATAAAATGTTAGTCTTTCTAGAGTCATTCCTAGAGAAAAAGCAGGAGCCATGTAGCTTGATGTGGTTTGTTAAGTAGAATTTTAATGGTTCAGAAAGACCGAGTACATCTGGGTTTTGTTATCAGTGTTGTTTTGGACACAAAATTTTCTAGACCGTTTCAATTTAAAGTATCTGTTGTTGTGAAAACAATGTTCTGAGTGTAAATTTCCAAGACTGAAATGACAGTCACACTAAGGAAGGTGTAAACTGTATTCTTGCCAATTTGATGTAGAGTTAAAACTCCCGTATCAGCCCTGTTGAACGTAAGAGAGAGCAGGATACTGTTGGTATATTAGAAAGTTCAAGAAGATCCTGTTATCCTAAGAAATAAGCTAAATTTACTGAATCACAGGGTGATTGGTTTTGCTGGTAAAGCATAGGTGTGGCACATAAAGTGCTTAATTTTAAAAAGTGCTTTTGCATGGGAGTCTCTGGAGTCAACAGTGAGATCACATTAGTATAGTTATTGTAGAAATGCTTTCATTTGTCACAGGTAGAATGCTACATCAATTTGTTGTGCCATTTCTGTGAGCATTTACTGAGCATGTAATTCAGGCTTTCTTCTTTTTTATAATAAGTGCTTCTAACAACCAGCAGAGAGATCTTCTGCTCCCCATTCTTCACTGGAAATTTTACTTCCCAGTTGCAAAGCCCCATCTACTGACTTCTCACCATACCATCAGATTTCTTCAGCTACCATGGTGTTAGAAGACTCCACATGAGAGTGCCCATAAGACCTTCACTGGGCTGTGAGGATGGAAGAAGTCTCAGTCACACAACCTAGCATTGTATAGACCCTCCAGGGAAACAGCACCTGAAACACCTGGTTTCATTTCTTGCTTTTCTTAGGCATGGGATAAGCATCTCCTTGTTTCTTTCTCATCTCATTATGTTGCACTTTTATGTCTCTTGGCTCCCAGGAGGAGAAGCAGGTGTGTTACCATGTGTTGGAAGAGAGTGGCTAAGTGCTAATGAAGACAGTGTGCCTGGAGACCTTCCTCTGTTCTCCCCTCCAATGCAGCTGATTCATATTGGTGAAAGGCATCTTAGATGAGCAGAGCCCAGCTTGCAGAACTCGGGTCAGGGGAATAAATTCATGCAGATAGGTACAACCTAAGTGTCAAATTCAGTGTATACAGCACTTCCAAGAATTCTGCCAAAGCTGCTGTTACTTTTTTTTTAATTCTTTCATTTTTTTTTCTGTTCTCTTCCCTACTTGAGCAGTCCTCTCACTGTATACTTGCATGATTCTTCCACACTCAGGCCTCTTTCTTTCTGGGCTTTCATAATTTATTTACTACATACCTCTGCATGAGGTATGTAGTAAATAAATCATGACTTATTATTGTACTTATTTTAAGGCACTGAGTGACTTTGCATTGGACCAGCGGGTCTGAGAGGATAAGAGCATGTTAATTGTACTTTTATTCCCTCTGTTGTTTAATTCTGAGGCATAATCACTGTTCTAGGGGCTCATGTGCTCTCTGGATATCTGTGAGCTGCTCCCCAAGGAGGCTGGTGTGACTGCAGTTCAATCTCAGCTGTCCTGCAGGCAGACAAAAGGAGCCCATGTAAGTGCACATGAGTGTTCCCTGATGCCTTCAGGAACTGAGAGCTGTGACCTCACCTGATAGCGGTGCTGAGGGGAAATGCAGCTCAGATGGTGCTCAGGGGGTCCTGTGAGCTGGACTAAGTAGTTTCACTCAGTGTCAGGGTGTGCTTATGGCTCCTCATCTGCAGGGCTGCTGCAGCAACACCGAGAGGCTGACTGCACATTTCCCTGTGCAGTCATGCAGGTGCCTGACCTTTGGACACAGGACACTGCTCTTCTGCACTGCAAGAATGTGGATCTCAGCACTCGTGGCTTTTATCTCTGCCTTTGATTTTTAGTCAATTGGGCTGGAATGAAGTGGCACAGATTAAAATAGTGTGTCATCCTGAATATTGGTCTGATGATTAAACAAGAAAGTAAAAAATGGAAACAGTAAATGGTGGTAAAGACAACAGGCAAGCCAGAAACCTAAAAGCAGATTACGTACATCCAGCTAAGCAAAAACTAACAGGTACAAGAGGGGAAAAAAGTGGGAAAAGAAACCATGTACCACTAAAATCTATTTGATTTCTAAGATTAAGAAATCTTAACATGTCCTAGTCCTGCAAGCACTTATTCATGTTTTTTCTATGATTAAGCCAACTAATATACTCCTGATAATGTAAAATACAGTATTTAGTAATTTGGAGAAATGGCATATTAGATTATACATTCCTTTGGAACCTAGTTTTATTTTTTGTATAGCAGCAATTACTGTCTTTTTGTTTATCTGCAACTGCTACTTTTAAAAATAGTTGCCTATATATTTTTTCCTTACTTATTTCTTGCTTCCCAGTATTTCTAGAAGAGTGTTATTCTTGAGGCTAGTAGCTGTGGAGGAAACTCTCAGAGATATATTAACCACTAGTATCAGTGTATATCATCAAGACTTTTTGAGTTTATAATTTTTGAATGAGAGTTAAAATTCCTTGAATCTATTTTCCTAAAGAAAAATTTACATAATCTGGAATTTACTCCTTTAAAAAAACGTGTAGCTACAGTGATGCTTAAATATCCCTTAGTGAAGTCTAAAAGTCTGTACTAAAATTGTGCAGTGTGCATTTAAAAGACATTTGAAAATTCTAACTGTTGAAATTATGGAGGTTCTTTTATTCTAATATTTCCTCAGTGAAAATCTGAAAAACTGTACCAGCTACCATTGCTCCAGTTTTCATAGAAGGAAGTTTTTGTTTTCTGAGATACTTATTAGAAGCTACAATTTTCCATCTGATTCTGTGTTCTGTACTGATAAAAACTGGAATAGAGTTTATGTACGGGAATATTGATAAAAGTTCTGCTAAATGTCCACTTTCCCCATTGTATTGCTTACTATAGAAATCAGTGCAACGGAGGAAGGAGAAGGAGAATTCATGCTCTTTGTCCTTTTTCCATCTTTTTTTGGAAAGCAAATAAATTAAATCTATATGCAGTGGAGCACTATTTATCACTTCTTTGTTCCTTGGTGAGTATTTTCCCAGTACCCAGAGCTTTCACTACTCTGTGAGGATTTTGTCAGTAGACTAGACATCAGTTTAACAGCCTGCTATATGGAAATACCTAAAGTGAAAAGTTTAGGCATACTCTTACATGTAAGACTTCATATGAAGTCTCAGTGTAATGTTCTACCCTTCTTATTGTAGTAATTAATTAAATAAAATACTTTCATAACATTCATCATAATGTCTGAAATACTTCACATCCATGATAACTGTTTCCATAAAAGCTCCAAAAACCACCAGGTCTACATAAACAGATTAAATAAATGTAGGACAGGACTACCAGCAAGTAACTGAATCTGATCCCAACAAACAACTAACCCTGGGCAAGGTTCCACTGTACTGTGGCAGAGAATAAGGAAGCAATAAATTGTAAATGTAGTTCTGGCAGAAGATACTGAGCTGAGCAACTGCAGTTGCTGTTCAACCTACAGCCTAGGTTTGAAGACCTTCTGTGGAAGGTGTTATTAGCTCATTTTCAGGCTGACATTTCAGGCAAGGAACAAACAGTCAACTGGTGATAGTGGTGTGATTTGTAAAGCAATATTAGCAATGAAAATAACAACTGACATTGGTCAGATCAATATGGATCAGGAATTCTAGGTTACTGACAAAACCCATTCTGCATTACTGGTTTCTTTATTAAGGTTTTTAACTGTTGTTGCTCAATCTTTCAAAAAGGGCTTGAAACTGAAACAGTAAGGATGGTTTCTCTATTCTCTGGTGTATATTTGTGATAAAATTACTAATTACATTATTTCAGCTTTGATTCATCTGGTCAAATGCGGGGAATGCTAAATGTTAGCCATGGCCTTATTATTTATATGATTATTTATATGATTATTTTATATGCTACTTCTAAATGTAACTTGATGAACTCCTAGGTTTTTATGTGGAGGTGTGTACTTGGTTACTGCTACTACATACAGGTGTCCAAGGAGAATAAAGGTCCTGCATCACAATAGCTCATCAGAGAGACTGGTATTGCAAAGCCTCAGAAATAAATTATGCATAAAGCAGAATGTGTGCTTCTCCATGCATGCTTTTGGTGGGAAAAGGATTATTAACCCACTTGCAGGGCTCTCTTGGCAGATGTTTCCTTAATAATAATAGTCACTAGAGGGAAAAAAAGCTGGATCCAGTATTTCCCACTTTTGTTCAATTAGTGTATTCATCCTTTGATCTCATTAATAATCAGTGCTTGAATAGACTGATTAAAAACACTGACATGTAGAAAAGCTGAAATACTAAGTCATATGTTATCAGCAAGATTCTATTTATTTGAATGTGATTTCAAGAGTTCGTTTCTGTCAAAGATTCAGGACCCACTTGTTTCTTTCAAACCAGGTGTTCTCTGATAGGTTTTCTTTTCCAGAATTTTTATAGTTTGGAATGTTTTGGTCTTGCTGATTTATCAAGCTATTCTTCTAACTCCACATCTCCTCTTCTCCCATTGTGTTTGCACATGTCCTTCTGCTTCTCTTTGCACTAATTTATCACCTTATTACAAAGGGAAATGAAATTCTTTCTTTCATAGCCTAAAGGTAAGGCAATGTAAAGTAGTATGATGTTATAATTTTCCATTGAGCTGATTATTTTACTTCTGCAATGTTTCTAGTCCTTCCAAGCTTGATTTATAGAATCAAGATATATTTAATTGAAGCTAGTGAGGATTTCCTTCTCCCTTTCCAAGTAATATGATGTGTTCAGTGTGAAATAACTGAATATAAAGATATATTTCATTTTACTTGTCATCACCCTTATCACTTAATTGTGGCTGAGTATTTAATTGTATGGGGCAGAATATTTTTCACATCCCAAATTATAAAATACTAGAAGCACATACATTTAGATTTTATCAATAATTTCTTTTTTTTAATAAGAGAGTTAGTTATTATTTAAATCATATCAATAATCCCCTCTTTTTTAGAAGAGTTAGTTGTCCCTTGCCTAGAGTTACATATAGAGGTAACTACTTCACTAGTGCAAGACCTATTGGACAAATTCTTCTAAAAGCTGGTATCTTGTTCATCTTAATCATTGACATTTATATATCTTTGATCTCTGAAAAGGGATTTCATTATTCTGCTATTACCAGAGATTAAAAAAATAATGAAAACTAGTGTGTGCACTCCTTAAAATTTCCAGAATCTTTGACCATTCTGCTTGAACTCAAACCTGAGATTGGCCTCTTCACCATGGGCAAGGTGGTTTGGTCACCTCCTACCAAAACTGCTTCCAAGAGAAGCTTGGCAGCAACACAAGACTTGTTTTGTGTCATGCCAGAGCAAATCCCTACTTCTGGCACTCTTGTTGTGTTTGTTTTCATAAGGTGGCTTGCACCCTGAAATGGCAGCCCTTGTGCTGTGTGAAAGACACAGCACTGGGTCAGCCACGCTGGGCTTTTTAGTGAACTTCTGTCTGATAGCCTGACTGCCTTGGAAAGTAGAAATTATCTATAATAATAGAAGCACATATTTTGGTTCCATTCCAAATTTCTTTGTGCTTTCCCTCCTGAATTTTTTTTTTTTTTTTGGTGTGGTAAATCTATGGAACAGACCCTTCTGCCATATAGTTTATTCTTTAAGCTGCCATTCTGCTTTTTCCTAAGTAAATTAAGATCTAGGCATTTAAACTCAATAGGATTAATCCATATCAGCCCTCCCCAACGAAATAAGCATATGTTGGATGAGTGATTGACTCGAGTCTGTGTGCTACCTAAGAAGTGCTTCATTAAGATGTCACTTCAGTTGTGCTGCTTCCCACTGGACTCCTCACCTAGCAGGAGATCAGACCAGCAATAGTGGGAAAGCTTGGGAAGGTAAGCATGATACTGACTTGCTGAGTGACAGTAACAGCACAATAAATATTTCTGTGTCATGTAGAAACTTAAAAACAGGGATTTAAATATAGGGTATTGTTTAATGTTCAAGAGCATTATTTTTGGAGACTTAAATATGAGTTATTTTTCATTAATTGTCAGCATGTAAAGTGACAGTAAACAATGTGACAGAGTTACTGAGTTTTTGTGAAGGTCAGGAGGAGCAGGATGATTCCTTTGGTGTAGACTTGTAGCTAACTTAAAATCCAAAACATATCAGTTAAAGCATTTAAAGTATTAAATGCTCATTTTATATGATCTCCTCCAAAGATGTTTTGTCCTTGTGAAAGAGCTGATTTACCAACAAACTGATTTATCTGTTGATCACAGTTGATCATCTTATCATCAAAGAGTCACTTTTTGGCTATGTAGTGCATTTGCCAAATATGTGAAAATCTGCTCTCAAAGCCTGACCAAGTGTTATGACTTCGGAGTGGTGTAAGAAATATTAACATTTTCCTTTGAAAGTGTCACAGTTTGGAAAGGCTTTGGACTGTGTAATCTGGCAGCTTTAGAATCTCACTGCAGGCTGTGAGTAAACAATTGTCACTTTATCGTGGCACATCTTAAAATGGCTAACACAAAACAAATGTGAATACATTATATTTAAGAATACACTCAGTGGTTCAGCAAAGAGGCTCATTACAAAGGTGATCCAGCTTATTTTCTGTGGTATTTTCTGTGCTGTAAGTATTCTTCCTTATAGCAAGTACATGCTAGATAACTGTATAATTGTATCTATCTCATCTTATGGGGTTTTAGGTAATTAATTTTAAAGCAACAAACAATTTTTAAAACTATCATTTTTTGTTTTGTAAAGGTTTTTATTAACCTAACATTATTTTGTAAGATGATTTTTTTCATAAAATCCTTTTTCCTTTTTCCTTATAAAAAGGAAATAAAAAGTCTAATTAACAAAAATCGTGAACACTTTTATGCATTGTTTTCCAGCAGATGAATAAAATGTTAGATTTTCATTGTTTTAGTAGAAATGCCTGGATATATCTTTTGTTTAGACTTTTTTTTTAACTCATGACATTGTTGCATAATTGCAACGTATGGTTTAAATGCTTAGGGATGTCCGCTCCTGTTGCGAGCTCAAACTATCACAAAAGATAAATTGTTTTAACCCAAGACTTTGATAGATTTTTTTTTAAATTTTGGTCTCTGATGTTTGTAAAAAACGTGGCAAAGTTTTCACCAAAGCATCAGAAGTAGTTTTCGTTAAGGAATATAAAGTTATCTCCTAATCGTAGTAATCCTAAGGCTGAGATTTTTGAATAATTAATTGCAAAAAATTTGCTCAGGAATTTTGTTCTTTTTCATCTACAAAATATGATTAAAAATGACAGTTGGCAACAACAACTCTAGATGTTTTATTCTGGCCTAATAATTAAGAACTACAGCACCAGCAAATGAGCTTCCTGTGTGCCCCAGATAGTCTTCTAGTTTAGAAGGCAGGAACAATACTCCATTTAGCTTTAGTTACTCAGATTTACTAATGTGCTCCTTTTATCCTCAGCACTTGGGCAAACATAGCTCCTTAAAGCTATGAGCTGGCAAACAGGTAGCACTTGGGCATCCGTGGGCTCTGCAGAGACTGGCTTTGACATGCTGCCAGTTGCTTTGGCCATGTATTGTGGAGGACCCTCCTTTTCCCTCTAGCTGGACCAATGAAAAAAGAAACCCAAAAATAACCAATGAATTTTCCATGACAGAAAATCCTGGCTTGCTTGCAGTATAGTCGCTGATCAGTCTAATCTAATAATCTTTTGAACCATGTGGAGCTGAAGGAGGCATTAGTGGGTGTCAGAAGGCCCTACTGCCATCTGATAATTAATGAAAACTGGAAAATATTCTGGCACCATGCATCTATTCAGTACTATTTTATAACTGCAATTAGCCAGAGTATGAAGAATATGTGGCTGTAAATTCAACTGCAAAGGGCAGAATGAATGCATTTCTATTGTTGCTCTTAATGATATTCACGTGATTAACTTCTGGGGTGACCTTAAAACTGAGTTCATTAGTCAGGGTTAGCTGTGTCTCTCTGCTGGAGTTTTACTATTTGTAGCAAGCTGAGGTTTCCTACTTCAGCTACCAAAGAACAGGCACAGGGCAGGATAAAGGCGGTTTTGTGGAGTGTTTCAGTTGTGCTGTTTAACACCTCCCTCCTCTTCTGCCTCTTAGGCTGTTTGCGCACAGAGAACTTTGCTCACAGTTCTGCTCTTTCAGTTACGTGGTAACTAAATGTTATCTTCATGCTCAGAGAAGAGGAAAATGGTTCATAATGTTCTAGTTGGCTTAAGAAAAAGATCCTTTTCTGAAGTTATGAATGCTGTAGAAGGCTAAGGCCTATTCCTCAGCAAAAAATAAGGAGTACAGTATGTCTTGCCTCTCAGGTGGCACCGAACCGGGAAGAAACAGAGGTTTGGGACAAATACTGACAGCCTTGCAAAAGATCTGTTACAATGTGACATTGTAACAGATTAAACAGTCGAAGGTGAGTACACTTTCATTGGAGTAGACAGAATGAAAAATCCAGCAAAGTCTCAAAACCTATGAAGCTCATAACTTAATTGTAATTTGGCACAGTTCGTGAGATTGAGAAAATACACAAGAATCTATTTAATTCTAAAACAAATTTCAAGTCTTTCCAGTTACTGGAAAGCAGGGCTTAAAAAGTTAATCTGATAATAATGGGACGTGTTTGAAAACAGAAGATAGGTGTTATTCCATTTTTCATGGGGTTTTTAGTTGCTTAGAGTCTAATTTATAGGTTTTCTGGAAAAGTTATTTTTGTAATCCAGACTATCGCTTCTCATTAGCTTTTCTGTTTAGTAATTAACTAGCAGTGCTTTAGTTTATTGAGGAAGTAAAAGAATAATTAAAACATAAACTTCTACCTATGAATCTTATTTGAGAGTACTGAGATACCCAAAAAGTCCTACTGTCAAATGAGGGTTCTGTCAACACATCATGAGATCTGAGATTTTTATTGATACAAGTATTTCAATAAGAATTTCAGGATGTTTTCCTTTAAAAATAATGCAGCTTATATTTGTCATGGTAGTTGCATGCAAACAAAAGCTGCATGTTCCTAAACCTAGACAGAGAAAGAGATTAAGTATCATTTGCTGGTGTGTATTTTAACTCTCTCTTTTGCTGTTGTAAACTTGATATGTCAGCCTAGGCACAAAAGAGTGACTTGAGGATGGAGTTCCTGAATGAACTTGCTTTTAGTAGTGTAGCCTTTCCATTTATATTTTAGTGTAGCTTGCTCTAATGGAATGTCAGAGAGACACCAAGTTTGGACTTAAAAAATAATTCTGTTCTTCAGAGCAGTTACTGGTAATCAAAGGGGTTTTATGAGTAAACTCATCAAATTTTCTCTGTGTTATTGGTACTCTTATAACATGTATTTGCATGCTGAAACTGCTATGATGCTTTGACCTTTGTAGGAATTAATTTTGCCACAATTTCTATGTTTGTCTACTGCAGTTTTGGTTCAGCTTGTATTTTTTCCTTGCTTTTGGTCTCAGCATCTGAGGTAGAAGCTCCCAGTGTTAATTGGAAAGCATGTTCCTTGCCAGCTGTGGCCCTCCAGGGACAGGGCATTTTCCTGGTCACTGTGTGGATGCATTCAGAAGTGATGTACAAGCAAAGATACTCATATGGGGACAAGGTCTGTGAGGCAAGGGAAGCCTTTGGAACAGGAGGAGCAGGAAAGGTGCTTGATAGGAGCTTGAACAAGTTCTCCAGGAAAGAGGGTCTAGTACATTTGTGTCCAGGGAAGCCAAATAATGAGTCAGCATGGGACATACATTTCAGTATAATAAACTGATTTTGGAGAGTATCAAATTGGAGAAGGTAAATTATATTGATGGTGAGAAAAGATAAGATGTCAGATAAATGAAATAATACATTATATTGATTGAATTTTCTGTTCAAGGCTCAGTCAAATGCTTCCTGGACCAGCATAAACATTTTGATGTTTACACATGGAAAGAAATTTCTTCTACCAATTCACCTTAATTCTGTTACTTCCTTGCAAATTAACCTGCGTGTAGTTCTGCAATCATGGATTGCTTAAATACATTGCCATGTGTGAAATGGAACAGCAGGAGTTTTGCTTTCAGAACAGTGCCTTTAAATGTTTAATTTATGTTCAAAACTCCAACGTCAGATTCTTGGACAAAACTATGAGATGATGGGGTTACTCCACTTCTGTTAGCATTATTTTTGGGGGTTATAGTGGGCAGTTTAAGTAGTGTTCTTGAGCTGTCTAAGAAAAACCTGTTAATGACTAAGAAAAATGAAGTTTTTCATTGAAAATACAGGTGACCTTAATGGCAAATAGAAGTAGACCCAATGGTAACTATATATAGTCATATTTCAGAAACACAGAAATGAAAATGGATCTCTCAAGTGTAAGCCACACAGCAGAAATTAAAGGCAGCAAGTTTTATACCAGGACTTGTGAATTTCCTTTGTAAGGACTAGTTTTAACTGTGTCAGTAAAAGGTAAAAAATATGCTAGACTCCAGACAATAGAGCGGAAGCAAAGCATCACCAAAATCATTTATATTAGGAAGGTTAGAGCCCCACCCACAAAGGTCCCATGTACTACAATCCTAGTGGTTTCTACAAATGTACATTTTCCAATAGGCTTCAGGAGACACTTGTTACAGGATTTGCTCAATAAATGGAAGATCATCTGTGTGATCTTGTGTGTCCCAAAGGAATTCCCTAGTCCCACTTCTCATACTGTTATTGCCCATTGTTTCCTGTCGTTTTGTTGCAATTGTGTGTCATTAACATCATGTAGATTTTATTTCTAGATGCAATACTTCCTTATTGGAAAATCAAAATATTAGTATATCTATGATATTCTGTGTAATGAACTATGAAACTGAGACTTTGATTGTTTACACTAACACTTGTGTTTCCATGGCAGCACCAAACAAGAACTGCTTCTATCTCTCTTGGAAGGAAATTGCAATTGCATTGTACTTACTTATTTCCAAAGTTTCTCATTACTTTATTTGTGGCATGATTATTAGAGATTCTGAAAATCCATCTGACTTCAGTTGAAGCTGTTGGAATACAATTGAAAAACTTGCTCTTGATAACCATGGTACCTTTGCTGTGGTAATAAGGAAGATGTCCTCTACCTGAATGCCAGAGTAACTAATCTCCTTTAGGCCAGCTCTGAGGCTTGATAGGATGTTCCAGAGCTGAACTGCTTTAGGTTGGTGGCACACCTTCTGACCTTCTGATGTCATCCAGGCATTTAAACTTGTGTTTCCAAGCTGTTTGCCTACCAAGTCATAGGCTCAAACTTCTTTAAACAGACCTAACAGGACTATCCTTTTCTACTGTAGAATGTAGTGACTCAATTCTTGTTTATTCTATTTCATAGGTTGCTTTTATTCACAAAGAATTCTGAAAACACTTTTTAGGGGAAAAAGTCTTATTAGTGGATAGTTGGTATGTTTATGTTAAAAATTAAGTTCGTAGCCTTTTGTGATTTTTTCCTTGACTAAATATTTGTGTTGTTGAGGAATGAAAACCATGGAAGATGCTGAGATAGCATAAAAGGTAATTAAGATTTATGGCTAGAGTGTACTCAGGTCCTTCCTACACTTCCATTTTCCTTATGTCAGTACTTCTCCTGACATAATTTGGATACCATCTACATGCTGTTACTGAACTTTCACCAAGCTAAAGGCTGTCCATAATACAAGTGAGAGCAAGTGCCACTTCAGCAGATTCACTGTATCCAACTTCTGCTTTGGGTCAGAGTTTTTTGAATCTAACCATGTTAAAATTTCTGTAGGGAAATTTTGGTTTTGTCCCTTAATTTGCTGTTGTATTATGGCTCATGTTTATTATTTTGTATTGTATACTTTGATTCTGTAGTCCATAATTTGTTGGAAAGGTAATAGATTTAAATTAAAATGAATAATATAAAAAATTAAGATTGTTAAGATACTGAATCTTGACATTTTCATCACAGAATACATAAATCTTATCTCAAAAGTAAAATGGTTTTGCTTCAGATTAAGGAGTACATTGTTTTTGTCGACAGTCTGATTTGTGTTCAGAAAAACAGAGGTGTTGTGTCTTATCAAGAGATGTGTAAGAAAAATCTTGTTTCTATTTTCCTAATACTGATTTGCCTGGTGTTTTCAAGTGCTAAAGAAAAGCTGCTTGTTGCATGGAAGCAGCTTTGTTGATGTATTTGCCTGGAAATGGTTTGCTATCAAGTAGGGAGCCCTGGACACACTGTGTTATAGAAATAAAAAAATTTAACTCCTTTGCTGGTCTGTTACTTGTGGAAGTGATCTAACCATAACTGCTAGTATTAAGAATGACAGTATTCATAAATATCAGAAAATATAATTAGAATGTAGTAACTTGTGTGCATAGCTCTTCAGGGCTGGTGTTACTTGTGTCACCTCCGTGTCCCAGTTTAACAGAGAATATCACTATTTCAGATTTGCTCTTGATGACAATATTCACAGCTCTGTGCTGGAAGCAGGTGAAGCTTGTAGAAATCTTTAAAAAACAGCTAATTAACCAAAGCAGAGTGGGTCACATGTGATCTGAGAGAATCCATTTGGGCAAATTCAGCCCCAAATGTTTGTGTAGCTAGACTGTAAAGAGGTTAGGTTTGCAGAACGTTCATGAAAGGTTCTTCCATGAACTCAGCGTGCAACAGCCCTTTTTCAAATTACTTGTCTATGAGTGGTATAGGCATAGGTAAGGTTTCTGCTGATATATTTCATTTGGAGTGCTGACTGCAACAACACAAAGCATAGGCAGTTTGAGATCCTCTTGAATGATGCATGCAAAGGAAACTGCGTGCAACTGATACTGTTGATAAATTTGCATGGCTAGTCTGTACAGTCAGCAGCCAAAGGAAGCTGGAGGCATTTTGTTTGGATGAAAAGGTATCTTACTGAAGTAAACTTTTATCTCCCTTACATGAGAGTTGCTCTTAATCCTGACCTGAGCCTCATGAAATAGTTCTGTACTTACACCACAGTAAGTGAACTCAGAGCAGGCCCATGACCAGGCTAATAATTAGATATCTCAGCTTGTTTTACTTCTTATTCAGCTAGGTTTATCTTAAAGGCATAGAGGAAATGTTGATTCTGTTACTGACCATAGTTACTGTACTATGTTGAATAAATTCCCATGGAGTGAGTAATTTATTTCAGTGTACATCTAGTCCTCCTTTCATGAGATACGTGTTTTGTGGACACAAAATTTATCACTGTGGGTGGTTGGTAGCCTTACTTTAGCAAAAGTCAGTGCATACAGTTTTGGGCAAAGTTTAAAATACTATTTTTCCCTCTTAGATCGTACCTTGTTCACTATGTAATGTCGTTCAAAAAAGACTGAGAGAAATTCCATAGATTACTGGTTTATATGTTGAATATTGGTTTATATATTTCTTCATTGTTATCCTGTAAATTCTAGTAATTAAATACTTTTGATCATCATAAATATATCCAGTCATGTTTATAAGCCCAGGCTGAGAAATATAATTTCTGAGTGTTCCAGGTTGTGAAGCTTCAGACTGACTGTATAATATTGGAAGAGCTTTGCTCTTCATACTCCTCTGCTAATAACTGTAATTGATACCATAATTATACCCCATCTCTTCTTTCAGAAATTAGCTAGGTGCTTGTAATACCTTTATATATATTTATATATATATATAATGTACATACACAGATATGTGTATGTATATAGCTAATTTGACATTTTGGTGCTCTCCTCACTGCATTTGAAGTGGATCTATTTTTTATCTTCTTTCTTTATAAAGCCCAGTGCTTGTCAGCCTACAGGTGTGTTAGACAGGTTCTTTTTGAGAGCTAGCCACACTTGGGATACTATGTCTGGTTTTGATTTGTGCCAGAAAGAAAGATGTGGACAGTCTGGAGGGGGTCCAGAGGAGGGCCGCAAAGATGATTAGAGGACTGGAAGCTGCCATAAGAGGAAAGACTGAGAGAACTGTGTTTGTTCAGCCTTGAGAAAAGAAGGTTTAGGGGGGAGATCTTATCACCATGTTCCAGTATTTAAAGGGTGGTTACTCCCTTTTGAAAGAAGGAAAAGAGGAGTGGTAATATCTACAGGTTGTTCCTGGGGACACTCCAGTTGGTCAGAAGACAATTTGTTACAAAGAGGAAGAGTCAGCCATTGGAATAATCTCCCCAGGGTAGTGGTGCATTCCCAAACATTGGACACTTCTAAGATTTGGCTGGGCAGGCTGCTGGACCAGCTTGTCTAGAGACTGTTTTTGCCAGGAAAGGTTGGACTGGCTGATTCTTGCGGTGCCTCCCAACCTGGCATTCTGTGATTCCATGACTGTTGCACAATGAGGGCTTCTTTCACTTTGGATACCATACAGTGCATTTCCTTCCTAATGATGTCTCCTGCAGCCTTACTAGAGAGACGGGAAAGATAAGCTATCTTTCCGTATCCCATATCAGGGCAAACAACAATAATAATAAAATTACAGAGTCACTGAACTCTAATGATTATTCATTTCTTCATAAAAATTGAGACTTATCACAATAAGATAAAAACTTACCTTTTCTTAATTTAATTCAGATTAATCACCACTGCTGTTTTATTACAGACCACCAGTGCAACACCTAAAACAATTTGTCTTTTCATGTTATTAAAGGATCAATTCAGCTGGCCCCTAAACATCTTTTTATTTGAAGGACAAGAATAATCTTGGCATAAGTAAAAAGTTCTTTCAGTCTAAGATGTGTTGGGGTGGGGAAACCAAAAACTAAACAGAACAAACAAACCTGGGTAGTTGTAGCTTCATGAAAAACATCAGAAACCTCTGTTTGTGTGTTCATATCAAGCAAATATTCTGTATGTTAGTTCCATTGCTCAAATCTTTATTATATGCAGATATTTCCAGTAATTTTTAATTAGCATTTCCTCTTTCCTTGCTGTCTAAAGGGAATATGTGATGCATATTCTTGTTTTAAAGTTTCTTTTGTGTGTTTTATACTTTGCAATGCATTATTTTCTCTCTGGGACTGGCTAGAACTCCTAGTTTATTCTGGTGACAGATTAAAAGACACTATTAGTGCTTGAAAGCTATCCTGTTCTCATCACATTGACCTAAAGAGTCCTAGATAACTAACCCAGGAATACTACAGGTTAAACTGTATTTTGGGGGGATTTTTTCCCATTAAAATCTGTAGCAGATTCAAAGCCAAATAAGAGGAGAATTTTCATGTTTTGTAATTATAGATAGTACATAGTAATAACCAGCTGGTTGTTGACATAAAAGCACAACCTGTATATGCAAATGATGCTCTCTTGGCTGTAATTAGAGACAAGAGCTTTAAGAATGATGCAGCAATAGGCAGTATTTGCAGTAGTGATGGAGGAGGTGTGTCCCTGATGCAGACAAAAAGAACAGCAACAAAAGAAAATAAGCTCTCGAGTCAGCATTCTAAACTCCATTGTCACTGCAGTAGCAGCTGCGTGTGGAAATGAGGCAAATAGAATTTGAAATGAAGAACTGGAAAAGAAATTGCCACTTGCCTGCATGGATGGAGTCAACTATTGGGCCTGATTGCCAATTAACTGCTCTGTTTTTTCTGACAGCTTTGATAACAGGTCAAAAATGTGGCAGGAGCTCTCTTTGACCTACTCCATCTTTTGTGGTTGCTCAGCTATAGATACTCCTCTGCACACAAAGAAACACCACGATGGTACCAACAGCAGTTTGTATCTGTCTTATGTTAGATGTGGATGATTTCCAGCAGAGTCCAGACAATTGTCTTTAGATTGAAAAAGCCTTCCAGGCATAGAAGGCAGGCTAGGACTGCATAAATATTGTCAGTTCATTTTCATACTATGCATATTTTCAAGGACTAAAAAGAGGATCAAGGGTACTTCAGCATTAAAACAGTGTTTGTACCTACCTTATCCTGGAGCAAGAGGAAATGGTTTAATGTAGACAGAGACTACAGAAAATCTAAGTGTCATATGAACGCCCTCAGAGTACAGAGAAATGTTCCCTGGAAATGAATATACCTTTGAACAGGTAGTCATAGTTCCAAGACCCAGATACCTCTGGAGGCTTGTCAGAATTGCCTGTGCCCTGCATCATCTTGGGTGGTGATGAGCCTGGGTGTGCAAGGTATTTATTGGCTTAGATAGAAAGTCTCTGTTTGTGGACTGGAATTGTCTGTAATGTCTGACGAGTTAAGGTGTTGTCTCTGAATGTTCAAACTCTGTCTCTCCTGAATGCCTGAATCATGATTGCAACACTTCTGCCATTTAATTGACCAGATAATTTACCCTGTCAGGATATCATAGGCTATTTAAGGCTGTCTCTTTAGAGCAGTTATTAGCTTTCTTTTTCTGCTTCATTCAAGAACAGATGTTTCTACTGTGTAACTGAAATAATCAACGTCTTTGGAAATCAAAGATTGCTATTTTATGAAATAGAATATGATGGAAAATCTGAATTATTAATTATAAAAGGGCAGGAGTGAAACTAGTTTTATGCAACTTTGCAGAAATTGATAAGATCTGAGTCATGATAATGGTAAATAGTTAACAACTTTAATGGTGCCAGCAAAAATGCTGTTGTCTTTTATACTTGCATAGCTAAATGTTTCACTTATGCTTTGTCATGCCTTTTCTGTATTTCAGAGGAGTGTCATCTGTTTGGTTTTTAAGGATTTTTTTTTTTTAGATTTGGAGCCATTTAAATTTCCTTAGTAATTTGCATTTAAATGTTTTAATTTTGTCACCAATTTTTCCACAGTTCATTATTTCTTTAATTGCCACATCAGGCTCCCAGTGAAGGTACTTGCACTTCCAGAAACGTTGTGTGAAGGGTTATTTTTTTCTGAATGTATATTTTCATTTTTTTCTTTTGATTATGGACACTGGTACATGCTATAAGTAAGCTTAGCAAAACGGGTAAGAGGGATTTTAGTACTTAAATAAGATCTAGTGACATGAAGGAAAAAGACTTAACTTGCCACCCACACTCAAGGCCATATCCTGTGTGACCCACAGGAGCAGTCCCAGTGAAGACACAGAAAATACTAACCCAAGTAAAGTAGACAAGATCTATTTAAAACAACCCACGGTTGTTTCTATAGCATCATGGAAGACAAATTTTCCACAAAAGATGGGAAGCAGAAGTATAGCCTTTCCTAAGGGCATCCAGCATGATTCATGCTAAAACTGATTGTTGAAGTCAGTCACTTTTCTAGAGTCTTGTCCAGTGTGTAACAGTCCTGTTCTGCTGGTATGCATGATTTTTGGGTAAGAAGCAGCTGCATATAGCAGATCAAAATATATTTGTCGTGAGCTTGGTCATTCCAGGAATATATTTTTTCTTGCTCTAAAGCAAAAGCACTAAACCAGAAGGAAAACTTAGGCAAGTTTAGAACAACTTTGATGAAAATATTTATGTGAGGTGTATTTTTGCCACTTTTGGCTTATAAGGTAAAAGCAAAGATGAAACTTGGACGTTTAGGACAGGCACAACCCCTCCTGTAGCAGCCTGTGCTCTCTCTATGTCTCCAGCCAGGTGCTGCTTAGAGCTTAGTGCAGGCAGGGTTATGCTGCCCTGGGCTTATCTTGTGTGTGCCAGTGGCTCTGCACGGTGGAAAATGGCAAATGCAAATATAAACTTGTGTACTGAGGCAACTGCATGTGGCTTCTTTACAAAGCTGCACTTAATACCAATAAATCTGAATCATCCTGAATCAAAGCTTTGATAAGAGGCAAAATCTTTCATTGGAGTTCATCAACTCTTGTGAAGGTGCCTTCAGTTTTGTTCTGCTTTTCTAAGAGGTCAGTAGAGAAAGACTCCCACTGAGACTCCAGTCTTTGCTCAGTAAAAGCCTTCATTCAGCTCTTGACAGTGTTAGGAGACAACACTGTCAGAAGAGAGGTAGGGTTCAGGTGGTGCTACCTCCTGGAGTTGTGGCAAGGCGCCCTGGTGTTCACCACGGATTGCAGGCAGTGTCCCACTGAGGTTTATGTAGTGCAAATGTTGGAGTGCTCAGTGCTTTGCAGAGCTAGATCCCAGCACTAACCACTGCTTGGCAATGATACTGCATCTCACTTAGAAATTAATGTTTCCAAAAATTGCATGTTGAAGTGTGAGGAGATTTTAATGCTGGAAAACCACTCAAACAGTGGATGTAGGTTGCTGGCCAGTGCTTATTCTATGCAAATGAAAACATCAAATGTATGTAAACAGGTCCTGCTATTGTGAATTTTCACTCACTATTCCAGTGAAAAGAATTGCTAGGTATTTGATGTACCTTAAAGTGTTGTTTGTAATGTTTTAAGTGTGCCAGGCCTGGACACGTCACTCATGTCTGGTACCTCGTGTTGAATAGATCAGTAACTTACATGTGTCTGGAATTACAGCCTGCCTTATATCCTACCTGTTTATTGTTATTATTAGGTATTAGCAATTGAGGACGACACTTCTGCTGTCTGAAGATGGAGAACAACATAACTACTATATCTCGTGAAGAGCTTGAAGAGCTACGAGAAGCATTTGGCAAAATAGGTGTGTTTTAAATAAGGGCATCATAAAAATCCTGTTTAGGATTTGTGGAAGAAATCTTTATGGATCATGGTTTTGATAGGGCTGTGTTCTCCCTCTGTATTGCCAGTAATATCTAAAAAATATCTAAAGTAAAGAGCCCTTTACTTTCACTGGAACTACGTGTGTTAATTTCTTTCAACTTCAGCACTGAAAACAGATACATTTAATTTCTTTCAACTTCAGCACTGAAAACAGATACATTTTCTTGCAGGGTGGTAGCAGTTTCTTTGTTATTGTATATGCTACAAAGTGGGTCTCAAAATTCAGGTTTCTGAACTCCTTAATTTGGAAAAATGTTTGATTAAGCTTCAGGTGTTATATATTTTCACGTTAGATTACTGACACTTGGTTTTTGCTTTACTTGCATGCTTTGGTGAACTAATAATTTCCTTTATTCAATCAGATTTTATGTTTTAAGAAAACTAAACTTGGAGATTTTTTATCTTTTGTTAATAAGATCAGCTTTGTTATGCTAATGTTAATAAATAACAGTACAATTTTGTATGCTTGACAGGATGTTTACAGATTAATCAGAGCACACAGAAATTGTAAGAAATTATATAGCCATTAACCCTTTTTTCTAGATTGCACTGCTGTTGTGAATGTTCAGATCTGCTTTATTTCTTATTTACTGCCATTCTGAGTGGTGATTTGTAACTGTGCAGCTCAGGAAATCAAACAATCATGTTTGTGATCAGTCATCATGGGGGAACAGGATCATTTTAGGCAAGAAGTCTTAAATATTAGGAGTCTTTACTTGGTAAAGAAACTATTGGGAAGTTGTATGTTAGGGATTTGGAAGACTGTGAGTAGCATGGAGAAGTGAAGAGAGAATTATTCAGGTTCTGCCAATACAGGTATCACGTGATGCCCAGTAGAGAGTCAGGAAGATTAAAATAAAAAGAACTAACTTTACAATAAATAATAGAGCAATGAACCCATTGACTCAGGCTGTTGTTGAGATCAAAGAAAGAGTAGAAATTCTAAAGGGAGTAAGATACATCCATGGAAGTTAATTCGTGAGTTGCTGTTAAACAATCATCAAGACATCTATAGCTCAAGTAGTTCATATCCTGCAGGTGCTGGAATGATAGACCAAGGAGAAGAGCACTATACACATGTATCAGTCTGCTAAGAGATGTTAACATAGGTGTTGTCTCTGGTGTTGTCTGACAGCTTTTCTGTATGTTTGGTTTTCACCAATACTATCTGTAGTCCTTCTCCATTCTCTGCCTGCATGTTTTCATATTTCTGCTTGAAGAGTTGTCTATACTGCTTCTACTCACTGAAAAGCATTTTTTTTGTTGCGCTTTCTGTAAAACATAAAAATTAAGCATCACTAGTTTTTAATTTTTTTTCACATTTTTAATGTCTTCATGGATAAAGTGCTTGCTGCTAAATTGGTAAACTGAGAGAAGGCATTTATTTAACTCTCAGCTTGTCATCATGGAAACTTACCCTCAGTGAAAGATGAACCTGGAGAAATAAAATAGCTGGTAATCTGAGTGAGCTCATGAGCATGTCCTCTGCTTGTTAGACCATCCCTGTTATTATGTATGGTCTTACATGTCTGCAAGCCAGTGGATGGATAAGTACATATGCAGACATTGAGTTTGTGTATTGATTTGTGAACTTCTGATACTATCAAAACCACAATTTTTTTTTACCCTGCATTTTTAGGCTTTTGTCTGCAGTGAAACATGGCTGCCTTATGAAGCTGTACAGAAGCTACATAGTGTAGTATAGATTACAAAAAAAAATACTGTATAGGAATTAATTATGGCTGGAGATGAAAGCATATTTCTTGTATGCCCTTCTGTAATGAGAGGCATTCATCTACTCTGGTATTATTGACTGAGTTCTGATACTAGATGCAATATGAAGAGATGTTTTTAACTAGTAAATGAAAAAAAAACCCAAAAGTGGGAGCACCTTGACAAATCAGAGAAGTGTCCACAGCATCTGCTTCTGTTTCTGATTCATTGTGATGTTCTCTTAAATGTCATAGAAATGTTTCATTCATAGAGCTGAGAAAATACTGTTAACTAGTATTTTTCAGGAGCTTTAATATCATCATAAAAGTTGCTGAAAACTGTTGTCGAACATGGAAAATATTAGCATTAAATATATAAAACTATGGACATTATATCCAGGTTTACTTGGGCAGGATATTTCTTTTGAACTTAAATTTGATTGGACGTGATCTATACTGTGTATGAACTACAGCTTTTTTGCTTTTAAAAGAAGTACTTCTCTTCATTGTGTAGCCAAGGCACAGGTAAGGCTATTTTACTGGACATGCTCAAATTCTGCTTCTATAAATATGTATATACATATTGTATACATAAATATGCATAGATTTTAAAAAATAGGAACAGGTAATGCGGTTGATTCATTTTTGTGTTCCTTTGGCTAAAAACATGGGTGTGTAAAATGATTCTTTGTTATACTAGGATGAAGTCAAGACAGCTTTCTGCAAAGAGATTGGCCAAAGGTGAAAGTACAGGGGGTATTTTTGATTGTTTCTGTACTGCTGCATTATTCATCATGAATAACGCAAATGATACTCAATTTATTTTATGTGATACAGCCTTTAATTTCTTTCCACAATATCAAACCTCTTGTTGAAAAAAAGCATTCTGATTCTTTGCTGTACATGACCATTCCTGCCATGTGGCCTTGGGAGGAGCCAGGTGTAAGGGAAGGTGGCAGCTCAAATGGCTCCCAACGGAGCCAGTTAATAGATAAAAGAAGGTCATCTTTAATAAACAGATACAGATCATAAGAGACTTATTCTTCACAGGTAAGCCTGTTTAAAGAACAGAAAATGTTTATCAGATACTAGGATAAGAAATAAAATGCAGTCAGGCAGTGTTCTTGGGGGTTTTTTTGGTTTTTGGTTTTTTTGGGGTTTTTTTTTCTAGGTTTTTCTTGTGGAAATTTGCTCTTCTAATATCAACATGCATCAGATTTGAGCTTACTGATTGCAGGAAGCATATATTAATTGACATCCCTTTGATTTGAGTGTTTATAGATAATTTTGTCGGGAGTCTAAAAAAAAAAATCATAAGCTTCACTATTTGCAAATTTTCTATCTTGTTCTGTGCTCTGGGATCATAAGATAGTTCCTGAGAAAGCATATAACAAGATGGCACAAGTCCTAAATAGTTGTGCCTCTAACCCACAAACATTCCTTCATACTTCCTTATCTATATGAGAGAAACAAACACTCATCTAGAACTGTGTTTATCCTGCTTCATTTATTCTTAACAGTTTCCATACCTTAGTACATGAATATGCTTCAGTTTATATAAGTATAACAACTTGTGCTTTCATTCTACAGATATTGACAACAGTGGGTATGTCAGTGATTACGAACTTCAAGACCTGTTTAAAGAAGCAAGTCTGCCCTTGCCTGGTTACAAAGTCCGGGAAATTGTAGAAAAAATCATTTTAGTGACAGATAGCAACAAGGATGGGAAAATCAACTTTGAAGAATTTGTCTCTGTAAGACCTTCCCTTTGGATGTTTCTCTACTGTCTGATATCTACTGAAAATTAGGTGGTACAACTAAGTACTATTTTTATATATAACTATTATTTTGAGTTTTCTGTGACAACCTAGAATATCCTATATAGTTATTTTCTAATCTGTATCTTTCACACTCCTATTTAATTTAATGGTTCTGATATCAGCAGCATGTGAAAGAACAGTTGTTGCGATCAGTGTTGTCTTCAGTTTTCTCCAAAACGAGGGGAAAGACTACATATTGTAGGAACTGTTGGGTCAGCCCTCGCTCTGACAGAAGAGCAGAGAATTGGATACCAGCCTCTGAATGCTCTTAGTAGTGCTTCACTATGCTTAATCTCTATACTAATGGCTGTTTATTACTGGGAATGAGGTACAAGTTTTCCCTTTCACTGAGCAGATTTGAAAGCTTTAGGCTTTTCTAATGAGAATCGCTCACTGGTGTGTTTTAAAAGAAACAAGAACTTACCAGGCTGTTGGTTTGTGGGTGTTTGGGGATGATGATGTTTGCTTTGAAGTTAGAGTACTTCTGCTAATTGCAGAAGGTTGCTTGTTGAATTAGTTATTGATCTTTCTTTCTGAGATTCTGAACATGCAAGTATTTGCTTCCAGATATTAACTGTATCTTATACGTCATTGTCGTCTGAGACCTCTGCAGTATTTGGGCAAACTTAGGACATACTAACATATCCAATGTGATTTACATTGCAGGCAGGTGGAAAATGGTATTAGCTTGATAAGGAAGGGCATGTTTAACTGTCATGTTTAACTTTTACATGCAAAGCACGTGGGGAAATAAGTGGGAAAAATACACTATCATCATCAAAAATGTGTATATCTTTAGTTGTGTTCTTCAGTTTACCAAAATATTGGTGGAAAAATTGTGTAGATATTTGTATATCTATATTTTTAGACAGCATGGCTTAATAGAGGTATTCACTGTGAAATAATGTTAGATATCCAATACAGATATTGATATCCAAACAGTAATTTTTTTTTTAGAACAGAAGTCAATATAAATATCAAAGAAATTCAGTCAGATTAATTACTGACTCTAGACTACTTATATGAATTAACATTTATTTGAAGGTACAATTAATCACAAAATGCTTTCTATTTTTTTAATTTCAGATAATTCAGGAATTGAAAAGTAAAGATGTTAGCAAATCTTTCCGAAAATCAATAAATAAAAAGCAAGGTATTACAGCAATTGGAGGAACATCAGCAATATCTAGTGAGGGGACACAGCACTCTTATTCAGGTAAGAAATAATTAAGCATGGGCAAATTTTCCATGAGGAGGACTCTTTGAATTTGCACTACAGATAAAACAGAGCCTAACTGGAAACTGTTGGCAGTAAAAGCAAATTAACACAGCAAAAGCATGTGGAGATAGACAAAGTAAGTGTGGGTGATAGTTTATTAACTCTGTTCAGTTGTTGCTTAGTTTCGCTCTTAGTTGCACTTGGAGGCAAGTTGGGCATCTGTGTGAGAGCAAAAGAGGAAAACAAGCACTGACATCTTGTGGGGGAGGAAACTACCCCTTTGGCTTACTTCTAGTAAAGCTAGTCAAGTTTTCTTTCAAACTTCTAGTCAAGTTTTTGCCCTAATTATATGCTAATGGAATCTTATTCCTATATTCAGATAAAAAATGAATGAATCCTCATTTTCATTTCCAGAGTGTTAACTAACATGAGCTAAAACCCCACTAACAAAACACCACATATCCTTTCTGGATGGACTGCCCTCCTCAGCTGTCTCTGTCATTACAGAATTGTTCACTTGTACGTGGTTTTTGCATAGACTGTCTCACACTAAAGAAGCTGCTTTTAATATTTGATCTGTTTCTTTCTACCTCCCCCTGCTGTATGTAATTTAAGTTGGTAATTGTGCCTAATTGCATTGCAGCTCCTGGCCAGAGTGTGAACCACCTTCTAGGATCATATTGCAATGAGCAATATTGCAACTTTTTAAAATGACTTAAGTCTGGAATTTGTGTCGTTCCAGGCTGTGTTAAGGTTCTGTATATAAGGAAGATTTACTTTGATAACCAAAGGTCTCTTTCAGTAGGATTCCAGCACCAGCTATACCTGGTACATCCTCAAAGCAGGGGACATGCTCCATCCCAAAGGATGCCTGTAGGGCATCAGAGGTGATTCTTTAGATGCAGTTTTATTTTTGGTGGAGAGAAACAAACCCCACTAGAGCATGATTCACCTGGCCTGGCCTCACTGGACATCTCGTTTATGATGAAGTGAAGTGTGCTCTAGAATTTCACATTGTTTCCCACTGACAGTGAAAGAAGTGTAGTGAGTCAGGTGCTTCTTGAGGTGAGGTGAATACCGTCTGTACTGTTTGGGAATTTGGATACTGAGACTGATTGACTGTTATCCAAATAAGCTTTCTTAGATACATAGTAATAAATTATGCACTGAATATGAAAGAGAATTTAAAACTGAGATACTAAACTTTTTAAGTTTCTCAAAACTAAAGACAGCTCAGATCAGTCTCAAAAGGCTGCCAGTCTCTGAAGTCCAGCAAAAGGCTGAATGAAACACTGCATTTTAAACAAACAGTGCATGTTGCATATTTCAGTTGAGACATTTTCCCCTCTTCTTTGTAATTGCTGAGAAACCGAATTTGAAGTCAGCCATGAGGATACCTTCCCTATGATGTTCCTGTGATATTCATGTTATCCTTCAGAAAATCACCAGATACTTAGAGGGTGCAATGGGAGAAAGGTCAACTTACCATTTTTTGTGTTCTTTCTTATTGGTCTGATTTTTTTAATGACTAACCTTTGTGAAACTAAGGGGTTTTATTGCAGATGAACATGTTTGACCCAAGTATGCTGTTCGTAGAAATGTTAATCTTTTATTTTAATGCTGTCTTTCTTTTCAGAGGAAGAAAAAGTTGCTTTTGTTAATTGGATAAATAAAGCTCTACAAGATGACCCAGACTGTAAGCACCTCCTACCCATGAACCCATCAGATGCCAGTCTGTTTAAATCCCTTGCAGATGGCATCCTTCTTTGGTGAGTCCAAGGCTATGAGAAAGAAAATAAATTGATCTCAAAGGTTAAATGCTGATCACAGTGACATGAATTAGCAAACTTTAGACACGCTTTAACTCTTAAATATTTCAATCTGGGTGCAAGGTGGGGAAAATCTGTTTGCCCATAGAAATGTGATTTTTAGCATATTTTCTATGTGACTCTGTGCATATGTTATAGAAGTGGTTTTCCACTTCAGACCCATAATTATACATGCCAGATATGTGCAGGCTGTTTATAAAGGAGATAATTAAACAGTTTATAAATTAATTGCTTGAAATAATTAAAAAAACTTGACTATTTTAAATGTTTTTAAAAGTTACTAATTATAGTCATTAAATCATGGGGTATCAGGAACAGAAATCTGAATTAAATCCATGGCAAAACAGAGAGCATATAGTAGGTCCCTTAACTTCAGTCTGCTGTAACTTTCTAGTTAAAGTTGATTACTAGTACTTAGTCACACACCATGGTAACAAGGGATTAGCTGTTAGTATTGATGTGAATTAGTCTTTGAGATCCATGTAGATACAAGGTGCTACAACCATGCAGTGCAGAAATGTACTGATTATACTACAGTTTTTCAGTAGAGACCATTTAAGTTACTTTGGTTTACAGTTTTAATCTCAGTAACCTTCTTTGACAGTTACAGATGTGATCTATTAATTATAAAAGGAAGAAGCAATATATTATCTGGAGCATTCTAAATGAATGTGCAGTTATTTAATGGGGGAGAGGAGATTTAGAGGATGGTCTTTTTTTTTTTTATCGTGTCAGAATTGTTTGCAGCTAGTTTAGTGTTAGTAGTTTATAACCAAATAATATATTTTCTGAGAAATGGAAGTTTGAATAAACTCTTGACTTTTCTTTCTTAGCAAAATGATCAACTTTTCACAACCGGATACAATTGATGAAAGGGCTATTAATAAGAAAAAACTCACTCCTTTCACTATTTCTGTAAGTACTGCATGGATAGGAACTTGCCACAAATGAAAAAGTAAAGTATTTTTCTGTTTTAATGACAGTTCTCCTTGTGGAGAAAAAAAAATTAAAAATTGTATGTAGTAAAAAAATCCTGAAGCATGAAATTGTATTTTCTAATAACTCTACTGCATTCTCCTATTTCTTAGATGATTTTCAGAAAAACTAGTTTTTTCTTGTTTTTCCTAATTCTTTCTCTATTAGCTATTTTTGTTTTGCCTTACTGAGTACCTGAAGAAAATAATTTTAGACTTTGAGTGGGTGGCCAGGTTGTATTTTAGCCATGCAGGAAGTATCTGCATGGCTGTATACTCTATAAAAGGATGATGCACTTTCGATACTGGAGAGCAGCATTGACAGAAGATCAGATCTATTTTAATTGTGTATGAAGTCATGGAAAAGTTTGACAGAAACAGTTTTTAAGAACTTAGTTTGGGTTTAAGGAAACAGGTCTAGAAAGGGAAGTAGATCCATAAGTTACTGACCCAATGAGAAAAAAACTGTGGGTGAGAAACCTCTGTTAAATGACAGACTTTTCAAAATATGGAAAGTTAAACCACACTATGTCCTAAATCCTCCAAGTGGGTTTTGTAATCGCTACTTATTTAAAAAAGATTTGTCAGCAAAGATGATACTGCATGTGTTTATGTTGCCTCTGTAGATAGTGAAATATGACACAAGAAAATAGTAACACTGATGAGAGCTGCCAGCTATTTTTTCTTGGAATCTTTTTCGATATCTCTGACAATCACTAGCTTTACTTTGAGTGTCAGGGTTTTAAATTGTCATGATTTTCTTATGCTCTTCATTCAATTACAGTTTAACAATTGCTTGAATAAATGTGTAAGATTTAAGATGAGATGACAGTGATGTCAGTAGTATCCTGCATGGACTCTATGCAGGAATTCCATAGGAACATATTTTTCAGGATCAAGCTTCTGATATTTATACAAATCAATGCAATGCATGTACAATGCATGCTAAGCAGCATTGTTTAATTTGTATAACTGATACTTATGAATTGCAAAAAATATTTTGATTAAAGTATTCCTCAGTAATCCCAGCTGCAGAAGGTGGTCCACAATTTTTGGTGGGTCCATATTTAAACACTGTCATTGTTTTCATTAAATTTTGGTAAGATGCAAGGTAGTTCACAAAAAACCTCCAGAGTGTAGTTTTCCATTGGAAGCCATTGAACTAATGCCTTATTTCTTCCAAAGCTTAATTTTACTAAAATATACAATCTCCCAAGTTTGTTAAATGATGATATTCCAAATAGGAAAACCTAAACCTGGCTCTGAACTCAGCATCTGCCATTGGCTGCACGGTTGTCAATATCGGATCACAAGATTTGCAAGAAGGAAAACCACACTTGGTATTAGGACTTTTGTGGCAGATCATTAAAGTTGGCCTTTTTGCTGATATTGAGATCTCCAGAAATGAAGGTAAGAATAATGCCAGGTATAGCAATGCAGCCACTTGGAATTAGCTCAGACCACAATAGCAGTGATTTCAGCTTTCTTCCAAACTTGCTTTTAGCTCTTATTGCCTTGCTAAATGAAGGGGAAGAGCTGGATCAGTTAATGAAGCTTTCCCCCGAAGATCTCTTGCTACGCTGGGTGAATTACCATCTGGCCAATGCAGGGTGGCAGAAAATCAGTAACTTCAGCCAAGACATTAAGGTATGTAGTTATTTCTTCTCATAATCGAACACAGTGGTATTAAAACACATAATGCATAGAAAAAAATTGTCAGATCAGAAGAGTTTAGATACAATAGTAATCTGCTTTATCTGGCTGCAGGTTTATCCTGCAATTTCAACATTGAAAGAGCATTATTTTGATCTCTTCTATCCTATTCAGTTGCTCATCCCCTGTTATTATCATATCACAGTGCAAAGTGAACATTTCCAACAAGCTGATAGTCAGGGAAGTTCTAATGTTGTAAGATGGCTATTAGAGTTATTTAGGAGAATTTGCATCACCTTACTAGCTGCCTAATAACTGCCAGTCACTGCTTTGCTGGTGTGTCAGCTGACTGCCACAGGGGCTGAAAGGTTCCTTGGGGCAGATGGCAGAGCTGCATCATTCTCTTCAGTCATTCTGCAAAGGCAGGCAGAGCAGTGCAATAGCCCAGCTGGCGAGAGAACAAAACTTTTTAAAACTGAAAGCAAAGGAGGAAGATTCCCTTAAGGTGGTTAGACCTCCTTTCATTGGAGAAAACCATGTCCTTAATTGTAAGTTACATATTTTCAAATGCTACCAAGAAGACTTACTAAAGTAGACTGTAACTAGCGTTTTACATGAAAACTGCTACTATGGTAAAAAAATTATATGGTGTTTAAGAGAAGTAGTAAATACTTCTAGAACTAGTAGGGGTTTATTTTTTCTTCTACTTCGTTACTGCAAAATGGAATCCTTTTTGTGGATGACTACATAAATTTACCCTGCATATCTTAATTACAACAGTCTCATTAATATGCAGCAGAATAAATTTAACTAGCATTCTCCAGAATAATTAGCAGATATTCCTTTTCTCTGTCATCTGGCTAAGTTCTGTATGAAACAGGGTAGTAAAATGGCTGTATGACCTCATCCATGTTCACTGAAATTAGGGTGCTGTATTTTTGACTCCTATGGCTTTTGGATTGGACTATTAGAGTAATAAATGTCTAGGGAAGGCTATATACTTGCTGCTTTTTTTTCTTCTTTTTTTTTTTTTTTTTAATATTACACTGTTTGTCTTAGGACTCAAGAGCATACTACCATCTGTTAAATCAGATTGCACCCAAAGGAGATGACCTTGAACAATTGCCTATTAAAATTGACTTTACAGGATTTCATGTAAGTATCCAGAAATGTAAAAATAGTCTGGAATTATCTGAGACCTCTGTGTATGGATCCAACATTCTGGTTACTAGGTTGTCCCTGAATCCTCTTCTGTTTCCTAAGGTGTGCAAAAACTTAGCCAGATTCCTCAGTGTTACAAAAGCCTAAATGAGCAAAAACTTGAGTAAGTTCTACAATGCTGCTTAAACAGGATAATGCATCCTGCAGTCAAATGTTTGGAGCTGTTTCACTTGGAGTAGTGTATATTGATTTTCAGTTGGGTCATCCAACATGAATATTACAACATCTTGCTCAGTTCTCCTCTTCTGGAATTCAGACAAGGAAGAAGAATAGACTTCACAAACCGTTGATCCTTCCTCTAACCAAATAGCATTTAGAAAAAAACATGTGAGCCCTTCCATTAATCACAGCCAAGTGTGGCATCCATCGGGCTTTAAGTTGTAAAGGGACAAAGCATCTAAAACCAGCCTACATTGATGTGGAAACACTTGTCTAAGCTGCTTCATAAAGCCTGTTGGAAGGACTATTCTGGGAGTGCATTTGATACAAAGTTGAACTGCATGCCTGAGATACTTGTATATCAATCAGAATCTAAAGTAGAATCTTGTTACTCATTATTATCATGAAACCCATGTGCAAAATTGTTTTCTTACATATTTTAGTTCTCTTAAATTCCTTGTTTGCTTTGTTTGCTCTTGTTTGGGATTTTTTGAGAGTGAGAAAGAGTAGAAGTAAATTTTTTCCATGTAATTTCCTATGAAGTTCATATGATCAAATTTTGTAATGAACTAGTATATTACTAATAAAGACAAATGAACAATGGTTAAGTTACCAGCTTATGATGATTAAGAAAAAAAAATATTGAAAGGACAGCAAGTTGGAAGCATTCAAACTCTTACTGATGGTTTTGGGCATCATCTGGAATTACTTGAGAATATCAGTTTAAAGCAGTGATGTTGAACCTTTGGTACATGTAGGAGGATACACAATATGGGAATCAACAGCCTGGAAATGGAAATATAATCTCTGCACTCCTGGCTGCAGTTGCTGTGATTCATGAGGAATGCTGTGCTGACAGCCACAGAAGTGAAGGACAATAGAAGGGAGAGGGGAATTGTCACAGGCTGTAAGAGCTACCTCAGGCATTGGCAGAATGAGGGAGGAACTGATATGGGTCATTTAAAGATCTCCCTACCTGATGATTCAGTAAAATCTAGTACTAGACTTAACTGTAAATTAACTTTTGTTTATTTTTCTTTTTAGGATAAAAATGACTTGAGGAGGGCTGAATACATGCTCCAACAGGCGGATAAATTGGGCTGCAGACAGTTTGTAACTCCAGCTGATGTGGTTGCAGGAAACCCTAAGCTCAATTTGGCTTTTGTTGCAAATCTCTTTAACACATATCCAGCCCTGCACAAGCCTGACAATTCATCTTATGATCTCAATTTATTAGAAGGTACTCAATTTTCTGACTATACAGAGGAGAAGAATATTAGTAGTTTCTCCTTAGGTATTCCTTTTAGTTTGTGATGTAGGATCCCTGTGTGCTGGTGCCTGTTTTTACTTACTAGCAGCCAATATAAACCTTAGCAGAAAAACCCAGTAGTGTGTATATCATTCTCTTGTGTTACCCTGACCAAATGGTTATTCCTGAATAACCTCCTGTCATCCATTTGCAGGAGCAAGAACTGTCCTCCTGCTTTCCTTTCAGTTTCCCATGCTTCTTTCCATGCTATTTAATATTTGAGCTGATGTACAAATTCTGGCTTTTCTTTGCAGTGCTATCTTAATGCAACTGTAATAGTCCTTAAAAGTATTTTTCACATAATGCATTTATATATATGCGTGTGTATGTTTGCTGCCTTTTAAAGTAGGAAACTATTTTTTTAAAAGGCTTCTGTATCAGCAGCCTATATTAATCTATTGCATCAACAGCCTGTATAGATCCTGTCATATCAGGGAATTTGGCCTTTAACTGTACGTTCAGATCTCTAATGCTAGAGATAAAGGGATAATTGGTAACAATCTTTGGCTGTTGCCCTTGCTGTGGACCAGCTAATCTGGGATAATGGAATGGCTCCTGCCAGTGTATTTCACAGTTGTTCACTGATCTCAAAGGAGTGTGAGAATCAGGGGTGCCGCACTCAGGAGTATCATCAGCAATGTTCACATAGTCCTCTGCACTGCCTTCTCGTGCCTTCCTCTTACTGTTCCTATCAGGTTTCCTTTCCATCTAGGTGAGTCCATCTTCCTTTGCTCCTGTTTTTTCATTATTTGTCTCTGCTGCTGCATCCCTGTGTCACAAATCTTGTATCCCTCAGAGCATTTCTGTTTCAGGCTTCTTGCTCTTCTAGCTTCAGCTGGGTGCCAGCTGTGATGTGATAGACGTTGTAGAGCACAGGACGTTGTCTTCCCTTTTCAGCTGTGATATTCCCACTCACTGCAGTCCCTGCTGGCCAGGACAAATGACTGAAGGAAAGGTCTGCTCTTCCTCTGCTTCAGTTTTGTTAAAAATGTATACAGGAAATGTATACAGGAGCTATGTGGAGGTGGAATATATTCAGTTCAGCTTCTCTGCTCTGAAGATAAAATTGCTGGTGTGATTTGAAATACTGAAAACTTGGTTAAATTCGGAAGAGTTTTCAATGGCATAGGAAAAATGAGTTGAATTAATTTCTCTACTTTCCTGAAACATTTAGATGGAGATCAAAGTCTCAGCCAAACCAGTTTAAAAAGTTACAATCAGCTGAATGCTAGACTGTGATTTTGTAATGATAAATACCGGCCAAATTTAACTTACTATTTACAGTATATATTTTAGAGATGGATCATGCCAATGTTATCTGTTCAAAGAAAAGTAGATAACTCCTTTTTGCCCTCAAATAATAATTTCCATGGTGTCAAGTAGATCTAAACCATCAAAATAGTTATTTCAGCCCAAAAACAATGTTGTTAATGTTTTTTTTCCTGTTAATGTATTATTTGTTTTCCATTAAGTCCTGTGTTTATACTGATGTTTTCTCAAGCTAGTGATATATGACATTGATTTCTTTATAGTTTCATCATAGATTGTCTGTTGAAATCTGACTCATAATTTATAATGCTTTCCTGTTTTGCTTCATGAAATGCAGATTTGACCCCTCCTAATGTAGGTACTGTATTTAGTACTTTTCTGTACTCCATAAGTGTTTATTCTGCAATTTTTTTGTTCTTTTTTTTCCCTATTGTTTAATCATCTCTGTCCTTTTCTGGTTGATTTTTGCATTGTTCTTACATTTTCCTATTGTTTTAATATGCCATCAAAAGTAAAAGAGAAGGAAAAAACCCCACAGCATATAAAACGAGGGCAAGAGTTGCAGTAAGTCAAATGCCATACAGGTATTTTGGAGGGTTTAGCCAGTAAGGGCTTTCCATGAACCAAGAAGTCAAGCTGTAGGCATGTGTGGGTGAGTAGAGCTTCCTGCAAGTTTTCATTTTCCTGCATAAATTCCGTCTTTTCAGGGACTGTCCCACCTGATCAGCCTGGTGTGGTTGTCCTCTTCAGTTTAAGACAGTTAATGCTGTGCATAAACTGACATCCGTCCTGATAATACGTCTGGTGATGTGCACTGAAATATGGAGAGCATATGTCTCAGGAATACTGACATAGCAAAATGAACATTGGATACTGTGTGGGGGTGGAGAGGGCAGTCCTGAGCTCAGTTATTGCACCACCTTTGCATGTTGCTGCTGATCTAAGGAGCCCTTCACTTGTGGGGAAAGCAGCAGTTTGGAGTCAAAGTCACAAATAAAGCTGAGTTCTTGGGGGGAGGAAGAGGAGGGACTTGTGTCCCCCCACTTTTCCTCCAGCGTATATGCCCTGTGCTGTGCTTAGATTACTGGCAGTCTTCATGGCTGTCAGCACAAGAGGGTTAAGTACTCCCACTCAGGCTGGCTGAACTTCAGGTGCAACTGTATCTGGAGCTCATTTGTGTTTCAGAGATAATCTTAGATTTATTCAGAGTTCTTTGGATTCTTGCTTCCCTCCCTATGGCTACTCTCCACTCAGTTCCACAGTGTAATGATCTCAAAAAAGAGATGGCAATAAATATAAAGGATACTACCAAATTTGCTCCTCTCTCTTTTGTGTAGCTCTGCCCCCTTTCTGCAGTTTTCCAATGATTTTGGCTATCTGCTGCACCACTCAGCAGAAGATATGCTCCTGATAGGATCACAAGGTATATTTTGAATAAAAGAATAGAGAGAAAAAATTGGTCAGTTCTCAGCCATCTGGAAAACTTATGAACACTCATGTATTGCATGATAAAGGGATTTGTTTAGAGTGGCATATTAAATATAGTGTGCTGGGTTTAGTTCCTGGACTCCCACTTTCCAAAAGAGTCCTGCCCAGCCTGCATGCTCTTGCTCCTGCTTGGCTACTTTGGATTCTCCTGACAATATTAAGCAAGCATTTTAAAATCCTCAGTCTGAGTGCAGTTGCTGAGTATCTGGTTTTGTGGCTACACTGTTTAGTAAGAGTTCACTAAATAACCTTGGTACTCTCTTTGTAATGGACAAGTGTTCCTGAAAGCACTTTGCAGTCAGTATTTTAAGTACTGCAAATTAACTTAAAGCTCAGTAACCATAAAATCATTAAAAAAAGCACAAGGCACTTGCTTCAAAATACTCTAATCTCAAAGATATTCTTTAGAAACTTAAATTATATATCATTCTTGAGTTATGATTGTTTTTAAATGGAAAAACTGATATTTTTAATAACTTTGTCACAAAGTGTGATTGTTCTTTTGCATTTTTATGTGGCAAGAAATACGTAAAACAAAGCTCTCTGATCTTGCGGAATAGTATTTTTCTTTGTTTCTTCTGTTTCATCAGTATCTCTGTGGTTATTTTTACAAGTAAATATTTGAAACAAATGCTAATTTGAATTGTATATGAAAAAATAATAATTTAGAAAATGTATCAGTAAGATGAATATCAACTATTTCATAATAATTGGAAATTAAAAGAATCTGGTAAGGTGGCTGAAAATTTAAAAATAAAATTTATTCTGTTAGAAACTGTAAACTACAACTGAAATTTCTGAAGTCCAGAGCTTTTTGTATAAAAGAGTAAGAGACCTAGATTAAAATGGTAGCTTCTGTCTAAAAATCAATGTTATGGCATAGGTCTAGGCATGAAAAGATAACGTTAAAGAGATTTTATTTCTAGTCTTACGATAAATCCATGTTTACACAGTAGCTTCATTTGACAGAAATATTCATTATTATCTAGTTAGCCTAGAACTGCAGTACTAAATGAGACAGTAGTCATGCTATATAGACCTCATCAGACAAACAGGGTATTGTTACCCTCTAAGGAGCAAACGAAAACAGCAGAGAAAAATCTTGCTTAGATATTTGTGCTTCAGTCTGAAGAAATCTGCTCTTTCATTGTTTGGAGAGGTTTTCTCCTTCCTTAGTGTTTTCACTGTTTTCTTAACTGTAGTTTATCAACCCAGGGGAACAAAGTGATGATGTTATTCCAAGCTCACATATTCAGGCTAAATATTTTCTCAAATGCTCCTCTTTGATGCAAGAGAAAACAGCTTATGCAGCACTGATTCGCATGTAGATGGCTACAGAGATTTTAAAATTTAGGTAGTGTCATATAAAGAAAATTAATGAATTATTGCAAGCTGTAACTTTAAAGAGAAAGAGAGTTAGGTTAGGACTCATGATTGCAATAATAAAAGCAATATATATCAGGAAGGTGAAGGTTGGGATTTACTTCCTAATGAATTTTTTGCAGTTCTTGTAAGTAGAATTGCTGGTTAAAATTGTGAGGATAACTGGCCCCCTTGGCAGTATAAATAGCTTCACAAAGTTAACCAATATAACACTGCCTCTCCATGTTTTCAGTGCAAAGAACTAAAAGAATGAAATCTGTTGCTTTGAGGAGGCCCTTTGCAAATTAGCACTTTCAAATCCTGTGAGGGGAGAATAGAGTTGTAGTGCCTCGTGTTAGTACTGACTTTTAATTGAAAGATGTTATTTCTCTCAAACTGTTGAATGCAGTTTCCACTCATTTTAGGTTCAGGAAAATATTATTAATCGTCTCCATTATATATTAATTATGTGAAATATAAGAAAAATTTATTTCTGTATTTCATCAAATTGTATTTACTCAGATAAATATAGTCTAATAATACTACTCCCTGTAGTCACCCTGCCCTGTGCCCAGAACTTAGTGAATCTGAATTGCATAGGATTGCCTTGTAGTATAGACTACTGTTTGGGAAACTATGAACTCTTTTTGGGAGGGGGTGGTGAGAGATATGAGAAGCATTTAAACACTGCTTATTAAAGTGTTTTCTCCAATAACTTAAATAGAATTGTGTTTGTCACCATAGGAGAAAGTAAGGAAGAAAGGACTTTCAGAAACTGGATGAATTCACTGGGTGTAAGCCCATATGTTAATCATTTATACAGGTAAGATTTTTTTTAAATAATTATTTGACTTCCCTTGGGTAACAGGGGAAGAAAGAAGGAAAGAAGAGGGGGAATTTCTATTTCTACTAGAGTAGTGATTTCCAGGTTTCCTCTTCAAAACTGGTCTGTAGGAACACATTAAGCAGTATCTGACTTAAATATTCTAGTCATAATCTAGATAGACTAGAAAACCTAAGAAGGTTTAAATCTTCCCCCCTCACTCACTTGTACATTGAATTACATTTTTTTTAAAGTTGAGATAATTGTGTTTTATGATGCATCATTTTTATTTTTTCAGTAGACTGTAAGAAGCTCTGCAGTATAGTATTCCCTCAGATGAAGGGCTTTATAACAAGCTTTTTAGATGCTTCTGGTCACTTTGAAATTATGCCAGAAGCTGATTCAAATCCTGTCAATAAAAGATGAGATTGAGGGAGCAAATGCGAACACCTGCTTTTATGTTTATTTACTAATTGGTTTCATTATTTCTGTTTTTTGACCTCTGTAAAGTGATCTGTAGGTAGCTTAGTGTGGAGAATTTAATTTGTTAAGTAGCTGATGGGGATTATCAGTATTGCAACATATAATGGGAAAATAATACTTTTCCTACTGTTCTTCTTTTGCAAGATAAGTTCATTGATTTTGATTATTCTTTAGCAAAATACATCTGTAGACATCTGCTGATAAAGCATGAGTATTTAACATTTGGGAAAGTCCTTAGAGAACTAAAGCTAGATCAATAAATTAAAACTCTTTTAGCAGCTATTTTGTCTATGCCTACCTTATGGAAGTAATTATTTAATTGAAGCCAGTGACTGAGCTTGCTTCACTAAGATTTGTGAAACGATTGAAATTAAATGCAGAATTTGGTGTATATAATTGCAGGAATCTAGCAATCAAATATAGGCCAGTTTCTTTACAGAACAGCACCAGTTTTTATTTAAGTGTCTGGAATTTTTCAGCAACTTAATTACACTGTGAGAAGTCTCAAGTACTTACTTTGATTGTCAATCTGTGCTTTTATGCTTAAACCCATTGTTTTGCTCTTGGTTTAGTGACCTGTCTGATGCTTTAATCATCTTCCAACTGTATGACATGACGCGTGTTCCGGTTGACTGGAGCCACGTCAACAAACCCCCTTACTCGCTACTCGGTGGCAACATGAAAAAGGTGTGTGCATGCTCTGGGAGACAGCCCGGCTTCACTGGCTCCCGTTGTGCTCATGGCAGTCTGTGTTGTCGAGATTTCTGTGCTACTGAGACAGTCCTGGGAGAAAAAAAAAGGAAAATATATTTGTCAGATGTTATCCCAAAGAATAAATCGCAGCTATGGCACATATCACCTAGTTTCTACGTGTGAACACCTTTTAGCAATATTTCATTTATGGCCTGATTTGGCTCTAGAAGTGGAAGCTTCAGGCCTGACATGGCTGTTGTTGCTGGATGCTCCTATACTGTGAGGCATTTCCTCCCAGAGCAGTTTTATATGCTGCCCAGAGGATTTGGGCAAGACTTGCAGAATCCAAGCTTTCACATAGTTTTGTGATTGTTGTGAAGCCTGAAATGTAGAGGATAAAAATTACTGCCTGTTTAAGAAGAACACATTTCAATATCTTTAGAAGTATAGTTTTGATATAAATATATTTTATTCACTGCCTTAGTGGAAACTTGGCTTTCTCAAATGTGGAAAAAACTATCATTGGAATCTTGCATAATTGCATTTATAGTAAAAACTGTGTTATTTTAATCACAGTGTAGCTAGACTGGAAATCTTTTCTAGCTTCAGATCTCACTGTAGGTAACAGTAATCCAAAGTAATTTAAAATACACATAGATTATTGGTCTGTATTGCAGAAATATTAATATGTTTTCATTATTTGCACACAAAATTTATTTTTAGATTGAGAATTGCAATTATGCAGTAGAACTTGGGAAGACAAAAGCCAAATTCTCACTGGTTGGTATTGCTGGACACGATCTAAATGAGGGTAATCCAACTCTGACTTTGGCTTTGGTATGGCAGCTGATGAGGAGGTAAGTTAGGCAGTGTAAGATGGATGTGAATATGTGTCTGTGCATGTGTGTCTGTAAATCGAGGGAAATTAAGGGTAGTGTTTAGGTCACCCAACTGGTATTGTAGAGAGCAATCTCTAAATATCCCTGTTCTCAAAGATAAAATTGTATATGTGTTTTGTAATTTTATATACTGTGCAGTGATTGAAACCACAATTTGTAGTGACAATTAAAACCTTATAAATTAGAAACTGTGACTAAAATTATAAATCCTATAGCAAGTAAAAGGACCTCAACTTATTTAATGTTGATTCCATGTATCTTTCTGTAAGTAGAGATTAATTAAAATATTTGTAAAACCCAGGGAAGTAGTGATACATACACTATAGAAGTTAAAAGGGTAAAAAATTGTAGGCCATCACATCTATAGTTACATAAGTATCATCAAATCAAAATCTTGTTACTGTATTGAGCAAGTAAAAAATTATTATAAAGTGATTTCATGAAGGATCGTTTTATTGCAAATGTTACAGTGAATATTATGAGATTTGGGATATTCTTTTATTCAGTAACCACTGAAAAAGTGATTTCAAATACTATATCGTTTGTAAGATAAGGGTACCTTACGAAGAAGAGTACTTGGCATTGTTACTGTGATGAAGTAATATTTTACCTTTGCTTGTAGCTTTGTAAGAGAAGTTGAGTTCTACCTCTCATTTTAACTTGGCTCTTGTTGTCTTTATTGAAGGTATACTTTGAATGTACTATCCGACCTTGGAGAGGGCGAAAAAGTAAATGATGAAATTATTATTAAGTGGGTGAATCAGACACTTGCAAAAGCAAATAAGAAAACTTCAATTATAAGTTTCAAGGTAATCAATTTTATTTACTTTTCTTTCCACATATAATAAGACCTAGGATTTTTAACCTGATCTGTTAACGATTTGGTTTTAACAGCGTCTCCCATCGACTAGCAGAATTGGTTATGGAAATATTTCTGGTAGTCTCTGAATCTTTAAAAGTATTTTACAAATATATTGACAAATAAAAGAATTTATAGCAGCTGCAATAAGATACAAAAAGCCCAAAAACAAAGAAAAGAAAAAGAACTTTAAACTTTCAAAGGGGCTTCTATCTGAAATTACCAGTCTTTGGACGTGCCATGTGGTAAATTTTCCAAGTTTTTGGATATAGGCACTCTCATGCTTGTACAAACGAGAAGAATTATTTTGGAAATACCGGGGGCAGATGACCACTTCTCCTAGGAGCTGGTTAAAAGGATGTTCTCAGTGTGACAGAGCCTGGAGAGGGAGCCGAGGGTAACCAGCGACACCTTGTGTCGTCCTTGGCACTGCTGATATCAGTGCAGCAGGCCGGGGTAAAACAGGAGCTGTTCCTGTTCAGCATATAAGAACACATTGACAAAGGAAGCTTTCCTTCCACATTATTTAAGTGTTCAAAACGAAACAAGCCATATGTATGTCAGGTGTGTTATTCTGTGTGAATCTCTTGCTCAAGAAATGGCTGATTAATAATTGCACACAAATGGAACATTCTTGTACAGGTTCATTTTATAACCTGAAACAGTTATGTCTCTGATTCAAAACAGGAGAACCTAGCAAGTATTCACTATGTTATGAATTTTAATTAGGTAAGCGTTATTAATCAAAAAATTAAGTAGAAATATTTCATTTTCTTTTTAGAAGGTAACTCAAGCCTTCATTTTCTTATGAGATGTTGTTGCTTCTCTTCTACATAAATTGTTATAATGGTGGTATTTAATAAATTGAAAGTATAACAAGAATCTGTCACAGTATCTTGCCTTTGGTATGCCTGTGTTTTTGGGGGGACATTGGTCATGTTTTTAAGGTCATTGAAATGGTGTTTTTAAGATAATTCAACTGATGGTTGACCAACAAAGATAAGGAGGTACTGATGTAAAATGACACTCTTCAGTATTCATTTTTTACTACTAATTTTTTACAACATTCACATAAATATTGCCTTTCACTGTTTGGGTTTTGGGATTACTATGGCAAGCAGACTGTAGAGAATGCAGAAGTGCCTTATATTTCACTGTGGACCATGAAAGCCAAGTTCTGTTGTATTGCCATTGTTCAAACAGTAAAAATTATAAAGGTGTGTCTTATGGTCTTGGGGACTCCATGCATTTAATGCCTTGAAGCAGAATTATATTAGTACTATTAGATGTATAATTACTGATGGTTCTGTGGGACTTCTCTGAATTGGCAGTCATAGTTCTGAGCTGGTGACAAAGACAGCTGTCCCCATGGCTGTGCTCAGCCACTGCAGGGCCTGAGCCAGCCTCACGGGCACTGGCTGCGCTTGCTTTGGCATCAGCAGCTCCTTCTCTGCCCAGATAGTTGGGATGGAATGATTGCAGCAAGAGGACTTGCTCTTTTAAGAATCTCTGTGTATTAAATATGAAACACAGACTGCTCATGCTAGCTCAGAATACCATCTGAGTTGAAATATTATAGAAAGAGTGAGCCATAAACTACTGGAGAAAATAGTTCCATGGCAAGAAAACAAGGAAAATATATGTATATATTAAAATATATGCCTGTAAGGATCTTTTTTGTTGTCTTGAAAGTCTGGTCCTTGAACTTCTGTCAAAATTCCCTTCCTTCCTTAGGGCTTAAGGAGGGAAGTTTGTTTTAATAAATTTAAACCTTTTGTGCAATAATGATACCAGCACAGTGAACATTAGAATACCGATTGCTTCAGTCTTTCAGTATGCATGCAAGATGTGCTGTAGGGTTTTTTGCATTTTGAAGATGGAATAATCAAAGCAGATTCCTTAAACTAATCCTGAGTCTTTTTCTTTTAGGACAGATCAATTAGCACTAGCTTACCTGTCCTAGATTTAATAGATGCCATTGCACCAAAAGCAGTTCGTCCAGAAATGGTCAAGAGAGAAGACCTTTCTGACCAAGACAAATTGAATAATGCCAAGTAAGTTTTAAATGAATGCTTCATTTTTTTCTGAAATGCAGGAAATGCATGAATTCACAGTGTAATGCATGATTTACTGATTTATTAGGAGAAAGCTAACATGAATAGTAATAGATTTTTTAAATAGAATATAAGTTCTAATATTATTTTTCTAGTGTATCTAAAATATGAAGTCAAATTCACAGCTGATATGACCTACCACCACTGCACTGTAATTTGTTTCTTAATAGTTTACCATACCTCATACTGTTTTTGACCAAAATAAATACTTTGATAACCAGTAGTAAAACATCTGCCAGTACATGCTTTCTCCACAATAATGTCCATTTTCTAATAGAGCCTAAGTACTGTTAAATAGGCATATAATGCTATTGAATGCTATTGAAATCTGGTTTTGTTGTTGTGAGTTTTGACATATTAGTAGAAGCCAGAAAAATAACAGTATTTGTTTTCTCTTGTTTTCCAAGGTATGCCATTTCAGTTGCTCGAAAAATTGGTGCTCGTATTTATGCTCTCCCAGATGATCTGGTTGAAGTGAAGCCAAAAATGGTGATGACAGTGTTTGCATGTTTGATGGGAAGAGGACTGAACAGAATAAAATAATACAGACATGTAATATAACTTTCTGCCATGTTAAGCACAATGAATGCCTCGCAGTTTACAGAGTTCTGAAACTTAGTATGAGAAAAATTGTATGCACAAATATCAATTATCTTTTAATAACGTGTTTATATTAGTTCATTTTCTTCAGTTTCATAACACATGAATTATTTATGGCTAATACAGTTTTCAGAACATGTTCATTAACCAATCAGTATCACAGATTTGTATTGCTTGGAAAAACCCATATGAATCAAGCTTCATTTGTATTAGTTTCCATAGCACTGTAAGAGCCTGCATTATTTTATATATGTTGTTTCAGGACCAGTTATGAAACACTGTTTGATTTTTGTGGGTGTTACTTATATGTAGTCATACAAGTCTCAAGGTGCATTCCAATCCTGTTGGATTGGACTCCAAACTGCACAGAAGTTATCATCCTTGCCTTATTCTTGGAGAGCTTAACTCTTGTTGGAGCCAGTGAGAGTCTTGTCATTGACATCAGAGCAAGTAAAGGCCTATGATAATGTCTGGTAACTAATGAATACTGATTAAACTGATGGAACTTTTTTGTGGGAATTATTTTAAATATATGTAGTAGTTTTGTTCTGTTACTTAGCAGAAACTTTTACAAACCATGTTGTATGAAAAAAACAGCAATATAAAGCAGAAATGTCCTGTCATTATTAGGTCTGCATATGTGCTAAGTTTTGCGGTTGGACTAAACAGCTGTTGATTGAGTTTTTTTTAATCTTTTCATAAAATATTGTATTAAGAAAACAATAAAGAGCTGGCTAGTCCACTATGGAATTTCTTATTACGGTATTGTATTTCCTTATGTATCATTCCTTTGATTTTTCTAAAGTGTGTATCATGTGTGCAGAGGTTTTGTGTAGAAAGACCGGTGCATTATCTGGATGAGATGAAATACGTCTTTTTCTCTTGGTAATTTTAAAGTAACTATTTGTACTCCTTTTTCATCAGCTGTAAATTTTCACTTATCAAGCTGGAGCTGGACATTATTTAATAAAGTTTTTACCAAAAGCCAAACAATAAGAAAACTAAATCAAAATTAAAGATATTATTTTTTTAAGTATGAAGCTTCTACTTTCTCTCAGGTCCTGAAGCCAGTCCTAAGTGTGGCAGAACAGGAGAATCCTGATGAGCAAGCAGTTGGACTAAGTTTTACATCTTCACTATCTTGCACACAATAATAGCAATACTAAGGGATGCATCCATCCAGTTTCTATGATATAATGGGATAATGGAGACTGAAGGGAATTAAATGCTCGGATTTGAAGCCATTAGCCTCTGCCTATTTACTGGTTTGCATTGTTGGGACAAGACTTGGTTTCTATTCCCAGTCCAAGATGATGATTTGTACAGAATTTGAATTCTGGAGACAACTCAGTCCAAGTCCTCATTCAGGAGAGGCTAAATGGAGACTGACTTAGTCTCTATACCGTAAGAAAAAATTATCTCTTATTAAATTATAGAATCCTCAAGTACTGTATTTACCTGCCAGACACTTGGTACCTTACTCCATAAAAGCCACTATTTCCTCTTTTATAAACTATTGCTGTAAGTGTCCAGAGTTACTGCAGAGTTGCTTTGAGGAAATTTTCATGGGCAACCCTCTGATGCTGCGATGAGCAGGGCCGTAGTTACTGTAGCAGCTGGAAGAAAACAGATTTAAGGGCTGCCCAGAAGCTGCTGCAGCGCGCTCTCCCTCTCCGGCAGCCTGCGGCTCCCAGCCCGGCTGTGGGCAGGGCAGGGCCGCGCTCGGAGCAGCGGCGGCGCCTTCGGGCCGCGGCCCCCGCGCTCCGCCCGCCTGCGCTGCCCCGGCGGCGGGGCCGGAGCCTGCGCACTGCGGCGGGGAGCGGCGGCCCGGCCCGGCCCGGCCCGGCCCTGCCTTGCCAGCCCCGCCCGGCCCTGCCCTGCCCATCCCGCCCGCCAGGGGTGACCGGGCCGGGGCCGCTGCCCCGCTCGCCAGCGGTGCCGAGGGGCAGCGGCGGCACCGCCACACCGCCCCGCCCGGTCCGCATGGGCCTGGCGGAGCCATGGCCGCCCTGTACCAGAGCGCGGACCCGTCCGCCTCGGCCTCGCCCAACAAGCTGCTGGCGCTGAAGGATGTGCGGCAGGTGAAGGAGGAGACTACGCTGGACGAGAAGCTTTTCCTGCTGGCCTGCGACAAAGGTACCCGCCCCGCCGCCCGGCCCGGTCCGGCCCCCCTCGAGGTCTCGGCCGCTCGCTCGGAGGGCCGGAGCCGCGGCCGGGTGTCAGCGCTGCGCTGCCCGCCCCTCGCCTGCCGTGCGGTCCCGCCGTGCGGCTGCCCTGGGGCACCGAGGGGTCCGGGCTCGCCGCCTCCCGCTGGCCCGTGAGCGGGAAGGGACGCGCGGGGCCGGCTCCTCCCGCGTTCGTGAGGGCATTCGGTTTGTGTCGGAGGAATCTGGGAGGTGTTCGCTGTTAAAAGAGTCTCTGAGTAGAGAGCTGCTGTAAAATTGGGGCTTATCTAGACATCCCCAGGATAAGCGAGATCAGTATCCTGCGGTTTGCGCCATTGGTGGCGGATGGGAAGAGATTTGTCTTTCTGAAATATGCTGCTTGCTTTAAACCTGTATTTACTTACCTTTGAGTCGAAACGTGGCCTTAAATCGAACTGATCTTAAAAGATCTGAAACGCTGGACTCCAGGATATGCTTTTATCGATGCGCGGCTCTGCGTGCTTGGGGCATAAGGACTGGAGCTGCGGTGTTTGCACACAGAGCTGCGTGCTCGCCCGAGCTCAGGTTAGCTCACAGCCACGGGGGAATTTCTGCAGTGGCATTCGCTAGCGAGCTTAGCAGCTTTGCTCTGGGACTCTCGGTGGTGCGACTGCACAGCCCGTGCAGTCTGTCCTCAACACCAGAGGAAGCCATGGCTTTCTCTCTTTAACTGTAAAGGGAGGATCAGAGAGCTAAAAGGCTACATAACAAAAAAAGTAACAAAACCGAGCTGTCTGTGTAACAGCTGGTTCAGTACTCTTGGTATGTATTTTACTGTATTCTACATATACTTCTCCAAGTATTCTACACTGAGATCTGTCTTGGTCGTGGTCTTCTGTGTTGCAAAGTAATTTGTTACCCTAGAGACAGTTTTGGAAAGCAGCTGTACTTTTGCGTGTGTTTGTTTTTAGGACTGAAACTAAAGGGGTGGATTGAAATACATGTCCAGTGCTTTCCTGAAGAGAGGTCTCCTGAAATATCTCTAGTTTTCTCCCTGATGAGAGAATGCTTATCTACCTTGACTTCTTACTTGTCTGATAACTCAGTTACTGTTGTCAACTATAGAATAGTGTCCTGTTTGATGGTAGCTGGTACTTAATAGGATAACATGCTTTTATTGCTTTATAATATGAAGTGATATCCCTGCCTTACTTCTGCAGGTGACTATTACATGGTTAAGAAACTCTTAGAGGAAAACAGCTCGGGTGAAATGAACATAAATTGTGTGGATGTGCTTGGACGAAATGCTGTTACTATAACCATTGAAAATGAAAACTTGGACATACTACAGCTGCTTTTGGATTATGGCTGCCAGGTATCCAACACATGTTATTAAAAATGTTGAGTGTAGTCATATATCTTCTTTGTTAATCTGTCCAGATTTGGACATAAATGCAGTCTGCCTTTTAGGCAGTTCAATTGTTTTTCCAGTAAATTGGAAAAATTGTGAAAGTGATTTCTTCTTGCAAGTTCACTTTTCTAGTGGGATTTTATTGGCATGGCAAATGTATAAGTAACATTTTCTATTATATTAACAAGTTTGAGTTTTATTTTAAATGTTACTCCTTCTACTGATATAATGCATATATTATCCTCAAGAAAAAAAGTACATGGTGTGAGTGCCTTATATTAAAAAGTGTAAAATGCAAAAATCCCTTTGGCTGTAGAGTATATTGACTTTTTAAATGGTAATACAGAAAAATTCACATTATATTAGTTGATTTTAAGTTAAGGCAAGTATGCATTTCTGCAGTGCTTTCTTGTTAAACTTGATCTGTGCTCGATGGCAGGGCAGTTTCCTACCAACAAGACTTCCTTAAAGGTGTGCAGCATCTCTGCTACTGGTGGGAGAGGTGAAGCTATGATGCATTAAATATGTAAGGCAGGGAAAAGTAGTATCTTTTATTATATTGTTTGATACTGGGCATGAATAAAACCACAAGCTTTTCTGTACTTGAATTAGTGGCAGTAATAAAAGCTGTGTTTTTTTCTTTTATTTTTTTTTTGAGAAAAATTCAAAATTTTTGGAAATTAATCAAGAAGAATAATTTCATCTGTAGGGAAAATGAAAAACTCTTAGCGCAGCAGAAGGTGCAGAAGTGGTTGGATACCAGCCAAGAAAGAAAAAGCTTATTTTCCTAGCTGTACCCCAGAATTACAAATGCAGGGCTGAAGTATCCCATATTCCTGAGCTGTGTTACACTAACACTTGTTTTTAATCTGTCTAATAGACCTGGTAAACTGGGTCTTTAAACTTAACTTCTTAAGTCTTCTGCATCATCTCTCCTGGAAAGTAATGTATTCAATTGATTCCTCTTCTGTTGATGCAGTGATGCAAATTTCACTAATACTATGTGAACTCCTGCAGTGGCAACCTGAATTTGTGTCCTGATCATATGCCTGGTAATAATACAGAACATCATTTCAGTACTGTAAAATTAAATTTTAAAAATATATTTTAGAAATGCAGTTTGGCTTGAGTTTGTATCTTTGTGCTGTTTAACTTACTGCTGTTTTCACATATGGTTTGTTTTCTTTACTTAGTCCTCGGATGCACTTTTGGTGGCTATTGACTCAGAAGTGGTGGGAGCTGTTGACATTCTACTTAATCACCGACCAAAACGATCCTCCAGGCCAACCATTGTGGTTAAGTGTTGTTACTCCTTGACTTTTGGTTGGGGCTGTGAAGGCTATTGCTTTTTTTGGGTATCTGTATTATTTAAAAGAGTGTTCTGAAATTCTGCATCTGTAAGGTGATCAAATCTGGACACCAGGGATTCTTTTTGTAACCTCTTTTGTTTTGAAAGATGAAATACATTATTTTGCTTTATCACCTGAGGAATCCAGTGGCTTTACACCTGCCAAACACATGCCTAGATTAGAAGAGGAAAAACCTAGTGGTTATGTTTGCAAGGTAGTTAGCAGCCTTGACTTATAAAGTGTTTATTCGTGTATTGAAGCTTCATAGATTTTCAGAGCAAATCTTCAGACTTTCACCTTGAAATTAAGCAATTGAAGCTTACCTTGTCAATGCTTTAGTACCAAAAAGCTTTTGAAAACACAAAGTGTAGGTGGAGGCAGGGAAGGAATAAGGTGTTGTGTAACAAGAGTATGGCACATTCAGGATTTTTTTTTCTGCACTTAAATAGTAAATACAGTAATTTTTTCACAAACTAGAGCAAAATAACAATTTTTAATATCCTATGTGTATTGGAAAAATAGGCAGTACTTCTATGTCAATTAACCAGAAAAGTATCTGGGTCTGTTTTTCTTTTTTAGTATTTATCTGACAAGTATGAATGTTGTTACATATTTTTCTTTCTGTTCATGTTATGAAACACTTGAAGGAGAAGTTCTTGACTGAACAATCAAAAACCCCCTTACATGTAGAACTGTACATAATAAATTTAGATACTTCCTACATTTTATTCCAGAAATTAATGGAACGTATTCAGAACCCAGAGTACTCAACAACCATGGATGTGGCACCAGTAATTTTAGCTGCTCATCGTAACAACTATGAAATTCTCACCATGCTGTTGAAGCAAGACATATCATTACCCAAACCTCATGCTGTGGGGTGTGAGTGCACACTGTGTACTGCCAAGAACAAAAAAGATAGTCTGCGACATTCCAGGTAAGACTTAGCAGTCATAAGCCATAATAAAAAGATTCTTAATTCATTGCCTGGGTCACATTAAGTATGTTTCCTTTTTCAGGTGAAGTTTATGAGTGGATTCCTTTAATATATTGTAGCTCTTATTGTGAGAGGTGGTAGTTCTTGGGCACGGGTTGTGCCTGAAAAGGCTGGTGGGAGGCAGTGGCTTTTTTCCATTTTGGTTTTATACTTTTAGTCACTATGTGCCTTTCCTTTCTACCAGGTGCCTCTCAAACATTCTGGCTACTTTTGGCTTGGGGCTGTAAGGGATTATGCAAATAAAATTTTTCTCAAAAGTTATTTGAGTTTTTGGTATTGAGCTACCACAGGCCACATTCTGGTATCCATCCTCTTCCCTATATCATTAGCTTCAGTATGAGAAGATATGTCAGGGTATCCAAAGCAGACAAACAATAGAAGTATTTGAGGTAGCAGCTCTTAATTTAATCTAAAATTTCTGCTGATATACTGATAACAATGGAAGTAGTGAGGAAAAGAAGAGGGAGCCAGTTTGGCCAATTTTGGATACTTAGGGGTTCTAAATATGTCATGTATCTTTCAGGACACCCTGTAATTAATGCAGTTAGTGTCTGATTTTATAAAACCAAATTGTTTTGTCTTTCAGCTGGCCATTTCAGGTAAACCTTTGGAACAGGCTCTGGTTTGAGGCTGCTAATGAAGTAAAACATCTTTGTTTTGTTTGCCATTCTTTTGTCACAGGTTTCGTCTTGACATTTATCGGTGTTTGGCCAGTCCTGCCTTAATAATGTTGACAGAGGAGGATCCAATCCTAAGAGCTTTTGAACTTAGTGCAGACTTGAAAGAATTAAGCCTTGTTGAGGTTGAATTCAGGTAGGAATTGAAAACACAAATAATTTTTAATATTTTTGTATAATTTCAGGTGTAGAAATATGTTTGTATTAGAAAAAGTTTATTCTTCATTTTTTCTAAGTGGAGTGTTTAAACTGATAATTAGACATAATAAGTTACATAATATAATTTATGCCTCCTTAGTAGTAATTTCAACAGTTTAATTACTTTAAATCCTTTTAGATATAGACATTTTACTGTGTGTAGTTGCACCAACAATTCAAATTTCAACTCTACTCTGCAAAAATAAACAGAAATTATGCTAAATGCTGACTTACTTAGAAATTATACACCTATTAATCATGTCAATGTCTCATTAGTACTCTGCACTTTTTTTCTGTATCAGGGTAGAAATATGCAATACCTTGTTTATACTGGCCTGACTCCTCTTGGGAGTTGTTTTGGGTATTGTTTCTTAATTTTGCTCATTATAAGACTTTGAAGAGTACATATATGTATATATTTAAAATCTGCACATGTGTGTAGAAGACTTCATGCTGAAAATGCTCTATATGATGAGCAAACGCTCAGTGTAATTTCATGTTTAAACAATGCAGATTTTTACCATTTTGTAACATACCAGCACAAAAGCTTTCCAAGAATGTGAAAGCAAGTCTTTATATAAGGTAAAATTCTACTTTCCTAAGTACATGAATTTTCTAAAAATGTGAATTTTCTGCATTTTAGCTGCCTATCTTTCTTAATAAGAGTTCAATTGTTGCATTTTTGTGATACAACGTGGCATTAAAATGGACTGTGTGCAAGGTGAGACAAGGAAATCATGTGGTTTCTTTTCATGTATTTAATACATTAATACATAATATTTAGTGAATAGACTTTAGTTTTCAGATGACAGAAATAAAGCAAAACCCCAAACTATTTCCTGTCCAATTGGAAAGTACAAGTGATTACTTACCAGTGTCATATTTTGTGACAGCTACACTTTCTCATGTCCTGGACATAACTCTAAGCTTTAACTCTGTGTATGGAACTCATGACATAAGAATTTGTATACTGTAAATTTGTTTGCCAGATTTTCTCTAGTGATCTTGCAAGCTGAATAGAAATGGCATTGTCATGTTACACGGTGAAAACTACTCAGAGTTGTCTTAGGAATGCCTGGATCTTGACATGGGACTTCTGGGGTGGTTTCTTTTAATTTGTCTCAACATAACATGCAATCCCAGCCAAAAAGGGCTAGTTTTTGATTTAATGGAAAATACAGGATCAGTGTAATAGTGCATGCTGCTTCTGTGTGTTTCAGAAATGATTATGAGGAGCTCGCTCAACAGTGCAAAACCTTTGCTAAAGATTTACTTGCACAAGCACGGAATTCCCGGGAGCTGGAAGTGATTCTGAATCACACCTCCAGTGATGAACACGTAGACAAGCGTGGATTGTTGGAGGAGAGGATGAACTTAAGCCGCTTAAAACTTGCAATCAAGTATAATCAAAAAGAGGTTTGTTTGTTTGTTGCAGTAACTTGATAGACTTTCCATATCATATTTTGCTAGTAATTAATTACTTTGTTGTTCTGCCTCTGGACACAGAAGTGGAAATAAATTTGTGGGAGTTATAGAAGAGATGGTAATACACAGGTATCAGTATGTGAAACAGGGATGCTGAGGGACCCTTCAGTGTTTACTGTGGAGATTAATGCAGTGTTTTCTGTATTGGAGTATAGGCCACTGCTTTTTTATTAACAGCTCTGGTAGTGGTAATTATTTATTCAGTTCCTCATTAAATCCTTGCCTAGAGAGGCATGGATCCTTAGGTGCCAAACATGATTTATCATCTTCTCACTGGTCATTAACTGTTCAGCTTTGTCTCAGGCCTTGCCTGTGCTGTTCAGTAATTAGGTTGGACCTGTGCTGGTATAACTGAATAGCCCCTCTGTTCCAGAATAGTAGCACTTTTTATGCCATCAATATGCAACTTCCTCCATGCAGTAGGTTACTGTAATTTTTGTCCCTTCATAAATTATAACTCTAGTTTTCTGTGCTGGAACGCAGATGGATATTGTGGCATTCTAGTACAAGGACCAAGGACAGAGTGGAAGTTTCCTTTTCATGCAAAATCCATTTTTAGTTAGTATTTGCAAAAGGAATTATATAATTCTGTCTGTTCTACATGTCTAGGCTTAAACTGTTTGTGAAACTGTTGAAATACATAGCATTTATAAGTCATAAGCTGTAGTTCTGGAGTGCCCTACAAGCAGCATTACATTTCTGGCCTGCATTCGTCAAGCACACTGAAGTATTTTGGTGTTCCTCTGGGTTTGAGCATAGCTTGCTTTTAGTACAGGGCTTGGAAAATAACTTTTTTGTGCAGTATACATATAGTTAGAAAATTAATTTTAATGATGCAACTTATGCGAAAGTGTGTGAAGAAACCTGAGAGTGATTCCTTGTTTGTTTCTCCCCCTCCTTCTCCCCAGTTTGTTGCCCAGTCCAACTGCCAGCAGTTTCTCAACACGGTGTGGTTTGGGCAGATGGCTGGCTATCGGCGCAAGCACACCTGCAAGAAGATCCTGACTGTTCTGATGGTTGGCATTTTCTGGCCAGTTCTGTCCCTCTGTTACTTGTTAGCTCCTAAATCTCGAGTAGGTCGAATAATTCACACTCCTTTTATGAAGTTTATTATTCATGGAGCTTCATATTTCACATTTCTGTTATTACTTAATTTGTACTCCCTTGTCTACAATGAGAATAAGAAGAATACAATGGGACCAGCCCTTGAGAGAATAGACTATCTTCTGATAATATGGCTTATTGGTAGGTATGATTTGAGTGGATTGGATGACAGTTGCTAAATATATAAAAAATATATGCTAAATATATTAAAAAATGCCAGTTTAGTGGTACATCAGCAATAAGTAATAACTCAGTCTTTCCTGACCAGTTCTATAATGCTTGGTTGGAAAAGTAGTTAATAACAAAATTTGGATTTGCTGCACAGTTGGTACGTGGCTTAAAGATAGAAGTATATGTTATGTGTGTTTACGTATGCATGCTCCATCTTACAAAGAGATTGGAGGTGTGCATTTACCTCATGCTTGTTTCAAAACACAAAAACAAATATTATTTTCCTATCTTACGGTTTTCTCTTTCTGTATGTCATTGTCACCAGTTATCATAACCGTACCAGAGAGGCTGCATGTCACTTCTGGTTGATGCAGCAGAGGGAGCACAGGTATAATTTTTGTTGTGTTCCCAAGAACTTTTGGTTGAAAGTTCTTAACTTTTACCTTGTCTTTGGTTGTCTGGCACGCGATTGTTTTTACATTAAAATTTACCTTAATGTAAGGTAAGTAGATATGTATCATTTGTTTAATTGGGCTCGTAAAAAGCAGTGATACTGTAAAAAACAACACAGTTTTTATTTTAAGTAATTCTGAGGGTGATTTATTTGATATTTTAGGGTGAGAGGATTTTTGTGTAGTGGTGATTCCTTTTGCAATTGAGCTGTATTAAAACTGTTGAGCAGTTCTTGCAGATTTTGGAAACATGTAGTATCCCCCACATAAACACAGGTCTTAAAAGAAACCTGAAAACTTCAAATTTTGAGTACAAGTCAGATTCCTCCTTTACTTTGAAATTAAATATTATAGTTTTATAAATTCTTTTGTTCTGCCAAGTCTGCTGACAAAGTGTGTCATTAGGTCTTGGTAATTTTAAATAAAGGCTATAGAAATATATTTTTTCTGCATGTAATTTTGCAATGTGGATTTCATGTAGGATTTAAAAATTATATCTAAGCAAACATAGCCATTAAAATGGGGCTATTTTTCACATCACTGAATCTCAAGTTTTTAAATAGTAATTGCATTTATAGCTTAAATGCTTATTTTGTAATGACATTATACTGCTTCCTTGAAAATATTCTAAGTTGACTAAGAGCATATTTAGAAAATATTCTGCAAAATCAACTGGAATCAAAAGAATCAAGTAACAAGGATTCACTTACATTATTGTATTCCACAGTCCCATTAAAATACTCCCGAAAAATCATTGTCAGAATGACCACAGCAGAATTTGTTACACTTCGGGCTAGTAACAAGTTTTGTATTGTTCTGGATGGACTTTCAAAATCATGAATACAGATGTCTTCCATGGGAAAATAGAGCAACAGAACTCCAGTTCTTGTGTGTGTAAATATTATCTTCTTCTCTATTTCCTTTTATTGATTCTGTAACAAATTCAGTGTAAAACACATGGTGATCATACGTAAAGTAATACCTGAACAGGTATGCAATGGCTTCACTTCCCTGGGTTTTATGTTTTTTCCTGCAGGAATGGTGTGGTCAGATGTTAAGAGGCTCTGGTATGATGGTTTAGAAGATTTTTTGGAAGAATCCCGCAATCAGCTTAGTTTTGTCATGAATTCCCTGTATTTGGCAACTTTTGCCCTCAAAGTTGTTGCCCATAACAAGGTGAGCACCAGTCTTCATAGATCAAAGCTCCCCTGGGACTGACTGAGCAAGTATGATTTTAGTACATTGCTGCAAAATACCTGAAGATGTATTACACGTGGTGTGCTAGAAGTAGGGTGTTGTGGTTCAGTGTTCAACATTAGTAACAGCCTATGATGGGGTGCAGTGTAGGCTTTGGGCTCAAATGCTCTGTGTGGTATGGGCCATGGAGGTGTCAAGACCTTGGGTCTTGTTGCACCTCGGTCTTCAATGCGTTGTTGATCAGGGAAATGGGAGATAGAAAACACATCAGGACATGTCCAAGTACTTGGAAGCCCCAAACAGAGCTACTGTCTTCCTTGTAACAGCTGACTGGTCTTCCAAATGGCTTGATTTTTATTTAGGGAAATGCATCTTACCAGATTGGGCATTTGAGCTTGCCTTACTCCATTCAGTACTATGCAGAAAGAGAGTAGTCTCTGTGTTTGGATTGCCTAGTGCATTTTTGTTACAGAAAGTTTTATTTAGCTTTTGATTACATATATTTGAATGTCATAAGTGGTGGATTTTTAATTGGTTTTTGCTTGGTGGGGTTTTTTTGGTTGGGGTTTTATTTGGTAGTAAGGATAAAAGCCCTGAGACCGTAGAGGAGCCTTGTCTTGTCTCTATGAAAAGCCATCTGGATTTGATTGAAAATACGAGTTTTGAAAATGATCATTGCCATTCTGCTGCATATGTTGTTAACCACACAGCACATGGCAAACTGCCAGACCAATTGAATGTGAATATTACAGCAAAATTCAAGCCAGTGCAGTAGCACCATTATTGTGTCTTGAAAACTGCAAGTTGACAGCTGTCTGGCAGTTTGGAGGAAATGAACTGGTTCAGTTCTTCCCAACTTGGTGTTTGGCTCATTTTCCTATCCTAACATTGATTCAGAGGCTGGTAATCATTTGGTAAGGAAGGCCATTTCTTGGAAAAAAAATAGAGGGAGAATTGGGCCACATTGGGCTGCTTTCCCAGCTATTTGCTTTGCAACCAGCATTACTCTAGTAGTAGTTCCTTTGCTAAGACAAGACCCATTGTTGCCAATTTAAATTGTAACCCATTTGAAGATGCAGGACTCCTCTCCGTACAATAGGCATATAATAGGGGGTTTGCCCCTTTTATATGGCCAAATGTATTTTTATAGTTTATAAATCACATAGAAAACCAAGTCAAAATGTTCAGTTTGCATTTTAGGTCCATTATAGGCCCCGAAGCTGTAAGAACTAAAGGAAGAATCTCTGTAGCAGAAGGATTTGTACACGTGCAATTGCAGTGTGTAGCAAAATACTTAGCCCTATTTCTTGCCATCTTTGTGTAGCAGACTTTTGGGTGTTATTATAAAGCAGCTCAGAGTTCCTTGGTTTTTGAATGTCCATTTTGAGACAGCAGAAGCTGGTAATATAAATGCTGAATGTTCTCAGCCAAACCAAAAGTTAGGAATCTGTGGGTATTCCCTGAATAAGTTGAATAGTAGTACTTAGTGGATAATATGTGAAGCAACAGTTTACTTGTGACTCCCGTTCTCTGTAGCCATTCATAAAATCTGTGGAAGGAACCCCAAGTCATAAGTCTTTCCAAAACTGGTTAAGATCAGCTGTCACCACATTGCAATTGCATGTGTGCCTTTCTTTGTAGCATCTAAAATTGGTTTTGAGTGAGGCCTATTCTACAAGGCAGTGCTCATGTTTATATAAGAAAGTTCCCAAGTCCCTGTGACCGTGCAAAACAGAGTAGAAGTGAAAGCAGAACAGAGGAATAAATGGTTTGAACAAGTGAGTGTCAGAATTAGGTGTTGAATTTACATTCTCTGATTTCTGGCTCCCTCTGGAATGGCTTTTAAAATGCCTTTGTCTGAAAGAGGTATGACACCTATGCATGATATATGTTGATTTATTTTAGGCTCTTGCCTGTTTTGGAAGTAGAAGAGAGGTGTATGGCTACATTTCTGTATTTATAATGGTAGTGATCTCAACTTGTCCTTTTTGATGTTGCAGTTTCATGATTATGCTGAAAGGAAGGACTGGGATGCATTCCATCCTACCCTAGTGGCAGAAGGTCTTTTTGCCTTTGCCAATGTTCTTAGTTACCTGCGTCTCTTCTTCATGTACACAACCAGCTCCATTCTGGGACCACTCCAGGTGAATATCATTACTGTTTAAAAAATATTAGACATAATTTCCTACCCAGTGTCTAATTGAAAGTGTAGTTCAGTGAGGGCATTTTTCCATGATAGCTGTACCTTTACTGTCGTTTTTGTTTTCATCTGTTCTAAGCTTAACATACCACCTAAGTTTCCACAGTTTGGAAAGTTAAGGATCAGGTTCTTCCTGCAAAGTTTTATGCAAATAATTGCCTTAGCTTCTTATTTCTAAAGAGATCGATGAATAAGTGTATAGCAAGGAAGAGTAATCAAAAGCCTTTCTGTTTATGTCTGTGATGTCATTGAAGTTGCACCTTGAGTTGTGCAAATTGCTTTTGTTTGAAAAATATAAATCTGTCTAGAGTATTGAAATACTCACCTATTTATTGGCAGTTATAAAAAGGCAGAACAGGTTTCTTCTTACTTGGTATTTGTTGGAGCCTTCCAGTAATGATAACAGTAAAACCTCCCACATTTTAATTATCTAATTTTCTGTTGCACATTTTAAATGGAAATGTACTTCCACACTTTGAAAAAAATACTGAGGTCTTAATGTTGCATTAAGCATTAAAGTTGTACAAATTGATTAAACACTGAAGTCTCTCCACATTTTAAAGAGATTCACTGTTTAATGTGCATGTTTATTTATGTACCAGATCTTTCGCAAGTTTTTTATTAGGAGGCTGTGTTGTGAAATTTTCCAAGTAAATAAAAACAGTCAACAGTCACCCCATTCAGAGGCACACAGGAGCTTACGTTATTACTGCTGGCCAGTAGGGCTGGTGCAACAACTCTTACAGTATTTTCTGAAAGTAGGTCACAAAGTTCAGATGGTGGTAATCAAATATGGGATGGAAACCCAACAGTGGGGGGCAGGGGAAGGCAGCTCAGTTCTTAAGAGTTATTTTTAAGCCTTCAGTTACTTGACTCATTGGCTAATAAAACCTGTTATAATCCAGATTTGTAAGTTGGCTGTGTGGGGTGGATTTTATTATTAACAGAAGGTAGAATAGTACTTCCCTAGATGAGATAATTAGATTTCAAGTGCTTAGAAATTGTAAATACTTACAGAGGGAAAGCATGAATCTATGAGGAAAGCAACTGGCATTTGGGATGGGTTGTTACACTCTCTTCCAAACAAAATAGTTTTGGGCAGTTTGCACTTTTTGTGTGTTCCTGTTTCATCTACTTTTTCTCTCCCTTGGCAGTAACCATGTATTAAAGGGAAAATGTTTTGTCATTGGGATTTGGGTTGGGTTTTTTTCACTGAAGGGTTGGATGTGATGAAACAGTTCGATGGGGAATACAGTGATCCTCTGACCAAACATGCACAGAACTGGTGCACAGCTCTGCCCACAGCTGCAGAATCTCCATGACCATTACAAACTGTACAGACTCTGAATGTAGTGTGCTGCAGGAGTTACTTGGTGAGTTTCCAGCAGCAAAGGAGGGAGCAGGAATTAATCTCCCAGTAAAGCTGTACTTGCAAAACCTGGCAATCGTGTTACAGTTCTGGACTATGAGTCGGTACAGATTTTGATTCATATAGGACTGGGCTTTCCACACACTGATTTATATCCACTGATCCACCCAATCCCCCATTACATATATTTGCATTCTTTATAATGGTACACTGTTCTGAAGAAGTTTGTAGGAAGACTAATTAAATTATAGAAACCGTTTATGGTGTGTCTGTGTAAAGATTTGGGCTTATGTCAAAAGCAAATCAAGGTCTTTCCTGTGTTGGAAAAAATCACAAGCAATATGGTTGTTTTTTTTTAAGGTGCTGTATTGCTGAAGTTCTGTATAGAATATTTTGAATTGGAAACTAATGATCCAAATTTACTGTCATACCTTGTATGCTTTATCCTTCCATTTCTGTGTGTCTACACGTGTTTATTTAAAATCATACATAAAATGTACAGAGAGCTAATTTTCTATTCTGCAGATGGGCTTTTGTATACTACTTTTTTTTAAATTAGTGATAAATTATTCCAAATATTTTGATTAATAAAGTATTCTTCTAAATGTTTTCTTAAATTTCTATGATGGCATTTATGTTCAAATCCGTTTTATTTACTGCTTTTGTCTGTTGAACTGTGAGTTCCTTATTACCATTGGTATTGCAAACAAGTAACAAGGTGTACATAGTATTGCTTATGGTTACTTGGAGGATATTAATTTTTCAGGCAATGTTAATATTACTTACATATTCTTTTTAATATCTAGAATTTTTCTCTGAAAAACAGTACAAGGCTATCTCCTGACATTAAGGTCTGTTTAGCATATAAAAATTTAACTTATATATTTAAAATATAAATAGATTTTTTTCTTGCTCAAAGGAAAGAGACAATACAAATAAAAATAACTACATGTTTTACTAAAATTAGAAATAAATCTATTTCACAGATTTCAATGGGGCAGATGCTACAAGATTTTGGAAAATTTCTGGGCATGTTTCTTCTTGTCTTGTTCTCATTCACAATTGGATTGACCCAACTTTACGATAAAGGATTTACTGTAAATGAAGAAAAGGACTGTGCAGGCATTTTCTGTGAACAACAGAGCAATGACACATTCCATTCGTGAGTTTGAGATCTATAAAATAACTGTATTGTGTTAGCCTTTAATCCCTAGTAATTAAACAGAACTGGATTTTTCATTGATCTTTAATTTATGTTAAACACTTCTGGTGTTAGGTTTACCTAACCAAATTTTTTCCTTGTTTCTGAAGGTTTATTGGTACATGTTTTGCTCTCTTCTGGTACATATTCTCCCTGGCACATGTGGCAATCTTTGTGACACGTTTTAGCTACGGTGAAGAATTACAGTCTTTTGTGGGTGCTGTTATTGTTGGGACCTACAACGTGGTGGTTGTGATAGTATTAACGAAACTCCTTGTGGCAATGCTCCACAAAAGTTTTCAGCTGATAGCAGTAAGTGGTGTCTGATTAATTACCAAATATCTGTATCTTTGGATTTTACACAGATTTCTTCCTATGATGTGTAAACTCATGGGCTATAGACCATGGATGAGCTCTGTCTGTGAGCTCATATTTTTCCTTCAAATAAGAACTTCTTATTTACTTTGATTAAAAAACAATTGTAATTTCCATGTTGAATATGTACAGGGCTTTGGCCCACTGGGAATTGATTACTTTCTTGATACAATGGCAGTTCAAATGCTGGTTTTGATGTGTGTGGTACTTTGGCATTTCATCTGGGTATTGATCTATACCTTTTGAATTTTATACTAGGAATTCAAGAACGATGTACTTGTTTTAAGTATTGAATATTAGAATATTCAAGCAAACCTATTAAAATGCTCTGTGATCTATCTACTAAAATGCTATATAACCAAAATTAAATAATGGTCAGTTTTTCAGGTGTGAGCAAATTAAACTTATAAAATAACCTATTCATATTTCTGTTTCTTTTCTCTGTTAATATTTCTGATGTTTTAGAATCATGAAGATAAGGAATGGAAGTTTGCTCGTGCCAAGCTTTGGCTTAGCTACTTTGATGATAAATGCACGCTCCCTCCACCTTTTAACGTTATACCCTCTCCCAAGACAATTTGTTACCTTTTCAACAGTCTCAGTAAATGGATCTGCTCTCATACATCAAGTGGCAAAGTGAAACGTCAGAACAGCCTCAAGGTGAGGAATGATTGGGCAAGCTCTGAGCTCTGCAGCTGGAAAGGTGCTGCTTGCTGAAATGAAAACGCAGATTGCTGCATGAAGCTGCCTGGCGGAAGGTGAACGCTACTAAGATAAATAGGAACTGCAGAATAATGGGTGTTGCATCCAAGATAAATAAGTGTTACTTATTTCTACTTAAGTAAGGTTTTATTAACTTTCTGGTTTGGAAATTTCAACCGACTTCCCTCCAACTTCCAATTCCCCCAGAAATAGTCTGAAAAAAAAATGCTTTGATTGAATGAAAACACATAGAAACCTCAAGGAAGTATGTGCTAATCTCAAAAATGGTGAGGTTAGAATATTCTTTGGAGAAGGTAATTGGTTTTAAACATATTACAGAAGTGTCAGAATAAATAACCAAAAAAGGTCACTGAAGCCTCTCATTGTTAGGGAAGGGATTTTTTGTTTGTTTATTTTATAAACATTTTTTGTACCCTGCAATTTTGCATACTAATTTTGCATCTTCTTGCTGATGAAAATAGCACTAAATAAACAAATTCAAGCACTTTATGGAATTTGCACTGAGAGACATTCAGGGTTATGGAACTCTTGATTGCTCACAGAAAAATTACCAAGCCAGGTAGATAAAAATTTTCAGTTTTGCTGGTACAGCAGATTATAATTTAATTTGGATTTTGTGGACGATTTATATGAATTGTATATTTGTGTTCATCAGGATGTATTTAAAAAATAGCTGTGTTATTTTGTTCATATTTCTTCTCTGTAGAATTGTATACAGGCTTTAGGGCTCAAAAATCACTTCCATAGTAAATATGTTATGTTTGTTTAAAGGAATGGAGAAATCTGAAGCAGAAGAGAGATGAGAATTACCAAAAGGTGATGTGTTGCTTAGTGCACCGTTACTTGACTTCCATGAGGCAGAAGATGCAGAGTACGGATCAGGCCACTGTGGAAAACCTCAATGAACTGCGGCAGGACTTGTCAAAATTCCGGAACGAAATGAGAGACCTGCTTGGCTTTCGAACTTCCAAATATGCTATGTTTTATCCAAGAAACTAAGACCTAACTTTTAAACAAAAGGTGTGTGCTTTAAAATACCCATAGGTGAAAGTGTTGACATAATTCTGTTGCCAGATCATATAGGCAAGATTTTTATTGCACAAAAATAGATTTGAAAATTCGTTGGCATAAGTTGCAGCTCGGTGCCCAAGTGGTCAAAATGAATGCAAAAACAGATACACTAATTTTCTTAACCTCTTAATCTTGGTGTGTATATAAAATTTGTATATAGGAGTTTTTTAAATGTTCCTCAGACTGTCTGTGGCTGTCAGGTGTTAGAGCTTCATAATTAGCACAATGTGTTTCTTTCTTCTATTTTTGCTGTTTGTTCTTTTTTGATACTTGTTTGTCAAGTTGTGGGAGAAGATAGGCTTTTTTAAATGAAAATCCAGCCTGTTTATTTTTAATAGAAAAGTCAGATAAAGAATAATAGAAAATTTCCAGCACAGTTGGAAATGATGTATGACTGTAGGTTACAGTGCATGTGAAGACTGTATGGCTCTGAAAGAGGCAGTTCTAGTTTTGTACGATAACACTGACTGTAAACTAACATTTATAGAATACAGCAAAGCAAATCATCAAGACTTTTCACTTTTGTGGGAACATTGACATTTTTGAACACAAAATAGACCAACCATTTCTTGAATGTTCATGGTTATCTGTAAGACAATCAAACCCTGCTTGGATTTTTCAGCAGTGCCTCAATAGTATATTCTAATATACATGTTAGGATTGAGAACAGAATTTAAAAATTAATCTGTGAACATTTAATGTTTAGTATCCTGGGTTTTTAAAATCTAGATAAATTATTTGAATTATTAAAATCTGTGATTTCATGAAAATGAGGTGAAGCACATGAGTGCTATTGTTTGCAGTGCTGAACAATTCCTGTGCACCATTCTACTCTTCTTTCTGTGAGGTCATTGAGTCTTGTCATTGGAGAGATGTACTTTAGAAGGGCCTGCTTGACACAGGTTTTACATATCCTCCTTTTAAATTTGGTTTTCTTTTTTCCTGTTTTTTACCAGAATTGTTGCCAAGCTAGACTTTTTTTTTTTTTTCATGTCAGATATAATGTGTTTTGTGAAAATAGTTTATCTGACTTTGCTTACAATGGACAGTAAGGGCTTTGTGGATTTTCTGTGCTAGAGGGTCCTATATGGCTTTATATGCTTATATATAATTCAAGGTGACAAATTGTAACTGAGAAATGTGAGATTCCTGTATTTTTAATTACAAAGTAAGTATATTTATGACAGCTAAAGGATTGATTGTCAGTTTTACTGTTATGATGATGCTCTTCTGAAATGGTCGTGTGTCCAGAAGGCACAGGTAGCCATTGTGGTCTTTGACTACAGTTGATTTTGGGAGATTGACAGAATGGGGGCTTACATGAATGTTTACTTTTTTGAAGGAATTCTTATAAAACTCTTTCTTGTAAAGGTAAAGGTAATATATTTTCCGTACTATGAAATAATGTATTTCTGAACTAGGTTTTAATACTCCACTTCCAGAAGTGTTAAGAGTATAGAGGGATTCTGATTTGTGTTGGCTTTTCATGGGAATAGGAAGTTAACCTCCTGGTTCAAAGCAAAGAGGATCTCTGAGTTTTGTATTTGAACTGAGATCTCATGTTTGAATAATGCACCAACATAAAAACTATGTGCTGTGTATGTTATGTATATTCAAGAAAGGAAGCAAATAAAAGCTCTTTGAAAAATATGGTTGTATTAATATTTGTCATATTGCAAACACATTATATCAGTTAACACACTGAAAGTATTTTTTTGTCACGTAGAGGTAATAGGTTTAAGGAAGGTAGCTGGTGTTGTTGGGAAAGGAACTGGTGTAAAGGGAGCGTTGAGAAGAGCAGGAGGAGCTCTCCCTACCTTCCATTTGGCAGATGATGAGTAAGCTGCCAGTCCTTTCTTGACTCACTGAAAAAAGCTGCATGACAGATGGCCATGTCATCATAAATAAAAATAGATTGTTGTAGTTCAAGACAGCTCCGAGCATGATTTCCACATTGCTTTTCTCCAGGCTGCTGCAAAGAAGTGCAGAGAGCACTGTGCATAAAATCCCTTAGCCTACATAGGAACTAATGCCGGAAAATTAAAATTCCAATTTAGAAGTTTTAAAATTACAAAACTACATCTGCTTTGCAAACAAAAGTTGCTGTTGGTTGCACAGAGAAATGCTGTTTGGTTTGGTCAGTCACGCAGTGCAATCTTTGAAGAGTGGCTGCAGCACTGACCTGTTTGATGTGAGCTGCCAGCAGAGCCTCTTTGTACCTCTGTGCCCCCCTCTGATCCTTTTGTGCCCAGCCCAGCTACCCATAAAGTTTTTGGAAGAGAGTCTGCTGTGCTGCTGAGCTGCAGGGTGGCAGTGCCTCTTGGCATTACGTGTGAGAATCCATCAGTGAAGGGAATGGCAATCTGCATTCCTCTGCTGGAATAAGCAATGGGTACTTCCAGTAGGGACTGTTTTATTGCATTAGTTTCCTGCCCATAGTCACAGATTATCCAAAGAGCTCTGGTCTGGTATTTATATACAAGGAAAACAAATACTTAAAGGGATCTTAGATTCTATATGCACCTTACCACCACTAAATTAATTCCTACCTTCCTCTACCTTATTACCTTACAGAACTTAACAGTGACATTTACTAAGTAGATAGTCATCAATGGAGAAAAGTGTGGTGCTGTTTTACAGCTGTCTAATTCTTTGAAGAGTTCCTGTTCTGATCAATGATTTAGTGACTTCCATGTAAGGAAAATCAGACCCTTAATCAGCAAGGAAATGTAGTGTCAGTTACAATGTGCAAGGCCCAAACCATCAAAAGCATGTAAATGATCAAAAAACAGTTTCTGTATTTAGCTGCACCACTTTATAAATAATTAATAACTAGTTGATGGATGATTTAATCTTAAAATATTTTATTAAGCACTGATAATAATGCAGAAATCCATGTAATAAAACAACTTTAGAGAAAAAGCTACGTTGAACTGAGTTGCTATAAATATTGCACTTAGAATTCTTATTTTACGTACAAAACTCCTTAAAAAAATTGGACAGTTATAAATTAACATCTTCCAAGTACTTGGAATTAGTATGTTTGAGATCAGATGGCTGTGCTGCAAATCTTCGGCTGTCAGCCTTAGGGAGGGTCTGTTGTCATCTTGTTCATGTAATGGATTCCACTTTGTGCCAGGTGTGCTTATGTGGACAGGAGGGAAGGAAGGGTCAGCATGGTCATACTGTTGGCAGTCAGTTGTAGTTCCATGACTTACGCTAAGGTAAAATGATTTTTCAAGACAGATGATAGAACACAGCTGCAGAGTTCAATTTTGACATGTTTTGTTTTTCAAGGCATTTAGGATCTTTGAGTTCTTAGTCTTAAAACTCATGACAAAGCTGTTGGGAAAGACTTTGCCTCTACCATCTTCTTCTACCTGGCCCATGATGATGTAGTTTAAACCTAGAAAGGAGAGAATGAGATTACAAGACAGAAATCTGGGACATCATTTGGTAAGTATAGTTCTTTACCTGTGGTTTCTGTTTGTTACCAATGCCTTCCAACATTTTTTCCTTCCTACCTGCAACATTTACTCCCTTACCCATCTTTGCCATGCTTGTTACACCACAAACTACAGTTATGTAAAAATCAAGCAGATACACAGCTAGGTGGGTACTACATATTTAAATATATATATAGGTGATAGTCTTTAAACATAGACTATCAAGTGAGTCTGAGAGGCTCTAGAAGTACCCATCAGCACTGGATAACCTAACCACTGTCACCCAGGGTGGAATATGTCTCATTAATTTTGAATATTTGCCCTTAAGCAATAATGCTCTTAATTCTTTTCATTCCCTTTCCCTCCACAGAGACGTAAATATTTTTTAGATACATACAGAAGCATTCAGGCAAGGTGGACTTAATGAGTGGTAAGACCTGGCTCTGGACAATTCAATTGGATCTGCATATTTTTATGCCTTAGAAGGGTTGGGGATTTGCAAGGTCTTGGGCTGGAAGGAATGGTATCACAGGGATATAAACAGAAAAGTTCAGATATTATGTAATGGCTCTTAAATAATTCATTGAGATTTAGGATGAGAAACAGAAGTGTGTGGTTTGGAGCCAGAAGTCTGCCTAAAAGGAGAGAGTTTGTTTCACCAAGGACATTATTATGTCTCCCTTTGTGTAGTTTTCAGATAACTAAAGGCAAAAGCTAATTTCTGATCATGGTTTTTCACTTTGTTACTGCCCACTTTGAGTTAATATGCTTAAGCACTGGTAGTATCTGGAATGATATCAGGGTTTTTTTGATACTTATTAAATTATTTTGACTGTTTCCTGCTATGGCTCCATTTATGCTCTTGTGTTACTTCTGAGGCAAAGCTAAAAACAGTTTTATTTTTTACTTAGTTACTTAAATAAAAAATGCTCTACAACAGCTCTCAGTATTTCTTTTAACACCTTTACCACAATTAACTGGAATTTATATTGGTTGATCTCTGTATAATATTATTTAAGGTAGCTTTTAGCAGTACTGGCTGTTTGCAGACAGAAAGTGGGCTCAATACTATTTCTGTAAAGCTGTAAATACATTCAGGAGATACACAACAGTGGAGCTTGATTTCTGCCATTTCCTGTGATACTGCTTTTCTAGGGTTAGCAGGCTGTTGTCTTTCCCTTCTCAACAACTCTGTATAAAAACTAGCTCCAAAATACATACATGTAAACACAAAATCTATCTCATCTTCATCTGAGAGATGAAGCTGAAAATCAGATTTTATCTTGCATCACTTGGCTTTTAAAGAAAAAAGTTTTTCAGACTCCTGTGACCTACATGAGCCTAATCCTTTTGCAGTAAAACAGAAAAATGCAATAAACTCCTGGATTACTGGTTATTTAAAATTTATTTTAATACTAACTGCTGATTATAAAAAAAAAAGATCATTTTATTGATTTTTGTGGCCATGTTTCAAATAGTAGTTTTAGTAACTGTTATCTCTTATAAACACACAAAGCAGTTATTACTGTGTACTTACCTCTCCTGATGAGAGGACACTGCTTACACATAACAAGAATCTTGGCACTCATATTCTTGCCAGCTTGTTGGATTGCTAAATTTCCCTCCTTATATACATTAATGATGGATATTGTTGCATGCAGACTGCCAGCCCGTGTTACTGTTGTGATTACAGTTCCAGTTATTACTAGAAGAAAAGACATTTGATATATTTGGTACACTTATTATTTTTAGACATAAATTTTGAGGCATCATAAAAACTTATTAAGTATATTAGTGCCTAATAAGGAAACAAACAGTACTGGGAACACTTACTAAAAATATGAGTATCACAGCTAATAACTAATTCACTACTGTCAAATTTTGGTGGCACCAAATATGAAATTGTTCTACAGTGTGTCAGTCTTGTGCAAGCCCAGTTCTCTGATTTCAATTAAACAGTACAATTTGATACTACTTTTAATGAATCATTTTCAAATTGTGGAGAAGTTGAATTAAAACTCGTCTAGCCAAAATCTGAATTCCCAGCTCTCTGACACTCCCAGATGAGTAGCAGGGAATAGTTAATACCCTAAGAACTAGATTTTGATCTGTCTGAGGCCTGATACAAACTTACTTATTTCAGCTGAATATAGTTACATATTTCTAGTTACCATCATATCTCCCAATGACCTCTCAGTAGGAAAATCAAGATACTTTCTTTTCCCTAGGATGACTAAATTAACTGCTAAGCCATCTTTATTTATCAAAAGGAAATGGTAATTGGTATTAAAAATTCGGTTTCTTCTTAGGTCGTCTTTTTAATTCAGATATTCTATCCTAGGATAAATTTGATCCTCAATTATCAAGTATGTACAGCCAGATTTATTTTACAAAACTGTGTAATCCACATTTTGGGATTTTGTAAATTTGTACATTATCTTCCTTTAATGCAGAGCTTTAAATTAAATAGAATGTTCCAGTTCAATCAAGAGAGAACTGTGGATGTTAAAGTGCTGGGTATTGCAGCTATATTTCTAGAAACAATAAAGTTAAATGCATTATGAAAGAGAAATAGTTATTATTTTCTAAAATCATAAATTCTGCAAATAAACTTCAAATAAATCATATTCTATGAACAACAGACTTCCTATTCCTACCTTAGGATATGCTTGCATTCACAGTAGCATATAAAGTATTTTTACTCTCACTCCTGTCACGGAAAAAACTGAAAAACGTCAAGTATTTGACAGAAGATGGGAGAGAAGAATGTGATTTGTTACTGTGATGCTAGAGGAAAAAACCAAGCTTTATATAGTATCATTTACCATGGGTCACAAGAGCTGGGGTGTGGTCAATAAGAGGAGACCATTTATGGTTTGGGTTTTTTCCCTACCTGTTTCTTTCGTGTTGGACCAGCCTGTAGGGGCTGCAGGTTGGAAGGGGCTGGTGGTCAGGGCTGGAGGGGCTCCCTGAGTCCACCCTGCCTCAGGGTGCAGCCACAGCCTCCCTGCTGCTTGGGCACCATCAGGCAAAGCCGCCCTCGGACCCTCCAACTTCCTCAACTCTCATGGGATTAGCAGTGCAGTAGGAGCGAGTCAGCTTAAAATGAAAAAAGGCTGGTGGCAGGGAGTTTTCCCATCAAATTGCCAGGCATTTTATAGGGGATTAAAAAAAGATTGCAGTATTAATATGGGAAAATACCCTGACACATAACTGAAGTTCAGTAGTGACAGTGCCATGCTAATACACCACAGACACCATTTTTCCTGATTTATGTCTGTGCACAGACAGCAGTGCTTGGAAGCTTCCATCCCTTCTCATTTCTTTTCAAAGCATTTTGGAAGTCTATACACTGTATTGTGGAACAGTCAGCAGGTACAGCATAACATGTACTGGCTGGTTACAGAAAATGGAGATGACAATACAGTAACTGAATCAGTGAATCCTGGGGTTGTCTTACATTGTCATTTGCTTTTCAGATTGAGAAGGTATGTTTGTCTCAGATACCTGTGCAGTGCCTATTTCAGAATATCTCCAATGATGTACTTACTGAGTGAAACACAGTATCTATGTATCTAATGTCAGAAACATAGATAAGGTGGTGTAAAATATTAGCCTATATATTAATGGTAACTTAGAACTACATCTGAGAAAGTTTCCCTGAGTCTAAAAAGACAGTAGAGAATGAATAAATAAAAAGAAGCTTCACTTCCTTACCAAAATTGCTTGAACAATAATTGTTTTCCAGAGTCCCACTCCTTTTACACTTCTGCTGGCAGAGGGCAACTGTAGGTTTCACAGCTTTTTGAAGAACAAAAAGGAAATTGAAATTGAAATTAAGCATTTATTACAAATGAAAAGCACTATGTTCAAAAAAAGACAAGAAGAAAGAGGAATAATCCTGATATATGCATGAACTAGACCAGGCATTTCAGGGGATGAGCACCACAGTAGCAATATTCCTTTTCTCTGCTGTCACCTCCAGTCATTGTCTTTTCAGGTGTCTCAGCTGTGTCTGTTCTAGTGGCCGGAGAGAATGGGATGTTACTCAAGATTTGTGCGGCATCTGAAGTCTGTCACTGCTGTTGCCATACAGCCCTAGCAGAACACCTGGAGTACCACAGCATAATGTTACAGTAACACTTCTGAGAGAGGGGGTGGCCTTTTATTGGAAATTACTGTACTGTGATGAAAGGGATCAGAGTTCAAATTCCTGACCCTTTTATTCAATGAAATTTTTCACATAGCTTCATGTCAGGTAATGTTGCATAGTTTTTCTTGATGACATTTTGAAACAAGATGTTTGAAGTATGGATTTAACATTAGGGACTGACATTTCCTTTCTGAAATGGAATGCTTTGTTTATAAACAACTGAATACACTTGGCATCTTTTCCCTACTTGAGTGGATGCTCATAGTCTGTACATCATTCCATGTAACATCTTGGGATGCAGTACTTTAAGGTTTTTATGTCCCTTTCAAATTTGTTTGGAATTAGTCAGTGACATAGGTATTGGAAACATGGAGGTGACACTGATAGATTTTTTTAAAAACCTACAAATCCCTACATAACCTTATTTTCCAAGAAAAACTAAATTAGTTCACTATTAGTTGTACTAGATACAAGTATCTTTGCAGTTTTTTACTTTAGAATGGAGCTTTTTGCAAAAGTTTCATTCAGTCTCTATCTTTTGAATAAACCTTCTGACTAATTTGCAATCAGTTTATACTTTTATACTTGTACTTCTTTTTAACTGAATAATTTTCCAAGTTTCTAAAAATGAACTAAATGATATTAAAATTACTTTGCCTTTAGTGCAATGGCCATGACTGTTAGAAGATCTGTACTTCTAAGTTTAAAGCTTAGGCTTCATAGTTTTTTGTTTATTTTGGGCTGGTTTGTTCCTTTTTCCTTCTCCAGTCTTCTTGATATTTGAGTCTTTAGAAAGTTAAATGCCTCCCACAAGGAAAAATATTTTAAAGAACAAGTTACTGTGTCAATGTACAGGTCTGGCAAGTGCTTCCTATCTCAATGCTACACACAGCACACCAAAAATTAAGAATTGAATGTTCCTTGAGTCTTTCAAGTTAGTGTCCATAGCAGGAGGTTAGGAAATCCAGCAGGTAGATGAGTCCCAGGTGCATGCCAGCATGGTAGCTGCCAAAAATTTATCGAGATGCTCTGGTATTTCTAAATTTAAAACTGGGATTATGTGTTACAAAATAGTCTTGTTTGGTCCTTTTAGGGCACTTTTTTCTTCTTTTTCTTTTTTTTCTTTTTTTTTTTTTTCCAGTTTAATAAATGTTGGTTGGTGACCAACTTTGCTATGACTTGTCAGCAGAGGCTGTCTATTGTTTGTAAGGTACAGAACGGAAATAAAAGTTCAGTTGCCTACCACTTTACATATAGGCACACTGACAGGAAAATGCATTAATTTATCCAGTGATATAAGGAAGTCAAATACCTCACCACAGGTATTGGATTAATCTTCATTACTTTTACAAATATATTTATAGCATTTATTTATTTCTGCAAGTACTAATATTTGTATGTTACATAAAGACTGATGTAATTCTTGAAAGAGCCTGCTAAAGTTTAATATTTTATTCATGCCTGGAGTTCTGTGCAAGTTTAACTGGATCTGATTTGCAAGATAATAAGATGAGTCTCTTTGAACTGGACACTTCTGAATGCAAATGATTGCTCAGAAATGTAACTGAACTGTAGTGGTTTGGTTTGCTTTGGTTTGTTTTGAAGATCAGAAATGCCTACACTGTGCAAAACTGATCACACCTTGAGAGGACTTCTTTTTTCTGTCTGCCTGACAAGTCTTTTGAACGCTTTGCCTCTGTTGTCCTCTCTCAGTTTTTATTTTCTAACACTGATGCTGTCATAAACATTGATTTGGAGTTAATTGGTAAATTTCACCTCTCTTGCCTGTGCAAAACCCTGAACAGGGTTACTGACAGCCTGGGTTACTTGAGACCAAGTGTGTCAACCAACAAAGTCGTTAACAGGTGCTTGAGAGTGAATAAGAGCTGAATTATTTATTGTTAGAGTCACATCAGAATGATTTACAGGTCACTATGATTTCATTTTTTTAACATTTATTTTCATCTATTTTGAATACCTTCATTAGCAGGATTAAAGCACCACAGCTTCTTGGTTTCCTGCTGACAAGCCATTGCTGCCCTGATTTGTGATGTGTTTTAAGTACAAATCAGGTTATGTCTTGCAGAAACATCATAAATTATTTGGTTTTCTGCTATAATTGTATCTGAAATGCCTCACATTCAGGTTATAGAAATTCTAAGAATTTATCCCTACAGTATCTCAGTAATGAGGTATTTTTGGCAACACCTTCAAAGAAATCCAGCTCTGATCTTTCATGTTTGCTGTCTGGTCTTAAATACAAAAGGCAACTTCGTTTTGGTGAGACATATTTCTCTGTAAGTTCCAATCACTAAGTATTTTCAAATAAAAATTATTCTAGGAGAGTGTCATATTGACAGGGTGTTGACAGAACCTGAAGAGGGCTCAGTTGGCTTCCATACCAATTTTGCTTGATCTTAAAAACTATATGAAGAAAAATACAGTAAGATTTTTACATATCAACCTGTATAGAAGAAAGAGTTCATTTAAATAAAACTATCTCCCAAAATATTCAGAACTTTTTATTCAAAAGAAATTAGCTTCTCCATTCTTCTATGGAATGTGCTAGTTAACTGTCCAAAACTGAGAAGAGACAGGAAAATTCTCTCAGGTGGAGTAAGTTACTTTTACACTAAACTCTTGCCTGGATAGATTTCCTTTAATAATGTTAAGTGTATTCTCCCTTGAGTATATTCCAGTACTCCCTTGAGTATATTATTTTTAATTAATTCCTTCAACATTTAAAATACTAACAAACTGTAAAACTTGAATTTTTAATATAATTTCTATTTTGTATTTCTGTAACTCTCTCCTTGTCCTGGAATAATTAATTTTTATAGGAAATGAAATAGAGCCAGTAAGACTTACTTGAGGTAGCAGGGACTGTTGTGGTTGTAGGCAGAGTTGTAGTTGTGGGTAACTTTTTTGGTCTAAATTTATAATGGCCAATAAAACCATCAGCTGTTAAGCTTAAATCAGATAAAAACTGAACAAGCAATTCATTTTTCTCAGACAGAATAGGCCTAAAATAGAAAACCAAAATAAAATATTTCCATTCTTTCACATGTCAAAGCCAAACAGCATTAATAACATTATTTAAAAAAAAAAAAAAAAACAACACTCCAGGCTAATACTGAAAAGTATGTGATTCTTTGCTAGCATGTCACACACTGGTGTTTTGAGGATGAAACTCATTTCCATTAATCACCTAAAACTCTTGATTCCTGAAATTTATTTCAATATGAGTATTGTTAAATTCTTCCAGCGACTCCATTGCAAACTTCTCTTCCATGAAATGGAAGGGGTCAGATTAGGAAAGTGGGAAAATCCATTGAAGAAATCCTCAGTACACAGGGGAAGTAAGTAAATGTTTGTTTTGTTTTGTTCTGTTTTTTTTTTATTTTGGTTTTGTTTAGTGAAAAAGATATTGCACAATTGGAAGGGCTATGAAAATTCATGAAGTACTGGATTCTGCAACTCCTTAACAAACCCAGCAAAAATAAAATGGTTTTGGTTATTACTCCTGTGGGCTTACTTTTTGTCAATGATTAGATATTGATTACCCAGAACTTCTTCAAAACCCTTAATGAAGTCTTTGAAGTAAAAACTTGTCATTGTTTCCCTTTTTTTTTTTTTTTGGCAAATTATCAGAAATCAGTTTACTCGGATGGCCAGGTCTGACATAACCAAAAGTAAGGGGCTGATTAACTGGAATTCTCTGGATTTACAGGTGGTTGCCCAATTTAGATTTTCCTTGCTTTAGTATTGACACAGCCTGTGGATGTAGGAGGGCACTGATTATCAGCTGCCAAGAGCTTTGTTCTGCTTCCTGAACACCAGGACTACAAGGCCAAATCTGAAAAATCTGACTCAGTCTGTGTATCCTGCCTTTTTAAAAAGGGCTGAGAGGAAATTGAGTCAGATAAAGTGAGGAATGAGCCCAGGGGCTAGAGAGCTCAGCTGGATCCTTGTCCTTCAGTATCTACAATCAAAACACACACATTATGTTAATGTTCAGCTACCATTACTATTGGTGCTACACCAATATCAGTAGCATTGGGGTTAGCACTGGTGTTGTTACACAGTGGTCTAATGAGGTTTGTGGGACAGGAGAGAAACATGGGCTGGAGCCAGGGTTAGTCATGGAGAGAGAGAAAATAGAGAAAACCTAGAGAGAGACAATTTCTACATGTTCAGTTGGAGGTACAAAACACTACATTTAATTAAAAAATTAAAATCTTTTAGAAGCCTTGGACAGAACTGTTAGCAAAATGACACATAAGGGTAGTGAAGTTCACAACTAAAGGAAGTTACTTACGCTGGTGGACTGTCTCCACAGTACTTCCCAATTCTTTTAGCATCATTGATTTCCCCACCATTAAACACTGCCACATAGTCATATCTGCAGTAGTTGTCTCTCTCCACATCAAACTTCTCAAACTTTAACTCTATTAGCTAAAGGGAAAATGGAAATAAGTAATTTAGATTTTGACATGCAGAATTTATTAATACTTCTTGTAGTAACTGACATCTTCATATGAAGTACTATTTAATTTTTCTTTTGAAAAAGGAAAATTCTTTAATCCACTTAATTGTAAAGTATTTTAATCCACATGACCTCTCCAACGAATAGTTCAACATATGACTCTAATATTCTGTAAAACATTTTCTTCTCAAATGTCTGCAAGTAACTTCTGATAAAATTATTTTTATGAGTGAATGTTAGTAGGTGTTAGGTGTTACAATGCTCTTAAAATAACTACAGCAAGTGTAAGCAACAGAAAAGGAGCTTTTAACTTGATCTGAGGCATTTCACTGACTTCATTAACAGCAGGGCCTAAATCACTGGTTGCCAATGCTGTGTATACTTGATGCAGAATTAAAACCATGAGAAATTAAAATGTTGACAGAAAGAAAATTAGCAAATAGTAAGACTAAACCCAAGAGAAAGTAAGTATTTAAAACAACAGTGTTTCCATGTCAGATTTCCATAACTGTTGAGGCTTTACGAGTCATAAATGTGAACTAGTATCATACTGGTATTTCCAGTACTTATGCTATTATCTCCAAAGACTTTTATTTATGGAATTTTCTACTTAAGGAAAAACAAAACAATGTACAAGGAAACAGAAATGGAATCTACTAATCTGAAATGAAGTCCTGCAGAATGACTCTGTCAGTCGTGTGTGGCAAGGAAGGGAAGCACAACCTAACTGCTGCATGGAAACAGAGGTAATATATGCATTTAGGTTGCTTCTTTAGATGAATCACAGCAGTATTTAAATCACCTTCCCATAAATAGCACAAATAAGGCTTGAATGACAAGACTGATTTATGCTGATTGTAGATCAACCTTTATAAAGATCTGACTCAAAGATGGTATTAAATCTTCTAAGATTGTATAAAGAAAAAGAAGTATTTTTTTTTATTTGATGTACTTTATTTGATTACTGACATAGTAAAAGTTATCTTTTTCTACATTCATAGTAATGATAGCCTGTTATCAGCTGATGTCTTCGGTGTGCTTGGATATAGTTTTGCACTATTAAGATGTTTAAGGCATAATTTTGTTAATTTTGTTTCCCATTAAGTATGAGTAACCTTGGGGGACTTGATTTCAGAGATGACTAACAGGCTTGTTTCAAAACCCCCAGTATCATGATGAAAAAGTGCACTTTAAATGGAATACCCATGTGAATAACATGCTTGTGATCAAAAAAGATGGTATAGAAAGAAGTAATGCAACTGGGAATAGAAATGCTATATTTTTCCATAGCAGGAAAAACAGCAGGCCATAATATCTACTTCACTATTGTTCAATAAGTGCACTTTGCACTAATAAGTATTTCATGACAGAATAGAAGCTCTTCATGATCAGGAGAAGCTCCTTCATCTTCTGTAATAAATTAAGTGATTATTGGTTTCTATTTGAAGCAACAAAACAAGAGTGCCTTGTTTTATTGCTTACATGCTTGTGAAAGGGAAATAGAGACGACACCTAAATTCTGGCAGATGGAAGACTGGGGAGCTTTTTCTGTGCACTTGAAGAGAGATGCTTATTCACTACTTAATGGAAAATGGCACTGTCAAAATTCTGCCATTTTTCCATGCAAACAAGCACTGTTGCATTACATGAATAATATATATTTGGAAACAGGTAGATTTGTGGAATAGAATCATCAAAAGGCACAGGATATAATGCCCTTATTTTGATGCTGATATAGCCTTTCTCAAATCTTCTCTATGAGCTTAGGAAAAGTTCTTAGGCTTATCTAGAGACATTTGGAAAGAACCAAAGTAATCTGCAGTTTACAGATAAGGGTTTAAAAATCACTGCCTATCTATAGGATTGTTAAATGGCCTGTATCTAGCAAACAAGGAACGTGCATTAAAAAGGAACACAGGAAAGACTAAGCTGACATACTGCTTCAGTTCAAGGAAGGAACTGTCTTGGTAAATGCAAAAGTAGGAAAGATCAGAAGAATATATTTATCTGGGGCAGCTTTTTTTTTTTTATTTCAAGGATTAGTCATGAGCGGAAGATGAAGAGGAAAGTCATCTTTATATGCAAATGAATTTAAAAAGCTGAATGTGGCAAGAAAAGCAACCTACCAAACATGCTTGTCAACCAAAACATTCAATCATTGTAGACCTCCTGCTAAGATACAGAGCAGATGGCTCAGCAGCAACCAGAAAATGTGCAGCTAGGATTGAGTTTTGCCCTACAGTGTAGAGAACACACTTGTGTTTGCCATGCCTGGCACAAGAGCCCTTTCAGTCTGCTGTCACATCTCCTCAGCTCCTAATGAAGTGGTAACATATGCTCTCATGGCATCTGGCTAATTAAGCAAGCATGTTATGTGATGGAGCCTTCAAAATATGAAATAGAACAAACTGCTTTTATTAAATTCAATCGGCTCTACCTGGGTAGCTCAATAGTAAACTGCAGCAACACCAAAAATGCTCAAACACTGTTAGACTTAAATGTAGCATTGGTCATCATCATGTTTGGTGCTGAGATGATCACATGCCCTGACTTCATTTGCGTGGTATTTTTTGAATTAAGAAAATAATGTTTAAACCCTCCTTGGCTTAAAAGCCTCAGCAGTCACAGATGCTTTGCTGGGTTTCACTTAGGGGGGTGTACCCGCGCGAGGCCCCGCAGAGGAAGCACAGGAGTCGCGGGGGCAGCAGGGGAGAGGAAGGTGGGAGGGCCGGAGCGCGGCTGTGCCGGTGCTCGCTGTCCCTGCCCGGCCCCTGGTGCCGCCAGGCGCCATCGCAGTGTCCCGGGCCAGCGTGGGGACACCGCCCGCTCTGAGGCGTTGGTCCCTGCGGGCGCTGGAAGCTGAGCTGTGCCAGCAGGGCCACGGCAGCGCCTTACCTGGTTCTTCGGGGCCACGATGTGCCAGGAGCAGGTGACTCCCGCGGGGTAGTCCCGCTCTGGCCAGTTGGGCGTGTGGAAGGAGCCCGACGGCTTCTCCAGGCGTCCCCCGCAGTACTGGTCCCCTGCGAAGCAGCACAGCGCGGGCCCTGAGCTCCGCTGGGGCGCGGCAGGCCGCGCTGAGGGGCCTCCGCCACAGCCCCACAGACACGGCCGAGCCCTCCGCCCCAGCTGGGGACACCTCTGGGAAAACACAGCTAATAAACGGCAGCAAAACACAGAGGGAGAAGCGTTCCTGCAAACACTGGGTCTGGAGGAGGAGGAGAAGCCGCAGGTACTGCAGGAGCCACCCCTGCAGCCCATGGGGCAGCGATGGTGGGGCCAACAGGCACTCCCAAAGGAACTGCAGCCTGTGCAGTGTTCTTGAAGGAGAGGGGTCTTTTTCGTCCATATCTCCTGCCCTCAGTTCCAAATTAAAAACTCCATCAGGTTTGTAATCCTTATTTACAATATTACTCAGAACCGTCTCATTAAATCAGCTCTATCCGGTCACAGTTATTTAGTATCTCTTTCAAGAAGTTGTCAATACAAGGCTACAACTGTGGAAGGCCTGATAAATTCTTCGGCCTTCACTGCCTCTGCCCAACAGTCTAGTCTGGTATCATACCAATAGCAAAAGCCTTGAAAAAGAGTCACTAACTAGGGCAATACCATCTCCCTGTGACCTCCCAGCCTCTCACTGTTCATACTCTTTCCAAGCACCAGGCAATGCCTTTATGTTTAGTAATACCTGATGAATTTTGCTTTGATATGTTTTTGTAAGTGGTTTTAAACTAGGACAGAAACAGACAATCCACAATATCCCCTGGTACACAGGCCACAGAGGAAAATCACCCTCTCCTTTCCTTTGAGCAGCCTGAGCAGCCATTTGCTCATCTGGTTTTTATATTGAAAGAGATGGACTGAGGTCCCAGTCACTTTTTTCACACCAGTCATGACTTCAAAGCCCTCTCCTACAGTCCCTTTGACTTTCACTTTTCCAGCATGAAGAAGTTCATGCTGTGCAGTAGATCTATGTGTATGTGATGTTCTTTTAACTCTGTCATACTTGTTGTCTGATTCCTTCCGATAATTTGATCATATTCAGTTCTGAGATGGGAACATCAGAAAGGCACACTTTATTCAAGATATACATGCATTATGGATTTATAATGGCGTATTTTTTTGATGTTATTGTTTGGTCTTTATTTTCTTTTCTGAAAATTTTTACATTTCTGTTTCTTTTTCTGATACCTATTAAGCACTGGATTGATGCTCAACTACGGTTTTCATAAATTATCATCTTTAAACCTAACATCTCATTCCAAAACAGTAAGAGTCAATTCAGAACCTGCTGTACTGTAGACAACATTTATCTATACTGAATTTCATTTCCCCTTTTAATGGCTAGCTATTACCAGTTTACTACTAGATACAGTTCTTCCACTACTCTTAAACTTGTCAGCCTTTCTCCTTACTACTTGATGAACTAAGATGACTGAATAGTTACACTTTGCTATTTGCTAAGCAAGGTAATTAATAAATATGTTGAATAGCACAATCCTTAATATCTCTGGCACCACATCTTTTTAAGCATTAACGTGGCTCTGGATGGAGCTGAGTTATATTTGTCTTCAGCACACATATAATGGTTAATTACCTCTTTCGTGTGGTTCTGCTGCAGAAAACTTTGCAATGAATCCACTTCCAGCAGTGTTAGCATCTGAAGTCATCTGCACCAACATTTTATTGCTGCTGGATACCAGGGCACCTGGTTTCACAGTGCCACAGAACCTGCCGATGCGCTGTCCATTGGCGTGGCCACTGTATATATCCACAAAATCGTACCGGCACAGATTGTCGCTTTCCAGGTCCAAATACCGAAAGGAAAGAACCACCACTTTTCCCTCTGGGACCTGCGGAGAGAGGGAAGGAGGGAGACATGCATCTGGAGGTGTGACCACATATCTATTGGATCCCACTGTTTGCATGACTGTTTTCAGACCCTTCACCTGCTGTCAGATGAGCTTTTTTGTCAACTATATTCCAGGCAAAGCAGTTTTAAAGTAACTAAAGGACCAATCCTTAATACAAAGCTCTGACCATCTCTTGCCATTATCTAATTTCTGATCCAGAGTATCTGCTAGTCAGGCTCATGCAGTTAATCATAAACCAGTTCAGCTTGGTGTGTTTCTCTTTTTTTTCTGCTGAAAGTGTGGAATCAGCCATGCAGCTCCCTGTCACTAAGCAAGGTGAGAAGAATGAGATTAATATGAAAAAAAATATGCAACAAGCAATTTACCATTAAAAGAAAATGAAATGGCCTCTCTTTCTGCTTTGTGTTACCAAGTTTCCTAGTTTGATGGAGTTTTACTGACATACATCTTACATTTATAAATGAAATTGGAAACTTTATGGCAAACACTGTACAACCCTAATATTTACTTACTGGAGTGGCTGCAGTGAAAGAATTATATTTGGAAAGACACTGTAAAACTATAAACAGAGAATTCAAAAGAACCACTAGTGGGTGTCTTCAAAATAGAAGAGAGTTTTGTTTTCTGAAACATCTGAGGAAACATAAGACAGGGCAAATCTTCTTACATGTCTGCATCTGTGGACATTGCAAAAGAGAAAAGAGTACAGAGAAGGATGTAAATTAAGACAGCATAATAGTTTACAAGGAGGAGAACATTTCCTGGGACACAGATACAAGCTTTAAAGAGAAAAATCAGCATACTGAGAACTGAAAACTATTTTAATAAAGCACTTAATGCTGTGTAACAGAACTGAAGACGGGAAAGAGTATTTTAAAGTATAGAGAGACCCTAGACAGGCAACTGTAATTATCTGCATTCAATCCATATCATAGTAGAGTGGTTAGCTATTAAAATAATTGCAGCTGTTCTGCTTTACTGAGACACTACTATAATTTTCTGCTTTAAACATACACTTAATATATCTGCATTAAGTTCATATTTAAGCCATGTTATTTAAGAGTTCATGCATTTTTTTCATTCCTTAACAGTGACTCATTTTAAAACACTGGTTTGAAATAAACTAAAAGTAAACTGTTCCTATATGAAATTGTCAAACTGTTTTAACATTGAGTCTCAACAGTTAAAAATTGCTTGTCAAGTATAGATGGAAGTGCTGTAAATGGAAGTGACTGCTTTAACCCAGAAGATACTGATAGAGGCAGCAGCTCCAGATGTACTGAAAAATGTGTTGTAGGTGTGTTTAAGGTTACTCTTTCATGTGGCTGCTTTTATGTCCAGTGCTGATACTGATCCTGCAGCAGGACAGACTTCTGCTTGAGGTGTTCTCAGCTGCCCAGGGTCTATGTGCACACTTCCTGACCAGCTCCACTGCAGTTCCTGCTGCTGGTTTCAGAGAATTTTCCTTTTAAATTCAAAGTTCTCTCAAAAATGCATTCAGGGCCCCTGTGCTGATACACATCACTGCTACTACTACAAAACCACAACTCGCCTAATTTTGAATTTATTCCTTGAATCACTGCTCTCATATCTAAATCTCTTATTGCATTCACTTGTCTTCTGGTCTGAATCACTAAGGAGCATTAAGGCTTGGTCATTTTAACATAAAATGAGCTAAAATGAATTTGGTATTCCTGCCAGAAGACCTGAATATTATTTATGGTTGTACTACAAAAGTCTGTGTGACTGAACAAGTCAATTCAGAAATGCTGACAGTAAAATTAGTTAGATAAAGTCAAATTTAGGCAGTTAGATGACAGAAGCCTTTTTTCCAGAAGTATGTATGTTAAATAACATATGCTCTTTTGGGGTGGAACAGTCATTTTCATAAGTTTCTACAGCTGGTACGACAGGATGCAAATGGGGTGACCGTTAAAGGTTATCATGTTTTAAAATAAACTATCATGCCTACAGTTAAGTTTGCCCAACATATTCTACAACAATGTTTTGCAGCTTTGGCTAAAACTTGCCCATCTTTAAGATATTTCCCCTTTTCCTTCCCCTTTTTTGGAAAGCTGAGCAGAAGTTGCTCTAGAATATTAGATTAAACAGTTTTATCAATGCTTATGGGATTTTTCCCTATTTTCTCAGCCTGAATTGCTTCTTTGAATATACCTGCTCTCTCCCAAAGTTTGAAGAAGGAAGTGTAGATGTGAGAGGTGGCTGGTTCTGGGGTAAAAAAGGGTCTTTTTGCTGTCCTTGCAGGATTGCATTCAGATTTAGCCAAGTGGTTAGCGCTTAGTAATGCTGATGGTGCTCACTGACAGCTTTGTTCCAAGAGTGCACTGACCCAGCCCTGCTCTACTCACACCAGCCCCAAGGCACTCACTCCTGCCCCTGGACATGCCACTCTCTCCTGCTGTCCCACGGGGACAGAAGGAAACAGGACATGGGACAGACCCTTGCACTGGAGGGAGAGGATGCTGGCAAAGCTGCCAAACCCCAAACTGCAGTCAGCCATTCACTCAAGTCTTAGGTTTTGTAGTTCATGGTATCAGTCATTCTGTGCAGTGTTCTGCTTCCTTCTCCTCTCGCCACCACTGGCTATACTATACCATACTATACTATACATACCATACCATACCATACTATTCTATACTATACTTTCTAATTATATTTCATTGTAGCTTTTAATCTCTGCTTCTGTCAGTTTAGTCTATTTGACTAAACAAGATCTAACAGACTTGGTCAAGACTGTTCCCCATAGATGTACTGACTTCTGTTTCATGACAGTCTGTAAAAAAATGTGGAGGAAAAACTCAGCCACATGGTCATGAATGTTTAACATGGAGCCTGCTGCAGTTTGTAGTTGTCAGAATAATCCTTGCTCGTGTTTAGCTGAATTTGGCGAGGTAAGTAATTTAGAGAAATGTGGCAGGCCCTTAATTACAGTCACTACTTACTGCTATTACTTTTATTTTAAAAATATACTTCCTTATTAAAATATTTCTCATTCACAAAAATTTGTTCCAGTATGTTAAATCAGTTAAAATTTTGTGGTCTGAGTAGATGACAATCAGAAGTGCAGAGGATGGTGGTTTCACATTCTGGCAGCAGCTGTTCCAGTTTGCAGCTACTCCCAAGAAATCTTGTGCTAAATACAGGCTTCTTTGCAAAACTGTACTTTTCTTTGATTTCTACCATTTTGCTTCTTTAAATGTTGAGAACTAATGTGCTAAAATCTGCCAATGATTATCCCAGGACATTTAAAATATTGTTCCATGGGAAACACAGGGGAGCAAGCAAAGGCCAGCATGACTCAGTATTGTTTACTTTGAGCCACATCTGAGACTGATGCAGTAAGATGGGATACCTCAGAGGAAGAACTGGAAGGAATTCAGCTCTTAGTTGAAAAGGAAAAAAAAAAAAAAAAAAAAAAAGAGGGAGGAGTCAAAGGAAGAATGATGTGATGCTTCCTCTGCAGGGTGTGCCTTATTTTTGTTTTATCCATCCAGCTGGTATCTTTCAACAACAGAGGCACCTCATCCTCTGCCTTTCCTTGTCAGAGAGGGCAACTGATCCATACTCACTCTCTGTTTCCCTTCTTATTTTAACTCTATGAACTTCTCTAGGTTCAAAAATTATGATGCTAAACTAATGCAAAGGATGCCTTACTCCTATGGAAGGCTAAAGAAATTTTTAGAGGGAGTTTTTGTAGAGCATAATTCCCTAAAATAATTTTGTAGATTACTAACCTCTTCAAAAGGGCATGATTATTCCATATATACAACACACCTCAAAATAAGGTCTTGAGATTGTTTTTGGTTATCATTCATTGCAGATATTTCGTATTATGTTAATCAAAGTTCAGTTCCCTTTAAAGTAGTGAAACTGTTTTTCTGTTGTTGCTCTGACTGAATACAAAGCCCTCTTCATCAACATTGCATGGTTTAGACTATTTACTTTGAAAATAATCTTTCTGAGGGAGGAAACCCCTTAAATGCCAACTTTCATAAATATATTTTGTCTAACTTTTAAACATTTATTGTGTTGAATATATTTTGATATATGTTTAATACAAAAATGCTGATTGTATGTTTTGCTATAGCAGTCCCAGGTAGAGTTGAAAAATACATCAGCTATCTCCAAACCAAATGTATTATTTTTCTCTACTGAGAATGAATGTGGAAGTTATTTGGAGTTACATCCTGGGAAGAACCATGATTTCTGCCTAGTTGCTTGTTCTCTGTCTCCATCTCCAATTTGAAAAATTTGTATTAGCTTGCACTTCCTGACAAGGGCACTAGGTTCTGTTCATCTTTTTCTTTTCTGGCAATACAACCAATGTGTAAAGACCTGTGTTCTACTGGAAGGGCAGTTTTACAATGACATAGGAAAATGAATGCTTAAAACATAGAAAAAATTGTTTAAAATATTCTGCTCCCTCAGGGCAGATTCCCAACTGCCCTGATAAGTAAATTTTTCAACCTTTGCTTATTGTCAGCAAACCTGCTGGAACACAGCTCCTGAACCTACAAAAACATAACCTTACATAACTCTGACAGTTTTCAGTATTATTGTTGCACATAAAGTTGTTGGAGTTTTATGGGAACTAAGCAGTCTGCCAGAAAAACATGGGACAGCAGTCCAGACTCTCGAACTATGTGACACATTTATGTGAGGTGATGGCCAAGAAGGATTACAGAGTATTAAAAGTAAGTGTAAATGACATATTTCAGATAAAGCTATATACATTACTATAGGAAAGGAAATAGCTGTACAAATGACTTCTTAGCAAAGCAGTGAAAAGCTGCTGGGTAGTCTGCCAAGGCTGTAATAGAACCACAAGCATGTGCTGAACACTTCTTAGGGCTCTTAGAATAGAGAAGCTGTTTTCTTTAGCCAGCTGAAAAAGTCCCAGTCTCTTGAAATAACAGAACCATAATTGAGTTAGACTCTTCCAGCTTTAGAAAACTAGTTGGAAAGATTTCAGATGATACCTGAATGCTGCATTGCTTTATCTGTATTACCTGTAATGTTTTCTAAACCTATTTTCCTCTAAAGAATGAATTAGCTCTCATTCTGCCTTTCTTTCTGCATTTCTTGTGCAGCTGATGAGAACCTGTAGTTGAGAAAACAAGAGCTTCATGCTTCTTGTGACCCAGACACAAAGTGAATCAATGTCTCTATCAGTCTTGCAGACTTGTCAGATCCTGCATTAGCAGAGTGTTTTCAGGAAGGTGTTCACAGCCCTTGGCTAAAACGGACAGGCAAATGTCTTAGTCACTTTCTAAGACCTGATGCTAAATGAGGAAGACTAACAGTAACTACAGAGTATTTCTTCATGGCAGTATAACTGGCTTTCTTATTTGGGTGCTATTGCAAGTTATTCTGAGCCTCAGCAATATTTGATGAAAGGATTTTGTTGTATAATTCAGGCTAACCAGACCCTTGAGTGTACCACTTTGCCACAGTTTGGTAAACCATGGTCTTTTTAAAGAGAGTACAGCCTTAATCTTGCAGGTTTATTAGTCCTTGCCTTCCCTACATCCTTCCTGCACACCCAAAAGGCACAGAGCATTCTAGAGTTGATGAGGGAAAAGAAATCAGCTTGGCTTAGTGAACATAATTGTTTCATAAAACAGGCGTTAAATGGGCTGAGGGCACAAGCAAGCCTGGACTACTCCAGTTGTGCAGCCCTTCTCTGGCTTTGGGCAAACTACAGAGGACAAGCAGGATGCAGTCAAATGGCAGCACAGCAGAAAACTGGGAGGCAGGGTGATAATGAAATGACATCAAGCCATCAAGTTCCTCCCATTGTCAAGAAAGCTCAAGTGCAGACACAGCTCTGCTACAGCTTTGTAGTAATGCTTCTCACCATGCCCAGGCTCACCTGGATGTTGGCATCTTGTTAGCAACAGCCACATAAAGCCTGCAATTAAACCACTCTGTATAAACTTTCTAAGTACAATAATTTGTTCTCTTCTCCCTCTACCTTCCATATATGAAGGGCAGATACATGGCATGATTCAGTAATTGCTTCTTTAGTGCTGCCTCCATTTGTTATCTAAGTTTTTTAGTGGAAAAAACTTCATGCTGTTATAAGCAAAATTATTTCCCTCCAGATTAAATTTTGAACTTTTGAATATCTAATACTGAGTTATACTGGTAGACTAATTTTGTATGTTTTTCCCTTTAATTTAAGGCATGCGTGTATGATTCCAAATGCAATTTGCATCTGCTCTTCAGATTGCAAGGTGGGCTATGCTGATTGCTGTCACCTCAGCCCCTCGATAGCAAGGAAGCAAGTTTATGGGCATGCACCATGTTTCACATCCTCTTCTGGATGAGGTCAGACACAGATCAAAGGTAACCTCTAACTACACCCCAATAATAACACAACAGAAAGGTGCAGAAAGCAGCTCTGCAGCTTCACTGGGATCTTTCAGATACAACTATTAAAATCACATCAATCATTTGGTATGAGAGTTGTTTTAAACTGAACATTGTAAACAGATCAATGTCTCCTGCTTTGCGTCAGCATCTCTATAGAAGCAGGAAACAATTATCCTGTGACATCCTATTCTCCTGCCAACACCTAGCCTGTGATGCAGTCTTTTAACTGAAGTTGTCTTTAGTGATCCTGTCAACAGACAGACTAACTTATTTTTTAATGCCTTCTAATTTTTACTGTAGGCCCAAATGTCAGAAGAGTTCTTGGTGAACTGTGTCTAAAAAAGAGAGAAAATTTGGTGGGCAGTTTCAGAGGATTTAATTTGTGCAGATGTGAGGAAGAGTGATCATTCACTCACATCCCCTTCTCTGAGTCTGTTAAGGACATCCAAAACAGGAGTATTTAGTCCTAGTTGTTTCATGGAATCTGTTGTCCATGAATATATCATCTCTGCCCTACAGTCTCATTTCAGCATCAAAATATCAATGGTACCACATGGTTCCATTTCACATAGTCACTTATAAATGTAACAACACTCCCCTACTGCTGTCAGCCTGCTGTATGACAGACTCCAGATGTCCTGGCTGGCAGAACACTGCTAGCAGCACACTTCAAGCAAACCTGCCTGAATTTTTTTGGGTTTGATTGAAACTTTTTTATATGTCTTCTTGCCAAGAAATTTTGCTTTTCATACTCGCCACCTCAAATCTTTTCTTTGATAGAACTCACTATTGCTTTCCACAGTGACAGAAGGGGAGATGTTTGCTCGTAAGTGGGCTCATTTAAAACAATTAGAGGTGCATCAGGGAAGTCAATGAAAATTTGCTTCTGACATGAGGCAGAGCCAGTTCTGTTTCAGCCACTATTGTCATACTATATCAACCCTAAAAGGCTCCAGATAGTTGAGCTACTTTGAGTTACTGACTTCATTATTGCACATGTTACCCCATGAAAAACACATTTTAACAACAAATAGCTGTTCATTGTCTTCAGCACTGATTTTGTGGTATTAAAAATTCTTACGGTGATTTTCCAAGTACATTTGCTGTTTGGTGGGTAGACGCCAGGAAATCCTTCACTCCCAATAAACCCTGATTCTCCAGATACAACTCCTCCACATGTAAATGTAGGCCTGAGAATAATAGAAGAAAAATATTTCATTTATTCTTTGTATAAGAGGCACAAACTGTCTCAACAGCTTAAATATTTAAACCCATTGCTAACATGGAACATGTTTAATTATTTACATAAAATCACTATTGACATAGAATGTGCAATTTGATATGCGAACTTAGGTGTAGAAAGAATTAACTACTTAGGCCTTAATTCTGCCTAGGCACAGACTGTTATCCTTCCCTCCTTTTTTACTTCCTAAGATCAGCGGTGTGCCAATGTAACATATCATTCCAAATTGGTATTATAATGGAAAAATAATTATTTAAAAGTCTTTAGCAAAGCCTTTTATAATACATATAATAATAGTTAAAATAGCACTGATATAAAAATTACTTCTCATTCCTTTCTATGCTTTGAATTTATATGTTTTAATCAAGGAAGTCTCTGGTACTTTTTTGTACCTCAGTAGCACAACCCACTCTGTGCTGAGTCCCGCTCCTGGTGCTGAGCCCTGTGGCCCAGCTGTGCTCAGGGCTCAGCTCAGGAGCTGGCGCCAGCTCCGGACACGCTGCACGGACACGCGAGAAACCCTGGAAAACCTATGTGGAACCGCTGCTACTGCTGAGGACAGGAGGGTGAGCGAACTCCCTGCCAAGCTTTAGACACCGGGATGCCTCACCCTATTATACTGTTATGTTAGAGAGGTTACAGATTACCCGGCATCGGGCTGCTCTCGTAGGGTCCCGGGCTCCGTGGGAAATGCTCCTGCCTTGATGCAGTCACGGGCACTGAAACACCCGCGCACCCCACGGAGGCACGGTGGGAACACGACTGCGGGGGACGAAGGGAGAGGAGGGGACGCGGGACCTGCGCGGGGACAGAGGAGCGCGGTACCTGTGCGGGAGGGTGGCGGGACGCGCCGCCGCCAGCAGCAGCAGAGGCGGCAGCAGCAGCGGGACGGCGGGCGGCATCTCAGGGCTGCAGCGGCGACTGGGGCAGGGCTGGGGCCGCGGAGCCGCTACTCCGACCGCCGCCTTCTCCTCCTGTGGCTGCCAGGGCCGGGGGAGGAGGCAAAGGCTTCCGCGGCCCTCCGCCCCCAGGGCAGGGGCCCGGGCAGGGCCGCCCTCTCTCCCGCGCGGGGTGCGGACGCTGCCCCGGGTGTGCCCGGCCCCGCCCCGGTGCCTCCCGGGGGCTGCGGGCTCGGCCCCGGACACCCCCGGCCCCGCGCACTTTGCGCCCGCGGGTGCTGCCCGGGCGCAGCGCCCCCACGTCCGCGGCCCCGCCCCGAGCCCGCAGCCCCCCGCGACGCCCCGCTGCCGTCCTCAGGTGGCACAGTGCGGGTGTTTGTCCCGAGCATGAATGAACTCAGTGTAACCGGCTGTGCAATCGTCTGCAGCTCCGCCAAAGCTTGAAAAATAGTAATGCTGCTTTGAAATTTCGTCTTTATTTAAATTCTAAAGTAAACTTGAAATGCTTCGTTTTGTTTACCAATGGGTAATCCTGACCCATTTAGTAGCCTTTTCACTCCGGCTGTGAAGGATACTCTTTAAAAGGCTGTGGCAGTGCATGCAGTGATGAACTCAATACTTGGGTGTTTTGCAGATTTTGGGCCAAAGTTGTTTGACTGAGAAAAGAAATTAAAAATTAAGTCAGTATTCTTATTTTGAACACAGTATTCTTGTTGAACATGGCATTTCAAAAACACCACATTGTTAGTGCTATTGAACAACGACATACAGATTATCACACCAATAAGTGATAATTTATGTTCTGAGTATTGCTTTAAAAAGAACCTGTTCCTCTTACTGTTTTAAAGTACTTCTTCCCATATGTGCCTCTTGCAGAAGAAGGAGGTAAGTCTGTAGAAGTGTTCAGGCACAGGCAATTGAACAGACTTGAGGAACTAAACAGAAATTCTCCTGCATATAAGGCAAAATATAAGCCTATTCTCTTTTTTTTTAGCTAATTTATTGAGCACTTAACAGTCCTATTCCTGCAAAATACAAAGAAGAGTGGTCTCACTCTCAACATTTTAAAGAAGCACTGTTGATTGGAGATGATGTTCTGAGGATCAAACAGGAAGTGGATGCTGCAGTTCAGCAGTCATGATACCAGTACTCTCCTTTCCGCAGTGCTGGGCAAAGGAGGCAATAGACTAACCTGAATTCATGCTTGCTACATTTCCAAGAGGGATTTTGTGGGAGAAGAGGTACAGCTGCTGTTGGAATGTCCCAGATCTTTGGATGCAGCCTGCAAGACGGCTGGCGAGTAAGAGGTGCCAGCAGTGTTCCTGTGTGCACAGAGGCACTGGAAGACAAGAAAAAGCAGAGGCTGGGGGCTGTGTGAGTTTGGCGAGGCCCAGGTTTTTAGGAATGCAGGTGTGTTGGCAGCCAGGTGTGAGGGCTTGGCCTGAAGCCCTGAGGAGAGGCTGCCACACATCCCCCTAGTGGGACTGGAGGAAGGAGCAGGACACATCTAGGCAAGACCTGGTGCAGGGTTTGGGCAGGGAGTCCAGGTCACAAAAAGGGGGCTGTGGAAACAAAGATCATAACATTGTGAGAACAGAGACAATGTTTGGAGCTGAGTTGTGAACTGATTTTAAGTGACAGAAATGAGAAGTAAGAAAGCTAAAAAGGAGACATTTACTTACACCACGACCAATGACATGCTGGTTAGCAGCTAGAAGTTTAGCTGCTGCCACTAGGTATATTGGGTGTAGTCATGAAGGTATAATAATGCTATAATATATTATATTAGGTATAATATATTATAATGATAATAAAAATTGCTACATCTGGAAGTCTGTGTATGACAGAAAGTTGTATAATCCTCACTGCACAGACACATGAGTTCCTTGCTGCTCCTTTCTGTCAATGTGTTTTAATCTAGAGACGACCCTCTATTTTATAAGAGTATTTCAGGCCTTATATCCACTGAACAACTGTGCTCCATGCAAAACCACCACCAAAGGCTGTTAGATCCCATGGATTGCATGTTCGAGGACTCCTTTTGTATGTGGCTGCTGCAGATTTTGCCTCCTCTAAAGGCAGTTTTAAACTTCTGAACAGTTAACACATTAACAGGTTCTGCATTGCCACCCAAGCATATCTACAGATCTGTGCAGCAACAGAGCAATTCCACCCAAGCATATCTACAGATCTGTGCAGCAACAGAGCAATTCAGGCCTCTTGAGCAAATTGAGGTGATGAACAGACTGCTGGGAAAGCTCCCAGCCCATGCACAGTCCGTGCAGCCAAGCTCCTGCACCTATGCCACTCAGGAAAACAGCAACATCACTCCCTGGCACTGCCTGTCTGGGAACACACCCTAAATGTGTATTCCCCAAACACCCTGAATCTAGTGTGCTCAAGTACTTCTTTAGAGCCCACCATTAAATAGATTATGAATACCACAAGTAGTAAATGACAGACTATAAACAAGGCTCTCAAATTAAACTGCATTTACCAAATGTAAATGATGTTGCTAGAGAGAATTCACCCATGAACTAACCCAGAGATGTCTGGCTGGTTTCCATCAATGGCTGCAGAAGGAGCAGAAAAGTAAAAGGCCAGTAAGTAGTTACCCATAAATAAATGTGTTAGCACTGACATTAATCTGCAGCTGAATTATGATCTGTTAGGAACACAGAAACAGGAATGACCTTTCTTCTTTACCAAGCTCAGTCCTCTACTCTTGCAGGGAACCAAATAAAACAAACCATTTTATATACTGATGATATTTCATTTTCGAAGTCAGGAAGCTGCTCAATCAGCATCTGTTAGAGTCCCTGTCTTTTTGGGATAAAACCATGGAATGTACAGTTAGGAATTGTCTGTAGGTAGTGGATATAAATTCAGCTAGAAAAGTTTTAAGCTCAGCCCCAAAACATGGCAGACTTACAGTCTCATGCAATCTTAATTATTCTGCCTTGTGTATGTATTCTTTACATAAATGTATGAAGTTGCATAAGCAAAGTGTCTTTATTAATGTGGACAAAAGTTATCTAATTTTTTGACAGTTGACATTGCAGCAAAAGGTTTCTACAGTAGTTTCTTTTTGAAGGTAGAAAAAAACAATTTTCTGTCATGTGTCCCTGAGGTGACAGATCTTCAGGCTTGGAATGATGAATCTTTAGTGACAGATATTTAACATAGGAACTACAGAGCTAGTGCCATAGTAATTATAAAAAATGCCTGGTGTCACAGGGGTCGTTGCCTCTTGCAGCAGTCTGGCAGAAATGTCAGCCTGAGTGACCCCTCTTCCCCCACCAGCTGTTGCCAGCAGTCCTGGGCTCAGCTAGTGATGCTGGTGATCCAGGGGTGAGGGCTTCTCCCTGTCAGTCACTGAAGAAAGATATTTTGTATACAAAGCTGACAAGAGACAAATTTCCTAATGAATGTCTGGCAAGTGAGACCTTGTCTCACATGAGACAACTACTGAAGTGGAAAGTGGAAACCTATTCCTGAAATGTAACCCTGTGTGACAGACTGTCCCTGAGATGTTCTTTGAAAAGACTGTGTAAATGTTGGTGCAAACCTCCTGTGCCTCATGTATCCCATGTATATATATTCTTCCTGACACCTTCCCTGTGACAAAGTTAATCATAATGTTGCTGTGCAGCGGCAAAAGTGGCCTGATGACCTGACTGAACATGAAGCTTACTTTATGCTCCAGCTTTCAGGCTTCTCACCAAATCTTATTTTCTCTGTGGAGAGTTACCTGGACAAAATACCTTGCCATTTTGTACCATGGCAAAAGACCTTCCAGAACTCTCTTGGTGTTTCTGTACAGGCCCTGTTCAGCTGACACTGTGAAATTAATCTAAATTTACATAAATACTATCAACAACCACTCTTTATTTCATTTGAATCATAGAATGGTTTGAGTTAGCAGGGACCTTTAAAGGTCATCTAATCCAACACCCCTGCAATGAGCAGGGCCTAGATCAGGTTGTTCAGAGCCCCACCCAATCTGACCTCAAATGTTTCCAGGGATGGGGCATCCACCACTTCTCTTGGTGTTGCCACCCTCATAATAAAAAAAAAAAATCTTTCCTCATATCTTCTCTGAGTTTAGACTCTTTTAATTTAAAACCATTACTCCTTGTCCTATTGCTACAGGCCCTATTAAAAACTTTCACCTCATCTTTTTTATAAGTTCCCTTCACTTATTGAAAGGCTGCAATAAGGCTGCTCTTGAGCCTTCTCCAGGCTAAACAACCCCAACTCTTTCAGTGCAGTCTTAAGTGCCAAGATCTTGATATTTTCCCTTCCAAAATAACTTTGGTATTTCCTGCAATTGCAAGTTGTCCCTTTTCATAATAGCATTGGAAAACATGCAATAGAGAGGATTTATCCCTATTTTCTTGAGAATCCAAGCACCTAAAATGACTCTTGCAAACTGATATGCCCAGCCAGTTCCTAGGATTTCCAAATTTGCTTAGATCTGTAAGACAAAGAGTTATCCATATTACGCCTTCAACTGAATCTGCTACTTCACAGAAATAAAAATCTGCACAAGAATTGTCACTGGAAAACTTGCAGAGCCTCCACCCTTCCCCAGGCTGAAAATTTCACTCTTCTCTTTTTTTGTCTGTCAAGCTTTGCTCTTGGCTCATTTATCAAATGACAATATGGTTTCTGGCTTTATATAAAAAATGTCTGTGATGGGCCATAGACCTCTCCTCCCCTGGTTCTTCTGATACTGAGATACCAAATGTAAATATAGTATTGACAGTATTCCCACAACTTAGGAATTTAGGAAATTATTAGGAACTAAGCTTACATTCTTTAATTAACTTCTTTTTGGTCTTTGCTAGTTTTACCTCAAGTAATGTCATATTTAATACAGTTCAAAACTTCATATTTCATTTTAGCATTTAGCAGAGACCAAACATGATGCATTTATCATTAAAGCAGTAGAGTTTTTCAGTATGGATTTTCTAAATTACCTTCTGGTGTTTCCATTTGTCAGTTTGGGTAATTCTAATATCAGTTTCTATTTGCCTCCTCTCTTTATAAGAATACAAACTGATATCAAATAATTATTTTAAAAAAATGTTTTACCTTCTATTGTTCAAAGTCAGTTTCTTATTTTCCAGCTTAAGAAAATATTATGGAGAATGGTGCTGATTTATCATTACTTGAACTGTTTTGCATCATAATATAAAAATTATAAATTAGATGACTACTGCTAAATTGCAAACATTCCTGTAACCAAACAGATCTAATAAATATCAAGCAGGATGCTTGAAATATTGATAATGTGAGCAGATACTCCTTCATAGTACAAGATGCCTAAAAGATTGTTTCAACACTTCCAGTGAAGCATCCCAGGGTCTATTGACCAAGAGCAGGCACTTAAAATGACCACAGAGCATTCACACAGCAGGGGTAGAAATGGCTAAAGTGCCAATCAGAAGAATGAATTCTAAAAAAAAAACATTTTTAAGCAAGTGCTATGTCCCTAATAGGGCATTTTAAACATAATAGTCCGAGACAAATACTCAACACGTAAAAGGAACAGGAACATAAAATATGAAGTAGAGGGCCCTAAAATAAAAAAAGGCAGAGCCCCTGAACTTCCAGCAGGTACCTGTGAATCAGGCAGCCCCATGGCCAAATCTTCCAGCAGCAGACAGAGAAGAGAGGAGAGGAGCAAGGCACCTCAGTCTCTGCAGGTCAGCTTCTGAGCTCCAGCACGGGGCAGGCTATCAGCAAGGGTCACAGGGTGCTATTCTTATCTAGATAGCTGTAAAAGCTAATACAGATCAGCTAGCCTGTCTTGATGTAATCTAAATCAGCAAATCTTCAAGTGGATAATATTATGAAACAAAGGAGATTCCCTTAGCTTTGGTGGATGTGAGAAATAAACCTGAGATCTTTAATTGTGTTGTCCTTGTGAAGGAAATAGGAGAGCAGCTAGGAAATTTTGTCACTAAAATGGAAAAAGCAGATTTTCTGTTTCTTGGTACAAAATATAATTACTTTAATGAGGGATATATATGTATATAAATCATCCTTGGAAGCATTGTTCTTGTTCAATGACAAGACTCACTTATGTCTGTATATGAATAAATTTCTGGAGATTTAAATCAGAGTCTGATTTATAGATTGAGACATGAAAAGAGATGATATTTTGAACAATCTACTGTACAGTAGCATCCTTTCCCTTCCAAAAGCACCACCTTCACTAGACACTGTTGAACTCAGCTCTGACCTGAATGAAGAAAGTGAGAGTGTGGAGCCAGTGCTGTTACATGACACAACTGGTGCTAACAATCTGGTGATGGTCACAGCCACCTTCTCTTCGAGCTGGCTGCAAGTGACACTGGAGGCACAGGGTAAAGGCACATGGGAATGCCCTCAGGAGTGTGTGCAGTGAGAGGCTGTCAGGTACTCTTTGTGCAGATGTAGGGAAAGAAAAGTTGCAAAAGGCATCAAGGGTGCTCCAGAGAAGTCTCTTTCAGGATGAGAGTGTGCTTTCAGCAAGAATGCTGTCAAAAATAAAGCTGGAACCTCGAGCAAAGAAGGTAATTATTTTGTATGTGTGTGCTTTAATTCCCTGGTGTTCAAGAAAGACTTTTACATTGTCTATAAATAAGTAGCTTTGTATTAAGGCATCTAGCTTCAGTTTCCTCCCCCATTTTTGTTCTTTCCTGTCTTCTGAATGCTGTACTTGCAGGATAGAGATATTTCTAAAGAGAATCAAATGTGTTATGCTGTCATACTCTATTGCACAGGTGATACCTGGGACCTGAGTTTCACGGTGCAGTTTCACATGTAATTAGTTTGCTGTGACCAGCAACACAGATTTGAAATCAGAACTAAGCCCTGTGAGAAACTGTTTCCTGCCAATGCTCTCATTGCTTTTCCTGAATTTCCCTCTGCATTATTTATAGGGCTAGACATAAAAAGGAGTACACTTTGATCTAATTTATTTACTGTAAATGCTCTTAGGAAGAAAAGTGTTGTTCAGCCAACTAAAATGCCCGTTTTCTACTTTTACTGATAAGAAAACTCCCTATCTGCTTCCAAATTGCTATAAAGGGGACAATGAGAAAAAAGCACTCTACAAAATGTGCAAATGATATGACAGCCTGTACAACAAGAGATGGGAGAATGCAATCAAATTTTCATCAGCTGTAATAATTCTTGCACTTGTTTTCTTGGCTTGAAAAGGAGTTCCTGACTTAACTGAGCAGCTCAACACCTACATCTGAATGATAAACTGGGGGAGCCTACATCTGAAGGACTTCCTTCCTCAAAGATGAAAATCCAGAACAGGGAGAATACCCTTTCTTTAACAGGCAGATTAGGCCAAGCCAAGAGAGCCAAAGTAATTGTGAGGGAATGTCTTGATACAGTCATGCTCTGCCAGGTACAGAAAGACTTTCTGGGTTCCTCCTGCTGTTCATGCTATGCCCTCAGTTGTCCTTATTCAGCACAGAGTCCCTGGCAAGAAAGTGGGTGTTGCATCACTGATGTTTCTGTGCAACAATAAATTGTACCAGGGCTGGGCAGTTCTGACTACAGGAATTACAGTCAGTCCCTATGGTCTACTTCCCATCAGAGTACAGGGGTCATGGAATGCAAAACTAGGGCCAAATTATTTCACTGGTGGCTGGAACTCAGCTATTTGCCATGTGCATTACAATAGTGAGTTTACTTTTTCTAAGTGCTGAATTACTGCCCTGGGAGATGCACACATGCGTTCCAGACCAGAATTCAGAGTTTAGCCTAATATTATGTTTTTTAAACACATCTGTGATCTATTATGTTGCTGGGTAATGATTTTCACAGAATCCTTGTTTTTTAATATTCAAAGAAATGTCACTGTCAATATCAGTCTCGGCATGGTATTGCAAAGAACACATCTGAGTACCAGATAAGTGCTTCTTGCTATGGAAAAATTATTACAGGTCATTAAAATGTTAAAGGATTAAGGGGAAAAGTTATAAAAAATGGAAGGAACATACATGGAAATTTTAGAAGAAGTCTCTCTGGGACCAGAGACATCTAGATAGTAGTAATTTTAGTTACAAAATGTATCAGAAAAGTAAGCTAAACACCGGAAAAGCATTATGGAAACAGCATTATGTGCCTAAATTAGATATATAATTGGTATAAAAATACTTGAAACTTGTATTCAGTTCTAACTCAGCAACAGCCATTTAGTACATTAGGAATCACAAGTGCAGTTCCAGAATCAAGCAGCAGTTTATCCTTTTTGTATTCCAGGAGTTGCTTGTTTTAATCCTTTCAAGAGCCTCAGACTAGTTTTGTTTTAACAGTCTCTGAGGATTTTTTTCATATCCACCAAACAAAATAAAGGCCAGACTGAGTAAGTAATATTGTAATTTAATTTCAGTGTTCCTAAACTGTACTTGACTTCAGTCTGGACATGGACAATTGAGCACAGGCAACTGTTTTGAAAGAGTTCTTATGTTTAAATCCTTCTACTCACTTACTGAAAGGGTATTTAGGGATGAGAAAAATCTTTCCAGAATCTAAGCCTGGTCTTTGGGCTTATTCTTGAGATAACAGCCAAATTTCATTTTAATCCCAGCAGAAAAGGAATGAAGACTGCCTGCCTCTACCACATAGCATTTTCTGGTGGATGGGAGGCATCTTTGAATAGGGAATCAAAGAATTTGCAAGGATTGGTGAGTATTTATTTAAATTTCTGTTGTTACCTGTTCTGCAGTTCTACCTGTACTGCTGTAACTCTTCCACTTCAAAGCAATTATGCCTGGCTTTCAGCATGCATGAAAGGCTGATGTAGCTCTTGTGCTGTTTTATGTAATCCATCCTTCTTTAAGAGGTGCAGTGCTTTGCCTGAGGTGTACTGAGCCAGCATTCCTTCATCTTTCCAGATGTACTGCAGTGCACTGATAATAATTATCCTGTGCAGTGTCAAATAGCAAGGAATTCCTGCTGTAAATAGGAGCAGATGTGGATTTGTGATGCGAGGTATATAGATTCTTGAAAGGGCATGAGAAGAACTGATTCATATGGAGCCGAAGTGCAACCGATAGGTCATGATTATTATACTGTCTATCCAGTACAGCAGCTCTGTATTCAGCTTTCCAGCTAAGTTTTCAAAGCTCTGGGCTCTTAGGAAGCTAAACCCTGCTGACACTTCTCTCCGCCTTGACACCACTCTAAAATGTTTGCTGGCCTGTCTCTTGGTTATCACCCATCTCATGGTTACCCAGGTTTTACCCAGGTAAAAGTGTGACTCTGTGGATTCCTTAATAATTTTCTGTCATTGTTAACACCGGAGTCTCTTCTTAAGTACCTTTATTCAATTATCTCCTTTTAATGTAAGTCCAGTACATCTAATTCAATTAAGTAGTTTCTGAACTCAGTGTACTATGTCTCTGATCTGCCCTGGATTGTTATTTTCTGAGTTTATGTCTGTTGTGTCACTTTTACATTTTCTGTAATGCAGAAGAAGACTCCAGTATCCATTTCCAGTCAAAGTCTAATGCAAGACTTAGACCCAAAAAGTTTTCACTGTAAGAAAGTGATGAGCGGTGTGATCCAAACACAACAGGACTTTTGATTTTACTGCATCCTCGCATTCAAAGATTATTGTGACAATTTTGACTCCATTTCCAAATTCTTCAGCTACCTTGTATTAATACAAGAATCAGGGGTTAAATCTGCCTTTTGATTTTGGATAGTTTAGCAGTCTGTTCCACTGCTAATCCCAGTTTATCTGTTTTGGCTTAGTTTGGTATTTGAACTACCCTTAAAATATAAGTCTATTTGTTAAACTGAAAGTTTTTCAGTTAAGGAAAATGAAATTTTTCCTGGCTGTGGATTCCCAAGTTGCCCTGCCTTTCACAGAAACCCTTCACTCTATGACAACAAGGTATGCTTCATAAAATTCACAGTTTTTAAAGCAGAAAGCAAAAATGATTGACCTGACCCTTGATTACACTAAGATAAAAGGCATAGAATTTGTGGAGCCCATACTGGTAAACAACATATTATTAGAAGACTTTCTAACTTAGGATGAGCTAATAATTGACTGAATACTTGGACAAGAAAGAAAATCTCAGTACACGGGAGCTGAATATTATTTTTCATATTTCTAAATGAAATTAAGTTTCCAAATTCAATTTCATTTGGTGCGAACTATTCCATTTATTGCTAAAGAAGGATTTTTAATGGAAGTGGTTGTTAAAACAATGACACAAATTGATGTGTAAATCCCACAAAGTAAGTTAAGATTGCACTAGTGCTCCTGAAGAAGTCAGTGCATGCCTTACAAAATCTAACTCCTACCTGTGTTTGAGAGGAATTCTCCTCTGCTCTGCAAATTCAGGTTTCTGCCTCACAGCAGTGACCTGACCATCAGCCCCTTTCACTGGAACAGTCCCACTTTGTAAAAAATACTTAAATATTCATGGAGCCAGCTGGTGAGAGAAAAACAATGCTCTAGTCTGATGGTTCAGTAACCCTCCTGGGGAGGGTGGAGGTGCTAGTCTCAGTCCCAGTGAATGTGTAATTATTTATACAAAGTAGAACAGTGTCAACAGGAGAAATGACAAGTCCCATCTCCCAAAAAGTTTCCTTGCAGGAATGGAGAAGTCTAAAGGAACAATAATGCATTTGCCAGAAATCTGCCAGGTATAGTTAACAACACTTAAACAAACTCTAAAAATAATTTACAGATTATTCCTGAAATAGCTAAGCTTTTGGATGAATAGATGTTCTTCCACATCTCTGAGACAGACCTTGTTCCTCATATTAAGTGAACAGACCTTTCATCCTCCAAAGCAAAACAGCTCTTAAAAATAGAAATCATTCAGAACATATTTTAAGAACTTAGCATCTCATAACATCATACCTCCATCCTTGCTCCTATTGACATCAATGGAAGGAAAACCAGTATTTATATGTCCCACAAGCAGATCTGTCTCTTGGAGAATGCTGCTCTATAATGGTTTGTGTCTGACAGGAATAAAGAACTCTTGAGACCTGCCTGCCAGTTGAATAGCCACGGCTGTATGGAGCTTCAGCAGTAATGTTTGTGCAGAGTCTTGCTGAAAGCATCGTGCGAGGCACGGCGCTTCGGCACAAATGAATTTTCATTGAACCAGCTAAAAGACAGACAATGTTTCAGGCAACAAATTCTCCTTCAGGGCTAAGGCAGAAGGAGCAAGCTTTAAGCTATGTGCAGGCTGAGGACAACTGCTCTCACTTTATCTCAATTTGTGAATTAGACAGTGTGTCACAATTTTCTAACATTTTCTTACAGTTTTATGAGTTTCTATTAGAGAACTTAAAAAAGCATAGGAAGTTCTAGTGCATATGCCTGACCTACAGACACCCAGCTTGAGAAAACTGGCATCAGGAATTAGAAATTCACCATCTCTGGCTTTGAAAAATGAGTAAAATAACCCTAAGAGGTTTAAGCTTTAGTCATCAAAACCAGAGCTGCCTGAAAATTGTTTTTAAAGCTCAGCTGTAAACAGTGTTGTAATAACTCATATTACAGTAAGTATAGAGTCATATCCCTTTTGTTAGTAATATGGTTTGCCAATAAAATGACTTTGATAAAACAAAAAAAAAAATCATAGTGTGAAAGGCCTTTCAGAGGAATGTATAATTAAAGCACAGTAGTTTCTGACATCTGGAAAGAAATTCTGGACTGCAGAGCAATAAATGACCTTTAAAACATATTTTCAGATGAAAGATTTTCAAAGAAAATTATGAATGTTAGCTGCTGCAAAAGCAGAGAAGACTATCTTGAAACTCAGAGATTTCTCAGACACAGCAGATTTCTGCATCTACACATCTTATGTAAAAGCTGTAAAGAACAGGCAGCTGTCAGCAAGAGGCAAGAATCCACCAAGTGATAATGTGATGAATACTCAAAAGACTGGGGTGTCCTGCAGACTGTCCCTGGCCACGTGCTCACAGGAAACAAGCTGTTCTGGCCCAGGATGTGCAGGCAGTGGAGATGTAAAGCCCTCTGCAAGCTTAGTTTACAGCTGCCTGTCCTTGGGAGTCTGATCTGAGTTTTCAGTCAGGGATTCGTAACTCCGTCCAGCCCTGCTCCTGCCTGTGGGCTGTGGCTGTGGCATGCTGAGTGTAACCTGTCTCCTTGCCTCAGCTTACTCTGGTGGTGGCCAAGGGTGTAAGGCTGGCATGGTGGCACTGTTCCAGTAGGTAACATGCACAGCGGGGAGCATGAGGCTGGGATCCCTGGGGAGCTGTGGCTGTGGATATGGGTCGATGAAGGTTTTGCATTGTAGCTCAGAGACCCCTGAAGCCTGGCAGCTCTGGATCATTTTTGTCCTTCCTGTTAAGTCTGTGGGTGTCACATGAATTCTCTTTAGGCTTAAGATAACTCTTAACTGAGCATTGGTGAGAACACTGCTCTGTAACACCAGCTGGACCAGAGAATTACTGCCCCCAGTAGTCAAAGCTGAGCAACAGCTTACAACTATGTTGTTTTATTTTGTTGACAGCTAGTCCCAAAGCAACTGATACTTTTGCAACTTGGTCTCTTCATGGAGGTAATTAAGGGAATGTGAGAATTTTCAAGAAAATTACTTCAGTTAAGGGATAATGTGGAAAGTTTTATTTCCCCCATTACATTTCTATTTCTTCTATTATGTTCCCATCATAAAATAAAAATCTTTGAATATACAATTATAAGTGAGATCTGAAATTAAAGATTTAGCATCTGTACACCCTGGAGATGGTTGTCCTTCCTACCTATAAAGAGCCATATGAAACCCCCAGGGTTCTGTTGTAATTTGTGTAAGAGGAATTGTAAACATGTCACTGAAACTCCCCCTGCTAAAACCTCTGAAGCGTGTTGTAGATGAGAAAACTCCCTGCCATGTGAAGCCTTTCTATTTTTACCATGTCACTAGGAAGAGTCACTGTTTACTGTATTAGCTATAACCTAGTGACTTATGTCCTGTGGCAAATCCAGGACTGGAATTGCTGGACAGGTTGTGGTGGTTCTATTATTAGAAACCTGTTACATTTGACATTGAGCATAAAAGATGGGGCTCGTACTGCAGAACATTTCTTATACTCCAGAGAGTTAATCCCAGCAGTTATTACCAGAAAAGATGCTGAAGCCTCTGAGCTCTCATTGATTGGACTCGCAAGTTGATCAGTCCTGTTGAGATATGTAAAATCTGTTGACAAAGAAATGATGACTGATATCCTAAGAATAAAATCTAATGATAAAACCAGTAAATCTTGCTATTGCCAGAGCAAATTCCTCAGAGACCAGAATTTCACTCTCAAAGGGTGTTTTGTATGTAGACAGGTTGTGTGTTGACTTAGTTTATATAATGTGCCTGAAACATCCAGAAAAGCTTTACCTATAGCTGGGCTGTGTGAGGAAATAAATGCATTCAGTTTCAATGGCCTGTCAGAATAAAATATGTTATTACTGGATTTAACTGACTGTACAAGCATGATTGCATGTTGCCACATTTGGACAGTATTTCAAGTGGGATGTAGAGTTATTTACTCTTTAGTGCTAATACAACCAACAGTATAAGACAGGAAGAGAAGACTGCTGAAAGGCCATAGGCAGTAAGGAAGTCACTTGTGTGTCCTGCTGTGGCAGCAGCACATGTAGCTACACAAAGATACATGAGCCTCAGGCAGGGCACCAGTGTGGCACTGACACAGGGAGCAGTGTGCTGTGTGCAGCCTCACTGCCTGCTGCACCTTGGTTCTTCTCAGAGAGTCTCCACACACATTCAAGGCAGTTGTCAGTGTTCCGCTTGCATAGAAAGAGTCAGATCTCAAGAAATTTGGCTTCAGGCTTGAAATTTGTAAAGGGAAACAGAGGAGATAGTGAAGTTGGGTCAGAAAATGGGAAGAAATAAATGAAAGGAAGAAAGTTGTAAAGAGAGTTGGAAACACTTTGATGAGATGCTACATCTGCATCCATACAATAAGGCTGCTAACTCTCATAGCTTGTGCCAACACAAGATGTAGGGATCACTGGGCAGCTTGCACAGGAAGTCATAACACTGTAAAATTTTTTTATATGCTGGTGTTAAATAAGAAAGGAGTGGACCAGGTTTGCTTATATCCCAACTTTGACAAGGGCTGTGGAGATCATCTAACAGCCTCAGACAGCAGCTCTGGATTGTGGCTGTGCCCAGAAGAGACTTATTTGAAAGATGAACAGTGGACAGGAGAGCACAGCTGTCTCAAGGGCGCTGTATGATCTTTGGCATAGGTTGGGAGTGAAGTGTCACTGGCCAAAATGAATGGGAGTTCCCCAGGAGAGCTGGGCATGGCAAGCCAGGAGCTGATGTCTGTGTCTGTCACTGAGACTATGAGTGTCAGCTCTGCCCTACAAACAGCATAGCCAGCCCAACAGCTCCTGCAGTAAACTAGCACGCAGGGGTTGAATCATAGCACTGTTACAGTACTCCAGTTAACACTGCAATGTTAGAGCCAAGAAGGGGACTGCAGCATTTCAAAAAGTACATTTTAATGCCTAAGGTGTTGAAAACTGTAGCATGAAATACATGTGTGTTGTTTGACATCAGCTGGGAATATGGTAAGCAGGTTCTGTGAACACGGGTCAGTCTGAAACCTGAGTAACAGAGAAAGAGAGTTGTTGCCATCCAGTAGGCAACATGCTGGCTGTGGCAGGGTGGTCATGGCATTGTGCCAGCCAGGTGTGTTGCCTCATGGCTAACTTGGGCTTTACCAGGGCTCATCCATCTCACTGGGTCTGGGCCAGGAAGGAGCCATTTCTGAACTGATGACTTTCAACTGCTCAACTTTGAAAGGTGCAATCCTGCATAGGAAGATACTTTCAGATTTTCTTTTTTACTGCTTGCCTGTTTTGTTTCTTTGCTTGCTTGTCACACTGGTTTTAAACTACTATATAAGTCTAATAGGTATGTTAATCTGCATCTGCTGTGGTATGCATGTGATAAAGGAAACAGATCAAATGAACTTATTTTAGTCAATATGTTTAAATAAAAAATCAACATGACAAGATGCATACTCTCACTCCGACTGACTTATGTTCAGTTTAAGTTCCAGGAATGTCTAAGAGAGCGGCGTCATCCCCTTCAAAACAGGTTTGTTTTTTTTTTTTTTTTTTTCCTATTGGATTGTATCAGCAAGCAGCTGCCTCTAAGGCATTATTTTTGCCAGACGGCCAGATCTCTGTGCCAGCTTCTCCCTGAGAGTGTTCCATGGATGGGGCATCCCTCCCAAATCAGCCAAGGGGGCAGTAGCGGTGCCCAGGCGAGGTGCCGCAAAGGGCAGCACTTCCACCAGCCGTGCAAGAGCAAGCGGAGCGCTGGGCGGAGGCGCCTGCCGGGGGCTCCTGTGCTCTCTCCTTTGCGCTGCAGATGAGAAGTGCAGCGCCAGCTCCCACGAAGAAAGCGCGGCCGTGCCGGAGCCGTCCAGCCGCTCTCTGGCCGCGGCCCCGGCCGTGCCCGTCCCGGCCGCGCTTCTGCGGCTCCTCCTGGCGGCCCCGGCCCCGCCGCCGGCCGGGGGCTCCCAGAGCCACTGCGGCCCCTGCAGCAACTTCATCCCGCACACACCGCTCTGCTCCTCTTCATCCGTGTGCCTGTGCTGGGGCAGATTAAAGCAATCCGAATTAACCGATATTTTTTGAATATATGTGAAAAATTTGTTTTGCCTTGTTTATTTCAAGCTGAAATTGAGGATTCGATCCAACTCAAGACCTCAGAGCACAGAAGATCCTGAAATCGGCTGGAATAAACTTTCCAACACATTTGAAGCATTAGAAAGCAGGCATTCTTTTTCTGTGCAGGACACACAGAGGATTTTTTTTTTAATTCTGTGTGTGCTATGAGGCTTTACAACAAGGTATTTATCTGTCAGAAACATACATATTCATTAAAACATGGTTCTTATTAAATACATAAACATTACTTTCCTAGAACTAATTTGTATGTATCCACCTCTCACTGGAAGTCCTTTTTTGGTCCTGGAGAGTCATAAAAGGGGTCTTTAGTGGTTGTATTCACTGAATGCTTTGATATTAAAGGTAACTTTTCCTTGAAATTTTTCTTTGGGCATGTGCTGTTACTTCTTTGTTACATGACTTGCAAAAACGACTCTAGTCCTTTTAATCTCTTTGTCCACTGGTTCCAGCCATGTTTATCCTCCTGCGGTCATATTTTTAACATCAATTTATCTTTTTTTTTTTGTCATTTAGTCTTTAAGCTCCATCCAGCAACTTCAGGGAAACTAAAAATTTCTATTCTTTATATAATTTATCATTGATGGCTGAGTTAGAAAATGGGGTTTGTTTTCTTAAAACTGAATAAGACCAAATCTTATCTAGGAAACTCCTGTGGGTTGACCTCAGTGTCCTCCATGGGTCTGCTGGGCACAGACTAATGTTGCAAAACTTTCTTCTGAACAGCAGGCCTGAATCTCTTTATTCTGAGGTTCACTTGGCACAGCAGGCAGGCAGGGCTGTCACTGCCTGGTTCTCAGGCTGCTTTGACTCATGTGTGGGAGCTGCCCTGGTGGGATCATGTGGCTCCGTGCCACGGATGGACTGGTGCAGCACCGAGATGTGCTGTGCCACAGTGCATTCCTGCTGCATCCTCTGTGCCAGTACTGCACACACGGATGTGATTGGGGAATAGGAGGGGAAAAGAGCTTTTTACAAGTCAGAATTATTCTCCAGCCTGTTTGAGCCTTCTGGGCAAAATGCCAAGGGAAGAGAACTGAGTCTGGTGCTTGTTTGTGAATTTAGCTCAGGAATCACTTGTGAAGGGAACTGCGCTGCTGCTGACCTATTATAGTGCACGTGGGAAGTTGTCACCTTAGAGACTTCATTTACCTGCCTGTTTGTTGCAGATCGTTTCTTCATGAACTAGTGGGGGACTGAAATGGTTTTAGGAACAAAGAGTGTTGAGTAATAAGTTGGAAGTCACTCATGTCTAGGACATACCTGGCAGTGTTGCCCTGACACTGAAATTAGAAATCATGACAGTTCCAGAGCCTGAAAATCATAATTATTTATTAGCTCTATGTGCATATTTGGCTAATGAATAACATTCACTGGGGTTATTTAAAAGCAGCAATGAAGTGTGTTGGAAACTGCTAGGTGAACATCTAGTACTTTCCACAGAGGACTTGCATTTCAAACTACAGCTGCTGTAAAGGGGAGAGAGCCAGATTCACTGTGGGTCTTCAGTAGCTCTGCTTGGAGAAAGTCACTGTGACTTTCAGAAGAGAAAGCAGTGATTACTTCACTTGGTAATATTTGTAAGTCCACCAGTTCATTTGCTTAGTGCAAATCCATGTAAGAATCTGCCAGCAAAGTCAAAATCAATACATATTTTCAACTCTGTGAGGTTACTTTTACCTTTTTTTTTCTTTAATAAGGAAGACTTTTAAAATGTCTTTTTGTCCTTTTTGTAACAGCTGGAGACCTCAACCAAAGTATGTAGAGCACCATCAACTTTTTAATGTATGTAATTCAGCCTTATATCTGAATACAAGAATATATCATCACAGATTTACTGTAATGGAGGTATCTACTATTTGCCATTCATTATATCAATTCACTATATTCTTTGGAATAATGGTGATGTCAGTAGAAGCAGATCTGAAGATACACTGTATATTCCCTCTGAGGTGATAGGGCCGCCAAATGCTAAGATACATGGGACTTTAAATAATATTAATTTAACCTGAACATTGCATTTTGAGCAGGTTTCCCACTCTTGTATATGTTCTCAATCTATATCAGTTCTCTGATATCAGTTCTCTATATCAGTTTACTGAACACAATTAAGTCAAATTATTTTTTTATTGTCCAAAGAACATCTGAACTTTAGAATAAAAGAGATGGCATGCTTCTGTTAGGGCAGAATAGTTATAGCTTGAAGGAAGGTGCTCTATTGCTAGGGACAAAGTGTTCTTCACAGAATATTTGGCTTCTCTGTTTAAGTTTTGAGTCCATATTCTACAGACATAAATATTCTTTTTAACTATATTGGCTAGTGAATATATTTTTCAGTGTTCAGTGATTCTGGTTACTTACTGTTCTAAACTGTTTCTCTTCAAGGTATGATTTTCTACTACACTACAAGAAACAATGTTTTGATGTTGTAATTGGTGCAAATGGAAACTCTGCACCTCTATTTCATGACTAAGTTGGTGCATTTCTGGCTATATATACTTTGCTCTTTGTTTTGTATTAACATTTTTCAGACCATGCCCTGAGAGTGCTTTAAAGTACTACAGCTGAAGAGGGAATGTGAGTCTTGGGTGTTGGAGTGTGGGCACTGCCTTAGGGCTGGATGGCAGGATCTGCTGTGCCAGACTCTTGCTGGCAGCATTTCCCTGGCACTGTCTGCTCATTAGGGCTCTGCTTCTATAGAGCACACAAACACAAGGAAAAGTTCACCCCACCAATGGACAAAGATAAACATATATTCCTATTACAGTTAAGCATGTGCTTATGAGCTTCACTGAATTTTGGATAATGAGAGATGATGCCTGTGTGTACAAAGGTATCAGAGAAGCTGCCCCAGGGACCTGTTTACCTTTTGCTCATTATTTGTATTATTTCTGAGGGCTACAGATACTGCTGCTTGTTATCCACCCCACTGACATTTCCTAGTTGTCCTTCCAAGTGCTGCTAAAAAGAAAAGCTGAGATTTTGGAACACTAGTGAGTGCCAGTGATTGAATTCCATAGCCCCAGGACTGTGGATGTGGAGAGACCAGCATATAAAGAGGGGTAAAAAAAAACATCAAGGATTTTTTTCTTGTACATGTGGCATTGCCCAGTTTCTCAGAACAGCAAAAGAGAGTGAGAGAGAATAGACATTTTCTAGCAAACAAAATATAATATTGAAAAGTATGCTTAACACCAAAAATTAAAGAAAACTATATTTTCATGTTTCATCTGTCAGAAGGGACAGGACAGGATTAGCCCTTGGAGACTCAAATTAGAAAACTCTATAAATTGCTTACTCTCCAAAAAGATTGTGTGACATGGTTATTTTGCTTCTGTAAAGCACGCATCAGGTACCCAAAGGCTGTGCTCCCTGGCAAGAGAAGTATTTCTAGCTCCCCACTAACAGAAGCATACTGCCACTCCTGATAAGAAATCTGCCTTGTAGTAGAGGGTTTCTGATGCAGCAAGTTCATATGTAGTGTCTGCCCCAAAGGCTCTTGTCACTGCAGCCAAGATTTAACTTTAGCATTAATACTGATTTGCTCTACGTTTTTACCAGCTTTTAATTTTTAATGTGTTTCATCTCCACTTGCAGATCCTGCTAGCCTTACATGATCCTGTGATGAGAGAATAAAATCTGAAGGTAATTGTTGTGCGTCAGATGTTTCTTTGTTCCTCCTCAAATACAGTCCTGACTTTTAGGGTCATTTGTCAGAGAAGTGATGTCATGGTAACAAAATATGGATTGCCTTCAGATTTCCAGTAGATTATCAGAGTACCTTGGATCCACCACAGCTGAAGGCTGAAGCACTGACCTCAATAAATTACCTGTCCTAGCAGCTGTAACTTTTGTTGCTTACCATTCTGCTCAGTGCTTTGCAATCTTCACTGGCTTCATCAGTTTTGTGAGGTTTTCCTCCAGCATGTTCATGTCCAGCAGTCAGATCCAGAGTTTACTGATAACATTATGAAAACCCTTAAGTGTTAACAGGAGGATGCAGTCTTGTGAAGCATTTGTTTATTTGCAGGATGTAGTCTCTTGAAGCATCTGCTTCTAAGAGGGTAATGGAGGTTTTTGCTGGGATCATCAAATCCTTGAAGTCATTGCCACATTTCAAATAGGATGTACAATGTCTGTGAATAAGAATCTCAAGAATTTGAGAATTTTGGAAGGAATCTGCAGACCTCAACTAGAAGATCCTACAGTTTTCCATTGTGTTCGGTCTTTTCACAGCATCAGGGGGAGCCTGCAATTATGCTGGGATACATCCTGTCCTGCTGAATTTTGACAGAAAAGGCTTAAGGCAGATACTTTATGTAATTGCAGTTCACTGAGTCCTTTTTGGTGCCTGGCTTGGACTGAAAACAGTATTTTGCCATCCTACTCTGCCAAATAGGAAACTTTACTTGATTCCAATTAGACCTCTTCATTTTGCAGTCAATATTTATATTTTGCTGATTCTTTACACTGCTGTTGCTACCAATTTCATGATTTTTCAGGGAGCACTGTAGGCTGAACACTTATCTTCTAATACATATTAATGTATTAGATCTTAATGTAACAGGGATGTCTATCATTAATTAGTTAGCAGAGAACTAAAATGGTGAAGAATGCTATTTTATTGCTTTAAAATATAAAAGACAAGGAAATGGCAATGATACTTTTGCTAGTATAGTGTTTTCAGAAATACCAACACCCTTATACCCCATATAAGAACTGAACATTCTTGTACTCATGCTAACATCACCTGTGTTTGAAGAGAACTACATTCAACATATTTCCGATCCTACAGGTGTCCCAGTAAATTATACAAAGAAATGAGAAAGACCTTTATAAATGCATTTCTGCAAAAATGAACTCAGAATCAACTTTATTTATAGATCACACCTTTTTTTTTTTTGCTAAAAATGCATAGTCATTACATATACAGTAGTCAACATCCAAAAGTATACAAAGAGTAAATTTTCAAACCCTCCCAACAGAACCACACAAAATTCACACTTTTTGTTCATTGCATGCACAGCCCCTTAAACGTGATACCTCCTACTAAAGCGTGCTTTAACCTCTAGCAGACAGAATTGACTTGCTATAAACTGTTTCTCTGTACTATTAACCCCCAGCTACAACCACAAATCCTAAGGCATTCCCATGAAGTAGCGAAGCCCTACTTCAGAATCCTCCATGTTCTGAGTACAGCCCAGGAAGCAATTGCCCTGAAAGCAGAAGTCTGCTGGTGGTGTTTCCTTCCAGGCAATTTTAAGCAAAAGCCTGCTTCCTTTGTCTTGGTCAATAATTTATTACTGAGTTCAGTGGAATGAAGCAGCATCTGTCTAAGCAAGATGTGAAAATTATTTAACTTAATTCCACACCCAGCTCCAAAGCACTAAGTGTCTTGAATGGAGGTCTGTGTCTTTCAGTGCATGTGACACTACCATCTTGCATCTTATCTGAGAAGAGAATAAAGTTTCAGCTGTAACTTGGGTGTTGGTTATATAGCTCTGACTCAGAGGTGTCTAACAGAAGCTAGGAATATACTTGGATATTGGGAGAATTTCTAAAGGTACAGGCCTTGACTAACAAATCACTCAAACCCTTTCATGTCGTCTTTTTTTTTTTTTTTTTTCCCTCAGCTACTGCTGCCAGTTAGAAAAGCTCTTAAAAACATGGTCCTTTTCTCAGTGGTGCTTTTTGTTATCAGCCCTTCCAGTTGATGGGCAGTGTGGGTTAGTAGAATGATTATTCAGGGCTTCTTGACAGAGTACATATATGTGGTCAAAAGATCCCAGTTCAGATTTCACTCAACCATAAGATTAACTCCAGAACAGGAGAGAAAAAGAGAAAGTTGTTTGATCAATATAATTTTATATTCTCAAATGATTATATATTTTTTTTCTTAAAAGCTTCATTTACTTCAGGTCTTTTTACTCTGGTAAGAAGTTTGACGTAGTTCAAAATTCCCAATGGCAACTGAGACATAATCTTACAGACACTGCTGGGAGATCCTGCTCCATTGTTTCATAGTAACTGGAATATAATCCATGGCTAAATGAACAAGGAGGGCTCGTGGGTGTCACAATGCTCCTCAGTACAAGTTACCTGTGAGAATTTCTGAAGAAAAGTGTATGTAAGTCATGTATGTTTTCTCTTTACTCCTGACCCTTAAGCATTTAGTCAGCCTGTTTAATACTGCCTGGGTCTTGACTGCCCCCCACTTGAGCCAGTGGAAATTTTGCCATTGGCTCCAAAAGAGACGGGATGTGAACATCCTAGGAGTATGGCAATGACAAGGGTTTGTCCCAAGAGTTCACAATCTGGAAACGTTCATGTTCCTCTCCCTGTGAGATGAGGGAAAATATAACATTCTCTCTGCTGGAGTTCAGTAATATTTCTTCTTAGCACCTGGGAGGGTCTTTGCATTTTTAAGTGCTTTACAAACATTTGCTAGTCTTCAGAGCAACCCTGCGAGGTAGGTAAGGTATATTCTCCCCATCTTACAGATGTGGAAACTGAGACACAGAGGGTCAAATTCAACCCTGGTACAATTCCAGTGTTTCACATGAATTAAAATTCATTCAAAATTAACACAGTTTAAACAACTTGCCCCAGATTACAGAACAGATAGTGGCAAAGCAAGGATAAGAACCCAGGAGTGCCTGACTCCTCAGCTTGTTACTGGCCACTTGGTCAATTTTACTCTCATAGGCAACGAAAATACAGTTTAATCTGGGCAATTACTACAGGTATGACTTGCTTCTGTAAGGCATGTGGATGGTAATCAACTGAGTTTAGTGCAATAATGCTCTATGAATGTACTGCCTCAGTTTACTTAAACATGAAGAAAAACTTTCATACTGTCATTTTCTGCAGGTGCACTGTTGACAAAAACCTGACACAGTAGCTGGATTCAGCAAATAAATAATAAGCATAACACTTAGACAACTAAGCAGAATTATCATTTTAGCAAAAAACCCGAACATACTTCTACTTTTAACTGCTACATTTCTACAAGTGCAGCATGCAGGTGAAACCTTTCCCTTTGTTTCCAGACTATAGATTCCTGTCTTGCTAATGAAGCTGCTCAGAGCTTCACAGATATCCTGGATAGTGACATTCAAATGAACACACTGCAGAAAAAATACTGTATCATCACAGAAAACAGGGTAGTGATTACAGATGAGGTTCATTGATCTTAGAGGAGGATGATAAGCTTGAAGCTCACAGGCTACTCAGAAGTGCCCAGAAGCCAGGCTTACTGAATATCTGCCAGTGTAGAGTGCAGTTCTAGGCACGTGCTGAATGCAAGCGGGGTGTCTATGCCACCAACACTCTGGGAAGTGGCCCCAGCAACAGTCACTACACATCAGCACAGGTGCTTCAGTCTGGAGGTCAGTGCTGGCCAAACACAGAGAGACACCCAGGCATTTACAGGCCACCCCCTGTGCTCCAGTCCCCACCTTGGCTCCCATTCCCATACAGATTCTACTACAAAAGGCCTGAAAAGCCTTTTTCGTTTTAAACATGAACTGTGGAATCCACGGTGTTGACCTTATGGCAGGTTATAAAAACATTATGACAAGTACTTCTGCAAGCAGGTTAGTTTTCTAGGATTTCCTTATGCATCCAGTCTGCAGGTTAGACCTCTTTTCTGAGCTCTGGACATGCTTACACATGTTCTTCAGTCATTTGCTTTCACACCAGAAAGTTATCCTGCACCCTTACAAGTCACACAAATGCTGACTCACTTCTATGTGAGCAAATTCAAGCACTATAATTAGAGATATCTTGTTCCAATTTTAATCTTTTTATCTCAGCTTAGTTCTGTCCATTGACACAGCAAATGGAACTATTACCTGCATATGTGTCCTTCACTGAATACACACAGACACTCAGGCACTCAGGTAACATTTCCCTAGATATTCTCCACACTTACTGTACCTTTTTAATTTGTAGTCACATTTTTTTAAACAAAAAACAGACAAACAAAAATCCATTAATTAGAACTCTTAAATTCTAATCACATCTCCCTGTAGCCATTCACTCTGGATTCAGCAGCCTGCTTACAGTGGCTCAGACAGCAGTGCTTACAACCAGCTTTTACAAATAATTCTATGAGGCGCTCAGGCATGGGCCTAAACAATTCACCAACAGCAACTTCTGAATGAAGCAATATTCTTAATATCGGAGCCAGGTACCCAATCTTCAGTGTGATTGGGGCTCACAGGCAACTCTTGTAACAGCAGTAAGATTCCAGTAAAATTGCAGTTGGTTGCAATCCAAACTTTTTACTGTTATCTGTCGTTGAGATATATATAGATGACCCTGTGTGGCCTAACTCCAAATATCAAATGTATTTATACAAGCTAGCAACAGCCATTTTTGACATTGCCTCTTGAGATGTCCTCTACATTGTGACTGACAAGCACAAATATAATTCATTATACAGTATGCTTTAAAAGCCTGGTCTTTTACATTTGGGTTTCACTGTTTGTTTCTGAGCTGCCTTCTCGTGCTGAGGTTTGATGTCTTTAAGATTTATTTCTTAGTTTTTAATTGCTGGTTGGATGTGCTAGTGGCATCTCCCAGGCAAACCCTTTCTACATAATTAGTTTGGATGAGTCATTGGGCTCTAACTACTATGCCTCTATTATTTTAACTTGAATACAGCCCATGTCAGAGATTTTTTTGGCCTCTTTTTGCAGTTGTGGAAATTCATAGCATGATATGGTTGCAAGTCTTGATCCACTGGCTTTCTATTGTGACTTTTCAGGGTTTTCACAATATTAAAGCACATTTCAAGAAATAACCTTGTTGTGAACCAGCCTCCTCTCCCAGTGGTGCAGATCATTTTCTGCTTTGTTGGCAGCTGAAAAAAGCAATGCTACGTTTATGACAAAACTTAGTGAAAATAGGTAAAATTTAAAATACTTCATGTAGTTTCCATTTTCTTTTCATGCAGGTTGGCAAACGAAAACTGAACACAGCCACTCACACAGGGCCACGCAGTTTTTTATGGCCCAACAGCAATAACTCAAGAGCCCACAGCTTGGGAACTGCTACTTCAGATAATTCTAGTCTATCTCCTTAAAAGACATCTGACCCTTCCAAAAATGACATACCAGCAGAACTGTGGCTGGCAAAGAGTATATATTTTTGTTAGGCCATTTTCATAATTCACGAAGAACCTAAAATACTAAAACCATTATACTTAAAATGGGTTGAGATAAAAGCTAAATTGAGGAAGTGTAATTTTCTTTTAGCTCATGCACTTCAATTGAGAAATTTTCATAAAGCTGTTACATTGGTAGAGGGCATATCAGTTATTGGGTCTGTGATGACTCTGACCCATGTTAAGGATTTGACTTCACAATCCCTGGCTACAGTCCTTCCTATATTCCCATTTTAAACAAAGGGGACTTTGTCTTACAGAAGATTAGGACTGGACTCAAAACATTGTCTTGGGATTCAGATGCCATGTCCATGAAAATGGGAAAGACTCAAGCAGAAATACACTTCTACAATAGGAGCTGAGTAAAACAGCTACTACACTGTTGCGCAGTCTGACACAAGGGGTTGCTAAGGAAGTACCACCCTTCTTTTGACAAAGGGTTACACAAGTAGTTTCTCACCTGAACTTCGACTGCTAAGTCCCTTGTGTAACATTATTGCACTTGTTCTGTCAGACGAAAGCAAAATTTATCTGCTTAAAATCTGCACATGGTTTACAAAAATGTATCTAGAGAGTAAATTCAATCTATACTTAGCTCTTTGCCGTGTGACAAGGATAATACATGGGTTGCTCTGAAAAGATACTGCTTTGGAAAACACCTCCTAATTCTTGTCTTTGAACTCCCCCAAAGCTTCTGAAAGAGGACTTCAACACATCCAGCTCCAGCCACAACTAATCAGAATAGGAAAAAGTGGGGAATGACAAAAAAGTGCCAGTATCCAGTACTTGTAGAGCCAGATTTTAGCTGCTGAACTCAGATTCAGCAGTATTGTATTCTGAAACTAATTTTAGGATAGTAAATATGACAGTAGTCTAATTAAAGAGCAGTAGAAACTAGTTCCATGTAGTTTTTTAAAAGATCCAGAATGAGATCTCATGCATCAGTTACTCTCTTTACATCCACAGAACTCCCACCGAGCTTGGCAGGGGTTTATAGAAAGTCTGGCATCTGACTTTGACTCTAGAGGACTGGTTTGGGGGTGATTTACCCAGAAAGATAAAGGGGCCCCTTAGCAACTCCCTCAGCACAACAGATGTTCCTGACATGCTGAGAGAAGAGCCATGCCATTATGCAGTGTCCTTCTTCTTCCTCTGCCCCCATTCCAAACCAGTTTGACCCCTTTCTGGTTTGATTACTTTATGTATCCTTCTATTTTATTTTAGCATCCGAGTGACTACACCAACTACACACTGTCTAATTAAAGTCTCTCCATTAACTGGTAATTCTGTAATAATTCACAGCTGTTTTTCCTCTCTCTCTTAAATCTATTGTTCCCTGGCTGAAAAGGTTGCAAGAGCTTAGAAACTATAGATAGCTATTGATTGGCTTGCATTTAAAATCCAGTATGTGGCTGCAAAGGCCTGTTACAATATCAGAGAGGAAGATAAATGTCAGTGCATAATCTGCTAGGAAATTTCACATAGGAGTTGATTAAAAGTCTATGAGAAATCATTGCACAAATGTCTTCAGGTGTATACATATATATACACATATATGTAGCTAATAAATATATAGCTAGATATATAAATATATATGTATATACAGAACTAGTTTAGACCTAATTGTTATGAAATTAGTAAGTGTCATTCACCATTCATGCATTCTTCCTAGTAGCAGAGCTAAATTATTTCAGCTTATACTCTAAGCAGCAACATACCAGTAAGCATTTCCTTGCTTCCCCTGGTAACCTAGTAGTTTAAAGAGCACGAACAGTTCTGCCATGGTCATTTTCTCCAGCAAACCTCCATGAAAGGGACCTGGCTCTTCCACAGGTGGGTTTCCCTCAGGTTTCACAGCTTCTTCAGGACATGGTGGATCTGGTCTGAGGGTCACCAGTCTGAAGGTCATCGGCCCAAGGACCTCCAGGCCAAGGGTCACTGGCACTGGCGGTCGCTGTCCCGAGGGTCGCCGGCCAGGTCAGTCCTGCTTGCAGAGGTCTGCAACGTTGAGGAACCTCCTGACGACCACAGCAAGGCAGACGGTCAGGAGCAGCATATACCCCACGGTGCCTAGGTAGGTGGGGGCAGCCAGGGGTGCCTTGAGAAACTCAGCCAGCCCGTCCTCCACGTAGTGCACCTGGTCGTAGATGCTGAGGAAGGTGAAGATGTGGAAAAGCTGATGGCTATGCCCCACGATGTCGAAGAGCCCCGGCTGGATCCGCTCGGGGATTTTGCTGACGTTGAAGAAGGCGGCCACCAGCAGCCAGAAGTAGCGGCGGTAGAAGTAGACGAAGAGCGTGGGGTTGCGTGCGCGGAGATCGAAGAGGAGGCTCTCCAGCATGATGGGGCAGGCCATGCTGAGCGGCATGGCGAACACGAAGGTGCGCACGGCGAAGGGGTAGGCGCAGCACGCGGCGCGGCTGCGGCAGCAGGCGGCCGTGCAGCCCACGGCCAGCGCCAGCGCCACGGGCAGCACCAGCACGCGGTAGGCCGCGATGGGCAGGCTGCAGTCCAGCTGCCAGCCCAGCCGCTGCTGCACGTAGCGGCTCATGGCGCCGGCGTCCAGCAGGCTCAGCCCTGGCAGCAGGTAGTAGGAGTAGGCCACGGTGCTGGCGAAGCCGTAGTAGCTGATGGAGGCGTAGTCCAGGTAGAAGAAGGTGGCGCGGAGGCGCGGGGAGAGGCAGCTGAAGAGGTGGGCCGTGCAGCTCATGGCGAAGGTGAGCAGCACCCCCGAGGCGTAGCACCAGAGGGGCAGCAGGGCCGGGTGGTGGAAGGGCACGTCCCCGGCGCCCCGCAGCAGAAGCAGCCGCCCGAAGCGGCTGAGGAAGAGCAGCAGTGGGATGAAGTGGGTCCAGAAGTTGAGGGTCTCGTTGGTGGGCTGCAGCACCGAGGCCAGGCACTCCTGTGCCGAGCAGTGCAGGCGCCGGTAGCCCGAGAGGATGAAGCACTCCACGAAGTCCTCGGGCACCTCGTCCCACCGCAGCAGGGCGGCAGGGCGAGGCGGCGGCGGCGCCGCCTCCTTCTTGTCCCCATCGCCCGCCGGCATGCTGCCGCTGCCCCGGCCGGCCCCGGGCCCGCCGCCTCGCCGCCGACCGGGCGAGGCAGAGCCGCTGCGCCCGCAGCCGCCGGCGGAGGATCCGCGGTAGCTCTGCGCCTGTCCGCCCCCGCCGCCGCCCCCGGCAGCATCACTCATTGCAGCGGGGGCAGTGGCAGTACCGCCGCGGCTCCTCCCGCCCCGCCGCCCGGCATCGCGGTAACTGGAAACCGGCGGCGCATCCAGCGCTCCCGAGGAGCGGGAAGAGACGCCCCCGCCACCCCGGGTAGGGTTTCCCGGGGTGGGAGGCGCTGGACACCCGAGCCGCCGTTAATGATTGATGCGGCCGCAGCGGGGGGGGCGGGTCCGTGAGAGCCCCCGCAGCGAGGCGTGTGGCCGGACCGGACCCGCGGCACCCCTTCCCGGGCGCAGGGTCAGCTGGCACCGGCACTGCTCGGTGCGGGGGCCTGCCCGGGGGGCTGTTCTGGTGTAAAAAAGCACAAAGGGGGCACCGGGGCGCCCGCCCAGCCCCGAGCGCGGCTGCGCCCGCGCGTGCGGCAGGAGCCGGGCGGGCGCCCCGGGAAAAGGGAGATGGCCCCGCGGGGCTGGGGGATCCCCGGCGGCGCGACAGACCGGACAGACACCCCCAGACAAGGGACGGGTGGCAGCCGGGTGGCGATCTGTCCTGTGTGCTTTGGTAAGGCCGCTGAGACCTGATTTCTTTGGTGACATTATCTCATGCAGTGAATGCAAACGTTATTTTAGGCTAAACTTTCCCGGCCAGGCTTCATGGGCGAGCGTCACTGACACACACGGCACCCACCTTATCTGCGCGCTCCGAGCGGGGCGGCTGGGAGGGACACTCGGGAACGGCTGGCAGGAGCTGCTCCGTGTTGATCCTTAGACAAATCCTACACTTATTGTCGTCGCGGTTATGCAAGCAGCACAGTTATATAATCAGAATATAAAAATACGGGGAAAAGCGCTGTACGGGTGTTACTGTTCCTTAAGGCATCTGAAGGAAATAGAAGGTAAGTCACTAATGCAGGTACAGGTAGGAGCCGCACTAAGGGATTGCTCTCTGCTGCTTCAACGTGTTTCCTTTTTGTTCGTTTTCAGATGGTCTTAAACATCCAATAGCTCTTGGTTGCCAAAAGTACATTTTACATGGTGATATTCAGATACATGCGTGGTCACATGGTATAAACTGAGGTCAAGTGTAATTAAAACGTTTTGCCCAAAGATTGTCATTAAAATCTTCTATTTGGTAGTGAATCAGGACAATGTGAAAAATCTTCTGAACAAGGGAGCAATCAGAAATAAGTTTTTTTAAATTAGCAGAAAGAAAGTCTTAAGTGTGTTACTGAAAGTGATTTTAAATGCATTTTTCATTAAAAAGTAGGGCAGACTGGTGACACTGTTTATAATCTTTATAAAAATTACACAGGAGGCCTGCTAAGAAAATAAGCATAACTGAACAGTGCTGAGAAGCCAACATGAGGAGTGAAATATTAAACAAAAGACATTTTTCAGATAGCAGGCCTAATATGCTCCAATATCCATGTGTTTTAGAGGGGGTGCATGCTGGAGTGCAGGGTCACAGCAAGGGGACACTCCTCGAGGAGTGACTGACAGAGCTCTGCCTGCAGGGAGCCTCAGGAGCGAGCAGGGCCCTGCTCCTTGTGGGCTCTGCAGCGTGGGATTTAGGGAGAGGAAAGGCTTTTGGGGATTACTGGAAACTGCTTGGCCTCTGGTAAAGGTCAGGCTTCTCATGGTGCCGCTCTTCACTAGAGAGGCCACAGTGAAGAAGAGACAGGCCAGATGCTGGACTGGGTGCTGCATCCCTGCAGAGGCAGGTGTGGGGAGGGGGCTGTTTGCTAAAGAACACCTGCCCTGCCCTGCTCCCAGCACACCACACATGCAGGCGCTCCCAGTAGGGCTGTGGTGATCCTGTCTCTCAGTCCCATGTGGCAGTGAGATTGCCATTTGTGGTGGTCAATGCCACTGCATGCCCTACAGTAGAGGGCCAAAGTGACCATGATCTTCAGTCTCTCTCATCAAGGTTAGATAAGAAGGGGTGGTTGACTGAGAGCAATCAGGTTTTAGACCTGCCCTAAAGAGGCTGTTGGAAAGCCACCAGCAGCTGTTGCGACAGATGGTGTCTAGAGAACGACAGCATTCGCTGCTGATTGGGAACTGCTGGCCTTGCAGCGGCAGCAGGGCTCGTTTGACACGTTCTGACTTTCCTGCAGCCTCCTGACGTTCAGGGATGTGGGAGGCTTTCAGGCCTCGTGCCTCAGGGAGCTCTGGGGTATGGCCTGGCTGCCTGGGAGAGACACCCACTGGGTTTGTGGCCCACTGGGGCAGCCCTGGCTGGGAGGAGCAGGTGGGCTTTGCTTGTGATTCAAGACTGACAGTTCTGGTGGACACTGGACTGTCTGGGTGTTGGTGGAGGTACACACTAATGCTTTAACAGCCACATTTATGGAACTCATTGCTAATGATCCAAGTCTTTTGCTTATTTCCAAGGCAGACTCCTTACAGGGAGAATGATCTCTGAGGACAGCCTGGGCTTTCATAAAGACTACTGCATACATATTACATTGAGTTTTCTCCTCCCAAGCCAGCTGTGGGATAGTGTGCAGGGAACCTTACAATTTGAAGCACTTACAACCTCAAAATAGCCTCTTATTCATATGTAGTCCATCAAGGTTAGTATTACATGACTATTATGTGGTAAGCCAGGGAGAATCAGGACATCTGGAGGTCACAGAGAGAAGTCCACGTAATGTAGTGCATGAAGAGCCTCTCCATTTCTCTAACCAGAGTTTATATTTAGAAGGGCATGGTCAGAATATACCATGGTTAATCCTACCATGTTAGAATTTTCTACAGGCTTTATCTCCAAATAACCTTTTAGAAGACTCTTAAAACACTGATGAAGGTACTGCCTAATGAGGTAAGTAATGGAAGCTAATGTTAATCAGTGCTGGATGAAGACTCAAAGGAAAAGATGTGCTAAAATACCAAATACGAGTTTGTTTCTACATTATACTTTTGTTTTATTCAATGTTGAAGTAATTTCTGAGGTGTTATTTTGTCTGAAATATCAAAAGCCCTAAAATATTCTAAATTACTTCAACCCTACTGAGTGAAATTATGCCTTTTGGTTAGGAAATGAAAAAATAAAAGCTAAATGCATGTTTTGCACTAAAACATACTCAGCACACTAGGGAAGAGGTTGTACTTAGCCCTCCTACTATACATAGCTTTTTTGAATAAAAAAACTAATTTTTAAAAACCTTAAAAAGAGAGAAAGTCCTAATGTGAATATGCAGTGACGATGTTTGTAAGATTTAAAATGCTTTTGAAGATAAACCTTTAGCCTCACCCAATTCAACTCATGCTGGCAAATATCAGTCTTAGTAGCACTTGCTTGACTTAATCCTCTACCATACAATTCCATCTGTATAATACCTTTTTTCTTTTTATATCTTCACTTCTAAGACAGATTTTGATGCTTTCTTTCTCAGTAAGAAGTTTTATCTGAGTAAAAACATTTACTGTCTTTATTTCCTCTGGATTTTTTTCCTGCATGGAAATCTTTTTAGTAACACTGACTCTGTTGTGACATCTTCCACGGAACCCCACTAAACAAGAGAGAGGGTAGAATTTGGCTCTATTTAAAAAGAGTAGCTATTAAAGAAAGGGAAGCTTTAGCCTCATCTAACTTTGTTTACTATACCTCATGGTTGCAGTTTCTCTGGGAGAACATCTGAAGAGATACACAGACAGAAAAATGGTCCTTTTGTTCTGTGTTGGTTTTTTTTTTCTATCCTTTTTTGAATGTGTATCAATCTCTTACAAATAATGGTTTGATGGGTAACTTTTTACTGCAGTGATTACAATACTTTGTAATAATTGAGTAGACACTGTGCTTTGATCTAATACTGAAGCAATTAACTTGCCTTTAGAGATTCTACTCCACTGTCTTTGTAAGACTGGATAAACAGGAAACCTTGCGTCACTTTCTCCTTCTTGACTAACTAACTAGGGTCAATTATACTTTATAAAGCTATTGCCTTGATAGATAAAGACAAGTGGGAGTGATACCTATATTTTAAAGCCTCACCTGGAGGAGAGAAAAGGTAGATGTTGTAAAAGGAAATAGCAGTAACTAACACCATCATAGTTGCACAGCAATATTCATTTTAATGTCTCAGTGATCAGGAGCTTCTAATTTTCTGCCCTTTTTACCTTGAAGTTGAATATCTTCAGGTTTGTATCCTTTATGCTTTAATAATAAGCAATGAAACCCCTCTGAAAAAACACCAAACACAGCAAACTAGGTAAAATACTTCACATTTTAAGAAAATTTCTCTGGAAGTTTGGTTGTTGTCTTTTTAGAGTTCCTGGTTTTGAAAGATTTGAGGTAAAACTTGCCTTTTTCTTGGCAGCAGCAAATCTGAACATAAGTATTGCTGGGATATTAGTTTCACTGTGATGAAGAATAATGTATTGGGTGGGTGCATATTTCATGTTTTCCATGGTCAAAATCCACCACTGTCCCAGATTCCAGGGGCTCGTGGTAAGAGCAAAGTACAGTTTGTCCTTCACAAGGGTTGCAGAACTGAACCCTCACTTACAAAGTGCATAACTAAGAAATTGTTTTGTTTGTGTGTGCAGAGTGGGAGTGTTTTGCAGAGCACAAATTGCTACTCACTGTTAGTAACCTGACAGGAGGGACTCTCAGTATGGCGAAGGAATGACTGGCATTGCACTCATCTTGAACTTCCATGCTTTCAAAACAGCTGATAGATGTGCACATCTGGATTCTAGCCACGTGAGCTAATTCTCTCTGACAAGAAGCTGTAGGAGAACTTTTGAAATTAAGCCTTCATTTGATACTTGCACTAATGCCTGCAACTACACTGCAAATGACTGACCCTTCTCAGGCAGACAGCGCAAGTCAGATGTTGCCCCTGTGACTGATTTGCGTAATGCGCCTCATTGCTTGAGGAATCCCAGGGGGAGAAAGAACCCAGGTTCCCTGATAAGACGTGTCCCAGGAGAGAGCAGTGGGGTCCTGGAAGGGAAAGCAGCTGCTGAATGGCAGGAGTAGAGCAGGAGTCACAGCTTAGGGAAGGTAAAGCACCAGCACTGGAAGACAGAGTAACACAGAGATGGCTCCTGATGGGGGACAGAGAGCAGACAGAGCAGTGGCAGCAAGTCCAGACTTGTTGAGAGGCAGATTGCCCTCCCCCAGACAGCCCCTCTAGCTCTTTTTCGTTCTGCCGGTGGTCCCTGCTAAAGCATCTCAAGTGAGCCCAGGCTCTCTGTGCCCCGGCTGAGTGCTGCCCGCCTCTGCTCTCGGCTCGGCGCTGCGCAGCCAGCGCTCCCTAGCAACCCGCGAGTGCACGGGGGAGCTGCAGCTGCCTGTTTTGAGAATCCTCGCTGCCGGTTTTCAGTCTCTGGGCTGGGAGGAGGTGGAGGGCGGAATAAGGGAAGAAGCTGGAAGACTGCTGCTGGAAGACTGCTGCCTGAGCACTGGGGAACGCACACACAGCCGGTGGCTGTAGTGATCTGCGAGCCACTCTGTGAAACTACAGAGTAACAAACCTGTACACCCAGCAGCTACGCTCCTGTCCTACTCACAATCTGCCTGCCTCACGTCCTCGAACGTGCTTCCTTTGCCACAGGGTAGGGAACTTCCACAGCACCCTAAATCCTTCCTTTCCCATTCCCTCACACCCACATTTGCTGAAGAACTGCAGCAGTTCTGTGCCCTGGTATGGAGTGAGAGCAGTGGAGAGCTTTCATCTGAAAGCTGGGAAAAAAAAAACAGCCAGAAAGACAAGTGTAACACACTGCAGCATGTGGTTTACTTAATGTTGTTTAGTGTTAATTATTTATGATAATTCATGATTTTCCCGAGTATATTGCCTAATGATACTTGTCATTGTAACAACAGTTAATAAACAATTCCCAGGTTTGCAGGCAACCAGACCTACTGCATTATAATGAAAAATGCCTACAATTTGCTTTTAAATATTGTTATCATTATTAACCTACCCTTTCCAGCATTAATTTTCCATGGATTTCTGCATTTCACTGTTTCCTTTCCGCTCCCCTTCCTGCCCTTGCTCTCCCATTAAGCTCAAAACAGTGACATGTGTGCTCATTCACTAACTGTACACAAGTGCTACTGTACTATCGCAATGTGTTATAAATAGCACAGATTGAGGAGTACAGTTCATTCTGAAAAACTATCTTTAGAGATGACCTTTGAAACTCTTAACTGTTTCTTTCCTGTTTTTCACAGCATGCTCTGGATTGTGATGCTCTTAATTTGGTGCAGTTTATTAATTACAAAAGAGCGTAAAGGCTAAGGAGTAAGCACAGGATTTGAACAATGAAGTGGATAATTAAAATGGATTAATGAGGTGGATAAAATAAAGGGATTGAGGCCAAATGGAGCACAAATTTTCTAAACATTGGCCCTGAAACTCTTATCATCCAAAGGCACATTCCTCTTTCCAGCTAGATGTCTGTTTCTTATTCAGAAGTGTCAGTCATCTTTCATGCCAGGTTTATTAATATGGTCCCAGGAGAGTTGAGCATCATCTAGTGTCTACTTCTGTGGCCCTAAGTTCCCCAGCTGCTTTGCTTTCAACTCTGCACCTGTTTGCACTAATAAGTCAAAAACCACCCCAAAAGCAGGTCGCAGATTATACTAATCCTGTGTGTCTGCAAGGCAGTGAAATGGTTTCAAGTAAACAGGGAGAAAGATGGGGGAAGAGAAGGGCTCGGCTCGGATTGTGAAGCAGTAAATCCTGCCTAATCCATCTGTAATGCTCCTTGACCAACGCCATTCACGTGCAAGGACTCCTCTGTGGGAATGTTTGGGGCTCAAAATATCCTAAAAAGACTGGTGGAGTTGTGCCTGTCAATGCGTGGGTTTTATTTCCCCCTCCTTCCTTCCAAGCCTCAGTGATTCCACCTCAAATTTATCCAAGAGAGCCGTGCAGGCTCCTCCGGGGTGGAGGTGTGACCCAGCACCGTGCCAGCCGTGTGACCAGCACGCGTTTATCGCTGCAATTGCTTACGTGTATTGGATACACATCGTCTCTCTGGGGCCTCGGCTGCCCCGCCGCTTCCAGAATATTCCGCGTTGTGTTGCGGAGGGCGGCAGGAGGCTGCAGCAGCCGGGCAAACGCGTGTTGCCGCGTGGCCTTTCTTCCTACCTCGCCTTTGCCGCAGCAGCACCGCCCGGCCCGCTGCAGACTGAACAGCGGCGTAAAGCGGCTCGTACCTAAGGAATGTCGGGGAGCGTTATTTTTTATTTTGCCATTTTTGGCGTGACTTCGGGCGGAGTCTCGTTACGCGGCACGGGCCGCCTCAGGCGGGCGCTCGGCACGGGCCGTGCCTGCCCCCTGGCGGCGCCTGCGCGTCCCGCCGGGCCCGCACCCCGCCGTGCCCTGCACAGCCGCGCCGATAGGAAATCCTGCCAGCTCTTCCTGCTGCCCGCCCCGTTCTTCTTGCACATTGACCCGCGTCCTCCGCCTCTGAGGGAGACTTCCCTGCCGTCCTCCAGCCCGCCGTGAGCCTCGCTGCCGCGCCGCTGTGCCGTGCCCGCCCTGACGCCTGCTCAGTGCTGGTGACACGCGGTGACAGCTGCCATGGAAGTGCTCGCAGCTGAGCCGTCACCCTGACACAGCTGCGGCCAGAGCAGCAGCTCTCACCAGACCATGTCCCTGCACACTTGGACGCACACCTGCAACCGGTGAGGTTTTCAGAGAGTTTTGCTCTCCTCTATAAACTTCCAGCCCTCTGCAGTTGCCTCTGCCCTCTTCAACCTCTCCTTTTGCTTTTTTTCCCCCCTCCCTTCTGGAACCTTCATTCTCCGCTGCCGCAGATGGTTGTTAGCCCAGGCCCTGCCGCTCACAGGGCAGTGGGTGTCGGCAGGTGGTGGATTAAAGCTTTCATTAATTTCTGTGTATCTTCTTGTCTTTTCCTTAAGTATTATCTCAGCCCCTGCATATTCCACTCTGAAAATCCATGAAAGCACGGGGATTCGAGACTCATGACAAATGTGATGGCTGGTTATAATCCCCAGTTAAACAGCCTTCAACACAGTTGCAGTTGTAGTGCGATATCAAGCCCCGTAAGGAAGGATTTACTGTGTTGGCCATTTCCGTATTCAAGGCGTTTCTCAATGAGCTGTAACGTTTCAGGTTGTTGGAGCGCTGTCCGCTCTGTTCTCATCGCTCCGTGCGCAGGGCAGGCCCTGCCGCGCCGGGGGGTGGGAGCCATCGGCGGCTCGGCCGTCGGCTTCGCGCCCTCCGCTCGCGGGCTCGGTGGGATCGGCGCTCGCTCGGCCGCCGCCAGGGCTGGGCGAGGGGAGAGGCAAGATGGCGGACAAGGCGCCCGGCGGCTCGCAGAAACCCGCCGGGAAGGTGAGGCCGCCCCGCCCCGGGCCACGGCCCGCGCCCGCTCCGTTCGGCTCGGGAGGCACGGCCCGTGGCCCGCTCCGTTGCGCTCGGGGAGCGCGGCCCGCGGCCCGTTGCCGCGGCGGCGGGACCCGGTAGCGGCAGGGTGGCGAGGCGCGGGCGGCGCGGCCTGCTCTCTCCTGCTCCGAGCCCGGGGTGACCGCTGGCCCCGGGACGGGGTGGGGAGCGGGAAGGGGGCCAGGGGTCCCGGGCCTCCTGCGGGGCACGCCCGCCCCTCGAGACCGCCGCGGGCACGTGTCTGTCCCCGTGGCGGCCCCGTGCCCCGGCGGAGGAAGGCGCGGGGCTCGGCGGAGGCGCTGCGCCGGCCCGCGCGTCCGGCGTTGCGGTGCGGGCTGTTCCGAATGCCCGAGCCCCAGCCGTGCCCACGGACGGGTTTCATTTCATTGCCCTCCCCACAGCGTGGGCTGAAGCCCGCGCAGGGTTAGTTTCCAACTCGCGAGTGTGAAGGAAAACGATGAATTGAGAATGGAGCGGGTTCCTCTGAAGTGCGGTGAAATTACAAGTTGCGTGGGATTGCTGTGGCGTTCCCCGCGCTTTTCACTCTGCCCTCTCTACTTCCTGTAGTTCCTGCTGGGTGGATTTCCAGCCCAGGAGTACAGGTAGTGCAGCAGCTCTGGAAAACTTGGCCCAGAGCTGTGCTCTGAACCCAGCGGTCACAGCCCAGAGCTGCCTGCGCTCGCGGCATCGCTCCTGCTGGGAGGGTAGAGGGCAAGATATTTTGGGTGGTGCACTGGCTACTGATGGTTTGAGGATTGCTCCCTTTCATTCACTTTCGTTTCAGGTTTTAGGTCAGACCTATATAAATCCTCCCGGTTTTGGTATGTGAGTGTGTAAGTCATTCAAAGAGGAAGCCGTGTTATGGCTCAGGAATTTCCAGTGCTATAAATGAATAATTTTTGCCCATCTTTTTATTAAGCAAAACCAGGATTATTTAATTATTTTAAATTTTATTTTGCTGCTAAGAAGCTGTAGTAATTAATGGAGTTGGTAATGAAATGTAGTTACTTAAAGTCTTTGCATGTTTACTGAGTTGTTATAAGAGTAGGACAGTTTTATTTTTGTTTGCCTTTTATGATCTATTCCAAATATTGCCAAGAAACTTTTTTTTTTTTTTTTTCTTGCTTCTAGCTTGGAATGGCAAATAAGAGCTGGACAGAAAACTTCAGTAGTAAAATAGGTCTTAATTTGTGGGCAGTGGTTTTCAGGGAGTAGGACATTTTGGGATTTCAAGTATAATTAGAAATAGAATACTTAATTATTGATTAATGTAGCTGATAATGTGGTACAGAAAGCCAACCCAGATAGGATTCCTTTCTCTTCACAGTTATGCTATAGGCTATTTTTGTTTTGCCATTTACTATTTCTGTACTGATGATACTCTTTTTTTTTTTCAATATACAGTAATAATTAATTTATAGGAATTGTTTTCTGTCCTAGATGTCAGTTCTGCAGAGGTTTGTTCAGGCAGTTAACTCTTCCATCCCATGGAAGTCAGTAGGACACCTAGGGGAATATAAGGTCAGACTGTGCTCATCTGTCAGGGCCTGCTGAGGATGTCCTGTACCTGCACTGCCACCTTTGTGCACTTCCCCCTCACCCCTCAGTTCCCCATTCCTCAGACATCCACGTTCCACTTTGCATTCTAGATCTGGCTTGTTTCTTCTTGTCAGTATTATTTTATGTGCCACAGAAAATAGGGATAGTACCTACTTGGATCCATGAGAATGCTGAATTTTAGAATTTTATTTTATTTCACTTTTCAACATTTTCTGTTGAAAATTGAAATAAAATAAGACATGCCTATCTCTTGGGATTTATTTTTCAAAAAGTAAACTTAGGGGGACTGAACAGTGTGTGTTCCCATCAGAACCTTTGTTTTATTATTCCATAAGTGCTTGTGATATACATTGAGATACTTTTCAGATATCTGCAGAAAGAAATGGTATTGAAATTAGTAATATTATTTTTGTTATAATTAGTTTATTCACACAGGGATTAAAATGTGCATTTTTAGTTGAGCCTATATGAAAATGTTTATGGTTTAACAATTGAGCAAATAACCATTTTGCTAGATTTTATGAAGTAATTATCATATATTGTGGTTATTTTTAATAATTTTAGGATTCATTTACTTACGTAATTAAAAGTGAGGTTGTCGGCTTCTTTTACAAGTTATATTTGTTTTGCAAATACAATTATTTATGTATCTCACAGACTCATAGGATATGTTTCAGTGGCAATTCCAATTCAGTGCCTTTGCTGGCGTCTACATACCTGCTGGGAAGACACAGTGAGCTTTTATTTTCTGTGCTCTGTGAGGAACTGTGACCTAGTGCCTGAAATAAAATAATTTCTCCCCTTCAGAATGGTTGGTGTTTGTTCTTCAGTCTTGTCCAACTACTGAATTTGACCCAGTTATTTTGATTATATATATATATATATTCAGCCAGGCATTATTTGTTTGATTCACTGGTTGGAAAGCGTTGCTGGAGGTGGTGCAGGAGCCCCCAGTGCCTGCATTGCTGCAGTGGCAGCTGCTTTGTGTGATACTGGCAGCTGCTAAATAACTTTGAGAGTCTCCCATGTGAAATGTGTTGCAAAGGCATTAACTATTCCTTTGGCACTTTGGGATTAGAATAGCAAGATTTGTGCTTGAGATTTCCAGAAATCTAAGTAGCAAAGAAGGATAATTAAAGAATAGAAAATAGACATTGCCAAAGACTACAGAGGACATTGATGTAGGACATGATTCTGAAATGACAGATAGAGATGTTCAGTAATTATCTTTATGTAATGAAATGTTAGCTGCTCAGTGACTCTTCGATTTTGTTGTTGTATCTTCTGAGAATAGTGACTGTCTGGCATGGCCACTGCTCTTACATAGACTGCTGTTCAAATTGGGTACCATATGCAGAAGAAATACTCCACTTGGACCAAGCTGTACTTTTCCCTTTTTCATCCCAAAAGCTGTCTGTACCTGTTATCTGAGTTTAAGGTTCTAGTGGAATACTATTCTGTACAAATACTTCTGGAGAAGGCCACTGTCCATTTGCTATTGTCTGCAAGTTATGATTACTCAGACAGGGACTAATTTTAATCTGCGTTATTCCAGTAACTGTAAAGACTAAATACGTTAGCAGGTGTTTTCAAGCACTGACTTTCTAGAGAGGAAGGAAGAATAAAAAATATAAGGCAACCTGGAAACTTCCTTTAACTGAATTTTGACATCTTAATTTATGATGTGTTTCCATTTGTTTTTCCTTGCAGTCAGTGCTGACACAAGGAGGCCCAGCCTTAGCTACTTCTTCTCTACCAAACATTGTCCTCTTTGGTTGATTTGGCATGATTTGGGCAGCAGGCTGCTGCTATGAGTTGGGAGATGGTTTGGCTGAACCTCCCCATCCCTTTTGTGAGTTATCAGCTAGACCAGGAACAGTATGGGGGCAGGATCAATGGAAGGTGTTGAAACAGGGCAGGAGTGGCTTTCATCAGAGTTTCTTTTAAACATTTCACCCTGAAGCTATTGGTTCTTTCAAGGACAGGGCTTTCATTTATGTTTTAAGTTGTAGCAATTACAGTTGTAAAAATACCATTCAGCATTTAGAGGACTACAGATTGTCTCTTGGGTTGTTGGCAGCTTTTGTGCTTTTGTTGCTCTTTGTTTCACTAAATGACATCAGTATTAATTAAAAAAATATTTATTGTATACAGCGTATTTTAAATACTTGTGAAATAACACAGTCATGCCAGCTTTTCTGAGAGATTTTTAAGTCTAGAGAAACCACAAAGAGCTGGATTTGTGGCCATGTGAACTGTGAGCAGGAAGGAGGATTTCAAAGAGTTATTCTCTTCTCTGTTTTCCTTGGAAGCTTCCATGAAGCTGGAAGAAAATGTAAAGATCAGAATCTCAGAGATGACTCTGCTTTGGCATTTTCATGGAAGTTTGTAATAAATCTCATTTGTACAGTCCTTTGAAGTTTGTGGTTTTTCTCTTGGAAGTTGAGTGAAGCCTTAGGTGATCTGACCTCCAGGACTGGGGTTTGACAGGGCTGTATTTTACTGCAGGAGCAATGCAGGCTGCTGAAATGACTCTTCAGCTGTGCTGGCACGTGCTTTGAGAAATGTGCAGTGTGAAAGTGATGGGAAAAGTGATCCAGCTGTAAAATAGTCTGGTTGAGGAAAAAAAAATAGTTTTCATGCAGAGATGCAATGAATTGGGGGTAAGAAGGCATTTGTCAATTGTCTATGCTGGCAGTGACTGAAAGTTGGATTCACTGCATTTTTTTCTGTCGGCGTTTTGAACACGAGGGAGCTGTCCTCACATCTCATCATGTGTAGAGCAGAGCTTTGTGTGTCTTTCTTTCTGCAGTTAAGTTCAGTTGAGCTACTTGATGTGATGAGAACAGGAAAAACAATCCTGCTCTAGATTTCAACACAGGTGGGCAACATCTTCTAAAATGTTTCCCTCTGTTAGAAAGATACTGATTTCGCTGAGTCAGTGCAGCTGGTCTGACTCTTAAGGAAACAAAATGGCCCCTTTTGTCAAGGCAGTACAGATGGATGCAAAGTGCAGTGTTGTGAGAATTTGTGATTTTTTAAAATAACTGCTATTTAGAAACTGGGAGATAGCAGTGTGTAATTTTGTCAAGAACCTTTTCATCTTGTGCTTTGTCAGAACAGTTGCTTGATTGGTCAGGAGCAGTATCAAAGGTAGAACTAAATTTATACATGGCAAAGAGAAGACCTTAAAAATAAGAAGTGTTGAAGGAGGAAGATAACGTGGCTCTCCAAAGCTGCTAGTTATTGTGGGGTACAGTTGGTCTGAAAGCTAAAATTGCTTTTCGAAGTTTCCTGAGTGCACCTTAGTAGAAATTCTGCTGCTCAGCTGATGTTCACAGCAGCTCCACAGTGCCATGGTCCCTGTTGGTGGGTTGGGGAGAGCCACTGGACTCCCACAGAATCTCTGTGTGCTACCACGCACTTCAGTCTTTCTGAGCAGGATCATCTGCTTGCTGCTGGAGAAGCACATTTAGTGTCTTGCTTTTTTTAATGTTCTTCCTCAGGAGAATCTGTCACTGTACTGAGCTTTCCCAGTGTTTGTTACTCTGTGTAATGCTTTGTTTTTGTCCTCCCTATAAGCAGCTTCAGCATCACCCCTGTTGGGGGGATGTCTAAAACTTCCATAAATGAAACAGATGTGGAGAATCAGGAAGTGGCCATTCCCTTCTGCTGCTGCCAGACAAGCTCCTTTCCTGGAGCAGTGCTCGATCTGTGTCAGTACACCGAGGCAGACAGCACTGTATCACTCCACCTTTGAGACTGATTTTTTTTAACTGCAGGTCTCCAGTTGTTTGTTGGAAGGCTGGAATTGCAGCTGCTGTGTTGGCTGCCGCAGGGTGGCAGCTGGCAGCGGGAAGAATGCTGTTTCCATGCTCTGGAATTCTTTTGCACAGTGTACATCTTTTGTCTGTGTGATCTTGGGCTACACATTCATAAAGTTTTGAGGGGAAGACAACCTTCCTTAGGCTACATTTGTGCAGTATGGAGACCTGTGCATAACAGAGTACTTATCTGAGTGCCACAGACAGTGGGGGATAAAAAAAAAATCCAGGACCAAACACAGGAGAAGTTTGCAGGAAGTGGCATTAGTAAAAGATGCTTGAGATATTTGCTTCCATGTGTATGATAATGAACTGCTACTGCTGCATGTGAACTCAGCTTGTTATTAGCTTCTGTGCAAAGATGTGCTTGTGAGTCTTGTACAGTGCTGCAAGGAAGGGGATTTGGGAAGTCTTTGAGAGTAAGACATGATTTTTTCCCCATTTTTCCCTGCCCCATTTATCTTTCTTAAAAAACCCTGCAAACATATTCGTAGAAGCCTTTTGCTTCTCCCTTGGAAGGGCTGTATCTGTGTGTTGCACTCTACCTTTGTGCACTTAATTCTAATTTATGCTGAAGATAATTTTTTTCTAAATTGATTTTACTGTATAACATAGGAATACACTTGTTGAAAGAGAAATGTCTATGTCTTAGCCGATGAAAAAGCAGGATGCACAATAAAAACAAGGCCTAGTAAATGATCTTCTAGAGTAGTACTTGGTGCTTGTTGGTTTTGAAAGACTGGAAATGAGCATCATATATTACTATTTCTGATATAAACTATAAATAAGGAGAAATGCTAATGTTCTGTAACTAATGAACATATTTCAGCTAATGGAAATGTGTTACTTTGTCTTAAATTTCAATTAAGGTATGAATTGTGCATCAGGCAATAATATCTTAATAGTAGATGTTATGTCTGATTTTATGGAATTCGGGCATTATGTAATTTAAATGTGTGTTCTCCATCACTTAAAGGTCATTTAAATCCTGATTTTGTATATAAGCTGGTTTAGGTGTTAAAGTTCAGTTAGGTTTAAAGTAATAATATCAATTAGTACCTGGTCACAAATTGCAGTTTTTGAGGTGGCCAGTTTCCATCTATGCACAATATAGTAAAAGCAGTTTTGGAAATTATCTTATAGGAAGCCAAATGTAATCAAGCACTTTATGTAATCTTTAACAGCCTTTAATGACAACTCTTGAAGATGCAATGTAACTAACCTATTTTTTTTCCCAGTGGTGCCATTACTGATGTATTTATAAAATCCAGCTGTGGAAATTCAGATTTTTTTAAAGGTCTATCTTTAGGTCTGTCTCTTATTTGCCTTATATTGACATTGTTCCTGAGGTGACCTAGGTCAGATATATCATTAAAATACATTATAAGTATTTTTGTTCTTGTGTATTTGGATGTTGAAATTGAAATGAAAATTCACATTCCAAGAAGTGGGAGAAACCCCCTAGAGGTTGTTTGTCTGTTCCTTGTTGTGTGCCTCACCTTCTCCTCATTCTCTCCTTAGGTCAGAGGGCCAGATGCAGTACATACCACTGGATCTGCTGATTCACATGTAAGTCCAAAACACTTAAACAAAAAACAAAAAAAATTCCAACCAAACCCACAAACTCAAAATAGGCCTGTTTTTAAAGAAAACTGCTTGCTACAGGCAGAGTCTGGTGCATTGGGTATGTAACCTGTAGGTGTTTGCAAATGAACATTGATTTCATGTTTAAAAATACTCCTTGAAACTTTCAAAACAAGCACCAATGTAGGAAGCTGTGCTGCATGGTACTGCATCCATAATAGGTACTGGAACAGAAAGAAGCTGCAAGGACTTTGTATGAGTTTGTCTCTTATACTGAGGAATGCTCGAGGATGTGAGGTGATCAATCCTAGGAGTCATGGGATATTGAAGTGCCTTTTCACATACAGTTGGCTTCTCAAAGCTGAGACAGCGTGGCCCTAATTCCATTCTTTGTTTTTCTTTCTAATAGAATATGATAAAGGAAAAGGTAAGAGGAATAACCTGGTCCTGCTGTCCCCCTGCCCCTTATCCCCTCAGTGACGAGGTCTTTTCTTGGTTGTGTGGTTGGTATGTTGCATGAAGACTTACCTGTTTCTGAGCTAAAATGAAAACAGGCAGCAAGAGCCAAACTGAGAGTTAATACCAGACAATTCATTCTGTGGCTTGGATTTTTTTCAAGATTTCAATTTGATTTTGTACATGCAAAAGTCAATTACCAGCTGTTAAATTGCTTGTAAGAGCATTAGTTGAGTTGTGGGAACAGAAACTTTTCATAGAGAAGTAGCTTGTTTTATTGATTTCTTTTACTTGCTACAATTTGGGCAATTACTCTTAAATCTCTTCTGAATATTTTGTACTGATGGAACTGGAACTTTAGTGCTTTGTGCCACCTTACAGTCAGTGCAGTGTTCTGGTTAAACAAGTTTGCTTTCTCAGCTGCAAGTTTCTCTTTGCTCCTATCATTTACTTTAGCCTTTTCAGAGTATTTTGCATTTTTTGAGGGAGGAAGACCTTCAAGTTTTGTGTAGTTCTGTTGTTAGGAATTCTGTGAAGCTGCATATGGTTAATGATAATGTTCTAATTGCCCACTGGAATCTAACTAGCAGGCAGAAATCAGTTCAATCTTAACTTTATATTGTTCCTGCCAGTTGGCAGGTGTTTTTTTTTTCCCTGAGACCCTTTCTAAACTGAGCAGATCTTAGTGCCAGAGCTCTTATCTTGTAGCTGCTTCTTTTATATCACTGGAACAAATACTCATGTGGCTGATCTGCAGGTATCCTGTGACATTACTGTGAGAGATTATTTTCTGATGACAGGATAAGCCTTGGGTAGGAGTGTGGTATTTGTTCTGCCTGCATTGCTGTGCCATAGCTGTGTGCTCATGTTTTGCCAAGGTTGTGTATTGTTTATCACATTGAAATAGAAGCTGTTTTTCAGACAACTGGGAGACAGGATTTTATTAAATTTAAAAACACACAGATGAATTAAAAGCTCCTGATAAGCTTGTCACAGCAGCTCACGCTGACAAACATGGTGTCATAAACCAGATAACTTCACAGACAGCACTGCATACATTTGTCACTGATAGCTTTACTTTCAGTGATGAAGAGGGAACAATTTCAAGGAAGTATGAACTACTTGGTCCTATGCTTGGCACAGATCTAAGAGGCGTTTGTGATGCTAAGCAAGGATTATAAATTGAAGATATTTCAAACAGTTTGTTTTTCATGGTGCTTTTTTATGAGTTTTTAATAGAAAGCTGATACTAGAAATAGAAATCTTTACAAAGAAAATTATTCCTAGAGGAAACCCTTTCCAGTTGGTATCAGAATATTTTTCATAATATGACATTTAAGTTGTTCACCTTATTTGTCTTGATGTTTTATTGAGCTGATTTTTTTTTTAAGAACTGTCATTGCAAAAATCATAGTTTTAAGTGTCACTGTGTGCTCTGTGTAAGTGCATCACAAATATTTTGAAAACAAGACTCCTAGCTTCTGGGCCTTTGTTGTGCTGATTCTTCATAAATTACTGTGTTAAGGCAGGAGTTTCTAAAGAAGTATCTTTTCTCTCATTTAACTTCCCATTGCCCATGTTTTTGGAACATGCTCTCCCATCCTGTTGTCTTTCTTCTTTTGATGCTTTGCTGCCTGTTAACTATCAGACCAGAGCCTTAAGAATTCCATTTCCATACTCCAGAAATTACTGTTATGTGGAGTACTTCCTTCATCAGGGTTTTGGAAAGAAATTAGAAACAGTCTAGGGGCTGAATTTGAAGTTTTTGTGTGAGGATTTTTTATAGCTGAAAACCTCTAGAATGTGTTTTGTTGTTCCAGCAAAGCTATTAATTTTTACCTTGAAGTACAATGGAAATTTAGCATCCATATGGTTGTTCCATTACCTGTCCACCCTTGCACAAACATTATTCTTGCCAAAATAGTCAGAAAAGCTTTTTTGAGGGAAAGGGGAAGAACTGTAGTGCAAAGCATGTATTTCTGAAGGTTTAGAAACAGCAGCACTGCACAGTGATAAATGTCCAGGCTCTTACAGCAAGTGTCCTTCAGATTTCAGCTGTGTTTGAATGGTGTATTAAAAGCTTTCTCATTAAACCAAGGATGATTTGTTTAAAAAAAGCCACGCAGATTTAAAGTTTTTTTTTTTTTTTTTGGTTGTATTAGATAATGAAAACTTCACAGATAAGTACAGGAAGGCTTTTCTTTGTTTTATTTGAGTTACTGGTCTGGACCAAGGTCAAAAGTAACATTATTTTAATTGTTTTGTAAACAGTTTGATGTGTTTTCTTACTCCCTTTGCAGCCTCTAATGGAAAGTAAACTTAAAGCATTCAGTATTGGCAAAATGAGTGCTGCCAAACGGACTCTGAGCAAGAAAGAGCAAGAAGAATTAAAAAAGAAGGTACTGGTATACAATGAAAATTTTACTTTGTATGCAGAGCTGAAATAAGTTTGCTTTTAGATTGCAACCAGATATCTTAATTTTGGTAATTGTAGCTCTCTAAGAATGGAAGTGAATTGTATTTTACTTGTATAATGTATTCTTGGCATCCATGGCATTATGATAGAGAGAGGCTTACTCTTTCCTTCTCTGTGAGAAATCAAGTTTTCTGGCTTCCTGAAATAGGGGATTACAATAATCCATTGGTGCATTGCTCAGCATGGGGACAGCCATTGGGAACCAATGGTAACATTTAGTACTGCATTTTAAATTACTCAGGAATGACCAAATTTTAGGAAATATATATCTGGTAGTTGGTAAGGTAGAAGTTTTGAAAATTTTGGGGTTTGAGCTTTGTACACACAACCCGTAGTGTGTTGCAGTGGCTTACCTCCTGCTGGGTTGTTGGAAATACTGGCCTAAAGATCATGATAATGCTAAGCCATAGTGCTCAGCTTAAGCCATTGATTTAACTTGTTCTCTGGGAAATATAGACAGGTGATCCTGTTGTTGATCTCCTTCAGCCACGTGGGTTGATCGTAAAGGCTGAGATGGAATGGGCACTGTTCTCTCATGCTGAGGTCAACAAAGCTTCAGGCTCATAAGCCTTTGATATGAGCTTTTCTGTTTGGCATCTTGTAATTGCCATGTAAACTCCTGGAAAGGAACATATTGGAGCACACAACATCACTGGCTTTGTGTGTTATGTGCTGTGTTCTACCCACATTTCTCAGAAATTTGAATTATCTAAAATTGAAACTCCTTTGATGCTGTTTGTAGCTTGAACTCTAGAAAATAAAAATGAATGTCACATAGCTAATTTAAGAGTAACTGTCTAGTGAAAGTTGTTCTGTGATGATAGTAAATAGATGAACATTTGCTATGTAGGAGGATGAGAAGGCTGCTGCAGAAATTTATGAAGAATTCCTTGCTGCCTTTGAAGGAGGTGATGGTAATAAAGTGAAAACATTTGTAAGAGGAGGAATCGTAAATGCATCTAAAGGTATAACTAATCTTTTTTTGGAGGTGGTGGGTCATTTGGCTTTGAGTAAAGATGAAGATTGGCTTTGAATTGCATTTTAAAATTAATATGTTACGTTAGAAGCAGAAAAGAAAACTTGATGCTAAAATTACTTTATGCTTTGACTGAAGTAGGCAGTGGTGTGATTTGTGCTTCAACCATAAGAAGAAAAAATGCCTTGGTTTAGACTTCCTAATTCATGTTCCTTTTCTTCATATCAAAAGATGTTAAATTATGTAAAATTTGTATTGTCAGCTTTTTAAATATGAAATAATGTATTGAATTGAATGACCAGGACTAAAGAACAGCATTCTTTCTAATGAACAGTGTTGTACAGCATGAGTTAATAAAATTTGCTTCCAACTTGTCTTCAATTTCAGAGGAGCATGAAACAGATGAAAAACGGGGTAAAATCTATAAGCCTTCATCACGATTCTCAGATCAAAAAAATCAACCAAGTCAGCCATCTAATGAGAAACCTCCATCCCTCCTAATGATAGAAACCAAAAAGCCTGTAAGTTTTTCACTTGAATCTTACTTAACTCCATCCTGATGTATTTAGAAGTGCTTAGAAAAAGGGCCATGTGTTCTTGCAGAGTAGTTTTATCTGCGCGTGTCACATCTGAGAGAAGGTGAACATTTGGAGTTGCCTGAACCCGTAGCAGATATGAAGGTGATTAAATGCAGAGGCCCTGTATGTGGCACAATACAGCTGGTGCTGCAGTGCTCTTTTATTGTGTTTCTGCTAAGGTGGACAAACTTCTCATGGATATGGCTTTAGTGATTGTTGCAAAGTAATAGCTTCTTCAGACCTGAGAATTTCTGGTTTTAGAAGCAATTCTCAATTTCTAGTACTACTATCTGTTTTTTATTTTCTTTTTAAACTTTAAACCAAAAAATAAAGTAGTGTTGATCCAAGTTTTTCTTGGTAGGGTTCTTTGAGTTTGTTTGGTTGGTTTGGTTTGGTTTTTTTTGGAGGGGGGTGGTGAAGTTTAACAAGTTCCTTTAGAAGTCCCTCTTTGAGTTCCAGAATGTACACAGTTCAGAAGCTGAACACCTTGTTTTATTTAATTTATTTTGTCTTCTGCATGATTTGATGGAGGGTTTTTTTTTTGTTTGTTTGTTTGTTTTTGGTTTTTTTTTAACCAAGGTTTGTCATAAAAAGTAATAAAAATATTAGAAATATGAACCAGCAGTCTTCAAGTCAAGTGATAATTGCATATGATTACTGTTACTACTGTGTATGTGTAATGAATGTCTTGGATGTCTTAAAAGTCTTTTAATAGAGCTAACTACAGTTTTAAAGCTTAAGTGAAACATGTAAGATGCTGCCTGTTAGGTTGGGAACTGAATGTAATGTTGTAATTGTGGGCAGTTCCGTCATAACCTCCCTCCAGCTTTAAACAAATGTCAGTGTTAGACCAGTGGGATACTACTGGATGGCAGTTTTGATTTTCTTTGTATGTAAAGCTCTACATATGCAGAAATGAATTGTACCATTTTTAAATTTTTCTGAGCTCTGTTCTGTCATATGCAAGTGTTTGTACTGTAAGACTATTACTGCTTTTCAAATTTTTCATAAATACTCGTGAAGTAATGCAATCAGTTTACTCACTTGCCCTGTCCAATGGTGATTGAAGATAATGAGGTAAAAATGATTTTATTTATTTGGCAGACCCTCCCCAAAAACAAAAACAAACAAACAACTTTGCCTGGGGTGAGTAGGAAGTCCAGTTTTTCCAAAGCTGTAGTGTGTAACACAAGTATTTTGTATGTCTGCCTATTGGAAACGTTTTCATTTAAATTTGATTATAAAAAACAATGTTGTTGAAGATAATATTTCACATGAGTTAGTTAAGGAACATATATTACTGTTAAAAAAAAAGTAGTATTGCAGTATCCATATTCTTTGTTGTTCAAGAGTGTTTTTCCTGAGGATCTTGAACTATTTAAAGTAACTGTTTTTTCAGACTGTATTTACATCCAAAGGGAAGCAAGAGAAGGAAATTCTTTTCAAGTAGAATGTTTGTGGATAAAATAATTGAAAATATATATGTAAAATAATTTACATATATATGCACACACATCTATCAAATTCATTAGAGCATGATGTTTTCCAAGGGGTGTAGTCAGTATCCTAGTTTCCAAATGGAACAAAGTGACAAAATACCTCACAGTTATTCTAAATGTGTATGTATTAGAGAGAGTGTTTGATAACATGTGCTGCATTGTGAGAATGAGAAGTAACAAATTTTTTTTTCAAGTATTCTGAATTTTTTATTTTCTAGCTTTGTGTTTGATGGCGCTCAGTCTGAATGCTTTGAGTCTGGTTGTTGTTTTGTTTTTTTTTTTTTTTTTCATTGTTTTTTCCTCCTGTAGTTACTTGGTTTGAAAGCTGTGGGTAAAATATGCATGGAAATTTTCTAAAGTTTTGTTATATGATTTTAAATTCTGTTAATTTTGTCTTCTGAAATGTTATTTTATATATCTTTAATTTTAGCCTTTGAAGAAAGGAGAGAAGGAAAAGAAAAAGAGTAATTTGGAACTTTTTAAAGAAGAATTAAAGCAGTAAGTTTGCTAGTTTTTACTGTAAGCAAAGAAAATCCAAGGTTTTTGCCTTGTTTTACAGACAGTATTTAAGATCATTCTTGCTAAGTTGTTCCCCAAGGAAGGTTTTTATTTTTTTTGTCCCTCAAATGCTTGTGAAATGGTATAGCTAATTATCTTAAAATAACTTAGTTAGGCTTAATTACTGCCATTGCTGATGGGCTTGGCTGTTGTTGGGTCCATCTTGGAGCTGACTGCTGTTGGCTTCATCAGCCATGGGGGAAGCTTCTGGCAGCTTCTCACAGAGGCCACCCTTGTAGCCCCCCACTACCAAAACCTGCCCAGCAAACCTAGTACAGGTGTGTAGCAGAGAGATTGGTGACAGCATGAAATGTCTGTCACTCTTGAAAAGAGTGAGTTTTATCAGTGTTTCTAAACTACATCCAGAGGAATTTGTAGGAGGAGGTTGAGATTTTGTATAATGCAGAAATGAGAGTTGTAATTCTCATTAGAAGTCTAGAGACTTCACCTTACATAGTATTAAAAACAAGCTGGATATTGCTTGGAAAAGCAGATTGTTTCACTTCCATATGTGTTGTAATACAACAAAGAGCAGCACATGTATTGAGTGCAGCTGGATGCCATATATTTATCCTGATGATAGTGGTGGAAAACAAATAAATCTATGCATTAGAAAGCAGTAGGTACAACACTAAACCCATATGTGGCTTTCGTGAGGAGTGCTTGAGCCTCACTGCTGTGTGTTCCTTAGTTGGTGTAAATGAGTTGAACAGAGAGCCTTTTGTTCCTGGGATTCAGTATCTTCCTATCAAGATTTAAGGCCAGACTGCAGGGAACCAAATAGTTGAGTACTGTCCTCAGAGTTAGAAACTGAGATGAAATCCAGTTTATTCTGGAAATAAACCACACATGTGGGTGTGCCTCTGAGTAAGGCTTAGAAAAGCAGGAAGGCTAAATAGACACTGAGGAGTTGTGTGCATCTTGAAAAGTCACCTGAGTGGTCTGCGGATCTCTGCCAGTTGGATGTGGAATTGAAGTCACTTTTTCAGAGCACAGTTCTTATTTCCAATTTTGTTTGAGAATGAAATACCCTGACAATATGAATGGGGAAACATGCAGCTGGAATAATTCTGGTAGATATATTCCAGTTGATGAAACAGAAGTTCAGACATTTGGCAGTTTGGAAGTTCTAACAAACTCATTGTTTCATATTAAAAATTCTCATAATTGTAAAGTCAGTTAAAAATTTTAGAGTGAAAACTTAAGAATGGTTTTAATTTGTTGCTCACTTTAAACTTGCTTCTTAGAATCCAAGAGGAGCGTGATGAAAGGCACAAAACTAAAGGTAGATTGAGTCGTTTTGAACCACCCCAGTCTGATTCAGATGGGCAGCGGCGTTCAAGTAAGTAGATGTTATTTTTTATGCTAGTCTGGGCTACAAGATTTGTAGACTAAATTGTGCATGTTTTTCTTCTCTGTATTCAGTGGATGCTCCTTCAAGAAGAAACAGATCATCTGGTGGTAATACAGATTCTTTTCTTATTCAATTTAATATTGTCATTTAAATGCATAGCAGGGATTATGACTTCCTTTTTTTTGTTTGTTTGTTTCCTTTATTTTAGTACTGGATGATTATGCACCCGGGTCGCATGATGTTGGAGATCCAAGCACAACAAATTTGTATCTGGGAAACATCAATCCTCAGGTAAGTTTGGAGCCAAGGAGTGCAGGGTTGGCATGTTTGGGCCCAGACAAGTTTTTTTGCAATATTCATTGGAATAAGTGCTCTGAACATAATGCTGAAAAGTTAAGGTTTAGACTACCAATCTCTAGCTCAGTTAAAATTCTTTTTCCATTGATATCCCTAAGCAAGGTGGATCATATCTCAAACATTTGAGTGTGCAGTTTTTTAGGTTATTGTTTCTGCAGTCGGTTGTACTGGGGGGCTATCAATGAAGTGGTGTTATGTCAAGAAACTAAAAAAATGAAAATTTTGGCATTTGGACAATAATGCGAACAGCTGTCACAGAAATACAGTGGCAAAATATTAATTTTTACCTCTTTTTCATGTAGATGAATGAAGAGATGTTATGTCAAGAATTTGGCCGCTTTGGACCATTAGCAAGTGTTAAAATTATGTGGCCAAGAACTGATGAAGAAAGAGCAAGAGAAAGAAATTGTGGCTTTGTTGCCTTTATGAACAGAAGAGATGCAGAAAGAGCATTGAAGAATTTAAATGGTAAACAGATTTCTCAGTTCAGGGCTGTAATTATCTTTGCAGACTGTTAGCACATTTTCAGGTTGTTTTATCAGACAAGTGAGATGTATTCTGAAACTCCAGTAGATACCAGGCTGGCAGTGAGTTTACCCTTGACTGTTCTACTGGCAACTGAATGTTGTCAAACAATAGTAATTGTGTACTGTAGTGTCCTGAAGACAGACATTGGGGGAAGACTAATACAACATTTTGTGTAATAGGCTTTCATTTGCCTATGTTGTAGTCTGATAGATGTAACAACAGTAATCAGCAATGTAAACAAAAGGTAAACGGTGGCTGGCAAACCTAAATGTTGCACTTAACAAGGAGAAATCCCAGGTGATGCAGAACCAGTTTATAACATCATGGTAATGGAGGTTTTTTTCTTTCACTTTTTCAGGCAAGATGATTATGTCTTTTGAAATGAAGCTGGGCTGGGGCAAAGCTGTTCCTATACCACCACATCCAATCTACATTCCGCCTTCCATGATGGAGCACACCCTGCCGCCGCCCCCGTCAGGACTGCCTTTCAATGCCCAGCCTAGGGAGAGGTTGAAGAATCCTAATGCTCCAATGTTGCCACCACCAAAAAACAAGGAAGATTTTGAGAAGGTAACTTACAGTACCCTGGGCCATAGCTCATTGTTAAATACTACATCTGTGACAGTATTTCAATGGCTTCATAGATTTGCATTGTTCAGGCTGACTTTGGCAGCCCTTAGTCTGCAAATTCTCTGGCTCCCTGCTGTAGCCCAAGGGAACCTACTTAATTCCTGAAGCTCTGTTTCATGTCTGTGTTAGGGTACAATATATTGGCTCTTGCTTAATTTAGTACTGCTTAAAATCTGGCTATCATTTTCCCCCTCCAGGCTCCCTGGATTTTTTTCTCCTACGTCCCCCCCTTTTCTTGGCTGCCAAATTGCAGTATCTAAATTGTTTTCCTTATAGAAAATCTTACATTTTAATTTGGGTAGCATTATTTTTACCCTAGAAGAGTTGATGTATTTTGTGTAGAAGGTAATTAATCTGGACGTTGAGTAAGTATTTTATGCTACTTACGGAGTCAGTTTTCAAACTTTTCTTTTTGTGGAATATTAGCTGATAAAAGGGTAAGTATCTTGAAATCACAAACCAACTTGATTTACATTTGTAAGAATTTATTGATTCTTTGAATGACACTTAAATGTCAGGGCTGTTTTTTGTAAGACTTGGGAATAAAGTAATACCAACATGATCCAAGTCAAATAGTTTCGAATCCTTTGATAAACGTAAGAACTCCTTTCTTATATATTCAGCATAGTTCCTATTCAGTGCCTCAATGTACATTCTGACAGGAATGTTCTGATACTTTGCAATTAGTGAACCTTCATGGTTCACTGACACAACCATTTGAATTTTGTGTAATTGCTTAGATATAACTTCACAGCAGTGATTGCCTGCAAAGTTTGTGATAGATGTGTAGTATTTTCATTGCATATGTATATTTTTGCTTGTTACTTGTTAACAATACTCACATATTCTATGTTTATTATCTGATGTGACTTCATATACAGACTCTGTCGCAAGCCATAGTCAAAGTGGTTATCCCAACAGAAAGGTACATGTTTTTCTTTATTATTACTGATCTAAATATAGAAAATTTCCCCTTCGGAATTTTAAAGAAAAATGGTGATGTTGTGGAAAAGGTAATGGCTTGACTGAGCAATGGTTATTTTATAACACTTAAAAGTAATGTGTGTGGTTTACAGTCTAACTATTCTTGTCTTATTAACTGCTTTTTTAAAGTGAGGGTAGACTTAAGTAATTATCTTTGACATTTAATTTGAGCACTAGAGATAGATGCAGGGTAATTTTGTGAGTGAACACTAGGGTGAAACACTGTCTTACAGATGCAGCATAAGTCCTGACATAAAACTGCATACGGGGATGCAGCTGTGGGGTTTTTTTCTTTTTTCTTTTTCTTTTTTTTTTTTTTATTTTCCCTTTTCCTTTTTTTTTTTTTTTTTTGACTTGTATATTTTATAACCAGTTCAGTTGAAAATCACTTTTGATTTCTGCTAATTTTTTAAATGTAGCAGTTAATAATTTTTGTCACTGAAAAAGATACTTCTGTATTACTGCAAGGATATTTTTCCATTTTGGTCCCCATCACTGTTTCTACCTTCAAGCTAGTCTAGGTATACTCTTGCTCAGTTAAGCTAAAGCCTTCTCCCAAACATAGGAACACAACACTGTTTTAAAAGTAAAGAAGCCCAAAAGATTACCAAATTCTCTTTGACATTGGCCTTGGTGAGCAACACCAGCTGAACTGTCTGCGGCAGCGGGGGACCAGGAAAACATCATGGGATGGATTGGGAAAGTATACAGTTTTTGACCAGACATTGGTACGATCGGCTCCAATAAATGTGGTTTTATTATAACTGAAAAACCTTTTTTTGTTGGCCAACTTTTAAGCTAAATGACGTTTTAAAATAATGCACTATCGGTTTTTTACTACACTGTCTTAATTGCCACAAAGTCCCTTTTTTCTTTTTTTCGCGTGGGGGGAGGGGGCAGAAGGAGATTTGTGAAGCTGGTTATAGTGCATTAATGAACTTGTCAGTACATGCTCCAATGTACTGTATTTTTGCTGGAATTCTAGGGCGGTACAATTTTTGTTGGGTAGAAACTTGAATAATTGGGGCGACCAACCAGGAAGAGTCTTGATATGAGAAACATATTGAGTAGTAGAACAAGTACTTGTAAAACTGTACAGTGCTCACAGAGTAGCTGTCAGAGAAAAAAATTTATTTTTCCATGTCCATTTTGTTTACTGTAGCATTTTAAAAGCCTGTATGATAAGAACTCATGTTAAATGAATTGTATTTGAAAACACTTCTAATAATTATTTTCCTGATGATTTTGGAAGTTGCCAATGACAATGGCTAAGATCATTTATTACTCAGTGCATCTTCAATAATGCAAAAATTTTGACTGACTTCAGTGGGATATTTAATTATTCTCCTTTAATTAAAAATTTTCAATACTATTTTTGACATCTCTTTCTTCTTAGTAAACAGCAAACCTTGAGTATGTATAATCAATTATTTTTTCTGAAAAATTCACTTCCAAGTCGTCACATCTTACATACCAAAATGCCTGTAACAACCTCTTTCAGATATGGGATGAACTGAATCTATTTTCATACATTGGAGGTCTCAGGAAGCAGATGTTCTTGTTCAAGCATAAGCTACTCTTACACAACTTGATTTTACTTGATGAAAGAAAAATTAGATGAAAACCAATGATGATTTGCAGGAAGCCAGAAGTGGTCACACTGGATTTGCCTTAAAATAAATGAATGTTGTAATAGCTCAGAGGCTTGAAAGCTATTGTAGATTTCTTTCTTGCTGATGTTTTCAAATACAGTTCAGATAACAAGAAGAGTCTGGCTGTTCAGACTTTCAGAATGCTGCTGTAAATAAAATGGCTACAGAATTATTGAAACTATGTCCTCTTTGCAGTTTTTCTGGGATTATAAAAAACAGACAGGAAAATTCAACTGATAACTGTTTGTTTTTATTTGTGTAATATTTGAGGCAAATGTAGATTCAGTGCTAGATGGCTTAAAAGAGCACTTGCAGATGGCTGGGGTAGGATTCTATTACTATTCTATTATTACTAATTTTTAAGTTGGTTTTTTTTTTTGATCTAGTGCATTATATCTGTGGCAGAACTTGGAATACTCATGGTAGAAAATAATCGCCTCATTTCTAAGAAGTAATAGAAAATTCTGCAGCTTTACAATGTAGCATTTATGGAATTTTAGTCATTAAAAAAGTGCTATATGGAAATCTAATGAATTACATGTAAAAACTCAATATTCATTTGTTGCATCTAAGAAAATAAATTTAAAAATGCAAAAATCTGTATTTTTTTTTGGCTTGCATCACATTCAAAGGACACGTGCTGTGAAGCTTTTGCTATATGTAGGTAATCTATTTTAAAACTTCAGGGCTCTGTTTCCATAAAAGCCCAAAGTGGTGGAAACCGGCTATCACTATTTTTGATAAAGCTTTTCTGACTGTCTACTGTTAGCATACTTAGAAGTGACTCTGCATTGAAAAATGTGCACTTCACATCCACTTCTTGCCTGTCTCAGGATGTAGTGCTGAATGAAGAGATACAGATTTTTATATTTTTTTAATTGTGATTTAGTTCTGTTGTGTGTCTGAGGGAGGGAACATGGGATGGTATGACACATAAGAATGGACAGTTTTGTTCTATGCCAGTAGTCAAGTCTTGACCAAAAAGAGATGATCTAAATTTAATAAATACATGGCCTTGTTTTGCATCAAGAAGGCTATTTGCTTTTCCTTTCATACTTGAATAGTTTGAAAGCTGAATTCAGATTCTCTTGAACATTCAGAAGTATATGTGTTTTATTTTGAGCAATGTATTCAGCCACTTGTTCCCCTGTGGAACTTCAGCTAACACTTCAGTCTTACTTCTTACTTCTAGACAATGTAGATGAGGGCTTAGTTTTTGATAGCTAATTGTACTTTGGTGTTCAGGTGCCCATATTTGTGTATCAGGTTTCTGCTAAGCAAGACATGGTTGTAGGCTAAGCCATGGAAATGTAGGAAGGAGGTCTCTTAAATTCTTACTCCACCACTGCTAGGCATGGTTTGATTTTTAGAATGCCCGTGTCTGTGATGCACAGCTATAATATGTTCCATGTTGCCTTACCTTTTATACAGATTTCTTAACAATGCAGCAAAATAATCTCCTGCACAGTTGTAGTATCTTAGGTGGAGTGTAGTTTTATATAGTGTTAGGTCTGAATCAATTTTTCTTTAACTGTGTTGTTGTTGTAGGAATTTGCTCGCTTTGATACATCGAATGATAGAGTTTGTGGTTCGGGAAGGGCCCATGTTCGAAGCCATGATCATGAACCGAGAAATCAACAACCCAATGTTCAGGTGCTTATTACATTGCTTCACTTGCAAATATCACCAGCTGTTTTCACTGTTGTTAATATTCTGCATTCTTGAAGTACTAACAAGACTGACTTTTGCTGTGTCTATCTTTATGTGCAGATGCAAACTTTACAAATTGCACCTATGGCTGTACTATCCTTTTATAAGGAAGAACGCACTTTTATTCTGGTTGTTACTAATGTGTACATATAAATAAGTAAAGCAGTGCACACACACACAATGTAATACATTTCTATATATTTAAATAAATGCCATTTAACACATACTCTTTTGAGGGATCCACAATCAGTGGAAGCAGTAGCATACATTTTAAAAAAAGAAAAAAATCCCCCTCCTCCCCCAAACAGACAAATCCAATGTGAAGTCCACTCTTCCTGGAGCCTATTTTTTAACCTTTAGCAAGAGCTGGGGATAATTTTTCTTCAATGTCCATTATAATGGAATTAAACTTCAGCTGACATAGGGAAGTTTTGAGAATCTCGAGCACTTGTCCTTAATGGAATAAAAAAGGACCAGTTTCCAAATTTCTTATGAAATGCAGTCTCTCAAAAAAGATTTTCAAGGAAGTGCTAAATGACTTTTTAGCAGAGCTTTATTTGCAGTAAGTTTGAAGTGCTTCATTATGATTTTTGTATGCAAAGTGAGAAAGTAGGCAGGGGAAAATATCCTGGCCATTAAAAATGGGCTGCTTGTCCCCCAGATCCTCCATCAGATGTTGCCAGTGTTCTGCCAGACAGTTTACTGGTGGAGAACTTCAGGTCATTCACTATTTTATGACCTCACTATGCAACTGCAAGCTCCTGCATCACTTGTGCTGAGGCTGCAGTTGCTTCTGTAGTGACTGATGATCCTTCTGCTTTGCTGTCAGGTTGCACAGTTGTTCTTTCTGACCCTGTTTGTTCTGCTCTTGAGTTCTGAGCAGTGCTGTGCCTTTGGGGAGCTCTGCTCTTTGCAGATTGCGTGTGTGTGTGTGTGTGTGTATGAATGTGTGGAGCAGTTGCACATGTTCTGCCTGGCTGTGGTATGGGTGTACATGATTGTAGCTCCTTGTGTTCTCTCTGCAGCTGAGGTGGGATTCTGAACAGGGTTTGGCTGGGGTTTCTTTAATTGTTTCCTTTAAATTTGTGTCAGTTCAAGATTTGTAATATGCTCTGTCTTTCCTTTGCTCTTTGGTTCAGGTTTTTATTTGAAAACCAGACTCCAGCCCATGTGTATTACAGATGGAAGCTTTATTCAATTCTTCAGGCAAGTAGAGTTTTAGTGATAGTTCATAACTTTAAGCATAGTGAAGTAAAATAATACCAAAGTAAAAATACTTCTGGTTTATTTTTTTTCATAGGGGGATGCTCCAACCAAGTGGAGGACGGAAGATTTCCGTATGTTCAAAAATGGATCCTTCTGGAGGCCACCACCATTGAATCCATACTTGCATGGGATGTCAGAAGAGCAAGAAACGGAAGCGTTTGTGGAGGAGCCGAACAAGAAGGGTGCACTTAAGGAAGAGTATGTACCACCACTGATGGAGGGTGCTGCCTTGATAGCTGGTGTGCCTGTGTTTGCCCATTGAGTTTTTGTAGCTCTAATGTGTCATCCCCTGAGTTGTCATACTTGGTCATAGTATTATGTATGTGTCTGAGTAAGTGTCTCTTCATCTTAGTGCTTGTGATCATACTTGTTGCTAAATACATTCTTGATTTGGTTAGATTTGTCATCACTGACCCTTTCATTGCAATGTTATTAACCCTTAATTTGAAGGGGGTTAGGAAGATGAGAGTTCTTTTCCCCATTTTCTACTGCTGTCTGTAGCTGAGGATATGTAGCATATTTGTCAACATTGTTATGACCTCACAAACTAAACCGTTGCTGTAATCTTAAACTTACTGATGCTGTCCATCAGAAATTAAAATTGGGAGCCATTGTTAATAAGCAGGGAGAGAGAGATCATCAGAGTTCTTTGCTGTGAAGTGTCAGTGTCCTGGGGGTGGCTGTGGTAGTGGAAATTAAAGACCTGCTTTTCCTAATTTTGATGCTGTTGTTACAAATGTGTTACTAACGTGTGGGATTTTTTTGCTTGTTTTATTCTTCTCATCATAGTAACCACAACAGTCATACTTCCATAGGTTTTAATACACAGTTTGTTTCTTATACCTTCTTTTGGAAAGGCTCAAAAAGATTTTTTGAACATGTTCTCTGCATATGGAGGTCAGGAAAAATTTGAAGTAATTGTTTATTTACTAGCTTTCTGAATCTAGTGTTTCTTACTCTGTAGCAGAAATGATTTGCATGCTTTAGATTTATCCATTTGGTTTAGGCCTAAACTAAATCCAGAAAGAAAATTACTTTTTTAGAGATACTGATGTGCTTAATTATTTCTCAGCTACTTTTCCTTGATTTCTGTATGTTATCAAGACTTGAGTGAGAATTTTTTGCACTTTACGTATGGACACATAAATTCATGAACGACTTAAAGAGCTCAGGCAAAAGAATATAAAAATATTGAAAATTACTTTTCTCCTAAAGATGGAAAAACAAAAAAACATTGTTAAATGTAAATTCACAAAAGTACTTTTCATTTCATATTGAAAGTATTAAAATTCCTGGTATTTCAGACAGAGGGACAAACTAGAGGAAATTCTACGTGGGTTAACACCTCGGAAGAACGACATCGGTGATGCAATGGTTTTCTGTCTAAATAATGCAGAAGCTGCTGAAGAAATTGTGGACTGCATTACAGAGTCATTGTCCATCCTCAAGACTCCTCTTCCTAAGAAGGTGTGGAGATTTTCTATAATGTTGTATTTTGGTGGAGGAGCTCACTTAGCAGCATGTGCATGCAATTTACAAGTATTATTTCATAAGTTTCAGTAGTGTTAAGATTTTGTACTGAAGTGTGGAGTTGAATTTAAGTATCATCTCTTCCTGTGGAATTTTGCTACATGTTTTTTATTCTTTCTGAAGTTGCTTGTAAGTAATATTCTGCCTTACTGGGAAATTAAGAACAGTGAAATGGTCTGTTCAAATGAGGCAATTAAAATAGGAATGCCATGATTCTCCTTTGTAATGCTGTGGTGATATGTTACCATAGTTAGTACCCTACAGCATAACAGGGGGCTAATTGCCTCTTAGCATGTTTATTAATAATATAGCTGTGCTACACTTAATTCTAATTAGGTACTTCCAGATAGTTTAAACTGTCTTGTATTCTTTATGTGAAAATGCCTTTATTTTCAGAAGAATTTAAATTGGTCTTTTCTTAATTTGACCATTTTTGTTGTAGATTGCAAGATTGTATCTAGTGTCAGATGTGTTATACAACTCTTCAGCTAAAGTTGCCAATGCTTCCTACTATAGAAAATTGTAAGTATATTTTAGGTGATTGGCAGTTAAAAAAAACCCTCTTATGTTCATCTCTGTATGTACATCTCTGGATAAACGTGGTTGTAGGAAATTCAGACTTTTCTGTGCTACTGTTATTACAGAGTGATGGTATTTATATCTGTTTGCATGACAATGTGTAAGATGTAGCATGTTGGTAATGCAAAAAATGTATGTGCCCTATGCAAGGAACCACTTGCATGGAACTCCATAAAGGTGAGAATACCTCATGTGCCTCTTGACAGAAAAAGCCTGTAGATAATATTCAAGATATGGTATAGTTCAAGCAAAGAAATAATTTTTTAAACAGTTCTATTTTTATTAAAATGTGGAAGGTGTAACTTTCCATAAACTTTGGATAAGGTATAAGGTGATATTACATACTTTATTTCTAAGGTGCTGAGCAGAATTTAGGAAAAATGTCCATGGGACAGTATTTTTTTCATATTAAATGTTTGTGTCTAGTTCCTGGAGTCTCTAATGTTAGGGCAGCATGGTGGGAAATACTCAGCATGTTACAAAACTAATGATTGCAATTGATGTTTTCTGTTGCAGTGTGTCTGTGTTGTGCTGGTTTATTTTTTGCACATTGTGAGAAGCTCAAGGGAAGCTGGACAGCTGTTGCTCACTGTGCTTTCATTGAGGGTCTCACTGAATAAATTAGAACACAAATATAACTAAGAATTTTTTAAAATATACAGATTGAATTTTGAGACAATTCTTTCATTCTATTTAAGGTTGTAAAACTTTTATCGTCCTCCAATCTTTCCAGGGTGTATAAAGAGACTGCAGCAGATGTGAAGATCTCCCTTCACAGTTCTGTTGTTGTCCAAGGTGATTTAATATATAGTAATCATATTTGCTTTATAGTTCAGTTCATGGCTACTATAAGGATCAGAACCTTGTGCTTTTGAGTCCTGTGTCCCAGGTATTTTCATGAATTGTGTATGTCCAGAAAACATATATTACGAAGTTTAACTAAAGAAATGTATATGTTTAATTCTAGTTTTGAAACAAAATTATGTCAGATATTCTCTGATCTCAATGCTACTTACCGTACAATACAAGGCCATTTACAGTCTGAAAATTTCAAGGTATGTATTTCGTTGTTATTTACATGACATAGAAGTCACATAAATAGATGTTCCTGCACAAGAGATAGATACTAGGTGGCTTAGACATCAAGGTCCCTATTTAGGCTTTAAAAGGAGTAATTTTTAAAAAGCTTTTTCTTTTGCAAGGATAGCCTTGCCATTAAGGAAGGAAATGAGCATCTGACAGCTGAAGTGTACCAGTAGATGTAGAGTTGTGGAGTTGAGAGGATATCTTATCTATCACTTGAATTGCAAATGAGGCTTTCTAGCTTTCTTACTGGGCCACCTGTATTTCAGTTTCAGAAATGAACTTGTGTGGAAGTGCTCAGTGTGAGAGAGAAGCTCCTGGGCAGAACAGCATAAAGTTATTTCTAAACAGCTTTTTTGTGTCAGGCTTTATTTTAGAGTTCTGATAAGCAGTCTGACCATGGGTATTGAAAGTGGTTTTTGAGGTCAAAAGCTGTCTGCTTCTCATGCTTGACCCCTTTCCTTCTGTTTTCATGATGCCTCTGCACTTTTTTCTTTTTGTTTTTCAGTCAGTAGCTTTAAATATATAGTTTACCAGAGTAGTTAGTTTGTCTGTATTAAGATCTTCATCCTGGTTGTCCTCCTTCTATTCTCAATTGCTCTAGATTGGGAATCAGTTTTAGTTATCAGCTATTCTAAAACTTTCTTAAATTACATGATAAAGAGAGGCAGATTTTTTAAAATATATCTACATCTTCAGTTATATTTACTGTGTCAAACTTGAACTGAAGCACATCTTTTCAAATACGCTTTTTAAAAAGAAAAAAGATAAAATTATTTGATTTGGAAGGGACTTGAAAGATAACCTGTTCCAACCCCCTGCTAGAGGCAGAGATACCTTTCACTGAACCAGGTTGCTCATAACTCCATCCAGGCTGACTTTGAACACTTCAGGGGTGGGGCAGCCACAGCTTCTCTGGGCAACCTGTGCCATTGCCTCAGCACCTTCACATTGAGTAATTTCTTGATAATAGCCAATCTAAGCCAACCCCCTTTCTGTTTAAAGACATTCCCCCCTTTTCTTGTCACTACCTGCCCTTGTAAGAAATAATTTTCCAGGTTTCTTTTAGCCCCTTTGGGTGCTGGAAGGGGCTCTAAAGTCTCCCCAGAGCCTTCTCTTCTCCAGGCTGAATAAAATGAAAGTAGAAACACAATTTCAGTTCAATAAGATGTATAAGCCAATGTTAATTTTAGTTATTTTATTTTACAAACAGATATTTTCTCTTAGATATGGTGGAGGCGCCTGCTTCGAACATTGGGGCAGTATGAAATTTACTGTCAGGATAGAACTGGCAACAGCCAAAATGGATAATGTAATAGGAAATTCAAGGGAAGATGAAACCCAAGTGAGATGGCTTAAAATGTCATTCCTATATACATATTTTTGTAAAGTTACTAGTCTTCTCTGGCATGGTATCATTACAATATACTTCAGTATGGAACTACTTAAGAATAGTTGTCTGCAGTAGTAGTTCTCTGTGGTCTTTTTCCCATCACATGAAATTTCTCAATATAAATGTTTTAGCATTTCTTTTTTCCTCTTGCTTGTAGCAACGGGTGATGACATGCTTCCGAGCATGGGAAGACTGGGCAATCTATCCAGAACCATTTCTGATCAAACTACAGAATATTTTCTTGGGACTTGTAAATATCATGGAAGATAAAGAAACAGAGGTAAGTGACCTCAGATGCTTGCAGATGGCAGGGAAAAAATGTGTTAATATAAAATAGAGCTGGCAAGGATTATTTTGCTCTCTTTTGGGGTGAATAAACCTTTCTTTCTTCCAAGTCCTTGCTCCTAAATAGAGGTGTAACATATTTTCAAAAGCAAATACTGTGTATTGTTCATGTGTTTCTTGCTTGTAGATTAGGTGCTGTGGTGGTGTTACATTGTGAAAGTGTTTCAGAGCAAAGACTAGTACAGAATGATAGTTATTACCTTTGTGCTGGAAATGCTCTTTAATACCTGTCCCTGAATTCTGAGTGGAGTTTCAGGCATTGTCACTGTGTGGAAAGACGCCTTTCAGAGCAGTGGGAGGGAAGCCTGCAGTATAATTTAACTAAAGCTGATTTCTTGGAGTGGAAAATCAGGGTGAACACACACATATGAAGGACAGTGCCTGTACCTAACAAGTTAGAATACACAGCTGTATTTATAATTTGTGATTTCCTTAAATTGATGTTCCTGCTAAATAGTCTGTTTGTGTTAGTTGTTCATTTTACTGGTCTTGGGGAAAATTTCTTATCAAGGAAGTATGATTTATCTGACTCTAATTGACTGATTTTGAGATAAACTTCAACTTAATAGCTCTACTTTTGAATATAGGTATTGGAAAGCTTCCAGTACATTGTGGACAAATTCCAAGTTCTTGCCTATAATTTCTGATAGGAAGATATCGTTGTGTTATTGCCTCTACAATAAGCAACTATACTTCTTAGCAAAAATTGTTGAAGTAGATATTTTGGAGGTTTTGGTATTTATAAAAGTGCTTCTTTAAAAAGCAATTATTTGATAGTTGGAGAAGTAAAAAAAAGCAGTGTAGATTTGTACTTGAAATAATGACATATTATTTGCTTTCAGGAAGTACCAGATGATCTTGATGGTGCTCCCATTGAGGAAGAGCTCGATGGTGCTCCACTAGAAGATGTGGACGGAATTCCTATTGATGCTGCTCCTATTGACGATCTGGATGGAGTCCCAATTAAATCACTGGATGATGATCTTGATGGAGTTCCTTGTACGAAATATTTCAACTTTCAGATTGATTCTTCAGTCTTGGATCTTTTCTTCCTGTGTAGTTTTTAGAAATACAGCCTATAATTGATCTGGCATGTAGTTTTGTAAAGTGTTGATTAGTTTCAACATGCTCTACTGCCTTTAGATAGTAATTGCTTCAGAAGCACAGGAGGTGTTTGCTGATGTTACACGTCAGGATCTAAACCCTGTTTTCTTTGCTTTGCAAATACTAAGATTGTATAATCTGTTTCATTGTTTAATTCTGTTATCTTAGTACTTTTTGGTTTCAGCTTCTGAATGCTTTGTAAGTTATTTTTCTGTGTCTCTTTTTTCACCAGTGGATACAACTGAAGACTCAAAAAAGAATGAGCCTATATTTAAAGTTGCCCCTTCAAAGTGGGAAGCAGTGGATGAATCGGAACTGGAAGCTCAAGGTTAGTTCTGAAAGTATCTTTTCTGAAGTCAACTCAAAGCATAATGTCACTTATGTAATGGCTTTTTTCAGCTGATCTGTGCTAAAATGCTAATAGGATTCATGTTGTAACATAGCAGGATTTTCTGTTGTAACTTGTTCACTGAATTTTTAATCAAAATGAAAATAGTGTGTTCCATTATGGTTATTGTACTTCGATAACCTATCAACCTTTAAAAGTAATTTCCAGTTTATTGAGAAAAAATACTGAAAACAAACAAAAAGAAATCTGGGTATGTGCCTGGCAGTCTTTTTAAATCTTGGTTTAAAACACAGTATTTCACAAACTGACAAATACTTGTCTGCTTTTGAAGGATTTACTGCAATATGATATGCAGTGTGAGTGAATAGCTCTGTGAATAGTAAATATTCCGATAATGGGCTAGTTGAATATTTCTGTGAAATAGAAAGTCTGTATTTAGTGTTAGATGCTGGTAAATTTTACCACATTTTAATTCTTATTATATGTTGCATCCTATATATCTTAGTATAATTATATTACAAATACTAATTTTCAGATTAAATGGTAGCTTTTTTGTTGCTAAAATTATCCTACTGTCTCTTCTAGCCGTTACTACTTCTAAGTGGGAGCTTTTTGACCAACATGAAGAATCTGAGGAGGAGGAAATTCAAAAGTAAATACTTTTTCATTCTAATTAAATAATTTTATGTATCCAAGGTTGAGTGTCTTTGCAACTCGTTATAAGATATATATGTTATTTACTACATGAGTAGAACAAAAAAGACATTTTGAAAGTAGGAAAATAAGAAAATGCAGAAAACTCAGGATTTTAGTGCAGCATGCTTTCAGCCCCCATGATTTTTTCTAACATGATAAATTACATCTTTTGGTAGAGTTGTTGACTATAATATTTGAATTTATGCTGATTTGAGAATTCAGCATCAAATAATAAGAACTAAGGTAGTAGTAAGGAAATCTTGCTGTCAGATATATATGAATGAATCTAAACCTCTGCCTTCTGCTGCTGAGATGAACACAGTGAGTCATGTTCTGAGGTGTTTCATTGGATGCTGATAGGCTCCATGCCAGCAGACGCTGGTTTTGAGTTGTCATTTACTTTGCTCTTCAGGCAGCTGAGAGGGTCTTTTAGTTAATGCTGCAAATACTTCCTGCATTGCATGGAGTCCTGCAGCACTCTAGTGGCCAGCCTGGGAATATAATTTTGGGTATCTGCCATCTCTCAGGTTTATCTCCCAAAAGCAAAAGCAGTAAATATTGTTCTTCTATTAAACTTAATATACCATTACAGCACTTAGAGCTTCTGCTGAGGGAGTGGGTTTCCTTTTGTAGCTGAGATAGATATGTATTTGATGACTGTAAATTTCATTAATTCTTCTGCACTCTGTTTCTATGAGAAGTGTAAATTGTGTGAGTAATAAAAACAGTTTAATTAAATGAGAAAGGTCTGTCTCACAGAGGGAGACTGATTTGTAGCTGCAGACTTAGGTAATTTAACAGATTTCAAAACTAGTAACTAATCCTAAAAACTAAGTAAGAGAAATAGTATATTTCATATATACTTAAGACATCTGTGACATCTTAGTTAATTCTGTATGTTTTTTGTAAAGTCAAGAAGAAGAAAGTGAAGATGAAGAAGACACACAGAGTTCTAAGTCAGAAGAACAACACATGTATTCCAATCCTATCAAAGAGGAAATGCCTGAATCCAAGTCATCAGTCAAATACTCAGAAATGAGTGAAGAAAAGCGTGCCAAACTCAGAGAGATAGAGGTGAGCATGGGGTGTTTTGTGCCACCCTTCTATACCTTTCCAGTCCTCAGCCCACCCTGAGTTCTCTACATACAATTGGGAGTTATTTCTACATACGATTGGGAGTTATTTTATTTATTATAGTCCTATGATATAGTGGGGTTTTGTTGTATTCCGGTGTATTTTTGTAAAGGTTTGTTGTTTACACGCTTACCTTGCCTGGTTTTTACATTTAAAATAATGGAGGAAAAAAGAAAAATAGAGTCAGGGCATATTGCCTGTTGAGAATGACTGTTCTTTTTCAGTGTTCTGTTCCTGTACCACTGTAGCTTTAGATCACTTAGATGCCCTTACACTTTCCTCCCCTTGGAAAATTAACTTTTCAGATTAACTTTTGGATGTGGCCTTAGTCCTCTACCTTTCTTGTTTTCTCTGTTTCTTGCCTTGAAGTGTCTCTTTTCACTGTCTCAGCCATCAAACAAAGAAGTAGCTACAGCTAACCCACATAGTCGTGGAGTTGGAGCTATTTCAGTTGAAGCCCTACGTGCAGTTCATAGGGCTCCCTGGTTCTTCTCTCCTTTCTCCAAGCCCAGGTGTTAGTGTAGCTGTTAAGCTTAATCAGCAGAGGTTGTTATGGCTTTGTTCTGGCTTCTGAGCTTGTGCTTGACTTGAGAAGGTAACTATTACTGGAATTTAGCATGAGCTTTGTGTAGAAGTGAAGCCTTTCTGACATAAACTGCCATGTAAAATCAGGTTTAAAATTGTATGTGACTTCCTGGCTTGTATCCAATATTCAGACCTAGGGGTACATTGAATACATTGTAGCTTCTGTTCATTGCATTAAAATGATATTAAGAAGTTGCTAAATGGTTATTGCAGTTGTAGCATCTCCAAGTGACAGGTTATAAGCTGGGTGATGTTTTGAAGGTGGAATTGTGGCTGCCTGCCTGTTCATGCAATACTGTGTTAATTAGCTAAAATCAGACATTAGCAAAGTGCTGTAATATTCTTCTAAGATGTTCAGCCAATAATATTTTAGAATGTCACAAATGTTGTTTCTCTTAAATATGCCTCCTTTTAACTATTCAGGTTTTATTGAAATTAATAGACTCTCACTTAGAAATTTCTTGTTTTGCACAGCAGTTTGATAGTTCATGATACACAGCCATATTAAGTGAATAAATTCTGAATGTGAGAAGCTGAATGGGATTTATGTCTGACCTGACTCATGGTGGCAGTATCTTTGTAGAAAATACGTTATGTTAGACTAATGAAAGTACAAGTGAAACTAATTTTCATGTTGCTGTAATACTGACTGTAGCAGTTATGGAAGGAGCTCCTTTCAGACTGAGTATCTGTTTTACAGACATTATCTTGGCACTTGTGGAGGCAGATTAGGTAGAGATTTGCTTTAACCATTGTCAGTTTTACACTGCACAAGTGTTTTAAGTTCTTTCAGCACTGTATTCTGTCAGTAGAAGTTTTAGGTGGCAAACACTTGAGTTTTTCAAGTGCATGTTGCATTTTATTCTTTTTGATAAGTAAATTACCATTTTGGTTTCAGACTTTTGGAATTGCCAGAAGAGGAGAAAAATTGTTTCTTCTTTTGAGAACATTTCAGACACTATGTAGGAGTATTTAAAATTTTCCTCAAGTTTGTCATTGACAGGAAAGTACTCCCTGTACTACTTCAAAGCATTCACACTCATGGTTTCTTCTTAGTATGTATCCAATCCCTGCCAAAACTCACATCCATTATTAAATTTGAGGAAAGAAGCTGAGGAAAAAAACAACCAATTACCAACTTTAACAATTATGCCATCTAATATGCACTATAAAAAAATGTTGTGTAAAATATTTGGCAAAAAAATTAGTGAAGTCTAATTCTCCAGCTGCACAGTCTACATAGTGACTGCCAGAGAAGCTGAAAAACATTTTTTCATTCATTTTTTTGGAAATTCATTAATAAAGCAACAATTCTTTCACTTGGCACAGTTTGTAAATTAAGCTTGTTAGCTGGAAGGAGAAAGTGAAGTTAAGAAACAAACTTTGGCCTCAGCCATTAGACTGGTGCCATCAGAGGAGGCAAGTTTGTAACCTTTTGTTTGCTTCCCTCATGCCCCTGTTAATCCTTTTGAAGTGTGAATTCTTTACTGAACTTAGCAGGAGCAGTGACACTGAAGAACAGTGATTTCTTAACTGTTTTTTTAAGTGTGGAAAGACTGACAGTTTGCTTTATATTATAACTCAAATTTCAGAGTGATCTTCATGGTGCTTTGTGTGTCTTTCTTCTCCCCTGAGACATCTAAAAAAGGTGTATTCCTCTTTGTAAAGAGACCTTAAGTGCTCTGAAGTGGTAGGAAAAAAGGGAATTTTATTATTTAAATTGTTCATTAAGCATGTTCCCTTAGAGTGTAGATAAACTCACAGACAAAATGAAGCAGCATAGTCCTCTTTGGTCCTTTCTCTAGGGTATCTTAGTTCTGCCTCCACCTTGCTGCGCAAATTTTGGTAATCCTACTCCAAACAAAAATGCACAGCACGGGCTTCATGTGCAGTAGGAGGCAGGCTCATCACAAGTCCAGACATATCAGTGCTTCCAAAAGGGTTAAACAGGATTTTAGTCCTTTTTAGTAGCTGGCTTTACTCACCTTTGTTTTGGCCACCTGAGACCTCAAAGCATAGTTTGACTGAGGGAGGAGATCGCTGGTGTGGAGGGTTCCTGGGGAGTCTTTCTGCTGCTAGTCCCAGCTGCAGGATGGGTGGAGTTGGATCCTGTTACACCATCCTGTGGCTGTGCTCTGGCAGTGCCTCCCTGCCCCCTGCACAGATACTCCACACCAAACACCCCCTGCCCCCTCACGGTATTGAAAGTCCAATTCATTTTTCTACCAAGAGCCAAAGAGATTTTTCTGGCTGTCACAAAGGACAGGTGGTTGCCTTGTCAAGAAGTTCCATACAATTTCCATTATTCCTTTCTCTGGATTGTGGTGCTTAGTGTGCAGAATACTCAACTTTTGAGTATTTGTTTGTCAGGTCACAGGAGCTATCTGTAATCATCATTAGAACAAAATACAACCCTTTGGTTTTTGCAGTCTGTGGAGGTCTTTGTAGCTGCCTCATTTAAGGCTACTGCAAAATGCCATAAAGATACCCTATTAAATACCCTACTGCTTGTGGCTTAATAATAACAACAGATAAGACAAATTGGCTTTTGCTTAACCAATAGTTTCACCTTTATAGCAGTTGTTTATTTCAAGGTGATGACTACTCAGAAGATTCTGGTCTATTTTAAATGTTTGACTCTTTCTGTTTTGCACAAAGCCAAAAGCAAGGAATTGCTTAGCTCCAAGACACGTGGCATCCTGGGAGTGTGATGGAGCAGGCCAGAGGGCTCTATGGCAGAAGAGAGACTTTACATGTGTATGTCAGTGTGGCTGTTATCTGTTGTTGATAATACTGTAGCTGCAGAAATTCCACTACTCATAGACTTGGTGGAAAAATCAAGCTTTAAAAGAAATATTTTGCTCTACTTCTGGCAAAATCTGGGACTTGTGACAGCCATTGTTGGGGCAAGACTATTCTAAAGAAAACCAAAACACTTTGGTCTGTTTGGATGTCTGTCCTGTCTCTAATCAGTCTACACTGGAGTGCTTACATTACTTACCAAGCAGAAATTCCTATCTTTCATTAAGTGTGTAGTGATCAGCTTCTTAGTTCATCCTAACATGTAGCATGCAGCTAATTTATCTCAAATTAGTTATGTTTGAACATGGCCACTTTTAAGTTCAGAGGCTGTGCAACTGTGGAGTAACCTTTTGTGAAAAAGCCTTTTTGCACTGAAGACCCTATGCATGGACTCAGTATCAGCAGATTTGAAAACAAAGAACAGTTTTTGGGAGCAGATCAGTTTTAAGTGAGGGAGGCTGCAGACAGCAAATCTGTTGGTGTCTAAATGGAAAAAGCAGAGCTTTGGTTTGCAGCAGTCTGGTTTCCCCAAGCCACGGTAACAAAATGTTACCCCTTCATTTGGCTTGCTTGCTTCCTGGGTGGGCTGGAATCAAGGCTGGAATCAAGGCCTCAGCTTCTAGCTAAGGCTGAACCCTTTAAATGCTCAGATGGGTTCAAAGAGAGAGGGAGGAAGTCTCCAGATGGGAACCAAAAGACAAGAGGTTGCTGTGGCGTGTTTGTCTTGAGCTCATGGGAAGGAGCTCCTCGTTAGTGAGAAATGTGATCCTGCACTGGAGCATTAAGTTGGGATTGCTCACAGCAGCTCCAGTGGTACCTGACACTTCTGCGTTGCAGTCTCTGAACAGGGAACTCTGCTCTGGGAGGCTGCTCTGTCTAAGGAACTAGTATTGCAAAGTTTTGGCACAGGGATTTGAAAGATTTTCCCCTTCCATTTTATCATGCATATTACTGACTTAGGGGATTGTCCAGATAAAAGTTAATGTATTTATTCCTGAAAATGAACAGGCTTACCAGTTCTTGTCTGTTGAACAGGAATGGTTAAAGAATAACCAATGCAATGAGGATATATTAGTTCATTCTTAATGCAGGTTTACAAAGTGAAATGTTTACAAAATTAATCAATTAGATGCTTAAGCAGATTTAAGCCTAAGTATTAAAGATCTTTCTCTCCTGGGAGAGTGTCTTGAACTGTGTGATAGGAATATGAGCATCCTGTACTCTGCATGGAGAGATCATGAGAAGAGTGTTCACTATGGCCAGTGTACAATGAGCAGTGAAATGGTGAAGGGACATAACCAAGCATCTAAGTTCAAACAGTAATTCTGAGTGGTCATATTTTTTAGAGAATTCTTTTGTGGCCTTTGGAACTTTCTTACAGTGATGATGGATGAGAACTAATAGCAAAAGCCTCTATACGTGAAGGTGTAGGATGAACTGATCTGATTTATTGCTCACCTCTGCTGCGTGAGGAAACACCCTGATCCTGTGAGCTCTGACACTTGCTGATTTTTCCCTGACCCAATACATCTCACTCAGGGTGGGAAAGTTGACCTGGGAAGGCAGGTGAGCTTCTGGTGTATGGAAGGCTCAGCCAAACACTGCAGGTGGTGCAAGGGAAAGGTGGAAGGGGGACCCTGTGCTTGGAGTGCAGGAGTGGATGGAACTGCCGGATCTTTCTGTAGTGAGCTGTTGATACCATCGCAGCAGTTTGTAACACTGAGTCACCTTTCCAGGGGGTGCTCTCGTTTCCTCTGCCCACTGCATCTTTTAAAAGGAGTCAGTTTGCATGGGTTCAACGGGAGATACAGCAGTTGTGTGGAGGAGAAATCCATCTACGGGTGGTCTGTAAAAGACCACAGCTGTCTCAGGAAACCCCATGATCCTGCCATAGCTGGTGTCTGGGGAGGTGTTGAGTGAGATGTTACCACAGTGTGGCCTTTTCTACTTTTTCTCTTTTCAAGGCACCTGCTAATAACCACCTTCCGCCCCCCACTCCACCCACAGTTTCTGGAGGAGCTGATGCAAATAATTCCTCATGCCATTTTAAACTTCCTGCCAGCAGTGGCTTGTATGCCATTCATGTCAGCATTTTTTTGCATTCATTTAGCTTATTAAATCAGGTGAAGCCTGCTGTTTGGATTCCTAGTTTATCTTCATCTCAGGTTACTTTGGGCTATAGACTTAGGCTTCCTTGCTTTCAAAATATGATTAAACAGAGACTGTCACAGCTCTGTGGCTAAAAATGTAAAGAAACACATCTTATGAGGATGGAGGGTTTTTGTGGACTTGTGTTGGTTTTGGTTTTTGGTTTTGTTTTGGTTTGTTTTTTAAATTACATGGGTTATTTAGTTGGGAAAACAAAGTTAAAATCTTATGGGCATATTCATGCTATGACGGCCCAAGAGGCTTCCTGGATCAGCTAAGCCTCCCCTGTATTCCTCCTCTATGGTTTACTGAAGGTGCTGAGCAGCTGCTGACCTTGGAGTTTATGTGATGGTAGGGAATGGTATCCTGATTCCTTAGCAGAACAGGTGGTACACAGTGACACTGAGTATATGGTTCCAAAAGGTATTTCTGCCTTTGAAACTCTGCTTTTGAAGTGGGGGAAGAAAAACATGCCTTTATTGGAGATGGTATGTGACAAATGATGATGACAGTTTTCCATTGGCTGAATTGTCAGAAAAAATGCTCAACTGCAGGTAGAGCAGGCTCTGTAAGTAGGGGAGGAAAGCAGAACAATTGACACAAGATTACTGTGGTATGAGATAACAGTGCTTTTTTAAAATTTTATTTCTTTTTCCCCCAAAGCAAGTTGTTCCCTTATATTTGAGACTAAAATGGAAAATGTGATGTTAGCATAAGCTCTATAACTGAAGGGAAAGTGGATCTTGTTCAAAATAGTGTTATCATTGCTTGGGTTTTATGTTTCTTAACATACTCATGATCAGTTTATGATACCTTTCCTTTCTGTCAGTAATTGGAAGGGCTGATTAGATCCAGTCTGCTGGATTTTTGAGAGGGAAGAAAAAACTGTAGATTTTGATTTTGTGACTACTTCATATTAAGGAATTGAGGACCTGGAGGATAAGAATCCTTTCAGTTAATCAAAATGGACACAGTTACAAAGTCTTTTCCTTTGCATGTTTTCAGTCTGGAAGAATGAATTATTTTTAAAGAGAAAACAACTTTGTGTGTTTGCTAAAAATAAAAGCTCGAACACAGAAAAAATCTGCTCATATATAGAATGTTGTTGTTGGAATAGGATGTGCAGGAGGGTCAGAGCATGAACATTTGGAAGAGGGCTGACAAATACAACCTGAATTATTACCAAGCTCTTCCCTCCTTCCCCAAAAAAGGGACACCTTCTCCTCCAAAAATACTGAATGACTGTTTGTACAAGAACTTGTCACTAGGAAGAAAGAACTGACAAATGATACGAGATGTGAGTGAAGTTTCATGATGTGAATCAATTTGGAGAAGGTTTTAGTTCATCTAGACAAAAAAAAACCAAAAAACCAAAACAACAACAACAACAAAACTACAAACAAACAAACAAAAACCAAACAAACCAAAACAACCCACCAAAAAAAAAAAAAACCCACATGGAGAAATTCTGACATTTGCTTAACTTTGTCACTCTGTCAGGGATACCGCAGCAAATTTAGTGTTACATTTAGCAGCACTTGGGAACTGAATTCAGTTGCTAAGCTTGTTAGCACATTAAAAAGTATTATGTTAGTAAAAATCAGTTCTTTCAAATCAGCCGCTCTGTGCAAACAACCCTGAAGAGGAGGTGCATTGTTTTATGTCCTAATTATGTCAGTCACTTGATTTTAACATTCAGGGTTACATGGAAAAAAAGGCAGTTTCCAAAGGAAACTTTGAAGTAGACAAGAGAAGTTGAAAGAATATATTGACACCTGCAGTAAATTATTTCATTTTGAAAGGAAAAAAAAAAAAAAAAACAACCAGATAATGACCCAAGAAATACAAGGGTGCAGTGTACTAATGATGGGAACAGAATTTAGTAGAATAACAGAAAAAATTTCTTCTATTTTTAGTTCTCACCATGTCTGTAAACAACTGCAGGTGCCTGCAGATGAGTTTGTGGTTTTGTTACTTTGATCCAGTTAAAATAAATTTAGTATCTCTGTGCACAAGCTTGTATAGAAGGAATGAAGAATACAGATGATATGTAATGGAAATTTCATTTTCAGCCACCTGCCCAACTGGAGAATAATAAGTCAAATAATCTAATGGTCAGTATTATTTTCACAGCTTAAGGTGATGAAGTTTCAGGATGAGTTAGAGTCTGGGAAAAGACCCAAGAAGCCAGGCCAGAGTTTTCAGGAACAGGTTGAACACTATAGAGACAAGCTGCTCCAGAGGGTAAGAACTATTCTTTATGTTTGCCTTCTATTGAGTTTATTGAATGTAAGGTGGCTTTAAACATAACAACACATGGTTCCTGTTAAAATACTGCTGTAATATCACTCTCCATGTCTAAGTCCCAGTGCTCTCTGCAGAATACATACAGTCTCCTTTATTAATCCCTGTAGTGTTTCCCACTGCACAGCTGGATATCACAGCCTGTATAGAATCCTTAGAGACCACTCCTGCATCTCCTGCATGAAGCAAACTGTTAGGTGTGGGAGAGGAAAGGGACAGCTCTCAATTGAAGAGGTTCATCAGACTTCTCATTTTGCTTTTAGTAATTGATGTGTTGCATTAAAAGCTTCCCAAGGAAGGGAGAAAATAGTTTAAAGCAGCAAATCTGTTTCTGATTCTCCAGTGTCTAAGCTTCCTGAATAATTTCAGCTCATCCATTCACCCAAATGTGACTAATTCTGTACCATGACCATTTTTAGAAGACCTCTCTGACTATGAAGTCAGAGTGATTTTAAAAGTTAACATATTATATGTAATACGATGTGATCTCAAACCTTTGAAACATAATGAAGAAACAACCTCTTTGGGCATTGCATATAGTGAGGGAGGATAAATGACAGTTGCTTTTCTCATCTGGTTTTACAGCCTGACAGATCATTGATGGAATTAGGTACCCGTGCAGTTCTTTGGAAGCTAAATACAAATAAGCAGTTTCCACCAGGGGTTTTTCTGTCACTTGTTATTTGCATTATTTGGTGCTCAATATCTGACTAATTCACAGTACCTTGAAGAAAAAGACTTTAAAAATTAGGTAAACTGATCCCTAAAGGAGATGAAGACATTGGAGGTTGATGTTTGCAGTTCAGACATTATAAGGCTTTTATAATTTTCTTTCTAAATGTAGTTATATTGTAAAACTTTACACTTTCTTGGTGTTTTCTATAAAAGAAATTATCTGTACAGTAAGCACAGAATGCTTAGTGAGACAGTAGCTTAAACAAACAGAAATTGATGATAACAGTCCTGATAAAATTTTAGATGTCTTGTGTTGAATTAGTTCAACCAGCTCACAATATTTTGGATTTTTAATTGTCTCCTTCACTTCCAAGAAAGAAAGAAATATTTAATGATATTTATAACCATTCTTTAAAACAATAGTAACTGTTAAGAGAATAACTTAATCTTTTGCTTTAATGCCAAAATGAAGTTAGTTTTTCTAACAATAATGTAATACTGATCCTGATTACATTTCCCATGAACTTGGTGGCTGGTTGTTCTTTTTTATCAAACTTACAATAAGCTTTCCAAGAGTAATTTCCCGGCAGCATTGTATATTGTTTAGAGACTAGAAACTTAGAACTATTCAAAATACTATTTATTCTTATTTATCAAGATGAAATACGTAGTTATGCTTTCAAATAAACCTGTCACATCTTGAGAGGGCAGTTTTTTTAGAGATAACTAACAGCATTTTGTAAGAATAGGTGTAAGGATAAGGGCACTTGAAGGTTTTACTGCTAAGCCTTCCTTGTAAAAAGAACGTAAGACTAGATGAGGATAAATGTCGTGGTATTTCCTGCACTTAGGTTGCCTCCTCCTACTGTTTTTCTTTTTTTTCCCACCATCCCTACTTTCTTCCATTTAGCTAAATCACCCCTTCTATATCTTCTTTATGGGGTAAGCAAGGAATATCTGTTTATTTTTTGCCATGGAATTGATTTTTTAAAATGAATGATCAGTACTAAAAACCACAGCATCTGATCTCTGTGTTCAGACTTGCTGATAAGGTTTATTTTTGTATAGTTAATTTCCTATTTGACAGACAGACTTTGTGCTCAGGGTATATATTTCTTTTCAAAATGGTCCTGTTGATACCTATAAATGGACTATAGTTGTTTGGTTTTGACAGAGTAGATGTTATTGCAGAATCTTGTTTGTATTTTTGTTTTGTCTTTAGATAACTTCCAGCTATGAGAGTATATAAATTTTCAGATTGATTAATCTGGATGATTGCACATATTTAAAGTAGAAGGAGGTTCCTGGTATTCTTCCTGTTTAGTTCAGAAAATGTATTACAGCTGTAATATTTCCCTGAAATTTGTAACATTGAAGACTATTAATTTCCAGTTAGATACTCAGGTTTTCTCACACAGGGTGATATCCCTCATGTTTTGGTTACATTTACTTGTAACATTTACTGTTACAGTAAATGTTTGTGCTGTGTCCCAAGCAGGAGGAAAGGCCTGAAGAGCTGGGAGGGTGTGACCATTAGTTCAGATCATGTGCTGTGTTCCATCAGTGTTCACTGCTTTTGTGCTGTTTGTCATTAGCTTGATTGCCTCTAATAATTAATCATACCTTATCTGAAATAATTTTGCTTCTAATAATCTAGGAAAAAGAAAAAGAGATGGAAAGAGAACGGGATAGAGACAAAAAGGACAAGGAAAAGTCTGAGACCAGGTCCAAAGATAAGAAGGAAAAAGAGGAATGTACACCAACACGAAAAGAGAGGTATGGCTTTCCTTGGACTAAAGTGGATGGGAGGAAAACCCTTACAAGTATCTTTGCAGGCAGTGGCAGCCTTAAAATTATCTGTATCACACATCTGATTTTAAAAGAAAAACACAGAACCACCCAACAAAACAAAAAACCAAAACCCATGCTTTGTCTATTAAAACATTCTCCAAAACGTTAAAGGAATTGTCGTTTTTACCCTGCCCCAAATGAGGTACCACTTCCCTTTGAACAGAGTTGCTCTTTGGCTCATTTATGCCCTGGGAAAGCATGGTAAAATGATTGCCAGTTGCAAATGGGGTTAACTGTCTTGTAGCAGAGAATTGCCTGCAGTGCCTCAGTCAGAGTACTGTCCAGAGGACAGGCCACAGATGATATGCTGTGGTTTCAGTGTTACTCCTCTCAGTGCAGATCTGAACAGCTGGGTTTGGGAGAGCTCGTTGCACACTGGTCTTCTGATGCTTGCATAGCCAAACTCAGCAGTGCTTCTAAGTGTAGCTATGGTAAAAAGCTCCTTGCTTTCCAGGGAGCTGTGACAGAATGTGTTTACCATTCTACCATCATTATTACCAAATGACTCACTGGCCTTAATTTTTTTCAAGCAGAGAAAATCTGTTGCACATATTAAACCTGTTTTTTTGTTTTAATAATAAAAAGCCTACAATACTTAATTACTTACAAGTAACTGACATGGCATTGGCTAAAGCAAATGCCTGCAGAGAGGAGCAGATGTTCTGACTGTGTGTTCTCCCTCCCGTGTGCGTGGCTGCCCGTGCCAGGAAAAGGCGGCACAGCGCTTCCCCCAGCCCGTCCCGCAGCAGCGGCAGCCGCCGGGCCAAGTCGCCCTCGCCCAAATCCGAGCGCTCCGAGCGCTCCCACAAGGAGAGCTCCCGCTCCCGCTCCTCACACAAAGATTCTCCCAGAGATGTCAGTAAAAAAGGCAAAAGGTGAGCTGGTATCTTCTCTGTTTCAGGAAGCTGCTGGGTGTGTTTGGCTGGGGTTTGGGCAGGGGAGGTGTTTCAGCAGAGCACATTTGAGACTCGGGTCTCTCACAGTACTCTGTAGTGCGTGTTCCTCCTTAATACCCTTGAGCACTGGGGTTGGAAGTTCACACAGCCTCCTGCCCTGATAATCAGCTCCAGACTCTGCTCTGCTGTGGTTTTGTTTACCTGTTTACTGGTGATTTTAAGAAATGCTGCTTTAAACTAAAGCACCTTGCTGCTTTCTTACCTTTTTATTTTCAAAGGATAAGTGTTCTGTTGTCCTAAAATTTCTGTAGCCCTTCTCTAGTACCTCTCAAATTAGTGACCATGCAGCCTTTCACCCATGATTAACTTACATGAAGTTCCTCACTCCCATAGTTTGTTTTTTAAGGGAAAAAAAGTCAGATACTGTTTACAGGGTTTTGTTTCCAAACTAGGTATTTCCTAAACTGCACTCTGACACAAATATTTGTATTTAGTTAATGTTAAACTTGAGGTGAAATTTTATTATTCTGCTAATGCTGCTGCAACTTGGAAGTTCACCTTCCACTTCTTTTGGAGGTATAGAATATCTTACTGATCTAAAATTCCTCGGTCAGGCTGAGGAATACTCTTTTGATGGTGTTGAAAAAATCATAGCACATAACTACAGTATTCTTGTGCTTATATAAATAAGGATTTCAATTAAAAGTAGCAAAGTAGTTGAGATTTTTTTTTAGAATTTATATGATGCTCATTCATTATCTTTGATCAATGTATTAGGTGTGGGTTAGATGACAGTAAATTTATTCGGTGTCCCTTCTTTTTCTGTGGGGCTTCATCACAATCTGAACATGCTTGATGAGAATCAAAAGTATTTCACTGTAACACAATTGAACATAGTTTTTAATTTCTGCATGGACATAGGCTACAATTCATACAAGAGCCAAGCTGGTTGAGACTTATGTGAAAGGCTGTGAATTCCTGATGTGGGTTTAAGGACATGAGTGTGTGTTATTTTTCATTTGAGTTCTAAGCACTGAAGTTAAGCCCAACATACTCTCAAAACCGTATAATGCAAAAATGGCCTTTTTCTCAACAGCAAGATATAATCCTGTTACTTTTGTTATTAGGGAAAATGTTATCTAGCTCATTTGGCTCAATAAATGAATACAAATAACTTCAGAAAAAGGTGCTTTTCTCTATTAATATTTGACTTTTTTTTTTTTTTTGGTAAGGTCGCCATCTGGCTCCAGGACACCCAAAAGATCAAGAAGATCACGATCCAGATCCCCTAAAAAGTCAGGGAAAAAATCCAGGTCTCAGTCCCGTTCTCCTCACAGATCTCACAAGAAGTCAAAGAAAAGCAAACACTGACAATGTTAATATTTTTTATGATGCTGTCACTTACTGGAAATGCGGTTTTGTTTTGTGCCTGAACAGTCTGTTTAAAAACAAAAAAGCATTCCTGATTATTTTTTTTTTTTGTGAATGCACGTGTATACTCATGAGTATCGGCATCTGTAGACCTGTCATTGTTTTATATTGTACAAAATATCTTCATTGTGACTATTTCCCAAAAGAAACATTTTTGTGTTTAGAAGTTTCATCAGAAATGTGTGTAACTGATCTGCTGGCAGTAGTGATATTTTGTTTTTAGAATGTTGTGACATAGCAGAAATAACCCAAACGTTCCCCCTTTTTGTAGCTTTGACAATTTGAATTAGATTTCAAATAAAATCTGAACAGAAAATGAAGATGTTGTTTTCTTGCCCCACTGGTGATGCAGATCCCAAAGGGAGTGCAGAGTGTGTTTGACAGAACTGTGTATTTCAGACAGACTACTGTGCTGGATGGTTCAGTGCAGCGTGGCTCTGTTCTGTTCTCACTGCTTTGACTGTCCAGATACAGGCACCTTCTGAATCCAGTGGATGGGGTTTCTTCCCTGCTGTGGGATTATACTGTCAGAAGAGTCGAACAGTCTGGTACCTACCCTGATAAGCTTTACAGGTAAATCTTTGCTTCCTATGTCTGCATTTCCATCACAGGGAATATTTATAACACCACTGTAATGTTGTTGTTCATTTTTACAAAAGGGCCTCTGCAATGACACATCCTCTGGGGGCGTGTGTGTAGCATATGTGTGATGTCTCAGTAACAAGCCACCTCTGTGGCACACATGAGGACAGCAGGCCCGAGGCTCTGTGATTTCTTACATATAGATACAATAATTGCAGCCTTCAGTACACTCTTGTTTTCTAAAACTGATTTTTCCTGCAAAAGGACAGCTTTTACATTATTTTACTGAATTTATTCCTCTGTTGTGAAAATTCTTCAAGATGGGAAAAATTAAATTTTACTACATATTTATTAATATTTTTGATTCAAGAAGCTGTTTAACTTCTTTTTTTCATGTTAGGCTTTCCCTTCTCCAAACCTGTTCTGTGTGTTAGGCATTGATGTGGCTTAAATTGCATCACCTCACCATGCAACCTTTCTGTGGGTGGGAGAGGGGGAGGGACGAGAAACGGGGAGGTTTCAGTGTTTATACTTGGAGGTGTGGGGAGATGGAAATAAAAATATAAAATCAAAAGGGATCTGGCCTCTTGTGGACTGTTTATAAAAGCCAAAGCTGTGCTTAGCTGCAGGCGCAGAGTGCTGGATAATGGCCTGCTGTTACACTGCTGGTACATTGGTGTATCCACAGGCTTCACACAGAAATTTGTAAATGTGTTGGGGAAAACCTGTTGGACATGTTAATAGCCTCACTGGCTGCACTTCCAGAAGCAGGATCTAAAAGGTCTTACCAAAAAAAAAAAAAAATATTTTCTCTCCTTTTTTCCTGATGAGAGACATTGTTATAAGATTTTGTAAATTGTTGCATGTGTGAGAATTAGTGGTGAATTCTCTTTGCTAATGAGAACTCTGCAGTGATCTGGAACACTGAAAATATTAAGAGTGCATGCGTACTGTAAAGACTTTCTTAGAATGAATATTGAATAGATGCATTGGTAATGAGGAAAGAGTACACATTTTATCTGTTTGTAATAAATTTTAAAGAATCTGTTTTAGAAATATGCAGAGTTTATTTTTTGTATTTTTTTCCTCCCTGTAACATAAGGTGTTTCAGGATAGGATTCAACAGAGATTTTGTTTGCTAAACTATTATAAACCAATTAATTTTTTTTTCTTAAATGCTTTGTATTTATACCTGGCACAGACCAGATGAGGCTTTCTAGAGAGAAAAGTAGGTACTGAAATCAGTTGGGGACAGGGAGAATCCTAACTGTGCAGTGGGAAGATGATCACTTCAGATCCAATTAACTTCTTCATTACTTTTATCTTGTAGCTGTTTATAGATGGAGGAGTGATAAATGTCAGTGTTCTGGGTCAAGTGGGACTAAAGATGCTTTGCCACAGGAGTATTTTATCTCTAGAATCAATTGTATATTTCATTTAATAGCTAAAAACCCTCAGGGTAGAAAATCACTTAGCATTTCAGGTACTTTTCAATAATTAATTTTCATTTCAGCTTTTACAAAATTCTCATCAGTGATTATAGAAGGCTTAAGCCAAGTAGCAAGAGAGCTAAAGGAGCACACCTATTAGAGTTTATTTTGTAACTCTCTATTGTGCAATGCCTTTTTCAGTTTCTGTTCTCTAAATACCATTGCCATACCTCTTGTTCTTTGCTTCATGTCCTGGGCTCTAAAACAGCTGATCTTACCCAATAGTCTCTTAAGAGCAATTAAGAATCTGTATCTTTTACTGGATTACCTGGGCTTTTTTGCCCTGTAGAAAAGAGTATCTTTTGATCCTGCTTAATTTCCTCATGCTTTTGTACTTTTGGTTATAGCTTGGCTTTTCCACAAAGAGAAGCGGGAAGGGCGGGGGGGCATCTGCTAACAGATATTTTGTAAAAGATGCAAAGTATTATTGAAGACTTAAAAATCAGGCTGCTTATGAAATTAATTTTTCTTTAGGTCACGTTGCAGTGACAAGGTACAGTTGCCATGTGCCATTACTATGTGACTTGTGTTTCTGCAGCATTTTGGGGGGAAGTGCTGAGTGGGTAATGTAAATAACTGATCTGGGATTCAGGAAGTAACATTCAGATGAAGCCTTGTGAAATGAAGTCCTGTTCTGAGGAGGTGTGGTCCTGTGTCTCCCGATGGTTTCTGTGGTTGTAGAGGAAGAGGGAACCCATTATCCTCTGAGACACGAGTGGGTAACAGGTCTCCTGCCCTGCCTTAGGGAAAGCAGATGGAAATGTTCATGCTTCAGTGTTTAAGCTTGTCCAAAGCAGAGAAACTGAGTGTAGCTTGCACAGCCTGGTTCTAGCCTGGCTGAGAGCCCCCGTGCAGCCTGGAACAGAGTGGGGTGTCCTTGGGAAGGGAATATCCCTGGTATGTGCCCAGATCTGTGCTGGACACTGCCATTCTGCTATTCTTGGTGGCTCTTGCCCTGCACTCCTGGACATCCCCACTCTTAGGGGAAGGCCTTCAAGGGATACAGCTGTGGCTGCTTTGAGCCAGTCCTGGCCCCAGGAGTGTCTGCACAAGGCTTGCTCAGGCTCAGTGCTGACCTGCGGGCCCTGTGCTGCTGCAGAAAGCTACATAGTACATAGAGCCTCCTTGCAACAACTAAAATCTTGCCTGTTACAGGAGTGTTTGTCTCTGAACTGCCTTTTTTAAACTCTGACTTCCTTTGACTTCCCTGTGCAACAGCTGCGTGTATTTTTTGTAATACTGTTTGAGGAGGAGTTGTTTCTGAACGTCAGTGTCAGGTTATTATTCAGACACTGTACATGTGCATTTGGTTCCCCCCACCTCCCCTTTGCAGGTTTTGAAGTGTAAGAATCAACAACCACTTAGGAACAGGGGTGACAAATCAATGTTTCCCAAAGCATGTATTTAGAATTGCAGCTATCCCTGATGTGGGTTCATCTGTCCCGGTGACATGAGAGCAAAGAGCTCGTGTAACACCTCAAAAACCAGAATCTTGGGATGAGAAAAGCAAGGTCAGCCACAAATGGCAAATCTGCTCTGACTAATCACTTGAGGCAGCTTGCTTGTGGGGTTTTCCTCCACAGGTATTGACAGTGCTTCGGTGGAATTAATGCTTTGAATAAATAAAAATGCAAAGCATTGCTGTATTTCTGCAGATGGACTAAGGTCTGAACTTGGTAGTTTTTAGATAGGTAGCTTGCTGCACATTTGTATGGCTGTGTGAAGAATTTGGGGTGGGAAGGTTTTCAGCTATTCTTGGTCTACCCTGAATACTTAAGGTGAATAATCTAGAGCAGAAAACAGCAACAGTGGCATAACCTAGATGAGGCTTTTAATTATCTTCTCTTAAAATCAAGCACCGTTCAGTATCAATTAAGCTACTCAGTAAACTGAGATTTATCAGATTACAAACATGATATTGTCAGTCTGAAAATTGTATCAGTTTTCTGAATATGGCTGCTGAGGTAATTTTATTAAAATAGCTCATAGTAGTATTTTAAAATTTCTTTTTCTCATTGCTGCATGTGCTGTTGCAATACTTCCATTACTTTGGTGGTTCTTGCTACTGCTGGAGCTGCTGCTCCTCAGTTTGTAAGCCACTATTGTAAGGATAACAACTAAAATACTAATTTAATTTTGTCCAAATCTCTTTCCCCTGTAGGATACAGAAGTCTTAAACAATTGCATACTGTTTTTTCCTCCACCTGCTTCTGTCTGTACAGTGTTGGCTTTCATGGGTGAGCCTGTGCCATTTGCCACTTCAGATGTCTGGTCTTGTGCTGGGATGTTCTACAGTGTAACTGTCATAAGCTGGAAAGTTTTCTGTTTGTGGTTGTTTAAAGAGGAAATGGTAGTTTCACATGGACTTTTTCGTCTTACTTGCTTTTGGGTTTGTATTTTATACAGAAAATTTTCCAATTGACATGGCAACAATAAAATTGTCAGTTTGTTGATTGCCAGAAATGGTTTTATTTTTAGCCTGGAAGAGAGCAATGTTCGTGCCTGTTATGCATGAACAGTTCCTTGGCCTCAGCAGCTCTTCTGCTGCTCGATGCTGTTCTGCCTGTGTTGTCCAGCCCTAATGGCTGCTGCCTTCCTCTGTCAACAGTGACCTCTGTGCTCCTCTAACTCATTAATGAGGCATGGGCTGCTCGATCTAGTTGTCTGTATAAATCTCTCTTGAACAAAGGAAACTCCCACTAGGGACTGCTGCTGGGCCAGGGAGATGATGAGCAGCTCGTTAGCACCGGCAGCGGTTTGCAGGAGGGCAGGGAGGGCATGGAGCCGGGTGGTGCTGTAGTGGCACCTTGAGCGCTGTGGCAGGGCCAGTGTCACACCTTGGTGCTGCTTTGGGGGCAGGTCCTGTTCCAGCCTTCCCTGTGCCTCCCGTTCTCTCCTTCTGTCCTTCCTGCTGCCTCGTTTGACAGCTTGCCTTGTGGAAGGGGTGAGTGGGCACAGGGCGGGCAGGCCCACGGGATGAGGTGCAGGGCAGGAAGGATGTGCAGAACCGGGGCCATCCCTTGGCAGCCGTGAGCTGTTACAGGCTGTGCCTCTCTCCTTCTCCCCTTTGCTCTAGGGACACTTGAACACAGCACTCAAACCTGAGAGGAGCAAATGCCTCCAAGATAAGTTAGGTTCTGCAAGATCTGTGAAAGATGAAAAAGAGGAAAGAGACCTCAGATGCCCCCACAAGATGGGAAAGGCTGGGGTATGAACTCTTGATGTTAGAGCCCAGAGTATTCCTTTGGGATAGATTACAAATCCCAGTTACTGAGATCTCTGCTTAGAGCTCAGAGTTCTTAAACACGGGATGTTTTGATATCCCTGGACCTCGCTCTGTTTTTACCCTTGTGTGGACTGGGGAACTTGCTGTATCTGTTGGCCTTAAATACAAACCATCAGTTTGACTCTTCAAGACCTTGTTAAGAGGCTGCCTGCAAGCAAGTGTGGAATGTGTTTCCTGAATCCTGGCCTCCTGAGGCTGGAGCTAGGTCTGAAATTAGAGCTTGTGTATGGTAACTATGCTTGTAGAGAGGTAAGCAAGGGGAAACGGTAAGTATAAGGTCTGTGCAAAGCTCTCAGAAATCTTTCACAGAAAGATTTAACCGGGCAGAATTTCTTAATTCTGTATGACAAATTGTTCTTGTTTTAAAATTTAGCTGGCGTGGGAAGAGGAGGGTGGAATTGATGCATACAGTTTGGATTTGTGGAAGATGGAGCAGCCTCTGCCCAGGATTGAACTCCAGGATCATTACCAGCAATCAGAATCATCACCAAAGCCATCACTGGGAGTAGAAACCAGTTTTCATCTTTTTTGAGCCATGCTAAAGAGGTACAGCTCTGGTGTTTCAGGCATGGTTTAGCCAAATGTTTTCACCTGCTAGATTCTGCTAGAGCAAACATTGACCACATTATTGCAAATAGAAACTCAGGAAGGCAGAGGTGAATCTTCTGAAGTTATTATGGTTAGAGGTTTGCACTGCAGCTGATACTGGGCATTTTCACCATGAAGTCTGCATCTCTTGGATTGCTGGTGATTTTTTTTTTTTTCAGGCATTTCAGGTTATCTTCCCTGTCCTATGAGAAAAGAGCAGTCTGCTGATTAACTGAATGGAGACTTCTGCTTTGGGCAAATTCTGGAAAAAAATTTGCTATAAACTTTTAGACATGAGACTGGAATTGGATTCTGACCATTGTGTGAACTGCAGGTCTGGAGATTCTCATCCTCTGTTTTTGCACAGGGTAATTATACTAAACAAATAAATAAACAGAGAGAAAGAAAGAAGATAAGTTTGTAATAAAGCCTGATTTCTAGGCAGTTTCACCAGAGAAAACTCATCTTTCATGCCAGCCTGCAGGAAGTCTTCACTGTGGTATGGAGTAGAAATATGAAAATGCTACAGGTAGTGTGTCCCTTTTTCTCAAATCCTTGGGATTTTCAAGAGTAATTAGCAAATTATTTATGTTACTCTGAGTTTTGAAGAGATGCAAGAACCTTCCTAGACAGTCATATATAGCACAATGTATGTTATGAGAGAAACTGAATTCTCACTCTTTTGCCCAAAGCTCTGTGTTTGAATTTTTAGACAAGGATTGGCAACTCTCTTCCCTGGGATTTAAATTTGTCCAATCCACGGTCAAATGAGGACTGGCTATTTTGCTCTATCACCTGAGAGTTTAGATCCAAGGGAACATTGTTGTTTGGCTTCTGCCTGCTGCTCTCGGGGCAAGGAGAGGTAAGGGAGGTCCCTGGGACTGTGCAGCAGGAGGTGTGGGGTGCCAGGCTGAGCCCTGGGACAGGGATGCTATCCAGCCCCTGGGACAGGGATGTTACCCAGGGACAGGGCTGCCCTGAGCAGCTGAAGGCCTCCTGGGCACCCCAAGCTCTGGGGGTGAAGGGTGTTTGGGTCATGGATTTGGAGTTTAGAGATGCCCAAATGTGTGGGGCTGAGGTAGCTCGTAGGTGTGACCTGCTAAAAGTTTGGGAAAATTTGATGTGAAACAGTGCATTGCCCGTTGTTTTAAAGGTACATGGCTATAAAAGTAGAGTCTCTTCATTTCCTTTAGAACTTGAACCAGTTACACAATAGCCAAAAAAAATTTCTAATCTTAATAAAAGTCAAGTAGAGACTAATCTACACTGCAGTGTCCCCAGGACATTTGCAAAGTTCTGGAATTCCTTCAGCTGCACAAACAAAAATTTATAAATATTTATTGAAATGTAGCTTATTGAAAATGTCACCTGTGCAACTGGAAATGAACATGAAAGAGAAACTGGGGTGGCAGGGAACAGCTTGTTACAGACAGGTTGTCCACTTGGCTTTGTACTTCTGGTTTTTCAGTGGCTGCTTTAATTTTGGCCCCTGCCAGCTGCTTCTGCACACACAGTTCAGAAGGAACATCCAAGAGAAAATGGTTACTTTAGGAGGCAGATTGCAGCAGCTATCACTTAATGCAACGGCTGCTGAAGGATTCATCATTATTGGAAAAAAAGTGGGTTTTGAGGGAAATCAGCTGCCACTGCTGCGTGACATGTTGAATATGATGTTAAGATATGCACAATACTAAAAGGAAGGGTGCAAAATATAAACACCTGCAATTCTATATGCTACTGTAGAGATTCTTCTCACCTATCACCAGTGATGAGACTAAAATACAGTCTTAAACAAATTCCTAGGTTTCCCAAGTTTTGAGAGCTACTCAATTTTATAAAAATTTTGTTCACGTTTTGTGGTCTGTAATTTGTGCTTTAGTGTTAAGAATCTTACTTTTGGGCAATGTTTGAGGAATTCAGGATCTCTCTTTATCCTGAATTCAGGATCTCTATTTATCCTGAACAGATTAGGCTAGATACAGGACTATTTAATCAACACCCAGAACTTACCTCACACTAGGTTTATTACAGCATAAATCTCCATCTTTCAATTTCTTTTAAAAGATAAAACCTTGCTCAAGTTTGACTTAAGGAAAAACTTCTCCTTGTGCCCATTACATGCTTGTGAACATGAGAAAGGCAAATCTTAAAGCATGAAAAAATAGAATGTTGGGAAGTGTTCCAGTAAGGATGAAACCTTTTTCAGTCCCATTGCTTAAATGAAGGGATGTCATGGAGGGGATCTTGGAGAATTCTGACTGGGGCAGTATCACTTTAAGGGAGGAAGAAACTCAGCTAGTCAGGATTTGGGTTACCTAAATATTACATGTAAGATTCACAAACATAATTACTAAATATAAAATACTAAACTACCATAAAATATCTAAGTACTGAATGAAAACAAATTCCCCATATATTTTAAATTGGGGCGTTTTAATTGCAGGTACTTATCCCTCACACATTGCTGGCTGCAGAGTTTGAGGTAAATGCAGCCACCCTACTTCTATCTGAGTTTTGTAGTGTGTAACAATCTGCACTGGAAAAGGAGCATTCTCTTCTGCTCCTCAAAGCAAACTACATGTAATTGTCAAAAAGTAAAGCTGGCCTAGAAAGAAGTGTTGGGGCTTTGAATTTTACTTTTTGAATGATGAATTTTGTTTTTTGAAGAAAGGAAACTTTTTATTATTTGACATGGGTGATCTAGTATACTAAAATTAATGAGCCTAAAATAGATTGACATGAAGTAAAATAGAGGGTGGAAAATGTACACTGAAGCACCTGAATATATTTGTGAAGAACTGTATTTGTTCAGCTGCAGAATGTTCCTCTTTCACACACTTTCTGTGCCTCTTACTATTTTTTATACTTTGTGTTTCTTTGCCATATATGTTTCTGATGCTTTGCAACAGATGTACAAATGATTTAAAAAACTAACCAACCAAAGCTCCAATCTTGTGAATTGAAAGTTGGCTGTATAAATCTGTTCCATATAAAGTTATTCAATATTCATTGATATTGAATTATTCAAAGTGCTAACTTGACTATCAGGTCTGAAACTTCTGGGAAGATCAGATAAAGCAGCTGCACTGAACCCGATTGATTGCAGTTGTGTTGTGCGTGGGTACTTGGGTCCTCCTGCACAGCATAAATGCCTACACTGCTCCAGTTTTGAAAAGTAAGATTCTGTTCAGCAGCACGTAGGTCGAATTAAAGAGCTGCTGGCCTCGTGTTTTCCTCGTTGAGTTAGAGCAGTTTGATGAAGGCAGCGTTGCTTTCAGTTCTTCTGCACTCACTGATTCAGGGAGATGTAAACACTGTGTAGCAGCAGGGAAGGTGCAGAATCCAATTACAGCTTTTCATGTTTGGGTTTACTGATTAGTTTTACCATTTCAGATATTATACCTGCAGTTCATGTTTGCTTATCTTTATTTGTTACTTGCTAAATTTTAAATGCTGTGAGAACTGGAGCTGGCATTGTAGGTTTTTTGAGAAAAATTCATATCTCTCTTCAACCAAGTGAAATGGAAAGAAGGGATTAATTTGAACTTCATGGTATTGTAATGATTTTTTACTGCTATGAATTGGTTTTGCTCCCTGTAGTCTCTGTCCTTTATTGCATTAGTGCTGCAGAACAATAGTGGTGGGAGATACTGCTTTATGAACTCCAGCGTCTCAGTACTGCCATTGTCATTCATCATCTAATATAGGCTAATTGATGCTACTACAGACCATTCCAGAATGAAAAAGAAACATTTCTTCTTTAGCTAGGTGATGGTCACTTCATCTGTAGTGAGCACGGAAAGCCAAATAAATATTTGATGTGAAGCTTTATAAAAATATATTAAAAAAGCAAAAGTCTTGTTTTATGTGAGGAAATCTTGGATTAGAACTAAAGAATAAAGTAACTGCAAGAATTTTATGCTACAAGATGCTCCAGAAGGTAATTATTTTTCATTGTATGCTTTGTTTCAAGAGTTACAAGTCAATCGTTTTAAGTTAATCAGGTTTAAACTGCACATTTCTTTGCTAACTAGATACAAATAATTTGTACACAATGTGGCTTTAAAGACTTCCTCTGGAGCACTGCAGGGTAAAATGGCTTCCCCTTCCCCCTCACTTTGATGAGATAGAGACTTTTTCTTGAATATTTAATGGTTATTTGAAGTCTGCTATTAACAAATTACTTCTGTATGAAAAGTCACCGTGACATTTAAGCACTGCCGCCAGGGTCACTGGCAGCTCGTGGGACAGTTCTGAGTTGCCCTGTGTGCTTTGATGGCCGTGTCGCAGCCGGGGCGGCGGCTGAGGGTGGCACTGGTGTCGCACACCAGGGGAGCTCCCTGCTCCCATCCCGCTGCCACCCTGCCCTGACAAGGCTCGGAGAGGGGAGTCCTCCTGCTGCAGATCTTACCCTTCACTTTGAGCCTGGAAGGGGCTTAGAAGTTTTTCCAGAAAGGGAGCTTGGCTGTTAATATCCCTGCAGAAAACGTGGGAGGAGCATTGAAATGTTTTGAAAAGGGATACGACGATTGCTTACATATTTAGCTCCTTCACCCTCTTGTACTGTTTTCGTGCATTTATTGAATAGTGCGCTACCAGGCAAGACACACACTGGGTGAATTTGTGCTTTATCTGTTTTCTGAGTGTAAAAGCTTTTGCTGTAGTGTCAGATCCGTGCTGTTAATAAATGTTCCAGCAAAATCTCCCCAGTGTCAGTTGTTTGTGGAGGGATTGGTCTGAGCCAGGGGCAGCCGCCCAGCAGCTCCAGGCTCCCAGCTGCCCGGGGAGACGGGCCGTGTCTATCTGTGCATGGTGAGAAAGGCTGCAGCGGTGCGAGAGCTGCTGGGTAGAGAAAGCAAAGGACAGGAGAGAGCCGCCAAATGCTTCTGTAACTCGTGAGCAGCCCCGGAGTGCTCCGAGCTTGGTCGGGCGCGGAGGAAGCCAGTGAGAAAATTCCGTAAGAGTCCCTGGGCTTTGCCGCAAGCCCATCGGGAAGCCTGTGCCCCACGAGTGCGCTGTCCCCGCGGGACCCGCCACTCCGCACCCTTTTCAGGCGCGTTTTGGGGATGTGGTCGTCTTTAAAGCACCAGTGCTGCCTGGAGCAGCACCGCTGCTTACGCTGCCCTTCCCACAGCGCTGTGTCTCCAGGACACAGGAGAAAGCGCTGCCCGTTGTCGTTCCCACCTGGGGCAGGGAGTCTCGGGGCCCATCGCCGGCCAGCTGCCGGCTCGGTGCTAGCGGGGCCGCGGCCGGAGCGGGGCCGGGGCCGGAGCGGGGCCGCCCGGGCTGGCTGCCCGTGGGCCGGGGCAGCACCGCGACCGAAGGGGCCGCCCGGTGACCGGGCACCGGCTATAAAAGCACTGTGAAGAACTGCGGGCGGATGGATTTGTGCTGAGCTCTGCCAGGAAGATCCATCCAGTGCGAAGATTTTTTTTAACGTTTTGGAGAACCTTTGAGAACTCCGAGTTTCTGTACAAACAAATACAAGCCCCGGAACCTCTCAGGCCTTTCAGGAATCTTTTTTCCCCTCTTCTGTTTTTCCCGTTACCGGCGCAGCTCCGCTGTGCGAGGGGTACCCGGTGAGGAACCTCCCGCCGGGCTGGGCTGACGGAAGCGCCCCGGCAAAGCAGAGAGGGGCTCCCAGAATCGCCCGCCGCCCTCCGGCGGTGGGGGCCCGGCCGGGGTCGGGGTCGGTGCCGATCAGTCCGGGCTCTCCCCGGAGGCGGCCGGGCGGAGCGGGCGGAGCGCCGCAGCCGAGGCCGGGCGGCGGGGCCGCCAATCGGGGCCGCCCCTCGGTGGCGGCGGCGGCACCGGAGCTCTCCCGGCGCGACGGGGGCGGGGCGGGGAGCGATGCGCTCTGTCGGGGCGGCGCAGCCCCCGCCCGCCCCTCGCTGCCGCCCCGCGCTGTGGGGCGGAGCGGAGCGCGGTTCCGCCTCGCCTCGGCGGCCGCCGTGAGCTGCGCTGCGGCGGCGCCCGCGGCCGCTCGGCGATGGCGGCGCGGGAGAAGCGCGGGGCGGGCGGGCGGCCGTGCCGCTGCTAAGTAGGGCAGGGGCGGGGGCGGCGGCGGCGGGGCCGTCGCGGCGGCTGCGCTATGCGGGCCGGGCGCGGGGGGCCGGCCGGGACACGGCGCCGGGGGCGGCGCGCCCCGCTGCCCGCCGCGGGCCCCGGGGCGCCGGGGCGCTGAGCAACAGTTGGCCCCGCCGCCGCCCAGCATGAAAGTGTGCCGGCGGAAGGCGCTGGCGCTGTGCCTGGGCTACGCGCTGCTGCTGCTGCTCGCCGCGCTCAACCTGCTGGAGTACAAGTGGCGGCGGGAGCCGCGGCGCTGCGGGGAGCCCCCGGCAGCCCCCCGCCACCACCCCCCGCCGCCGCCGCCACCGGCCGGGAGCCGCGGCCCGGCGGGCGCCCGGCGGCAGCTGGTCTATGTCTTCACCACCTGGCGCTCGGGCTCGTCCTTCTTCGGGGAGCTCTTCAACCAGAACCCCGAGGTCTTTTTCCTCTACGAGCCGGTGTGGCACGTCTGGCAGAAGCTGTACCCCGGTGACGCCGTCTCGCTGCAAGGGGCGGCCCGCGACATGCTGAGCTCCCTGTACCGATGCGACCTCTCCGTCTTCCAGCTCTACAGCACGGCGGGCGCTGGCAAGAACCTCACCACGCTCGGCATCTTCGGGGCGGCCACCAACAAGGTCATCTGCTCCTCGCCCCTCTGCCCGGCCTATCGCAAGGAGGTGGTGGGGATGGTGGACGACCGGGTGTGCAAAAAGTGTCCCCCGCAGCGCCTCAGCCGCTTCCAGGAGGAATGCCACAAGTACCACACGCTGGTCATCAAGGGCGTACGTGTCTTTGACCTGGCGGTCCTGGCCCCGCTCATGCGGGACCCGACCCTGGACCTCAAAGTCATCCATCTGGTGCGGGACCCCCGGGCCGTCGCCAGCTCCCGCATCAAGTCCCGGCACGGCCTTATCCGGGAGAGCCTGCAGGTGGTGAGGAGCCGGGACCCCCACATCCACCGCATGCCCTTCCTTGATGCTGGCCACAAGCTGGGCGGGAAGAAGGAGGGGGCGGGCGGCTCGGACTACCATGCCCTGGGTGCCATGGAGGTCATCTGCAGCAGCATGGCCAAGACCCTGCAGACTGCCCTGCACCCCCCTGACTGGCTCCAGGGCAATTACATGGCCGTGCGCTACGAGGACCTGGTGGTGGAGCCCATCAAGACCCTGCGGCAGGTGTACGGCTTTGTGAACCTGGCAGTCAGCCCGGAGATGGAGAAGTTCGCCCTCAACATGACCAGTGGCCCCGGCTACTCCTCCAAGCCGTTCGTGGTGTCGGCCAGGAACGCAACCCAGGCGCTGAGTGCCTGGAGGACTGCGCTCAGCTACCAGCAGATCAAGCAGGTCGAGGAGTACTGCCACCAGCCCATGGCCCTGCTGGGCTACGAGCGGGTCGGCAGCCCCGAGGAGGTGAAGGACCTCAGCAGAACGTTGCTCAGGAAGCCGCGGCTGTGACGGGGCAGCGGCGCCCGCCGGGCGCCCGGGGGTGGCGGAGCGCGGGCAGAGGAGCTGCTCCGGCTGCCTTGAGTGAGGGAGGGAGCCGGGAAAAGCACCCTGGTCTCCGATTTCCTCCAAAGACTGCTGAAGGGTAACATACAGTAATGTGATGATTTCCGTTTTTTTTTTTTTTTTTTTTTTGTTTTGTTTTGTTTGGTTTGGTTTTTTTTGTGGTTTTTTTTTTTTTTTTGTTTTGTTTGGTTTTTTTTTACCCACCCCCTTTGCATTGGGTTAGATGCGATTTAAAAACCAAAATCAAGTGGAACTGAAAATATGTGTAAAGCCCCTTCCTCCTCTCTACAACGCCAGGCAGTTATTCTGTACCAGTATCGTGTTCATGAAGTTCTTGTGGGTTTGAAGATGGTAACAAAAAACTCTTGCACAATTCCTAACACATCTTTATCTCCCTTGGTGTGGAGGGGATGCCCTTGGAAAACATAATGCTGAAAATCAGACTTTTGTATGAAAACAAATGTTCAGACATGATAGTAATAAAAGAAAATAATAAATGATATTCATTTTTATAATTACCTCAATTGTTTGGGAAATACAGTGTTGCTTATGTACAGCTGGAGGGGATGCTTGCTTAAAATAACAACGTGGACTTCTTAAAGGGTATGGGCAGAGGGCTGGAGTGCAACATTTGATGTGTTCAAAGATCAGGAGCTGCTCTTGCAGAAACAAATACAGATCTTGCAAGTGTAGTACAGGTTATATGGCTGTGTCAAAGCAGGTTTCTATTTAACTATTGTCTTTTCTGTTGTATTTAAAAAGTCTTTCAAGTGCCACTGTATTAGTGTCCTAAGAGTTTTAAAACGTTTGCCATCGCAGCAGTATTTATTTTTGTCTTGACATGTATGTCCAGGAGTCACTGTCAAGTAGAAGTGGATCTACAGTGTGACAAGAAATGCAGGATTTAAAAAGACATTTATCATACTGGAAACATTAGCATGTGTGACAACAAAAATAAAATTATATATATTATATATATTCTATAGTGCTAACAAAACATAAGATGTAAGATATTTCTTGACATTGATTGGTAACAGGCAGAGCAGGGGAGCATAGAAAAATGCATAAAATGATTTATTTTTTCCCTTTGTCTGTGTCCGAGGGTATATTTATGTACCAAGAGGGAGGAAATGTACAGCTGTGTGTTTGTGGCTGTAATAGAGCCTTTATGGAGCCAGCCCAGCGTTTGATTTCAGAGCGCTGGTTGGAGACTCATTGCCTGTGAATTGTCATTGCTCTGTGATGGAGCCAGATGGTGGTCTGGCTCTTTCTGGGAGCTCTGCCTAGAGTCTGTCCCATCGTTAAAACTTGATGATTAAAAAAAAAAAAAAGAAAGAAAAAAGGAGAATTTTACTACTTCTGCTTTTGTAATTTCTTGGAAAAAGTCCTGATTTACTAAAGGTTAAGTGGTGTGTTGCATGTGAAAAGTGCAGACACCCTAAGTAGTTTTTAATCTTGGTGTTCTCTGCTGCTCTTTGAAGGCTCATTTTGGAACTTGAGTTTTTAAACAAACGTAGTTTTGCCAAACTGTTCTCTTAGGAGACTACAGACTTTTCTACAGGAAGTACGTTTTACATTGCCTATTTGGGTGTTGTGCCTTCAGAAAATGTGAAGAGTATGAGTAGGAAAAAGGAGACTGATTTGTGAAAATAAATTAATATAAACAGGATACTGATGCGTGTGTGTGTATGCGTGGGTGTATGTGTGAAAATTTTAGTGATGTGTAATATGTCTATTTCTTGTAACTCAAACAGCTGATAACTGACTACTAAGATTTTTGAGTTCTTGATGAAATTTTGGCATTAGATGTTGAATTTATTCTGAAAAGGAAAAACATTTAATAAACTAGTTAAAAGATTATTTCATAAGGTTGCCTATACACTTGCTGAATGACTGCATTACATGTTGGTTCCCTCAGGTCATTTTCACCATCAGCGAAATAACATAAAATCTAGCAATGGGAGATCTTTTAATTGGCCTGTTAGGATGTATTCCCAGATTCCAGACAGCAGTGCTAGAAACGGGAGGGATAGTTAATTTGGTATTTAAAATACAGATTAAGGTACTTGTGTTGTTGTGGAATGATGTGTTTTGTGTTACCACTGTGCATGTTCAGTGCAGTGCTGAGAGGATTTTGGGTGTTTGGCTTTGGGCTGTACCCAGCGGGGTTTTTTATTTTCTTTGGTTGTTGTGTCCGGGGGCAGTGCTTGAAAATCTGACCTGCTTGTAGAGCACGGTGCTTGCTTTTTCTCCATGCCTGCTGTCTGAGGCTGCCTGCTCCCCTGCCCTGCCCTGCCCTGCCCTGCCCTGCCCTGCCCTGCCCTGTCTGTGCTCCAGCAGCGCTGCTGCGGGCGGGGCAGGCGGCTGGAGCCGGGAGCCCCTCGGAGCTGCCCGTGGAACGCCAGCCCCGCTCCGGGACACTGCCGCCGCCCCGGCTCCCGCTGCCGTCAGCGGGGAACTTGCCTTGGGTCTCTAGATGGGGGCTTTCCATGGCAGCATGTTACAGCAAAAGCTCTTTTGATTTTGGGAGCTGAAGCATGGTCATTTCTGCGTGCAGAATTCCTTGGTCTTTTTTGGGAAAGTTTTCAGGATGAGTAAAATGAACAGGAATTGATTGCCCTCCGGGAGTGTGAAACAGATGAGCCCAATTGACTTAGCTTCCAAAAATGTCCTTTGGCTCCTAATTATGTTAAAAATCTCGTCCTGTCATTCTGAGAGAGCACTTGCTGCTCTTCTAATAGTGGTGCATTGCAAGCATCTGCTTCACTTTCCCGATACAAACACTGCCAGTAGAGTTACAGCATCTGAATCTGGTCCATAATTTGGGCTCCACCTACTACATTGCAGCAAGGAATCACCCAACATACTGTACAACTGTACCCTGGTGTGCTTTGGTGAACAGAAAGAAACAATGCAATGTTCATTTTGTGAAAATAAAGGACTGCAAGTTTTTCAGGTAAAGCTTCAGGAAAATGGAATGGTTCCAGATCCTGCTTGTGTAAAATGCTGGTGGGCTAAGCCCTATGCTTAATGCTGCTCTATTAAATATGTATGTGAACAACTGGCAATTAAAATATGATTTTTAGCCCTTTTTTTTCTATTCAGGAAATAGAATTAGAGGAACTTTAACAAGCCAAACAGAGTTGAAAAAAAATTTTAAAAATAGGGTACCAGAAAGATGAAGGGCATGGTTACAAAAGAAGTTTTCCTTTTGTGAAGATGGACAGCTAGCTGTGGTCAGAATAAACTTGACTTTTAAGCTTGAGAGTAGTCCTGAGTTTGCTTTCTGTCTGATTTAATAATTACAGTGTGCTTCTTCAGCTGAAGCTAATGCTTGTATTGGTGAAGAATCAATAGCATAAACAGGGCACAGGGTGCACTCAGGTGCATGGGAGGGAGATGCTTCTGAAGACTTGACACGTTGGTTTGGTGGAAGAGAAAGGCCAATGGGCAAGTACGTGTTGCTTCCTGCTGTGAACAAAGCCAGAACACCAAACTGCTGTGGTAAATTGCAATGATCATTCAGTGCATGAAAACAGGAAAACCCTCTGTCTTCCACTGAATCAACTAAACCACAAGATGTGTAGAAGTGTGCAAGTTGCTGCTGCTAACTTCAGAGCTGACAATGAAAAAAATGTTAGATCAAGTATCTTTCATTCTTTCTTAACAAAAGGAGGAAGTCCTTTATTTTTCCAATCACTTTGTAATTTGTCAGACATTAAACATCATGCCGTGACTGGGAAGAGGAACATAATTTAAACCCACAAACCTTGTATTTCCATTATGATTAGAGCTTGGGTCTTCAGAGGTGAAATACTGATGGTTATAGGCAATCCTGAAACAAGTGTTTCTCATCCTGTAGGCCATGAGGAGAGCAGTGAGATTATTTCCCCTTCATTTCTATTTGCTAGTGGTGTGTTGAAAATGAAAGGTGTTTAACGTGAGCCCTTGCACACCACGCAGGTGGTCTAAGAGTTGGTGTTCCAGCTTTGCTCCTGTGCCTCCCATAAATGCAGGCATGGATCCCTTTGGAGAGGTGAATGCCAGTTGTGCCCAGTTGTGTGGGGCTGCTTTATGTGAACAGACTGAACATGGGGCAAATGCTGTCTCTCTTGTTACTTCATTGGATGGATCAAAAATGTTCTTTTTCTACTGCCATTTCAATTAAGGGTGTTGTATAAATATTACTCTGCTGGAATTATGCATATGAATAAGGTAAGCAGATTTAATTTGGAGGCTCTAAGTGAATGTGAGACTGCTTGCCATTGGTGGATCTGACTTCCACTGTCATTGCTTTCTGCTGAGTTATCCTGGCAGTCAGTACACAGGGTTTGTATTTTGTATCAGAGGTCCTGAGCAAGATCTTACAAAAATATGCATGTTTTATAATTAAAGAATACATAGGATAACATTTCAGCAATACTCATTATATTGTGCACATTTAAAGTAAAAAATAAGGTTTATCTGGTTTATTTGGGTTCCCTGGCAACAAATGAGCTCTGTTAACGTGTCTAAATAACAGCTCTTCGCTGTTGTGACATACATGATTCCTCATGTAAGTTATCATTCTGCAAAGAAAATGCATAGAATTGGTACAACACAGACTGATTTATATTTGCAAGTTGGAAAATTTCCTTCTATTTACTCCAATTTGCAGTTTGGGGCTCCTTGCATCATGAGATTATGAAAGAACACAAGAATGGGCCTGCATTATTGACTGTGCAGAGTCTGGGTCAATGCAAATTCAGTGAGAATCAGTGCAAAATGTAAGGTGTCCCATCTTCCCTTGATCCATGAAGAACTGGAATTCCTCACACAGATCAACACCATGAAAGCTATGAAAAAAAATCGTAATATAATGGCCTTGAAAATGGGAGAACTGGGATTAAAGAATCATCTGCTTCTGCACTAAAATACAAAGCTTTAATATATGTATAAAAATATATGGCTTATTTCCTCACAGAAGAAAATTCTGTATGTGAGACTCACATTTACACCAACTGATGTGGGTGAGCTCTCTGGTGTCCACTGCAGTTCTGAGACAGGAATGTGCTTGTTATAAACAGGGTGATGGGAAGGGATTTGAGGTTGAGTGGTGGGTTACCATCTCTTTGTTCCTCAGAAAAATTGGTGAGTAGCCAGCACAGCCTGCAGAGCTTTTAATATGAGGTACTGCAAACTTCTGTCTGGATATAATTTCATTATTCTGATGGGATTTGAATGGAAATAGGATTTTCATGCTGAAAAACAAGATGAAAATGTGGTTGCAGGAACTCCCCAAATTAAATATTACTAGCAAAGCAGCCTGAGCGAGAAAGGATCTGCTGAGCCACCTTTGTCCCAGCATCAGTTGAAGTGGAAGTTGTTAACTGGAAGGGGCTCTACAGATACAATATTAAGAAATCTGCAGATTCTAGTAAGCTTTAAGTGTGGTTTTCGAGAATATCTGCATGTGCCATTTTCATTGGAGTTGGAATATTATGCAGGAGTCAGCAGGAGTTGTATTTCAGGGTGCCTCTGGAAGTCATGGCCTCATAAATTTGTATTGGGAGGGGGCCTGTGGGGATTTCTGGTCCAAACTATTACTCGAAGCAGGGTCAGCTTATGAGATCAAACTAGGTTGCTCCAGGTTTAACTTGGTGGGTCTTGCAAACCTGCAAGGACAGAGACTGCACAATCTCCCTGGGCAACCTCAGTGCTCTGGGGCCCTTGTGGTCATCCATGGTGCTTCAGCAAAACCAGCCCCAAAATCACTAAATATGTTACATAAATTTATTAATATTTGCCTGTGACTACTGACATGGATCATATCCTCACTTCCCTTTGACTGCAAGAGATGTTGGCTGCAGCTCAGCCTTTGCAAAGGGTCATTAGCAAAGTGGCTAATGAGTAGTGATCTCAGTGGAAAAATGCGGATTCACAATTAGAACGCTGCATCCAGCAATATCCCTTGTTCCACACAAGAGGGATAAAGAGGAGAGCAAAGGCAAAAGAAATTCACTTAGAAGAAAGGAAAGGAATACAAAGCAGGGCTTATCAGAAGTTGCTCTTTCTCTGCTATAGAAAGAAAGAAATACTGTTAAGGAAAATTGAAAGAAACAAATGACACCACGAAGCAAGGTCAGGAGAGGATGAATAAAAGCATTTGCATGTTAAAAGCAGCGAGGATAGAAACCTGAAGGACAGAAGATGAAATGTGATGCTTGTGCTGTAACCATTTGTAATTAATCATGATATGCAGAAAGAATTCCTCACTTCTAAGTTCACAGTTTTAGATTCACTGATTTTCCTCACAGTTTCAAGATGAATTTCAAACAGGAATAATTTTCGTAATTATTCAGATAGTTTTGATGTTCCAGTTTGTTTTGTGTATAGATAGAAACAGAGTTGCTGAACTTTTGTCTAAATATTCCTCTCTGCAGACCTCTATGCATAAATTCACAGGCCCCCTAGTCTGCTAAATTCTTGGCACCTTCTTGTTTTCCATCTGCCAGATGGTTCCTTCTCCCACCAGTCAGGGTTATCAACAATTATCTGTTTCAAGCCATGTGCATGTCTCATAACAGTTTATCATGGGAGACATAAAATGGAAAAGTGACATATTTAGTGTTTATGTAACTTTGAGAATCACTCTTGGCAGCTTTCATTACTTGCTTATTTGCTACTGGTGGTTCCTATGTATGTTTGCTGTACTGATGTGGCATCAGCCCTTCAGATCTCAATTATTCAGTTAATTTACTAAAATCAGACACCTTGCACACTCAGTCAGCCGGTGTTGTTAGGTGTACTGACTTAGCTGGTGGTGTTTTGTTCTTCAGAACACTCTTATACCTGCTTGACCTCTCTTTTCCCAAGTAACAAGTAGTAGGAAATGAGGAAATGCATTCAAGTTGCATCAATGAAGGTTTAGATTGGATATTTGGAAACATTTCATTACCTTGAAAGGCTTGCCAAGGAATGGAACAGGCTGCTTAGGGAAGTGGTCCAGTCCCCAACTCTGGAGGTATTGAAAAGACATGTGGATGTGGTGCTTAGGGACACAGCTTAGAGCTGGGTTAATGGTTGGACTTGATATCATAAAGGTCTTTAGAACCGAAATGGTTCTCTGATGTGATGGTGACATCAGACCCTGGCAGTGCCATATGGGGGTGGTTGGAGGCACTGGGGCTCCTGCAGCTCGTGAAGGAAGCAGTGAGAAAGGTCTGACTGCCAGAGCAGAGTTTGGGGCTGAAGTCTGCTTGACCTCCCTGGGCTCGTGCTTTTCACCTGCTTCACTGGCCGTAGCTCCACCACAAACTGCCAGAGCTCTCAATGGTAAAGGACACTTCGTTCAAAGAGGTACAGCGGTAACGAGTAAGTGGTGGAAAACAGGTCTTTGTGCTTCTCTGCTCCTCTCCAGGGATGAGCACACAGCAGCCTGTGCTGACCATCACACTTTGGTTTTGTAAGAGTTTAATTTCTGGTCCCTAATTACATGTTCTTTCATGCTGAGCAGAGGTAAAAATACACAGAGTAAAAGTGTTGTGGCTACTACCTAGAGAATACCTGCTGTGTTATTTTAACCCAGGAATCCTCATCCCAGAACACAACTTAGACACACATGAGCCCCTCTCCTTTTATTTTACTTTAAATAGGAAAATGTTGTACCTGATGCCACATACCTGAGAGGCAGCTGTTGCCTTTTGGCAGGTGGTGCCCCACAGGTGTTAATGAGGAATGTTAATGAACCTGATACAGAAAAGGGACACCTGAAATTTGTTAGTGAGTCGTGCTGCTCAACCTTTTCCCCTCACAGACAGGTGACTCTTGGCAAAACGAGATGGAAGCCGAGCTCTGCTCTGTGCTTTGTTATTTCTGGCTGTGCTCTGCTGGGCCAGGGGGCTGCCATGTGCCCTCAGCCTCACAGGGGCAGCTGGCCGGAGCTTTCCTGGGGGACCATGGGCTCCAGGGAGGATAAATGCAGGAGGGGAGCTGCTCTTGGGGATGGTGGGGTTTGCCAGAAGCATCTTTGATGGGAAGGGCTGCTGCAGGCTCTGAGTGCCTGTGGTCCCCTAGGAACCTGCTGGAAGGTGCCCGAGCTAAAGCCCTTTCCAGCGCTGGGGCCTTGCTGTGCCCTGGGCTGTGGGGATGCTGCGGAAGCTGCCGGAAAATCGGTATATTTTCCAACAGGGAGAGGTGGTGGGGCTGCTGTGCTCAGGCACGTTTCAGTATAAAGAGTTGATAGAGCACATGGAAGAGCACCAGCTGGGACTAAGGAGGCTCCCGAGCGCGCTGGAGCAAGGAACACCGCTCCGGAGTGGCGCAGGTGGCCGCGCACCGTGCGGGACCCGCGGCCGGGCGGCGCCTGGGGCCGATGGAGCCGAGGCGAGCCACGGCGGGGCGGCTGCGCTGCGAGGCTGGGGGTGGTGCTGGGACACCCCTTCAGCCAGGCTCGGCTGCCGGGGTGGAGCTGCTCCGGGAGCACGGTCTGCTGAGCTGCGCTGGAGATGAGCACCAGCCGCCTGTTGCTGGTGGCAGCGGGGCTCCGGGAGGGCTGCTGTGGGCTGGGAATGAGCGGGGCTGAAGCGTGCGGAAAACGCGTCTGGGGAGGTTTTGTAAGGGAATCTGTTGCTTGTCTGGGCTGGTGGCTGTGGGGTTCAGGCTCTGGGGGTGCTCTGCTGCTGTAAGGACATCTGGCTCCTGTCCCTGCCGTGGAGATGTGTCGTGGCACATCACCGTGGGCTGTGGTACTGCCGTATCCCCACAGGCACCATCTCCTGCTGTGCTCTGGGTACCTGCCTGTGTCCACCTCTTCAGGGACATGCAATGCTCAGGCAAATTTCCTACGTGCGAGGAGAGGCTTCAGAGTTGGTTTCTTGCACACATGTACTGACAGAAAAATTTTATGCATTTCCTTGCCGTTTACATGTCTTGTTTGGTTTCAATGTGGAGTCCTTTAGTGTATCTACTGGTCCTGTCCCATGCCTGCAGTCACAGATGAGTCACAGAATGTGTCTGTTTTTCTTTGTCTTCTTTCTGAAATGGACATGGCTCTCCTGACCTCTCATCCCTCCTGTACAGGTGAGCTTTTGTCTTGTCCCTGTCTCATTCAGAATGGTGACCATGCTCCCTGTTGCTTAATTAGTCCTTTCATAATGAATAATTTGGGTGCTTTGCTCTGAGTAGTAGCCAGCCATTTATCTTTGCCATGTCTCTTTGAACAAAGAATTATTTGGAAGTTTAACATTTCACCATTGCTGGCTTTGACTGTGGTGCAGCCTGTAAACTATACTTAGATTGCTGAAATCATATCAAGAAATCAATGGACTTTTCCTCGCTGCAGGCTTCAGGTCTTGGCACAACAACTCGTAATGGCTCCTTATTTTCACTTATCTCCTACACTTATGTGTAGGCAATGCTAAGAAAGTGTTTGTGTGTGGCTTACAGCTGGAGTCCTGCTGGCTGCTCTGAGCACCATGATGTGCGTCCCTATACACAGTAACCCCTGGTTAGAGCAACAGACATAAATTATTCTCATGTGGAAGCCTTGGATTGTCTTGCCTTAGGTATACAGCTTTTTGGGTAGCTGATGAGTTTATCCCTGTTGATGCTAAAAACATACAAAGGCGAAATGGAAGAAATGAAAAATCAAAACATAATTTTAGAGAAAGGGTAGCTGAATGCACAGGCAGATGATGCATTTAAAATGGTTTGTGTTTTAAAAAAATCCCTCATAACTATTTAGCTAGTACTTTGGTAATTAAGACAATTACTTTAAGTGTTCCCAGCAGTTCTTCTGCATTAGGTTACTGAAGCTAAATCAAGATCCCACTCTTATTTCTTCTCTGACTTGTGTTGAGGGGTCACTTTGCAGGCTGCTGGTGATGGGCATTCTGCTTCCAGGTTAAATGGGTTGCCTTGGAGGGAGAAGAGGGGGTATCCTATGATATCCAGATGGTGAATAAACTTCCTGTAGCCACACTGGCTATTAGAGAGTGTACTAGCATCCTTTGGTACAAGGCTGTGCTGGGTACTCTGGGGATTGATGAACAAGTGTGGCAGTGAGGAGATGATAACATGTTTGGCACAGTAGACCACATTATTGTCTAAAATGTTTGTTTAACATATGGTTATTCTAACACAAATAGTAAATACCTCATTATACAAAGCTATTATTGTTTCTAACTTGGATTTCTGGTACTTCAGTGAAAGCAATGTATCTCTGGCATTTACTGGATTGTAGTAGTGACAAAAACACAGCACACTGGCATCATTATGTATGTACAGAACTCTATTTTTCAGGCCACTGGATACATCACAGATGCAGATCTATTTCCCTTCATCGTTCATGTACTTAGCCTTAAAATCTGAGCTCTTCTACTGGCAGTGTGGGCCAGGAGAGGCAGCCCAGAGCTCGTGTGTGACATTTCTTTCTAAGTGAAGCTTCTCTGCAAAGGGAGGTTGTGGTGAGAATGGGTAGAATAGGTCATGCTGCTCCTGGGGATTTCTGACAACCCCAAATTGGGGTAATTAGGACTTAAAACAGCCATGAGCAGCCTACAGGGCTCTGTGCCTGATAAGGGAGCCTGTGTCCAAGAGCTCCTGGTTTCTCTCCTAATCCCCTGAGAATAACCAAGAATTTTGAGCCAATGGCTGTGAGAAAAAAAAAAGCCATAAAAATACAGTGAATCATGTAAGAATGTGTTTTCAGAAAGTTTTTTAAATGGTCCTGCAATGCTGCTAATTGTGCATATATTTGCATTGCAACTATCCAGGTTTGGTCTGTGTGATGAACACATTCAGGGGCAGGGCCAGTGGTACAAGAGGTTGCTCAGTGAACTGGTTGTCCAGATCCAGGGCTGGATCAGGACATGGTTAGATACAGGGGTAAATTTAGTTCATTGATGTAATATATTCTTAATTAAAAAACCTATCCTCACTAAAAAGTATTATTAGATTTGGATTAGAATGTTCTTAACTCATAGACATTTAATTTTCACATAAACCCCTCTTAAGTACAAAAAGGAAGTAAGGTAATTTAGAAGAAGCATTTCTATGCTAATGTGAAGCATTTGGGGAACAAGTGGTGCATGAGCAGGCCACTGAAGACATAGTATCTGAAGAATGAGAATGGAGATAAGTTTGATTTTTACACCTAATGGCAAGAGCTTACCAGGCAGCAGACTCAAAATGAATTTCTGAAAACTAGGACTGGGAGCTGAGGTATGGCATGACAGAATTATGGATTTACGTGAGAGGATAGGTAAAGAGGTGCAAATATACTTTTTGTATAGATGTATCATCTTGTTTTAATAAAGCATGTTGCATTGTAACAACACTTCCCTTCTATTAGGCTGAGCAGTGTTTGAAGTGTATCCTCCCCCACCCTAAAATGGAATTGAAATACCTAATAATTGCTTCCAGGTGTGTTGAATTTTGCTTTAGCCTTGCCTTGCCTTGATCCTGGAGTTTGGCTTGCTTTAGTCCCTGACACTTCATCTTGCCCTGGATGCCCCTGTAAGTTGCAGGCTTTGCTCTGCAGCCAAGTACAGAGCAGTATGTGCCCCAGAACCTGCTGCAACTGTGCCACATCCCAGCAACATCTCTGGCAGGCAATTGTTTCACAGTTGTTCTCACATACAGTTTTACAGCAATCTGTGCCCTGGCAGCAAGGATAGTGTTTACAAATTTCCTAATATGGAGCTTTTAGGGTCACAGGAACACTTCTGGTTCTAGCAGGAATTTAGTAAACTACAGTCCTTTGCATAAAAGGAAAGCAGGATTTTGCCCTGTATTTCCAAAAATATTTATTTATTTTTATAAGAGCAGTTGGCTTCCTGAACACTCCTATTCTTTCTAAGGTGTTGTGGGAATTGGTGTTGCTGATCTGGCACTCTTGCTTTCTTATCTGCTGCTTCATCATGATTTCACTGCAGTGACATCTGTTGTCAGAAAATCAATACACTGAGTTTGGGAAGAGCTGCAGCCGCTTGGGAAGTGGAAGCAACAAGCTAAACAGCTGATCTATCAAGTTCACTTGCAATATTTGTTTCAGTAATGGATCACAGCCTTATCCAGTTAAGTGATGGCCTTGGCAGTCACCTCAGTACCAGCTCAGGCTGGCTCTGGTGATAGAAAAATCTGTTTGTACAACAGAGGCAATACTCCTTCTGGAGTCCCTGAAGGAAAACCAGGAAGTCAACCTCAGACAGGGCAGATGCAGCCCAGCCCTTGTTCCCTCCATACCCCTTTTTTCCCCTGCACATACCTGATTTTTGGCACGTGAACAGAGAGGCTTGGCAATGGAATATGCTTTGGTATTGGAATACGCTTTCTGAAGTGCTACCCTGAGGGGTCATGACTCTTCACCCTTCAAGACTGTTAAAATCTTGAAAAGATTCTTTAATATGCAGATTGATGGAATGAAATTACTAAAAAGGATGCGCTCATTATTGCCCTGAATCAGGATTGAGATTTGATTGTGTATTATATTCTTAAATATATTCAGCACAAAATGCCTTGCATATCAGTGTGTGAAATGGTAGACAGGGCATCAGCTGAAATGGGCTATGCACTGACTCATTAGACAATGTGTCTGATTTTTACTGAGTACCTCTATTTCAATGGCAAGTTTAGCTTTTCTGATGGGAAGCAGAAATGTTCAGTAGGTAATATAACAAAATCAGCTGGTTATTTGATGGGGCTGAAAAATGAATTGCCTTTTCAGTTCAGTGAAGGATGAATATTTCTGAATGAAGCTCATCAGATTCATAACCATGCCAAATCCAAGACTAGCTGGCTGGAAATCTTTCTTTGAAAAGCATTACCCTTATTTTCTAGAAAACTCCCAATGTGCTGGCTGTGAGCCTGAGATTGGTACCTTGTTTTAGTACAAAAGTGAGGATCAAATGTGTTACTGGAGTGCATTTTAAAAATACATGAATTAAATAGCTAATTTAAAAAGCTCTTGGGATTTGCCAATTATCATACAAAAAGCTCTGCTCTCTGGAATCTATTTCAGAGATACTATCCCGAAGTTTCTTGATACAAGGTTCTTAAGTTACAACTTAGACTACTGAAAGCTTAAGAGTATAGGTACCTATCAATAGGCTATATTAATGTGTCTAAATTGGTTTTCTCTCCTTTTTGAAGTCATGAAACTGGATTCTACTCACATGCAAATATTTAAATCAAGAATTTTCCTGTGGATAATCAAGTTGAAATAGTGCCTAATCACATCCTTTCTTAGAGGAGGACTAAGTTATGGATTCTGTGGATAATTTTCAGATTCTTAATAATTACCAGATTCTTATGGATTCTTGTGGATGTCTGGCATGAATACTTTCCAAAAAGGGCAGTACTTCTTCCAAATTGATTTGAGTCTGCATGATTCAAAGTAGCCATGTGCTAGCTCTACACTCCCCAGGTCCAGTGTTATATATAGATAAGGTTGGATTATTTAGGAAGAGAATAAGGGAAAGGAAAAGTGAGATTATGGAACCCAGCTGTGGAATGAAGCAGTTTCTAGCTAACCAAGAGGCACTAAACATCTATGGCAGGCTAATGAACAACGCAATGCCAAATTTCTGTGAAAGGGAATGATTTTTAATGCACAGTAAGTGCCAGCTCCAGGAACTGGTGGCCTCCTGTTGGTGTCCGGCGCGTTGTTTGTGTGGCGCTGCGGGCGCGGAGACGGGACCCAGCGAGGGACACGGGCAGAGGGAGACCTGTGTGCTCTTGTGCCAGTGCTGTGCAAACAGCTGTCTGCACATCCTGCACCCTCATCATATGCTGTGCGTCTGGATGCTGAACCAGCAGTGCAGTTGTGTGTCCATCTCTTTAAGTCTTCCATGATTATGAAACTCTCATTGTAATCACTCGTTGGTGTAAGCGAGAGGGAGGGTGTGACAAACTTGTGTAGTTTTTCTACTTATTGTCAAGCTCCCCCACTTGTAGATAACACAAATTAAAGCACATCAGTAACCCAGTCAATGTGCACTATAGCAAATCTCACATGTGTTTCTGAACTGGGCTGGAGATCAAATTGGAATGTATTTTTTAGACAGTTTATAGCACACATACTGAACATCACGATTCTTTTGCATACTGAAAAACATGAGAAACAATGTTAAGTTCATTATATATATTATCATAGAATGGTTTAGGTTTAAGAGACCTTTAGTTCCAATCACACTTTAAATTTTGTATTTTTTTTTTTTTTCAAAATCTAGTATTTAGTATAGCAGTATTTCAAGTAATCAAATGGTAAGTTTTTGTCCCTAGGTATAATCTTTTTTCTATATATCTGCCTTGAGATTGATTCTGCTGCTTTTTTCTACCACAGTGCTTTTGTGTGAAGTCACTTGAACTTAATTTTTAAAACTCAATGAAATAAGACTTCTTTGTACTCTTGGGGTTGTTGAATAAGAGTCTGTACATATTTTGTGAATATTGTTACTCTTATTCATTATATATATTTGTAGATGAATAGCAATATGAATAACTATCATTGAAATATCTTTGATTCCAAGAATATCTGAAATTACCAAGGTAGTAACACCAGAGTTATTTTTGCAGAACTTATCAATAATTCCTTAACTAGGAAACTGTTTTTTCAACTCAAATATCTGGATAAACATCTGATGTACTAAGTGTGAAACTTAGTCTTCAGGGAAAGGTTTCATTGATATTTGACTTACAATGGACTAGGTACTCTGACAACTACTGTCTCTATCTGACTTCTTTCAAATGGGACACACAAAATGCTTGATCTCTGTTCAGAGCAAATATGCAGTGAAGTCTTTTATGCCGAAATACTCTTAAATCTGCAGAAGGAAAAGAATTTCTGGGTTGAACTCACATCTCAAGAAGTTCGAAGTATTTTTAGTGATTGAAATCATGTAGCCATCTACGTTTTGATTAGAACAGAACAATATATACATAGGTATTTGCATAGGACTTGTGCTGCTGAATTTTACTCTAGAAGTTAGAGTACTGACTTTATAGCTGGCTTGACTTTTGGCAATGCCTTTTGCAGCAGTTAATCCCACAAAAGTACTGTGCAATGTATGAACTTACGCATTATATAGCAGTAACTTACGAAGTACTGTTTAATTTGTGTGTACCTTGCCAAGTCTCTCCTTTGGCTACAATTTCAAAAAAGAGGTCTGAAGTCAGCAAATATGAACTTTCTGACTTTAGGCATTCAAAAATATGAAAGTTAGAAGAATTTACTTTTTTAGGAGGGAAATGCAAAGGAGTGTGTTAGAGTAGAGCTGGAGCAGAAAGCTTTCACAGTGCCTGACACTGGTGCATTGGAAAGGTGGTTCTCAGTGCTTTCTTATAGGGAATGCCTCATCTGCAATATCTCCCAGAACAATCCTTTGGCACTTTTGTGATGGACCTTATGCAGAGTTTAGTTTCTCATTGCACAGAACTACTTGGAAGGAGGGGAGGAGGAAGGGCCTGAGTTTCTGGTGCCATCACTGTAATGAGAAATAATTAGATGCAAGGAGCACTTGTGTTGGGCCTCATGATTTGGTGCTGTCATGCTGTGTTGTGACTAATGCTTTTTCCCACTTTATTGTTGCTGAAATCAATGGCAAAACTCCATTTATGTTAAGAGCACATGACAAGATCCAGAATAAGTGAAAGAAGCAGATGACTAACAGTAATGGATATAATTGGGAAAAAACAGTCCTATCCAAGGGTCTATTCAGGGCTGATTTAGAGCGTTAAGGAAAGATCATTCATGTCAGACTAAAAGCAAGATAAAGGCAACTGCTATTAAAGGCACATCCACTGTGCACAGAGAGACAGAGGGAAAGAGTCTCTTTATTCATTTTAATTGGGGGGGTGGGGGGGAATGACTGCAGATGGTAGTTATGTAAATGATCTTTTAATTGGTAAACAGGAATATTTCTCTTTGCCCATATTTATTTTTTGAGATTAAACTTTTGTTTGTGCAAACAGTGTCCACAGGCTGGTACACAGCAATGGGCATCTGTGCTTTTTCAAATCCTTAGCACTAGATTAGAAATTTTGGCTAAAATTTGGAGTATTAAGTACTAGCTTGCAGAACCTGGTTTCAGTTGATCCACGTTAGGGCTGGGTCCTATCCTTTATCTGGCCTGCTATCTACAGTTTTTGAACCTTTCTTTTACTGAAGCAGCATTTCTTTTCCTGGGAAAGCTCTGCCAGATGTGCTGCCTTCTGGCTTCTCTTGTTCTTGGTAAGGGGCTGCCTGAGAGCTACCTGTGCTGCTGGCTCATGTGCTGTGCAGAGGGATTACCTCATAGGTTAGGGATGAGCTATTTAAGAAATTGATCTGAACTTGGCCTCACTTGATGTGACCTCAAACACTGTTCTGGCAATATGAAGTAGCTGTAGTCTTTTTTCCTTCTCAAAATGTGTGCATGGACAAGTGCTTGGTATAGCCATGAACCTGGATTGCAAGTATGGAGGAGAATGAAGCTGGGATGTGAGCAGTTAGCTATTTGCTATCAGCTTTTGTTGTGGCTCATTTGGGATCTAAGTCACATAGTTCAAGCCACTGTCTTCCTTGGTGTGGTGCTACTGTGTTCAAGGAGTTTAGAAAGATGCTGTAAAGTGTGGAACTGTTGGGTAACCTGATTAATGTCTCTAACTAGCAGGGAGATTCATGGCTCCTGCTTGGTTTAGAGCGATGAATGGCCAGAATCCAAACTGCTCTTCTGTGACAGGGTTGTGCAGGGGAGCTCAAATTCTCTGAATCATTGCTTTTAGCTTGGTTGGTCAAATGTATCAAATGGCTAAATTACAAGTGACTCCAGGAGCCCTGATGTGATCCCCAGTATTTATGTCCATTCAGTTTGTGAGCTGCATGGACACTGTGCTCTGCAGCACAAATCAGCAAGAAAGTTAGGTTAAGAGTTGTGTGAAGAAAATGAAACTCTAGTGTGAACAGAAAAGAGGAAAACTATTTAAACATTTAAGCAGTAGAGAGACTGACATTAGAAAGCTAGAGGTGTCAGCAGACAAGGGAAATCTGCAATCCAGTTTATTGATAGCACAGATCTTGGGTATTTTTTCTTCAAAACAGTGGGTTTAAACCCTGTCTGTTTGTGGATCCCAAACCATATTTCACTGGAGATATGGACCTGTGACCACTAAATTTATTGTTCTTGATTAAACCTAAAAATGCATGCTCTTAGTTTCTTCCTTTAGAGTTCTTAGAAGCCGTTTCTGGAACTTGAGGATTCACGGCTTAGAATTAATGGATTACTTTAACTCCGGAGAATTGCTGACTTGCAAAGGAACTCAGTAGAAATAGGCAGATGTATGTAAATTTAATTTCCAGTTGCTGGTTAATTAGAAGAAAATGTCCTATATCTTGGGGAGAAAAAGAACACAACGTGGCACTTGGCCACCATTTGAAGCCACAGTTCTTGGCCTCTGCAGTAACCTTGTTTCCTGCAACTCCAGGTACTCTTCTCTGCTTGTGCCTGCCTGTGGCTCCCTGCCCCACGAACTGTGTTGATACAACTGTTGTAATATTATGCTATAAATTAGATCAGTGAGTGGGGGGCTGAGTTAAAAATAAGCTGCTTTGAACCTCGGTTATGTCACCAGTCCTGTGAGCAGCGGTCACATGGCCGGCAGGCAGGGGCGGCCACCTCGGAGCTGTGGGTGGAGGGGGAAGGGGCTGAGTGCCTGGGACACACAGGCAGGGCTGGCAGCCTGTCAAGCAAGCTTGACATTGAAACTGTGAGCTGTAAAATGGCATGTTCGTGGGCTGCTACAGCGCTGTGTTTGTGTCCCTGGCATCGGGCGTGTGCTGTAGGTGCTGTGGAGCTGAAGGTGAGGGTGGCTGGCCCTGAAATGCAGGTTGTATGCGACAGGATCTCACTGCTCCACTGTGGCCATGGAGGGCAAGGCACACGGTGCTCCAGCAGACTGAACAGGGAGCTGCCACTGCTGACCTCTGGAAATGGCAGGGCAGGGCTGTGCCTTGCATACCTGCCTTTCCTGGGAGCCACATCAGGGGTGCACATCGTGCAGATGCCATTTCTAATCACAAGGATGCTGAGCAATGTTCCCAGGCCATACTTGGTAAGATGGCCAAGCTGTTGGAATGCCTGTGGAGGAGATGCAGGATGATTCCTTTCTTGGCTGTAGGTATCCCTTGCTGTCAGTGCTAGTGGCCTTTGGAGGGGTAAAGTCATGGCCTATCTCAAATCTAGCTCTTAGTGCTGGGATGAGGCTCAGGAAAGGGTGGGCAAGAAACACCTTGGCTTTATAACCTCCTAATTAGAGCATTCACATTGAAGTGGTCATTAGCTCCTGCTTCAAGGACTGTGTTAGGCGCTCACTAAAATGTAATCATCCCCCGGGACTGAAGCAGCCACATCTTCCAGGTTCCACCTCCTGGAGGTGTTCTTGTCCCAGCAGCTGTAACAGCTGAGTTTGTCAGGGCTCTGCCACTTGTTAGTGCTTAACGGGTCATGGGAGAATGACAAGGCAGAATAATAGAATATTTTGTCCATGTTAATGGTTGAAATTTGGAAGTCAACCTCAACAGGGCTTCAGATTGAGTCAAAGGTAAGAACCAATAAAGTGCCAATCCTTTATTTGGAGCATTTAGTCCTGAGATTTGTGAGCACAATCAAAATAGCTTGACAAAGATGCAGCTGAAACTGATGACTTGTACAGCTCTGCAGTGTCACGGGATGAAGCAGTTATAAATAATTTCTATAAGAAGCATATTTAAAAGACAGAATAATTACTATTTGGCAAATAATGTATGGAGGCAGTAATCTTTACTGTGTAACAGCAGTATATACATTATTGAAAACTGCTGAGAAAAAACAATCTACAAATGCTGTGTATGGAAATTTCTTAAATTCTGCTTTAATACTGGAGAAATTAGTAGGTTTTGAGTCTTCCTGGTGTTTGACTTTTTGTAAGTTATTTGGCTGCTTTTCTACATTCAGATTTCAAAAATATGATGCTAAGATGAAATGCAAAAGTTCAGCTCTGTTCAGAGACGTGGAGGAGCAGTAATGGCTGCTGTGCAGAAGCATTTAGCATGAGCCTACCCTGTGCAGCGCCTGGCCAGGGGGGTCCAGGGACAGCAGCACGGCCTTGGCACCGTGCTCTGCCTCTGCAAGCCTGCCCTCCTGCTTGGCAGAGCTCATTAGCTAAAGAGAAGGCTGCAGTCAGGTGTTCATACTCTTTCCAGGATGGAGGTGATTTCTCTTTAAAATTAATTTTACCATCTGTAGTGTCTCATGCTTTCTTTTACTGATATCTTCCTCTCTCTCCAGAAGACAAGTTTTAACACAAGCAGAAGAGGATGTTTGTGGGACAATTGTAGGAACAATGCTGGTTTTGAAGGTCTCTCTATAATGTTTGAGCTACTGGAATAAATTACTGCATCATTGTGTATCAATGCTTTTTTTTTTTTCTTAAGAGTACTTTCTATATGTGATTACTCAGCCTTGTTTCTGTACCTCAAGAGTTTCTGTACTTAAAATAACCATACTTCAGCTTAGTTTTGCATAGTTGATCTGTGGTAAGATTTCAAGATGCTGCAGCTGATATTTTGGGGCTTTTTAATGCTTCTGAGGACACTGGCATGATATTACATCTCAGTCCTACCATAGCTGGTTTCTTGTAGAGAAGAAAGCCAAACAAATGCTTTAGAGGAGGATGAGGCACTTCCTTATTGTTAAATAGTTTGCTAGAATCTGTAGACTAATTAACGAATATTATTTATACATTTATTTATATTATGAATAATATAAATATATATTTTGCATAATATAAACATACAGGTCATTTTTAGAAGTTATGTATATTATCACCCATATTATTTGTGACTCTACTTGTTTTTCTTGTGCTGCCTGTAACTAGGATTGCTCACCTGGAAAATCATTTGTCTTTACCATACAAACTATTGCCACCTACCCAGGTTTTGTATTTTAAGGAAGTGATTAATGGTCCCTGTCGAGACTGGTCTGTTGCTGTTGGCTTTTTATGGAAGCTTGTTTCATTCATGCATCTATTTCTGTATATTTTCTTTGGCTTATTTCTCTTCAGAAGCAGATCCTCTCACACAGCTCAGTTGCAGTTGTCACACCTGTGCTCAGAAAAAGACAGTGTTGAAGGGAGGGTTTTGCTTGGGGTTGTACTGTGAACAGCATGATCATCTCTTGCTAAATCTACCAAAAACCACAAAACTGAGGGGCTGCTGTGGCACTCTGCTGACACATTGTATCCCAGAGCAGTTTGTGGAGTGACATCTTCAGTCTGTTGCCAAGTTGGAGGTGTGATATTGTGATGATTTTGGTTCATTTTAGGCTTGTGTTTATTGAAAGTAACTACAAGCTCAGGTTATTTGCTGACCTCTCTTAGGAGACTGATGACTGCAGATACTGACTCTAGCAAGAATCCATCCTTAGAACTGATGTCCTTGTTTTCAGTGTCAAAAAGAAATCATGCAGTAGTGTCTGCAAAAGTTTTCCCACTTTAATATTCCCTGTTTCATATTTTTGACACACTTAAGTATTCTGGGCTATGAACCTTTCATTTCTGGAGGCCTAAATTAACTATAAAAGGATATAGATCTCTCAGTTGTTAAAATTTAGCAGAGGCTATTGGTAGTGGGGACTGATCTAACTGTCCATGTTTCATTGTCCCTGCTTTCCCATTTTAGCCTTTTTACTGAAAACATAGCAGTGATCTTTCTAGGTAATCTTTAGTTGCTTATTCTGGTTTCATGCATGTTGACTAGATTTTTTAAAATTTATTTTTATTTCCTGTTCCTGCCTCAGAATAGGCAATTTGTATTACTACTTCTGGTGCCACTGGATTTCGGACAACACCTGACTAAATTGATCTATACCTGTATTATACCTGCCTGGCTTTTGGTAGTCTCTCTGTTCTGTGGATTTGCCTGACAAGTTGCTTCCTGATAAGACAACGTTGTTAGTGATGGTCAGCTGCTAGTAGAGGTCTATCATCTTTGCTGGCTGTTTTCCACTGACAACAATTTCCTTCCGTGCTTCCAAAACTCATTACCATCTTTTACTTTGAATGTTCTTGTGAGGCTAATATGTATTTGTTTTATTCTTTGAATTTACACAGAACTCTGGTAGCTTTAATTAACAGGCATCCATCTGTGCTCTCACAGCCCTGATGGTAATTAAAATTAAGCATCTCTACATTTTCCAGACCAATATATAGAACCAAATTTTTCAAAACATTTCTAGAAATGTCTGTGTGTAGGGGTTTCTCCTGCTGGCTTCCCTTAGTTTGTGCTGTTGTAGTGCAATCACTGCTGTGAATTAAGCATGTATTGTAACAGCTTTGCCTGCTGCTTCTCTTCAAAGCTTATCAGGTTTTATTTATGCACACCTCTTACACACCAAGGAGTGGCATTTCCAAGGCACCCAGTGCCTGCAGCACAAATTGACTCCTGGTGGGGCAGGAATAGGCATGCCAGAATGATCCCAGCAGGGCCCCAACACTGCTGCTCCTACAGCTTTCTGATCTGCACCAGCCATGGGTCTGGGTTTGGGCTAGTGTTATGGTGGGGGTCAGGCATAGGGTTAGGATTGAGAGAGTCAAATATCCTACAGCTCCAAGGACACTGGGGCAGGAAAGGGCATGCCAAGGTGGTCCTGGCAGGGCATCAGCATTGCTGCTCCTGGATTCTTCTGATCATACCAGCCATGATGATGGTGTTGGGGTTGGGCCAGGGTTAGTGTCACAGTTAGGGTTAAAAGATTCAGAGAGCCTACAAGTCCAAGAGCACTGGTGCTGGAATAGGCATGCCAGAGTGATTCTCCCAAGGTCATTCTTTGTGTGGGTTTTTACCATTTTGAATATGGCCCCACAGTTTTTTAATAGTAATATTTCACATTATGTGCTGGAGTTCACACCCTCTCCCCAAAGGGGTGAAGCCCACAAGCTCCTGTGAAATGGCAAGGTGTTGGGAAAGCAAAATAGAGTGATAACATAAATGCAAAAGTTGTGTTCTAGTTCATCCCACGAGCTGTGCTGTTAAAGATTGTGCTGATAGCTTGCAGGAGGCCTACCAGAGGAACTATTTGTGGAGCTTGTGGGTTCCAACCTGCAGCACCAGGTTCCTGCCTCAGTGCTCCCTGAGCTGTAGAATACTGAACTCTCTAAACCCTAACCCTAATCTCAACCTTCACCCTGAACCTAGCCCAAACCCAATACCATGGCAGGTCCAGATCAGAAATCTGTAGGAGCAGCAATGTTGATGCTCTGCTGAGATTGTTTTGGCATGCCTTTTGTAGCCCTAATGTTCTTGGAGGTAAACTATATTTGACTTTAACCCTAGCAGTAATCCTAACCCTTACTTAAACCTGGTAAAGTGCAAAACAATTGTTTTCTCCCATTCAGTGTCTCAAGTTCTAATGATCTTCTTCTAGTCACAAAAGAATTGCTTTTCATTAGTTTATTCTCTCTCTTCATTCTCATCCCAAAAGCTGCAGAGTGCTTTTTGGAAACTATTATTAGGTATCGGGGATTATAATTTCTTTCTGTGTGGCCCGCTTGCTCTATCAGTGTTAGTTCATTTGAACCTTCTTACCTCAGCACTGAGAGGTCTCATGGCAGTGAAGGATGGGAAGATGATGGGTTTATTGCACCATACACTGTACTAACAACCTCATGTGAGGTGCCTGCTGCCTGTGTCTTGAGACGTGTTTAGGTAAGGGCAGTCTCCAGTGAAAGTTTAGTCCTCTTTAATCTGGTAGAGCAGAGGTTGCAAGACAGAAGGCTGGAGGGGTAATTTCAGGGTAACCTGTAGGTAAAACTGTTGCCTTAGCCTTGAGGCTGCCTCAGTTCACAGGGGAGCTGTATAACCAACTTGTGACATTGCAGATGCCACACAATAAGCAGTGTGTTTAATATTGCTTAATGGGGCATTTTTATCTTTAAGGTCCCTGTACTGGTGAATTACTGATAAGGATAATGGGAGTTATGATGACAAGCAGATCCCAAGGATTGGGCTTTTTTGTAGCATTGGCTGTTTAGATCTATTTTGAGATTTGCAGCTATTAGTTTTCCCCTGTCTTTAACTCATGTTACCAGAGAGAGTCTGTTATAACCCAGGTGCCCTCAACATTATTCACACCAAAGTTCTCTTCTGACACTTGAAACAGTGTGCCTGCTGTCTTGCACCCATTTGCATTTCTGCTTTTGGAAGAACAGATCTGGGGAGCAACAAAAGAGGAGATTCAGGGTAGGAAAAAACCACACTAAATACCTGAGATATGAACGGGAGCACAGGTTTTTAACAAACTGTACCTCATAGTTTAAGGGTTAATATTTTCAAGTTGCTGCTTTGCTAGAAATGTGTCAAAAGGCTGGTAACACCATCTTAGAAGCTATCTTTTTCCCCACTTACTGTTTAAAATGATTATGCTTCTGACTTGCAGATCTGGCATCTGTAGTGTATTGATTTTCATATTTGAAAATATAAATTGGGTAATCCTTACACTGATTGGTCTGGCATCCTGCACTTATTTTGGCATAAAAGACAAAATTTATGGGTTGAAATGATGTATTTTATTGGAACATCTGATCCACCTAGAAGAAAGTTGGAAACTTTTGGGCACAAGGTCTCCACATTAGGCTTCATAAAATTAGTGTAGCCTTCAAGCTAAGGACATTAGCTGAAGAGCTGTTGTGCTTGCTGTAACCTCCGTGTATTAATCAGCTGAATAATTTCAAGGAAATGTACAGGCAATTGTAGGTGTGTAAAAGTGCTATTTTCTCGAAGACAATTCATGTGACTGTTTTGAAGGGCTGAATGTATTTTGGAAGTAATTGCTAGAAAACCCCCTTCAGATAAAAGGATTTCCAGCTTGGTTTTTTAGGACCATAGACTGCTTCTAGAATAAGACTTTGGGGCAATTCAACAAAAATAATTTGTTAGCCAAAAGTAGGTTTGACTGAAATAGTCTGTGTTTCATTTGTCATGGCTCAAAGGACTCTTCAAGAGACCTCTTATGTTTGGACCTTCTGGGAAAATTGCTTTTCAGCCAAATCTGAGCCTGTGAATAACAGCAGAATAAGCACTGCAAGTGGTAATCCCACATTAAATTGTCAGTCATAGTCAATGTTACTTTCTTCTATTTTTTTCCCCAATTAACTACACTATGGAGTTGGAACATGGGGCTTGATTCCAAAGGGGGAAGCATTTATTTGTAAAATAGGATATATGGTGAGTGTAAGACTTGGGGTCTGAGCTGTTAATCCCACTCACAAGAGGAGAATTTGGAGATAGAAGTCACTTGTTTCAGCATGTGCTGGGAGGACCTACTCATTACTGGGGGTTTTGCCTTTGTAGTTATTTCCCCACCACTGAAGGGAGAAATGTTTGATGTAAGTAAATGCAGTCTAATGTGGAGGCTGGTAGCACTAGAGCTAGGAGTGAATTAAAAAACTCACTTTTGTGCATATATTTATGCAAGACAAATACTGAAGTTGGAACAGTACCTGGTTCTGTTTCCTCTGTGAATAGATGTAAAAGCATGAGAAGAAATATGTTCAAATATTTAAACAGTGCCATCTATACATTATTGTCAAACTTCGGAATACTGTTCCTAGATTAAAACAAACAAACAATAATAAGACTCAGCAGCCTGATACCTGTTAGAATGATAATTATTAATGCAAACAACTGCTTCATGCTAGATGTGATAGATAGGACACTTTCAGAAGAATACTCTTTGGTCCAAACCTAACCATATGGGATATTTCTGTGCATGGAACTGATTTTGTCCTTATGTAGTATTCTACCCTCTTTTACATTGTGTAAATTGCTCAGCTGACTGAAGGCAGTTCTGTGCTCATCAGGAATCACAGCAGAGAAACTTCAGGAGGCTGATGCATACAATTCCCTTTGGCAGCTGTGTCAGATGTTGCAGATTATCCTGTGTAGGATTACCTGTTCCAGCAGCCCTGTGACTGGAAACTCCAGGGAACTTGAACCTGACAGGCAATACATCTGGTCTGGGATCTAGACTCAGTCACTCAAAACCATAAAATTATCGAGAAGTTACTCACCCAGTGTGAAGTGGGAACTGGGGGAATCTCTGTATTTGTACTGTTGAGCATCTGTGTGTTTTACTTTGTGGAAATATGTAAAAGAAGAAGAGAGGCAGCCTGGAAGAACAGGTGGAGAAAAGATGAGTAAGGGGAATGAAACTGGAAGCAAAGGGAAGGGGCTGAGGGCTGCAGTATTGCTGGAAGGGGATTTGTTGATTGACCATAAAAGCTTGTGAACAAATACACACTGCATGTACGCTGTTGTAGTTTGCAGTGCGTCCATATCGCCTCTCCCTCCCTTCTCTCCAATGAATGCTGCTCATGGCCTTGCTGAGGTTTGACTGGTTGCTTTGTGGCTCATTCTGGATCTCTTTAAGGTCTGGCATAAAAGTAGATATTGTGCTGCTGGGTTGAGCAGATGAACTTGCATCATTCTGGAAGAATTTGTAGGTCTAACTTTTCTACTTTTGAGACTGTAATGATACAGTGTACCCTTTCAGTAGAATAAAGATGTTCAGATAAGGATAGTGCTATTTACTATGCCAATAAATTATTGATGAGAGGCAGCTAAAGAAATAATGTGGGTTTTTCTCTGCCAGCTGGGGCCTGAAAGGCAAAAGTTGCAAATACTATTTCTTAGTGATACCAAAAGGCATAGTTCTTTAGGTTTGTTAGAATAAAGACTATGGATGTGAAATATTCCCATCGTTCTGGGTTGCTAATAGACTCTTGGTGTTGCTCTCCAGTGTGGGATCTGTATCAGCCCCCCTACCTCCCCTGCAGTGCTGCAGAAACTCTTGTGTGCCTCAAAGCAGACCTGGCCTCGTGGTCTCTGTTGAAAGCACTGGGGTTACGGCAGTAGGGGGAAGGGGGTAGAGCTTTCCACAAGGCATGTCCAAGTACTTAATACCATAACTCAGCATCACGTGTTTCTCACCTTCATTCTTCATTCACGTCTTTTTGAACACAACCCAGGGCATGTTTCTTTGCTTTATCTAATTGAATTAGGTAGTTAGATTGAAATTAGCATACAGTAAATTGGCAAAGCAGCAATTGCCTACAATAACAGAGCCTGGGCACTAAGCACAGCTCAACATCTTTTCCTAAAAAGAAAAGCCACCCTTAAAGCAGAGAAAGTGAGCTGAATTTGCAAAAATGTTACCTTTTATTCCTTGGGGGATCCTCTGAGATTGCTCCCAAATCAACGCTCTGTAGAACAATGGAGACATTGTCTGTGGGCTGGCAGCAGCATTTGCACAGCTTGCTTCAATGAATATTTTGTCAGAACGGTTTCTGCATTGCCAAACTATGCTAACCTCCACCCCCCAGGTTGGAACTAATTAGTAATGCATAACAGAGGAAGTGGCTTTGTTTCTTGTCCTCTCCCTGGAAGAATAATTTGACCTGCTAATGGATAACTTTTGGGACTATGGGAAGAACAGGCCACAGAAATGTTTTTCTTATAGTAAAGATGCAGCAGGAGGAATTCTCTGCTTTTTAGAGGCTGTCTTGGGATTGTTTGCTTGCCAAACATCAAATATACCATGGAAAACTGACTTTGTTTCTCAGAATTTGCCTTTTTGTCCCCTCTGTTTTTTACTGAATTGGATATACTTATTATAGTTCTCCTGTAAAACAAATAGTTCACAAGCCCATGCTCTGTCACACCTACCATTTGTTAGTTTATCATCAGAAGCTCTTCTGATTTGTTTTCTTCCTATCTCCACCCACACCACAGCATCCCTGTGAATTCTTTTGTGGAGGCCGCAGCTTTCGGGGCCCTTTAGGTGAGCTCTGAGAAGAGCATCATGAGCAATGCAGTGGCCTCCTCCAGGCTGTGTCTCTTCTGAAGATGGCAAAATGTAAATTAGCTGTTGGTAAAATCCCAGATTAATTCCTCTTTTATAGCTAAGAATGGCTCAAGTAAAAATCTAATTTACAACATAATCTGAGGGAAATTCTTAATTAGGTACCAGGGAGGAGAAAATGGTTAAGGGGGAAATGACAACAAGCCCAAAAAACATCAAAACTAATGTATGCTGTGAAAATCCACAAGAACTGAAGCGGACAACATAATTTATAAAAAACTATATAAGTTTTCTTATTCCTTGAAGGAAGAGAGATACTCTGCATTAATGTTGCCCTGAACAAAGCCCTTTTATCTTCTAGGGCTGATTTTGTATTCAGTGATATTAAAATAATTCTAATTCAAATTTAAATTACTACTTGCCTTGAAATCACCTAAAGGTAGGTTTGGCCCTAATTTCTGATAACTTATTCTTCACATACTGCTTTTCAACACTGGGCATTGTGCTCTGTTGTAAGCTGCATCCTTTTATTCATGGGAAATCTGACCACCATCTCAGGCCAGAATAATTCAGTAACATTGCTATTGGGTTTGCCTCATTTTCTTCCTTTATTAAAAGTTCCAGCTTTTGGTGTTACTGAGGATAATGAAATGGTTTATAGCAGTAAACCTGAGGAGAAACACCTGCAGTTGTTGTTGAACTTCTCATAACTGGTCCTTGGCTGTGTTTGTGGATCTCTGGAATTGCATTATTTGTGAAATATATTGTTTAGAGAAATGAATTCTGAATCCCATAGAAGACATAATCAAATTGGGTGAAACTGAACATGTTGAGTTATAAGTTTTTTCCTGTTGGTTGTATTTTTAATTAGAGCATTGATGGACAAGACCTCTGTTACTGTCCAGATCTTAGCACAGTTAAAGTTGTCACATGCACAATTCTCATTTCCCCTTCCATGATTTCAAGGCCTCTATTAGCTGTAATTTCAAATTAGCATGATTTACTGAGCATGTTTGTAAGACACTTATGAAACAAAATTTTACTGAAATAGCTGTTTGAACACAACAAAAGATGATGATGAAGCTACTCTGTAAAATTCTTCCCTAAAAGCAGTTTTGGATTTGGTTTTGCAAATAAATCTTTCTTCATCACAGCTCAAAGGCAGTGTCAAAATGTGCTTGACTGTCTCAAGTTTTTGATCTTAATAGGAGAATTATCAGAAGCAGTTAGGAGGCCAAAATCATGGAATTAAGAGAAGTGGTGAACAGTGAGAGTGACTGAGAGCATGACACTTCTATCACTGGTAGAAACTAATATTGAGATGAGAGATTTGCTTGGAAAGAATAATATGAGGTGTATATTGCTTTGATGGCATTCCTTAAGATTATAACGTTTTCTATATGAAGCTTGTTGTATGATGTCTCAGAAGGCTGAATGTAAATTGCTGCATCCTGTGAAAAGCTGGAATGCTTTAGGGATCATGTTTAAGTGGTTAGACTTGAAATGTTAGTCCTGGTGTCAGGACCTGGGAAACAGGAGCAGCGTCATCTCTGGTCAGCAGCTGCTTGTCTCTGGTCTGCGCAGCGATGCTGCTGGCTCAGACAGTAAGGCAGTGTGTAGGATCCTGGAATTATCTGATGAAAAGGCTGCTGACCATACATCAAATATCTTGTCCATCCTGCAGATGGTCTTCCTCCTGTATAATATGGCATAGAAGTTATTTTCCATCTATGGCACTGATTCCTTTGAATAAAATGTATCTCACAATCGTTCTGTATGTGAATTCTTCTGGCTGCTTGTAAATGTGTTTTGTGATAAATTCACGGACAGAAATTGCTTAAGGTTGCCTCAGAAAAAGTAGTTAGACACAAGTCAGTTCTCCTGTTTTCAATTGCAAAGCCTGGCTTTCAATTATGCATACTATTCAAGAATTTCTCGCCATGAAATATGACAGTCATATGAGGCAGTGTGCTTTCAGGGGAGGTTCTTCAGTAGCTTTATCCCTAATACCAGCACATATGGGAGCTTTTTGAGCAGTTCTGCAGGAATGTGCATCATCTTGCTAGACCATATGCTCATAAGGGACAGGAATGTAGAAGTCCTCCAGTATTTTTCAGGCACAATTATTAAACTGTTTCCTGTTTTTTCAGTCCAAGTGATCAACTGTGGCGTTAGCATCATGTTGTGATAATGTGTGCAGTTTCTCTGAGGAAAAGCAAGATGCAGATTTTAAGGGATTAGTAGGAGCATACTTTTACTTCAGTCCAGACTAGAATTGATCCTTGTGTAGACTGAAGAACAACAGCTGTGGTAAAGCTCCCCTCTGAAAGCAGCCATGCTTTTGAAGCATGATCTGAGCTATTGAGAGCAAACTTGGGATCCTGAATGGGCTTGTGCAGGCCCTGATGGATCCCAGGGATCTGCAGTCTTACTGATATGGGTAGAGCTGTCTCGCCCAAAGCTGGTTTGAGTGTTTTCTTAGGTACTGCAGATACAGTTCTTGACTGCATTGCAGATAAACTGTATATATAACTTGATTTATGTATGTACATATTTATTCACCCTGAAACAGAGAAACACAAAGACTGTGTGCAGTATTATCCTTGCTGTGCAAAGTCTTCCAATGGCAATAAGCTGATTTCCAGGGAAAAGCTCTGCCTTATTTGCCTTAAATAAGGTTTTCCAACCGCTTAGTAAGGTATCTTACAGTTTTGACATCAGCTTGCATCATCATAAAGATGGATACACGCTGATGCACAGCAAAAATAGTTGAGGAAGCTGTCTGTGAGTTACCCTTCTGTGTGTCCTGTGATACCAGTGTAGTGTGTGTGATGCTCGTGGTGGTTAACATTTGGTGAACTGCTGTCCCCTCAGGTAACACAGGAAAATTGGAGAGCATATGCCCAAACTGTCACTGAGTCTAAGATTTTTAAAAAGGATTCCTTTATTATGGCCTTCTTTAACTCTTTGAGGGTATGACTGCAATTTCTATTTAATTTCAATGAACTATTCAAGTATGTGAAAGTAGTGATATGTGAAGTGTCACAAAAAATATGGTAATCTGTAGCAAAAAGAACTAAGTGCACCCCCAGAAACCATAGGGGAGGGGGGAATAGCAATTTAGCCAAAGGTTCAGAGGGAATAATTTTGTGCCTTTACCTGCCTTTTTGAAGTTTGTGAGCATAAGGCAGAGCCAGACTTAGAATTCAACATGGCTCTAATTGGTGACCGAGGAAAGAAGGTGTATTTGCGTGTCAGCTGGAAAAATGTGCCTTCAAGGACTTGGCTTTGTTAGTCTTGGATCTGCTTTCAAATTGACTGACTTGCAAAACAGCCCTTTAAACTTAGATAATGCTTCAGAACGACTGTCAAAACAGTGGAAAAACCAAAAAAGTCCTATATATCTAACCCTGTAGTATATGTGAAAAGCAGCTCTAGGAGCAGCGTGGCTGACTGCTATAAGTGATGTGCCACAGGCATCCAGCTGTGTAGATGTAAGGCTTCTTCCTCTGGAAACACGTGTGCTTCCCTTTGTGTTTGCTGAGCATTATCCAAACTCAAATATACAATATTTTCTTGGGAATGGAACTGCATTTTTAAATGCTCTAATGGCCTCAAACAGTCTGGAAGAAATACAGCTGAGTGCTGTATACATTTGAGAACAGAGGAACAATCACACCTTCTCCAAACAGGGTTACATGGAACAGAGATTTGAGAGGTAATGCTTGTCCACAGAAAATGGTGAGATTTTATGTAGCCTCCCAAGCTGTCCTGTGCAACTTTGTCCCACAATTCCAGCAGTGAATCTAGTTTTTCAGATGCATCTGTACGTTTATGGGATGATTCAAGCATGAAAAGGATTAATCTGCTGCTGTTTTGGGTACAGGTTTTGCAAGAATATATATGCCTGCCTAGGAGTTCTTTGGTTATTGCAGAGTTTGTAGGATTCAAAGACAGCAGAGTAGCTTATAGATTGATGCTAGAAAGAGCTGATCAAAAGCTGATGTTTGTTTAAACAGTTTTGGGTTTGCCTTTCAATTCAGTTTTCACACTCAAACTTTGTGTGTGTGCTTTTCAATAAAATGGGGGGAAAAGTAAGTACTTATTTTGTGGTCAATTGAATTTTTTTTCCCCCTAGTAATAAAGTAGGGTTTTGGATTATTTCACCAACATAACCTCTGTTCTCTGAAAAAATTCTTAGAAATATAATTTTGATCTAGTTGAACACTCATTTTGAACATATCTTGGTATTTTTCAAGAGAACCTCATCTGAAAATGTAAAAAAAATAGGTATTTAAACATCTCCAAGAATCCTCATCTACACTTTTCAAAAACATGTGTGCTGAGTTTGACATGGGGCTGTGAATGTTTTTGTTCCCTTGGAACTGCATTTCTTTGGGGTTGGAAATGGAGAGCAAATGCTCTGTCATGACTTGCTATTTGATGGGAGGCAAGCGGTGCCCTCCGTGTGCCCAGTGTTTGTAGGGGACACTGCACACACTTGTGTGTCCTGTCATTTCATGTTACAAGACAGGCTCAGCCTTGGCCAAAACAGACCTTGTTGGTGAGGTCTGGGAGCTTCCTGGAGCTGCACGTGGTGTTTGGAAGCAGCAGAGCTGGGGAAGCAGCCTGGCTGATGCTGCAAACAGCTGTTATCCAGAGCACCTCTGCATCTGCAGGTTATGAGCTGCAAATTGCTGTTGCCAAACCTGGTCTTCTCCAAAGCTGTACATGTGTGTCAACAAATTACAGCAGGGGAACAAGTGGCCTGGCACTCCTGGCTTGGCTTACTCCCAAAAAATGATCTACCTTCACGTCTAAATTTCTCTTGACTGTAGGGAAGCAGGACATGAGTTTAATATTCTGGATAATAAACAGGATCCTGGATTAAAGCAGGGATAATGCACCAGACAGAGAATTGTTTGTGCTGCTCTGCTTGTCTCTTCAGGCTTTTTGCCTAGCTGGCCAACACCCAGGGAGCACAAACTGCTGCTCTCCAGGAGAGCAGCAACTGAGGGAAACTGGTTGGGAATTAAGTCCTGCTTCCCATTCCTGATGATGAGAGGCACTAAGTGAGTGCAGCAAGGGATTTGATGGTTTTTCTAAGGAAAGCAGCTTGCCAGTACTCCAGAGGGAATGGCAGCTGCTCGGGGAAAAGGAGCAAAGCTTTGGGTGCAGTGGTGCATAAGGCCAAGCCTACAGCTGTAACAGAAAATGTTATTTTAGAAATTCTGAGCTAACTCAAATAAGTCTGGCTGAACAACTTCAGCATGTAACACTGCCACGATGAAGGCACTGTGAGAGACTTGCCTGAAGCACCAGGGCAGCTGGAGATCACCAACTAAGGAAGCAAAATGGAGCAGCCTGTGGAGAGGTTTCAGGCTTGATCAGAGTCCGAGTGGGACTGTGGCTGTGCTGGGAGCTCACCTGGCTGCACAGAGAAACTGTGTACCCTGGGGGTATGTGCAGACAGGGCAGCAGGGTCAGTTCTGCACTTGAAGTTGTCACAGGCACTTGGGATGTGTGTAATGGGAAGGTTCCCACAAGCAAAAAAGTGGAGAAAAATCAGGAAGCCTGCTAACGTCCACTATGATGAAAATTGAAAGGGGAAGAATGGAGCATGGAGAGGGAAATGGGAAAACTGGAATATTGAAATGAAGTGGGCAAGAGGGATTTGGAGGCTGAAAATGTTTTTTGGGACCAAAAAGTACACTTCTGGGACCTGCTTCTACTACAAATGATCCTGTTCCTCTGTGCCATGAGCTTCTCCCCTTTGTTAAACTGGGACACTAACAATTGTCAATCTAATGTTGTGGGTATGTGCCCATCATTTGTGTGTGGGAAGGCCCAGAGACCCCAGTCAGGGGCTGAATCTAGTTATACCAAATGCTGTAAACACCAGAAATGCCCAGACAGCTTTTAAAATAATTCATATGCAATTTAAGTCTATTTATGTACCACTTTAAGGAAGCTGTTAGGAGAGTCCCAGCAATATGCTACAGCCTAAAAAAAGAGGACATAGGTGGGAAGTGAAGAATAACTGTGAAATAGCAAAAATAAAATAAATGAAGCTCACAGAGTTTTAGTTCTTAGTTACAGACATGAAATAAAGGCATATAGGCAGAACTGAGAATGGTCTTTCCTGACCTTTCAGTGCAGATGAAGATTAAAACCAAATAAGACTTGTGATCCTTAGGAGAAAGGGGCACAGAATTAGAATGGATTATGCTGCTCCTGCTGTGAGAATAAGGGTGATCATAAGTTCTTAGTCTGTAACTTCTGTGGCTTAATATGGTGTATATTGTTAATTATATTATTTGGAATCATAAAAGGATTACTTGGTGTCCTGTATGTGTTAACTGGCCCAAATGTGGTGCCTGATTTTGTGGTGTGGTTGTATTTTTTTTTTTTTTTTTGTTTCTTTTTCCAAATGAATAGCGTAGGCAGAGTGCATTCAATCCCGATCTGGTTAGAGGGAGGGTTGTTAAATGGGAAGTGGTTTATTGATTACTATTTTTGCACGCTGTGATAGCCTACCTTTATCATTTTAAGAGATTCTTGTTTTGCCCTTTCACTTAGTGCAAGGTCACAGAACAATTGATTTGGCATTTGGTACAATTTGCAGTTAAAGGGATGGGTGAGGAACTAAAATGGTTGCAGTGTTTGCTTTACTTCTTCCTCCTGCTCTTTTCCCCTCCCCCAAATGATTACTTGCCGCATTTTCAAGGAAGATTAATAATCAGAGTGTCAATCTGTCTACAGATTTCAGTTTGATCAAATGCTCAGTGGGATCCAATAGTTTTCTCCAGCAGGTGTTGAAGATAGGATTCTTCTGCCCTTATCCACACCCTCCCTCCCTTTCCCTTCACTAAGAGAGCAGCAAATCTATATTACAAGCTGTTATCAAAAAGTGTAATTCAACATTTGGGGTGTGTGCATGGTTATTCTTTATTTATTATTTTAAATCCTTTATAAGGCTCTTGTCTAACATTACAGCTTTTAAATTGTAAAAAAGTGTGATTTGACTGTTGTCTGCAGATAGAATTTTGAATTTATTTTTAAAAAACTGGACCACACCACAAACTAACACTCGATAAACTATCTATGACAAAGATGCTCTATTGTGATGTTAGATATTGATTTGACATAATGTCCCTCATAATGCAGCATCTCTTTCTCCATAGGGGATAGAGAGGTCCTGCTGTGTTTGGGGGTTGTCAAAACTGGTGGGAATTTTTATGCAGTGTGGATGGGCAGTGGTTTGGCTTTTGGGTTGGAACAAAAGCAGCAGCAGCTCGCTGCCAGCAGCTGTGTTTGACACTCCTGCCATGACAGAATTCCCCAGCAGCACAGCTGGGGTGGGTGTCCCCTCCACACTGCCGGGGCTGGGCAGGAAGGGCCCGCTGCAGCCTGCCCTGGGCACCTGGACAATGCACAGCACTGCCCTGGCAGTGACAGGCACTCTGCACAGCTGCTGCTGTGTGCCCAGGACTCACTGCAGGCTGGGAGGAAACACGTTGTGACACGTTAGCTGGAGTTTATGGAGGCTTATGTCCAGAATAGATCATATGGGCTCTAGCGTCCAAAGGAGACACTATTCCTTGTACTGGGGACAAAAATGAAATACAGACTGCAGAGATGTCTTTCCTTTCTCTTTATGAAGAGGAGTTTGTGATTAGACTAATTTGTCATAGAGCAGATGCAAAAAGACAAACCAACTTCTGCGATCTTGTATCTAAGACCATTTTAACTTGAAAGAAGACTGTAAGGAGCAAATTGTCCTTAACCCTATTTTCACAATGAAAACAGTAAATCTAATTAAAACAGAGAAATATAATAAGCCTTTTGTCATTAGTGATGATCAGACACTTAAGGCTGTCACTAGCCCAATTCTTTCTGTGCAACCTCTCTAGGTAATAGATTGCTCCTTGTGCTTTCTTAAGGGACATTTTCTGTTAACAAGCTCTATTTAGAATGTGCAATGAGTTAATTATATCCAGTGCTTAATGAGTTCTTAGCTTCTGAGAATTTCTCTGGCTGAGGCTGAGAACTATTGACATATTTCATAGGCAAACAATTTGCTGTTATCTCTGCTGTGGTGAACGGCTGCAATTGCTTTACCTTTGTAGGTGCTGGTAGTAGAGCAGAGAGGTGGATAATAGGAATGGGAATTCCCTGAGAAAACTGCTATAAAAAAAAGTCTGTGTAAATTCCATGGGAGGTTTCTTACTTTTTGTATCCTTGCTCTTTCAAGCCACCAGCTTCAGGAAAAGTAGCTGTGTGTAATGAACTACCTGTGCCATGGAGCCATTTAGAGAGGAAATGTGGGGATGAGGTGGCAATTCCTCATCATGGAAATAACATGAAGATGCATGATTATTCCTTTACTTTGTAATGGAACTGGGCTTTGTGTTTATAACATTAGATAAGCTTATTAATATTGCAGTTACTTCATCTTATAAACTGCACTTGAAGATGTGGGGAAGGTTTAAGCTGTCTGTTGTGCCTACCTAATTTTATCTCTAATAAAAATCTAGTTTGAGAGCTATTGATTTTCATGTCCTAGAGCTGGGGATGCCCAGCACTGGACAGGAGGGAACCTTTTGTTTGTTTTTTTTCTGATGTAAATCGGGACTAAAAATCCACGGATGTGCTGACATGATTATGGTGAAAGAGAGAAGAATGGACCCCTAAGATGTTATTGTGGGCTTTTTTTTTTTTTTTTTTATCAGGATGCTGGCTACTGCAGTGGAAGATTGCATGTGTGAATGATAATGACAAATGAATCAGGAAATGTATGAATCAGGAAATGCTCTAGGAAATGCATGTCAGGAAATGGCAGTTAATATCAGCTGAAAACAAAATGAGCTGTGTACAGCACTTAACACAGCCAGGAATGAAAAGGACAGGAGCATTATAGTTAATATGGCTTCTTTCATCATATTTAGTTTTTTTCATGGGCCTGAAAGCCTGAAAATAAGCTGGAGGCAGCAGACTTTGTCTAATCCCCAAGCACCTCCCCCTTTTCCAATGTAACTAGGGGAACCTGGCATTAGTCATCACTGCAGGTGATTGGGGAGCAGGAGGGATTTATGGCTGAGAAGTGAAGGGTTTAGAAGTCAGCCACAATTCATCTAATCACAGCCACTGAACTGACTTTAATTAGAGAGCATTTGGTGTGTTGTTGGCAAGCTTTCCATCCATCATAAACAAAGACACCAAACTAACAAAAATACTTGCCAGCCCCCTTACCTCCTACACGAAAACATTAAAAAGGCAAGTGGCAAAGACATATCTGATAAAGAATTATTACTGGCAGGGATGGGAGAGCACCTATTGATCTGCTTCATGTAGGCATGTCTATAACTCAGATGGCTGTGTTAAGATGAAATAGCAGGTAGAGATATGAGGTTTAGTATTGGCAAAGAAGAAATCTGCCTGCAATAATTATATGCATGGGCAAAGAAGCTTTTAAAGCAAATCAAAGTGAAGCTTGGTCCAAATTCAACTCTCCTATACTCTACTGAGGGCAGTAGTGTTACACCAAGGATGGATTTGTCTTTTAGGTCCTCACAAAGGGGATGTTATTGAGGCTTGTTAAAAGAATTGCCAATACAGTGGGTCTCGGGAGGGGTTATTCAGAGCAGTAAAAGCCCTGGCCTTTTTTTGCCAGGCAAGTACTGCAGCCAGCACAAAGGGCTCTGTGCTCCCCTCAGTGCCACAGGGAGGGATCTTTCTTTTTGTGCAAGGGAAAGGTAGTGATGAGAGAGAGAGATGGCAGCCTACCTGCCTATAGGAGTAGCCATTAACATGAGAGGAAATAATCAGCCCTTTGTCTGGAGAGGTGGAAACAGCCAGCAGCCTTGCTGAACAAATGAATATGTTCAGCCAGGTTATGCACATCTCTGCTGGGGCAGGAAAAGGAAGCAGTTGTAGAGCAAGTGCAAAGCTCATGTGGTAGTGCTATTCCGTTTTATTTATGGTTCATAGTGCTTTCAACTCTGGCTTCTTTGTCCACAGCTAAAGAAAAGCAGTGCTGGACATCCCCAGACAAACAGCCTTCCAAAAAATGACTCTAAAATGATTCTGTTGATTCAGTGAGTGGTAATGTTTTTTTCTTGCCTCAGTCCTATAGCACTAGGAGGCCAGGGGATACTGGTATCTGTCATTTATCTCAACACTAATAATGAGCTCTTGGTAACTTCTGACAGAGAAGGTGCCTGTTCATCTTTCTGAGAAAATGTAAGAGATGTATTCATGTGGAGAGTCGGCTGCTTCAGAAAGGAAAATTAGGTTATTCTAAATGAAATTTTTGTCCATTGCTTTACACATGCCTGTTAAGGTGTAAGGGCTGAAAGTACTACTTCTCTGCTTAAATTTTCACTCTAAAAAGTGGAAGTGAAAGGCTTTCCTTGGCTCATGCTCCAGTCTCTTTCCCAGCTGAGGTGAACTTGGCTTGGGCTGTTTAAAAAAGCAGAAAAAGTAAACTCATTTTCTGGGAGAACATTAAAATCTTCAAGTTTCTGAAGGGTGTAAATGACAAGAAGGAAGAGGCTTCATTTCCATAATGATGAGCAACATGCTGGGAGCAACAGATTGAAATTAAGGGAAGAAAAATTTAGGGATTGAAATTAAGGGAAGAAAAGTTTATATAATGAAATATTATCTTTCAATGGAGTCTACGTGCCACTGGTGCATTCTGAGGAAGAGGCACACCATGCCAGCAACTGGCTCTCTTAAAAGTGGGGAAGCTGAAACACTGGATTTGTCTTTTCCCTGGTCCTGGCAGTAGCTGGTGATGGTGTGATGGTCTGAGACCAGCATGTTCAGTGAGACTGAGGTTATAATTTTATTTGTGCCTCGTGCTGAGTGCTGGCATATGTGGCAGAGATTTGGGTCACTGCTGTGCTCCTCAGCAGGAGGGATGCAGTGCTTTCCAAGCGTTGGGCATGCGTAGGCACCACAACTTCAGATCTAAGAAACACCCTGGAAAGCTAATTGTGAAATAATTTATTTTCAATTTAGTATATATTAAATATATAAGTATGTATTAAATATTTTATGTTCCCCTTTGTCACTGGAAAACTGGAGTACCTAGAGGAGATCAGGAAACTGGCACTGGTGACCATGTGCACAGGCTTGTGGCAGAAACAAGGTGACAGATGAAGGAAAGAGTCAAAACCAGAATTGCAATAGGAGACTCAGACCGTAATTCCCAACCTTTTCAAACTTGAGGTAGAGATCCTTTAGGCCTTGGCTTCTGGCTAGGGTCTGTCCACTCCCAGAACTGGTAGCACAAAGCTCATTCCTCCCAAAGTGTGACTGTTGCCTACTGTGTAGAGTTTTTGTAAGAGAAACAAGAAGCAGCCTCTGATGCAATCTGCTCCCACCAGATGGGTCAGTTTTTGTGTTCGGCCTCAGCTCTCTGCTGCTCTGGATGTAAACCCACCGTAATTCTATCCATCTGAACACACATCCCCCAGCCCATCTGCAGCTTGTCATACAACAGGGGCAAAGCAACAGATTTTTGTTGGAGTAAATGAGACCCCTCTGTTATCTAACGGTTGCTGATTTGCACAGAATTGCTTCCAGCAAACACAATTTGTTGCTTTGTTGATTAAGGCTAGGTGAATTAAATCTGTTAATTTCCTCATCAATATTTTGAGAGGGATGGGGATAGGAGGAAATTAAAGCCCCACAAAAACCCCTCCCCCCTCTGAAGGCCAGGAAACAGAACAGGAATGTATTATATGGCATGTCCTCTTTAAGAATGGTTCAGCCAGCAAGAAAACATCAGTGAATAAACCCACTCTCAGAAATGGTCTCCTTTAACTGCTCTTACTAACATCCCAGCTGTGTAAGAGCAGTGCCCAAGTCCCCTGTCCTCCTACTCCTTGGAGCACTGACCTTGAGTTCATCTTCTGCTTCAGCAGAAAAGATGATTCCAAAGGCTCTCGCAGCTTTGCCTCCCTGTACCGCAGCATGTCTGAGTTCAGCTGAGGGCAGGCACTGCTTCCCCGTGGCTGGGTTGCTTGGCAGCCCTGGCAAAGGAGACCAGACACATGCACAGTGACATGTGGCTGGCACGCCTGTCCTGGTAAACTTCCTAAGCTACATTCCCCAAAATACGGTGAAGAGGAGGCTCCATTTATGCATCTGATCCCCAGGTGCAAAGGAAGGTGGTGCTTTAGGCTAAAAGGCAGACAGGATATTTTTGGTGTTATCCCCTTCAAGTTCAAAGTTGAGTTCAAAGATCAGTGAAATAAATTGATGTTTGCCTTCTGAGTTTTTAAATTTCTGAAGTCAAGCTGGTCCCCGTCCTTCAAAAAAACCCCAGTAAAATATAAAAATGCAAACCAGGTTCCTAGTCAGAAGGATATATTCTCTCAGAAAAACCAATTGACAGTGTATTAGAGAAATTGGCTGCACTGTTCAGATGTATGCACCGTTCCATTCTTCAGATTTCTGGAAAACCTACTTTAGGTATTTGAATTCAAGCCACTGATGCAAGGCAGGAAAAAGCAGCATCACAGAAAAGGAAACATTTACAGGGCAATGGTCACTGTGCATGGCAGGCTCCTTTCTTAACACAAGAATACTGCCCACTGGAACTAAATCCTCAGGATGCAGTTTTTTTACACATAATGACAAACCCAAAGCTGGGCTAATGCACAGATTAAGATTTCTGCAGGCGGATCTGAAGTTAAGATCACACTGAGTCGCCTTACTCTCTCCTCTGTTAAGGTGAACCACACCTGTTTTGCTGACATCTGAGAATCAGGGTGGTTAAAACTTGGTTATTATAGGGCTGTTGTGAGGGTTGCCAGCAGCATCTGTGCCATCAGCACTGGAAATACAGGTGGGAGGCATGTGGGAGCTGCCTGGGGGTCCCAGCTCTGGTGGCTGGGAGGGTTTCCCAGGGCTGCAGTCTGTGAGTGCTGCTGTTCTCTGTCCAGCCCCCAGCACTGGTGGCAGCCCTGTGCCAGCTCTCCTCCGAGCGTTGGGATTGTCACTGTGATCTCCTGCCCTCCCTCAAACTGAATAACACTTCATGTTTTAAAGTGTCCTAGTTGCACTAAATAATTTAAAGAGATGGGGTAAAAAAAGCAAGGCAAAAAAAAAAAAAAAAAAAAAGAAACTGATGCTTCTCAGTTACTTTTGTGCATGCAGCTTTCTTTTGAGCAATAACAAATTAGATTTTGTGAAGGAAAAAAAGGCACTTTTCTGTTGTTTGGTTTGAAAAAGGTATTTTTAGTTTGTCCAAGAAAAACGTTGAAGAAAATTCAAGTGTTTTCTTCTAAATGTAGAAGTCCTGATTTTTACACTTACAGAAGTGATTTTACTGGGAAAAGGATTCATATACTTTGTCTCTCCAAAAAAGTTTTTTTCCTTTTTTCTAAACTTTGTTAGATACATTCTTTTTTCCCCAGTACTTTTCTTAAAAAAACACCACACCAGAATAACTCTTAAACCCAAACTTTGCAAACCCAGAGAATGTGCCAAGTTCTCCCAAATATATGATTCCTATTGTATAGGTTTCTTTTTGACATAAAGATATATGACACTTGAAAATATCTTTTTTCCCTGTAAGAGGATAAAATGAGTGTTTGTCAAAAGGACAGCTTATATAAATGAGTTATCGTTTTATTTTTTAATAGAAATCTGTCAGCTATGTGCAGCTGGGTGTTTAATTCATAGTGAATAATTTATGCAAGAAATTTCTCTTTTATGTATTCATAAACTGGAGTTAAGCCTGAAATTAAGATTATGTTAAAAAAAGAATTTGACAGATGCTTTTGCTCATGGTCATATTAATAGGCAGTTGTCCTTCCTTTAACTAGTGTGAGTTTCCTGGCTTTGTCGTCATGTTCCCATTTAAACCTCTGGGGGATTTGAGGACTTGTCATGGAAAAAGATGATTGCTGTGGGATGGAGCTTATTTGAGTGAAGCCCATGGGGAACCAGGAAAGACAGGAAGTGAGCTGGTTTGAGAGTGCTGGAGTTCATGTGGTAAATGACATTCTTTGCTATCCTGTCACTGGCTGGAGCAGAGAGATACTTCTCCTTTCTTATCTGGGAGGCCCTGTGCATGTCCTGCATCCCCAGAGGGGCTGTGGGCTGTAGTAGTTGAGCTGGAAGCAGCCTAAAACCACTGTTAGCTAAGGTTCAAAGAGACATAGTGGTGTTTTTATGGTGGTTAATCCTAGGGGAGACAGAAATTTCTTCTATCTGAAATACTTCCTCCCCTTCTGTACTAGAATAAAAGCCTGAAATTTCTTATGAGGACATTAACCATTATTGTTTCGTAACTGAATTATTTTAAGATTTGCTTGTGAATTTGGGTATAGTATATGGGCAAATAACATCACTCTATATTAATTTTTAATGCATAAAATTAATAATAAATGGGCAAAATTTTAACCAAAAAAAATCAAAATGATTAATGTTAGACTTCTGTTCCATGGAACCTTTAATGAAATCAGCACAATACTGTACAGTCTTTGATTTTGATGCAAAGGTGCTTTTTTGTTGCAAAACATTTGAGTGGTATTTTTGGTCAGTTCTACAGTAAGTGCCTTGCAAAAACAAGAGATAATTTAACTATGCCCGAGTCACCCTGAATTCCATAACCTATGGACAGCTCTGCAGTGGAACAGCAAAGGCATGATTGTCCAGGAAGGAATAAGTATAAAAATGAACCATCAGTGAATGCCGAAGGTTCTCTGACTTTGTCCTGTCAGCTCTTGCACTGACTTTGCCAGTTTTTTGCACTGCTGAGACAAGAAAGAATATTCTTGTCTCTAATCTATAGAGGGGGACAAAAAAGGACATGACTGATTCTGAGGGCAGGAGGGTTTATGGCTGCCTTCAAAGGGATGTTGCTTGCTGACCCTTCCCTTCACACACCTGCTGCATTTTTCATGGCTCTTGGGGCAGATCTGGCCCTTCTAAAGATGACAGGCCCGTGAAGGAGGACAGCTTGCCATCTTCAGGGAAGCACCAGCATAACACTGTGACAGCAGCCACGGAGGATAAGTGCTGGGAATGAGGGATTTGTTTCTCCAGCCTCCAGGGGTGGTGGCTTCTTGTCAAACCAGTTTACCTGAGAGTAAAGTGTGGAAATACGAGTCCCTGCAGAAGGAGAGTGGGAAGGGTGAATTTCTTGTCTGCCTAGAATGGCTGCTGTGCATGCAGGTGAGGGCAGGCTCCTCTTTCCTTGGGAGCTTGTGGAGCATCCTTTGAGGGTCCTTCACAGAAGTCTGCTTGGGGAAGCCCCAGTGCCTCATCCCCAGCAGTTAGGCAACTGATACCTATAAAGTCTGGGAAGCTGGGGCAGAGTTTGCTGAGGCATCATTTGTCAAGTAGGTGGAAATAGGTTGAAAAGTCAGGGATAAGGGCTGGAAGCTGTACTTTAAAGAAATCAGGTATTCATGGATTTCCTTCATTGGACTGTGGTTTGAAGGCATTTAAAAAATGTTGTAGCTGTAACTTAGCTTGCTAATTATTCAGATTTTAATTTCTAGGTAATAAAATCTCTAAGAATCATGTGATGACAGGTGATGTATTAGTGAAGTTAGCCAGTTTAATTAGAAAATCTTTTAAGTCATCTTAGTTTCAAAGAGTTTGAGTCTCTACTTCCATAGTATGAAGATGTATGATGGTGAACTCATGTAAACTAGGGAATTCTTTCACTGTGGCAAAAAGTGAAAGCATTAGAGCTTCTCAATTTATGCCTGAAGGAGAAACCTCAGAGATGTTATGAATTATTTTCCCTGTATGCAGTATATTCCAGTATAAACTGCAGAGCTCATCTGTGTTTGTAGCTGCTTGTGAAGTGTATTTTCTTCATGTTTTCAGGATTTGGAAGAACAGATGGTGAAAGATCTTCTAAATAAATTGAGTCCCAACCAGGGCTCTGCACATGCATAAATCCTGGATGCTAAAACCACAAAGAATGCAGGAACTTCAGGCACTGGTTCATGCTTCTCTAGCCTTACGCTATTGTGACCTGAAGTTAGACGTTTTTGTATAGGAGTTTCAGAAAAAAATCCCCATCAACTGAGGCTGTTCTGAGCACGTGGCCAAATCATACAGAAGGCATATGCTGGAGCAGCCAAGGGAAAATAAGCTGCAACACACTGGGCTTTCACACAAATTGTGGCTCTACTGAGAATTCATGCAGACTGTTCCACATCACCTTGGCTGGGAGGCTGAACAAAAGATGAGGTCATCACTCCTCAGGCTTAGTCTGGTCCACCCCAGGTAGCCTTCAAAAAAGAAAAAGGAAATAAAAAAACCTCAAACCAAATCCAGCACCAATGGCCTGAAGGGGGTCAGTCCTGTTTCAATTGCTAATTTATTCCTTACACAGAAGCTGAGTCACCCTGTGATAAAATCAGTTTCATTCCTGGAATAGGGAGCTTATTGTGCCAATCAAAATAAGGTGTGTTTTATGCTGTATTTTTGTCTTGGGAGGCTCTGCTGGGAGCAGTGTGTGTTGTGGCACTTCTATGGACTAATTTCAGTGTGACTTTAGGGCTGTATTAGGTTTCAGTGTGAGTTCTTGAGTATTCATCACTTGCAAAATTTTGTTAGTACACATTAAATGTGTCACTACTTGTTCATTGAGGGTATTGCACGAACAGAAAGGAATATTACAAATTACTTTTATAGTTGTACGTACAGATGGTGGAGATGTCTGTAAAATAGCCATAAGAGTTGTATTTCTTGTGAAGTTCAGCTGGAATGCCTGCCTTTGGTTACAAACATGTGCCAATAGTGCTCCTTAGGTGTAGGTGGGTTTTTTTAGGTGAAAGTTAATTTTTGGCAGCTGTGGTTTACAGTTATCCTTCCAGAGAACCTGAACTACACTAAGAATTGGGGAATCTGCATCCTTGTACCTTTTCATTGAAATTCTCTTCCAGTGCTTGAAAATTTCAGTTCAGAGATAGACCATTGCAGTTTTCCTGTGAACCAGGCTGGTGTGAAATCCTGTCAGATGATGGCCTATGGGGGAGCTCATGCAGAGGGGGAGGATGCTCATTCTGAGCCAAATATAGGGAGTTTGAGGGCTCCTAACAGATCTCCATTACTGGTGTTTAGGCCTTCAAATATCAGGGGCTCGGTGGTTGTAGACAGATTCTTGCTGTAAACAAAACAGTTAAGAAATAGAACAGCATTTTAATTTTTCTTTGCATGGGCCTGATGGTTCATTCAGCAGAAACTGGAGTACTTGTCTCAAGTGTCCACTTCACATTAGCTTTCATCAGAAAAGATGCTCCAGTCACTTCTCTAATCAGCAGTGGCAGCAGTACTCTCTGAGTATCAGCAGAAAAACGTGCCTGGACCACGAAAGAGCAAGAGAGCAGCACCACATTGCCTGCTCTGCCAGCTGGAAACCTCTGCTTGGTTTGCTGCAGTTAAATGTGAGCTCTCCCATGGGTGAGGGAGTTGTCCCTCCTGGAGATCCCCAGGCTGTGGGAATTTGTGCAAAGGGTAAAGAGAGGGTTTGGATTTAGGGTGTGTGTTGGTGCTCTTGCCTGTGTGCCAGCCCCTCCTGGAGCGGTGCAATCCTGTGTGCCCAAGCTTGTGAAGGCCCATCCTCACTGTGAGATAAAACCATGCAGACAGAGTGCTCTTATGATGTTGCTGCCTGGCACTGGAAATCTCATGTCAGCCTCGCTGAGAATGGTTCTGCAGCTTTTCTTAAGGGTTTTTCCTCCTCTTGGTTCCTCTAGTTAAAAATACATGAGCTCTTGCTCTTGGCATCTGCAGTGATAGAGAAGTGCCTAAAGGATGTTGCAATGTGTTTGAGCCCCTGATTTTGAGCACGATCACCACTTGGGGTAGAAGTTATGTAGTTCATGCAATCTTGCATCATATCAGTTTCTTTTTGAAGAAGTATTTAAAATTGTGCTGGGTGTGGATATCATGCAGAGGGAGAATAGGACTTCATAATACTGTTAGCTCAAGGGATGGGAAAAATAAAATTTTCATCTTCAAGATAAGCCAGAGAAGGTGTAAGAGACAACTGAGTGAAGAAAGTGAATAGTTGCTGAAGGAGGGAGAGATGAAATAAGAGGCCTGAAGAACTTATATCTGTATCTGAAGAACTTATATCTTCAGTTATTTTTCCACCCTTCTGCAAATACAAAGCTTGTGTTGCTTTTATTGCTTTCCAACAGTGCTGTTGGAGGATTAGCCTTTCAGCTTTGCTCCTTTTACTTAATTTTCTTTAAATTTGGTCAATTTTCAGCTGGTAGCTGTTCCTGCCTTTAAGTCTGTGGAATACCTAAGGTTTGCAATATAGCAGTGTCAGGGCTATCTATAGCTCAGTAAAGTTTTTACGAGTGTTCTTTGAGATAATCCTTAGTTTCTCACACTGCGTAATTTGGGTTTTAGCCTGCAGTTTCTACGAATATCTTTCTGATCTATTTCAATTTGAATCTCCTTGGCACTGATTCTTTCCACCCTTGCTCCTCCTTTCCTTCCTTCATCATTCATTTTTTCATGTAGTTTTCTCTTTTATATTTTCATTTCCAGTCAGGCATGCATTCTAAAGTTACTTTACCTCTGGAATAAGGAATCTCATTATGCTTATGGGATATTATCCTATTTCAATTCACTGATGTATAACTTGTCCTAGACTTAACATGATACCTAATATCATGGCATAAAATGATTTCTTTCCATGTTTAGCTTGTTGGATGTAAGGCTCCATCTAGTCTCATGTCCTTATTCAATAAAGTACCCATACTTTTTTTATGTCCATCTGCTTTTGCTGTAGCACACCAGAAGCAGACAGCTTTGTGGTAAATAATGATGTAGAACAGTAGCTGCAAAACGCTCCTGGATATTCTTTACTGCTTCCTGCGCCAGAATTTCAAGCTCTGCTGGGTTCTCAGAAGGATGATGTTAATTTGATGTGCTCAGATTTGGGAGCCTCTGAGGCCTGAAACAATATTTGTTCTTGCATACCTCAGATATGATTTTTGTAGGGTAATAATGTTGACCAGTAACACTGAATTAGTTGGGGAAAATGTAGCTTCTGCTCTGACACTGGTGGAGAGAAAAAGGTTTATTTGTAAGCAGAATCATTCCTGTTGCACGTCTTGCTGCCTCCCCTGGTGTGTGGAGGGAACACTGCCCAGAGCCAGGTGGGCTGCTGTGGGAGGAAGCCAGTGTGCTTGTTTACAGTGGGAAAGCTGGAAGGATTGGAATTCCAGTTTCCTAAGTGGAGACACGAAGCCTGTGGGTTTTTCCTGTGGCATTCCATGGAAGTATGAGATGGTCTTGGCTGGTGGCTTTTCTAGCACTGCTGGGCCTATGCAGAGCCAAAGGTGGAGATGGACACCTGACACACCTTGGGGTAACTGCAGGAAAGTCCCTTTTTCACAGAGGAAAGACAAACCTGGGGCATAGTTTGGCACCATGGGGCTGACTGACATTGTTTTGGTTTTTAAGAATTAGTCTGCATTTTTCAAGATGTGCCAGGATGTTGAGTAGGCAGTTTTAAGACTGGAAGTATGACTTGCACCACCAGGCTGTTGAAGGGGATATTCACCTGGCTGATGCCTATCACTGCACTGATCACTGCACTAGGCTGTCTTACTCTTTTAATCACTTGAAAGGCATGAATAAAGAGAGAGATAATTACTATATTGGCAAAGTTTTCTTTTGTGCTGTTCAGAAACTTGCACTCTACTATATGATCATGATATAAAAAATGAAGAGGTTGCCAAGAGCAAAAATCCCAAAACACCAATAGACCAGTATTCAAGGAAAAATATTTTGTCTAACTCGCCTGAACAGTAATATCTACCACAAAAACTAATTACTGAGCCCAAGGAAGGATGAGGTTTCATGATCTGAAAACTGATAGGTTATGGGACCAAGGCTGTGGGATAAATTAATATTTGCTTACAAAATTTGGGTTAACTGGAGAATTTTCAAGTTCTGAAATACAGTTTCTAAAATAAAATTTTGATGAATCCTTTGCAGTTCACTACGCAGAACTCATGTCTGTTGGGATTATATTGCCAGAGATGAACTTCCTTATATTAAGTTATTTAAAATGCTCGGAACGGGTTTGCTTTAAGATGTCAATTTTCCACTTTGCTAGAAGGAAGTAGGGGAAAAACAATTGTCTTTAGAATTGGAAGTAGTATTTTTCAATCTCTGCAGTGTCTTTTAGGATGTTGTCTTGGTTCTCTGAAGTTTATAATTAATATTTGTATCCTAGGAATTCTCAATCTCTGTGAAAACAAAGAATTTCAAAAGCACACGTGTAATGCTCCTGTGCATCTAAAATACAGATCTGAATATTGTTGCATTTATGTTGTACCCAAATCTACACAGCACTCAGGATGTTACAGGGCTCACATTTCTTGATGGCTGATAGCAAAACATAGAGGAAGAAAGGAAAGAGACCAGCTCAGCAAGGCACTTGAATAAGTTGCTAGGTTAAAAAGGTGAGAACTGCTCTCAGGGCTTCAAGGCAATTAGTTTCCTGCTGAAGTTGTACACAGGGTTCATCATCTTGGAGATAGCCTTTATGTTGTTATGATTGAAAGGTTTAAGCTTTTAACACAGCAACATAAGTGTTTACTTCCAATGGCCCCTGTTTTCAGTGAGGTTACCAAATATTGCACGTCTCTGTGAAATTTATCATAGTGATCTGATATTTTCAGTAGAGTTTCTTTTTGGACTGGCTCTGCTGTGTAGCCAGGATTTGTTCCACTGCTTTCAAACTTAGCAAAATGCTCTTCATAGTTCTGTATAAAATGCTAGTTATTACTTTTGAAACCTGAAAGGTTTAGTAGTATTCCAGATTTCCACCTTGCCTCACATTTTGGCCTTTGTTTTGAATATGTAGTCACCACATTTTTGACAATATATATTACATTTCATTTTCCAAGCAGACTTTTATTAGATTAAGTCAGATAGAAGGAATGGCCTCATATTTATAATGAATAACTTGCACATTCAGACACACACTCTGTGATATTGAGTAGTTTAAATCTCCAGTGTATAAACTGTAAATTAACATTGAAGACCTCTCTTAACATTCATTACTCTGTTTAAACAGTCATGCAGAATTACTAGCTGTCAGTAATTTTTTCTTGAATACAAATATGTCATTTGTTCTAATGTTGTTACTGTCTTGAGCTATGTGTCATGAAAAGAGTATCTTAAAATAGGGAAATGGTGAGTGTAATAGACAATTGGGACTCTTATTGCAATTTAGCGGAAGCTTCAGGTTTGCTTGCAGCTCATATTGCTAATTTTCCTAAAAGCCAATGATACTTTGGTTGCTAAGCATGATCCCAGATGATAAATACCCTTCCTGCTGGGACCACTGATTCAGCCTCTTTGGTAGTCTTAGCACAAAGATCTGACCTGTGATATGTGAAGTATGACTTGTCTGTCATAAGGGATGACTTTCTTTACCAAGTAAAGTAGCCCTTTAAGGCATAGGGGTAGAACAGTGTGAAAAGTATTCGCTGCAGACTTTTTTTATAAACAGAATTTCAGACCCCAGAGCTCTCCATTTATCATTGTACAAATGTGAGAAGCCTGGACATGGGCACAATGAATAAATCAATCAGTAAGCCCCTGTACAGTATGCTGCTGGATGCATTTCAGAGTAGAATCTAAGAGCAAAACTATTGAAGAGCTTGTAATTTCCAGTTCATGTTGCAGTTGTGAAAAACAGCTTTGCATCTTCGTTATGCTACAGCACTTTATTGATTTCCAGTATAATCTAAGGACTGGAATCCATGCTTCTCAAGAAATTTAGTAAGCCTGGTGACATGCCCTCAGTACTTCCAGAGGCTGAAACCTGAAACTGGCTGCTGAAGTCAGGATGGTGTTAGCGCCTACCCCAAGAGCTTCTTGCTGTGTTGCCACATTTTCACCTCACTCCCGGGTCTGCCTGCTTCTCTTTCCTCTGTTCTCTGCTGTCTCCCAGTACTTGGCCACAAAACCTTCCCTCCTTACCCATTCTCCATCCCTTCTTGCAAGCTGCTGCATGTCTTTTCCCAGCCCATGTAGCTAAACAAAGCAAAGCACGGAGTTGGAAATTCAGTAGTTCCAAGAACTTATCATGCCTGAATATTATTTGTTTTAAACCACATGGGGATTAAGGCCCTTTGAAGATTCTTGATTAGAGTTTAGGAAAAAATAAAATGCTGGTTTAAGCTTCTGATCTTTTGTAACAGCACATACAACTCCATTGTGTTCAAATTTATGCTTAAAATGGTTGTTCTAGAGTCACATATAACCAGAAATTAATTACACTGGAAAATAATGACTGAAAATTGATTATATTTGTATTCTAAGTTTTATTTTTGGTGAAATTAAGACCTATTCATCTTTAGGAATATTAATAGAGAGAGTTTGATTTTTATCCTTCTAGATCACAAATTTCTTCTTGCCCATTATCTTTATATGCTAAGAATGATCTTCCTTAAAAGTTCCTGATGTTTTGACTTTCTTAGTAGGAGCATCATCATGCATAGTTAGTTGAAACCTCTGCTGTGAGGAAAGGCACAAGCTCTAACAACAGAAGCCTGGCTCTGTCCCTGGTTTTGCACTGCTTAGCTCTGCTGTGTGCCAAAGCTATCTGAACTAATGCTTCACAGTATTTGACAGCCAGCTGTATGTATGGCTGAGCAGCTGGTTATCCATTTACTGTCTTTATGCAGAACAATGAACACTTTGAAACCTCTCTTGTGTGGTGTGGATTTTTTTTCTTTCGTATCTAACCACCACAGTCCTCATTTCTAGTGTAACATTGAGTGCCCAGCATAAGTAGAGAGACAGACAAATTTATCCTTGGAGCAGGCAGTCTGAAGATATAACTGTTTAGCAGAAATATTTGATTAGAAACAATTCTTCTTAAACAGTAAAAAAAGAAACATTTGAATTCTTAAATAAAAGTATATGTTCAGAATGATCTTTCAAAACAAAGCCTTTCCCCCCATTTAAGCTTTGTGTGTTGCCAAGCTGTAATGACAAATGCCTTTGGAGCAGCTACTGGTTTTAAATAGTGGTTTTGCCCATTCAGTGCTGCCATGAAGGGTGTTTGTTGCTGATTTCATACACCTCGATGTCTCCTAGTATCAGTGTTCAGTTTGTGGCAGCTTAGTGAAACCCTCTGTGGACCAGGCTATAAGGTGCATTTAGAAAACAAATATTTGGCTGGATGTCAGGAAGAGTCTGTACTGTGGGCATGAGGCTTTATCTATCAAGACTGAGGTGCTGCAATGCATGTTTTAAGCATACTCAGATCACACACTCCTTGGATAAGGAATCTTCTGCTTCTTCCTTATAAATGTAATAGCTACTGAGTAGTTATGTGGGGATCTTGTCAAGACCAGTTGTACAAAAGAGCTGTCATCATGTGAGCAAGAATGTTAGGAAGCTATTTCTCTCCATTTCCACCTACTGAATACTCTAAGTGATATTCAAAGGCCTGTGTACATGTGAGGGGCACAGTACAACCAAGCGCTGAGACAAAACATTACTGTAATGGATTTACAGTGGGCTGGTACTGCCCTATGCCTTTATCCTTAAAACTGCTACAGTCATAAAACCTGCATATAGTTGTAGATATATGGATATGATAGCAAACTCCTTTCCTGGGAGGAGCAGGCATTTAGTTGCTGAAATCGAAATTTTCTTTGATTTTTGTGCTTAGTACATTTTTTCTGACCTCGGTTTACATAACAGGATCTTTTGTTTCATTGTTTCTGTCTTCTTTCTTGTGATTAACATTACACTGCTCATGCCAATGAATTCTTCTGGGGTTGACCTGCAGTGTGTTGAAGCTGGAGTTTGTATCCTCCTAATCCTAGGTCTCCTTCCTGAATATCTTCCTTGCCTGTAGCCTGGATGGAGGCTGTGCTGTCCTGTGCTGGCACTGGTATGTGAGCAGATGATTCATAGTTTTCAGTCAATTCATCATTATTGATGATATAAACAGTGTCACCGTCCTTCAGCTGGTCCTGTATTCAAACAAAGAAAAAGATCTGTGGAAGAGAGACTCTTGAGGGCGATTTTTGTTAAAGCTTAAACGAACAAGAACTCTGATGCAATTTCACTTTCATTTTGTTTCATTACTTGCTTATTTTCTCAGGTGTTCATTTACCATCTTGCTGATTAAAGCCAATAGTTACTTACCATGTTCTGCTCTCAAGCAGCATTGAGGAACATAACCTACCCTTCAGATGTTTTAGATAACTTCAGTGCTTAAATATTGCTGATGGGGAGCCAATATTTCAGCATCTGGATGAATTATTTAGAATATATCACTCACATTTGAAGTTCATAGTATTTAGTGGCCATTCATGAAAATGTACCTCGTTGTCTTCTTTACAGCTGAAGAAATTGTGTAATTCTTAGCATTAAGAGTAAAAAGTTTTAGAAAGGAGACTGTACTGAAGTGTTCAATCTAAAGTGGCAGGTTTTGGCTAGCACCTTGAGCACAATGAATCAAGCTGGGTACTTACCCCATATGCCCTGGGGCTGGTAAGAAGCCTGGCCACAGGGTTGCACCATTCAGGCAAGGTTGATGTGAGAGGTGGCCCAGCGTGGGTTAGGAGAGGCTTTAGATATCTGTGAGGTTTGTTAAAGGATATTTGCAATAGAGATACTGGCGGCAACATGCTGCTCTATTACACTTAGAAATTTCATTTTAAAGCACAAGAAAATAATCTAACTAAATGGAAAAATATAAAATACTATATCCTTATCCCCCCACCTCCCCCATTACTGCATACATTCACCTGTCATCAGTCTTGTTGAATGTTTTCCAGTAACAGGAAAAAAACAACCTGAAAGCTCCCCCAAAACCCAAACTCATGATGCTCAAAGCCTGTCTTGAAAGGCTATCAGAATGGCTGGAGGGAATGTCATGGCATACATAATGCAGCAGGAGCTGAAATACAGGAAGTGTATACTAGATTGTCTCCTGATCAAATTGCATAAGAAATCACGATTGGAGCAAGACACAGAAGAGTAAAAAGGACAATTTAAGATGCCATTCTACCAGCTAATTTATATAAGAACAGGTGCAAATGTTTTCTTAAACACATATCTTTAGCCTTTTGTAAAATCAATATATTTCTTTAACAGACAAAGCGTATTTCATCAAATATTAAATTCCTTTATCACTGGGAGTGCATGTAAGTTTTTCTCTGTAATATTTATCTTCAACATTCAATGCATTTCTTTTCCACTTCATACATCAACTCTTCTCTACATAAAATTATGTAAGTTAGGAACAGACTTTATGCTATTGTCTCATACCTGACTTTCCAATCTTTTTATCCAGAAGTGCTTTATTGAGATAAAAGAAAAACCTGCTCATCTTGAGCAATTACATCATCTGCGTGTCTGTCAATAGCAGCTCTCCCATGAGTCCTTCAAATTGCCTTATCTTCTCTGCCATTTTTACTCGCAAAGTAATTTTCAGTGTTCTTTGGGAAGCAGATCTGTCAGCTATTTTTGCTGCTAGGGAAAATTTACTTCATTGATTTGTCATCCCACTTTTTCTCCCCTGCTCCTTCTCTTGCGTTCTTGCTTGTGCCATCTTCCCCAATCTTTCTCTCTGCCTCCTTAAACATGAAAGGAACAAATGTAACAGAAGTGAATCAGGTTCTGCAGCAATATTGTAGAAACACTGAGGAAGGAACGCTGAGCCTTGGGCCTATCCACACCAGTGCCTCCTTTTCTTTCATTGTTAGCTGTGTGTGGTATCACTGCTTTACACACAATACAAAATCTTTATACTGAAGTGATGTAAAATATTCTTCCAATCTCAGTTAAAAATTGAAAGGCTAAATAATTTGCTGTGTCCTATATGCTACAGACATGGAAATTGTTCCATAGTGGTGTTTGTACGTGCACATTTTGTATTTATTTTCAAAAGTTAAGCTGCATCTGTCGGAAGGTTGGGTGATTTCTTCGCCCAAGGTCATATACTGAGTTTGTGTGAAAAATTGAGTCTACTTCAGAAAAGATGGTGAGATCTTAATATAAATTCTTATCTGAACCATGATCAAGGTGAGAATCTCATGAGGTCTAATTGTGGTAGGAAAAATTTAGATTGGTCTCACTTCTGTTAGAATAAAATCAAGCCAAACAATCTTTTCTGAGCCATTCCCATTTTATCTGAAACCTCCAAACTGCCAGGCTATTAAGAGCTATTATTAAAAAGCAAAGTATGAAAGCCATTAATTAGAGTTGCTCTGTTTTCAGCACTTCAGAAAAACCTAATTAAAAGGCCAAAATGGAAATACAAGCCTCATTCTAGTTTTTTAATCTTTGGGAATATTTGCTTTGTTATTACAAACAACTTGAATTGTTTGAACTGAGTTGTCAGACTGAGCATGAAAAATACAGGCTTGTAAGGGAAGCTGCATTTGATTATACTGAGTTCTGTCTGCTCTGTTCTTTCATTCTTTTCCAGAATAAGTAATTGAAGATGAGTATTACTCTACCTTTCTTAATCTGATGATGTCTGAGCTAGGCCTTACTTGTAAGTGGCCTTATAATTTCCTAATGAGCATTTATCCCACTCTGTAAAAATGAGTCCTGGTTTTGCCCGTGCTAGCACAGAGCTTGACCACACAGAGTAGGAGGAACTGTGTGCTGAAGCAGACAATCTACCCAGCCACCACAGAAATCTTCAGTCCCTTGAGCCACTACTACTTTTAGCACAAACTTTTGTCTGGTGTGTTTAACTGGCTGGCATTTATGTATGTGGACATTCTAAAGTTGAGTGATTACTCCATTTTGCAACAGGTTCTCTAAATCCCCTTCATTTTGCATTTGCTCTGACACATTCATTGTGTGCTGTCCGTGCTTCTGCTCTGAAGCCTCTTGAGATGCAGTTTAAAGTGAATGCAATTTTCTTGTGCTTGTTGTGTTGATTCTGTAATAAATTATTTATCTTTGTTCCTTATTTAACTAGTTATTATTCAGCCCACTCAAAGAACTTAAATTGCACTGGCCTATTTTTCATTGTTTTAATAACCTATGCCATAAATGTTTCCTCTTTATAGTTGACACAGTTGCTTTATAGTATTACAGACATAACCACATCGTTTAGGGCAGCATAAAAGAGGAAGAAAAATCTGTGTGCAGTGCTGGCATTTCAAAAGCATATCAGATGTGGGTCCTACAGCATTTTAAGGCTGGCAAGAAGCCTTATCACACTCCAGCTGCTCTGGTTGCATCTCCAGGGAGATGTAATTTAAATAGTGTAATAGAAAAAGGTAGATGTTGCACTAAGGCTGCTTTAAAAATTTGGAGAAAGGAAGTGCAAACCTCTTGGCACAACAGGGAAATTACAGTCAGACCAAGTTCATGCCTGCCCCATTCAGGGATGGGGAGAAGACAGCAGGGCAGCTGCTTTGCCCTCCAGCCCTCCCTGGGCAGCACAGCCCACCCACACTACATAACTGCCTGTCTTAAAGAATGTTATTAATATTGGAGAAGTGGCGACTTCTGAGTTGTGAAACTGGATTAAGGATGCCAATACAGGCATGTGCACAGAATTTTAATGCATGTATAATGCAGGAATGTTACCATGCCCTGCTTTTATATCAAATACCTATTTTCCCATTGATCTCCTGGCTTCCACTCTCAGTTCACATACCCAGAAATGTTTACCCTGGTTTGCCTCATTGCTGTTTTACCATCCCTTTGCCCAGGCAGTTTCAATCTTGCCAGGCACAGTTCTTCTCCCTTTCTGTCTCACTGACACCAGGCTCAGTACCTAAATCTGTTTCCTCAGTCCTGGTTCAGCTTCTGCCTATTCTGAGTTTGACTGGTCTGATGTCCTCTTTGCTCTAAGTGCAATGTATTTAAAAATAATCTCATGAGGATTTATCAGGAACCAAACCATGGAATTGTGATTTTTTTTTTAAACATTGTCTGAAATAAATATCTATTATTGAAATCTTCCTCCTGTGTAGCTCCTGCTTCACAAAGATACAGGTAACCTGAAAACATATTTTTAAGTGAGAAGTCACACATAAATCTGAGGAGAAATGCTGCTGCTATTAGCTATATTGCAGAATGTTTAGGTTTTCCATCACACAAAAAATTGAAGATGTAGAAAAAAGTTTTGACTTAATACTAGTACAAAAAATCAGAACCTAAAAATTTCTGTGACCACACTTCTTTTAATTGACAAGTTCTGTCAAAATTTGAGGATGCTAGCAAAAATCACTATCTTTTTGATGAAATAGCATTAGCATGTTCAAATAGAGAAAGATATTCTGGCAGAAATGTTGTGGCTGTTTAGACTTGGACTTCAGAGTTCACTTTCCTTTTGTTGGAGGAGCAGAGTCCTAGTCCAACTGTGGCTCTGCTATGAAAAATATTATAGTAAGAGAGAAATAACTTGCTGGGGGGGACATCTTCCCCCCAATAAACCAACCAAAACAACAAAGAAATTCAAACCCAAGCACCCCACCCACCCCCTTCAACAAAGCAGCAGCTGTGGTCCCAGGTGGAAATAAACATGGCAGCTCTGTAAAGCCCTGCATTTGGCTCAAAGGTGGTTTGCTTTTTGCCTCATCACATAATGGGGGCTCTGTAACTGAAGGCAATCCCATCCTCCTCAAAGGAAAATATGCTCACACTTTATTTACTATTAAAAAGCCCCAAAGTATAGGAATTTGTATGTTCTATATTTGTATCTTTAGATTTTTGTATCTAGATACAAAGTATATAGAATTTGATACTAATCAAAATTGCATAGAAGAATTTTTCAGAGGCTGTTTTCTTATGTCATACTTCTATAAGTGCACAATTGTTACATATGTTGTTTGTTATTCTGCTGCTAGGTGCTACATTTCTGCTGCAGGCATGAATCTCTAGAAGCTAATGTCACCACTCCCCAAATCCATCCTTTGTGCAATGTTTTTAAGATTTCTTGAGCTTTTCAGCTTTTTGTTTTAGTGTCCTTTTTGTGAATATTTTGGAGTCTCAATTTGTAGATTACTTATGAGTTTTTTAATATTACTTTTTGTTGTGCTTATGAAGAAATATAATTAAAAAAGCTACGAAAGTAAAGATGTCACTTCTATTTTTTCAATCTGTTTTTTGTAATAAGGGGACCTCACATTTTGCTCTTTGTTAGAGTTCAGTCTGTGTGTGGTTTTTTTTAAAGGATTATTTGGTATCAGTTGTGTTAGCCTAAGGAGCAAACATTCCCATTTTGGTTATATTTGATTGGGAGCAGGCAAACCATGAAACTTTCCTCTGGCTGAGCTGTGCACGTGGCTGACTCCTGCTAACAGCTGACTGAGATTATTGGGGTGCTGAAGAGCACAGCTTGTGTGCATGACTGAGCTGGGGAGGCACGGAGACATCGCCAGCTCTGGAGTGCACGTACAGCAGATTAAAATGCCCCAAAGGAGGGGAGGTGTGTTAGAGGGAGCTCTCCTCCTGGCTCTTGCAGGAGAGGATGCTCTACATGCTCTTGTGTACCATGGAATTTGTAGAGGATGGGGAGTTATCAGTATAGACTGGTTGAAAAATTGGGTAATGGTGATGTTAGATGTAATTGTTAGAATAACAGATGTGTGTTTGAAAAACCTGTGAGATCTATGGTGATTTTACATATAAAGGTAATCTGCGCTGTGGAGAAATCATTAAATCTGGTATAAATTATGTTTTAATTTTAACTTATAGCTGTTACTAGCAAATTCTGTTCTAGTCCTTTGTGACTTTTTAAAATCTTTTCAAGGAGTGGTTTAAAAAAAATTAAAAAGCCTGCTACTGTTGTAACTTAAAATACTAAACAATTGAGGATGAAAGGAATAATACTGTAGCTCTGCAAAGTCAAATCATCAGGTCTCTTTTTTTTAAAAGATTCATTTTTTCTGTCTTTGTCTTTCTCCTGTCTGAAAGAAGGGAGAGTAATGAAAATCAGTATTAATAAGATCTGGTTCAATGTGTATGTATGGGAAAGTCTGTCTGACTTAAATTCCAGATCCAGATGTAATGTCAAACCCTAAGAATTAACTCTGCTTTTTTTGCAGAATAGGGCTAAAAATTTGCTGCTTTCAGCTTTGAAACTGGAAGCATTGCAGAGATGTGGGCAAAATGGAGGAAGTTAGTGAAAGCAATCTTAGTTACATCTTTTTATTTATAAGTAGCTGCAGACTGAGAAGTGGCTTGTTCTCTTATGTGTGCTGAGTAAAATGTCTGGGGGATTTGCAGACCACAATCTTAGTTACTTAGACCACTACTTAGTCTTGTAGTTAGCTCCCTGAGGCAGAGCAGAAAACTGAGACATCTTACTCAAGTTATTTGAAGTCTATTATATCCTGAATATAACGCCTCCATGTAAGTAAAAATCAGAGACCTAAATGGAAACCTGCTTATATAACTGATGAGTGGTAATGCAGCTACTCTTGAAAGTGGAAGGATAAAGCATGCAAAGGATGGAAGAATACTCATATAAGATGAAAAAAGAATATATGAAGAGACAAATTACCGTTAGAAAAAGGTTTGGAAGATGCAGACTACACGAGGCAGATAAAGAGTAGAAGAAAAACTTTCCCTACCATCAGTTGTATAACAAGAAAATTACTCTTCATCTGACAAAAACCAGCAACAGTCCCTCAAAATAGCCTCCCAACCCTCCCCAACAAAACAAGCACTACCACCTCCACCACCAAAATCAAAACCAATCAGATGAAAAATACCAAAAAACTTACAAACAACTAAACAGCACCACCAGAGATGCATAAGAGTCAGCTACACACAGTGAATAGGCAACACTGCTGCACTAATGACATCGGTGCTCACGACATGCATGGGACTTCTCTGAAAAATGTGTGTGATTTTAGGTTGACATCATTGGTATCCCCTATTTTCAGACACCTTTCAGCAGGTATCAGGCAGACATCTAGCCTGCCAGTCTTACTTTTTCATCAGCAAAGAGAAATGGCCAAATCCAAGACCATTAAGTCCAGCACTGAAGGATAAGACTAACTGGAATTAATTGAGGTTAGGATGAGCTTCTTTCCCTTTCTTGACTGTAAAACAGTCTAAACAATTCATTTAGATGTAGATGCCTAATAATTAAGTATCTAAAACTTGGTGAAATGAATCTCATTTCAGAAGGTGAGAATATAGAATTCCTAAGGCAAAATATAAGAAATCAAACACAATGTCCTCCATACCAAGGAAACTAGGAGTATAAAAAGCATCCGTTTTCATAATTAGAAAACATTAAGTTAAATACATCTAGAAGAAAAAGAAAGATAAAAAGCATATAAATTTCTGTGTAAGAAGTATGGCACCAAACCCAGCAAAAACTTCAAAAATGTTTAGCTAGTGAAAACCTGAGTGAACATGGGATTCATAAAAAGAAATTTGACCTCAGAAAACTTAAAAGGATTTCCTGGCATGTTTTAAGGTATAGAAATTTCTCAGGACATTCCAAAACTGCTCTGCCTGTAGTTTGGCAATAGGGTTTCTTTTCCTGCAGAGGAGGAACCTCTGTACATGGTACATTTAACATGATTACAGAACTGGAGATACCATTGGTATGAGTAAGATAAATTATTGCATTAGAAAGGATGAGCTCTGTTGTGACCTGGCTGTGCACAGACCCTTAAAGCCTTAGAAAGTCTCTGGTGCCAGCTGCCTCAGGTGAGATCACTCTGAAGCTCTTCACTTGAAGTGCAGCTTTTGTATAAAACACTTGAACCCTGGTGCTGGCAGAGGGAACTAATTTAGAAGCACAGGCAAGTTAGCAGGGGTTTCTGCACTCTGTGTGGAAGATTGTTTCATGAGATTATCCTTGGCATCACCATCTGGCAGAGAAGTATGCCAGAAAGCAGATGTGTGAAGAATGTGGACTGGCAGCAGTTACACCCCTTGCTAATGATAGTTTAATACCAGTGGCACCACAAATCTAATCATTTGCAGGGTGCAGGGAGAATAAACCTTAACAATTAAATGCAGTGAAATATAAGTAAAAATCGATTTTGATCAAGTAAATTACTTCAATATCACAGAGAAGAACAGAGAAGGTCTGATTCAAATGAAGTGAAAGCTTTCAGAAACCTTTCATCAATAAATTATGTCAGGTAATGAATCTGCACCAAGACAGCTCCTGAGGATAGCAGTGGTTGTAGTGTCTCTATCCTGGAACAGGAGAACCTTGGAACCAGGAACATGATGGAGGTAGAAGGTAACAAGAGAATAATGTGAGCAAGATTTTCCAAACCAATGGGCAGCATTCTGTTCAAACTAAAATACTGCAGTGAAAGCAAGGCAAGAAAATAGCTGCTAGAACTTTGTGAGTAACAGCTGGATTAATAGTCCTGCTACGGGCCTCTGGTGATGCAGATGGAGAGCTAAAGCCAAAGCACCAAAATTATGTTCCAATAGAAAAATAATTATTAGGCATTTTTCCAAGAAGTCAGATGAGATATTTAATCAAATACATGAGATATAGCAGCATAATAATAGTTAAAATAGTTCACAGATCTGTGGAGAGGGTTTTTGAGAAATCTCCAGCTTCTGCATTGCCACAAGTCAAAGAATGCTCTCAGAGTTTTGAAGGTACAACTTGAAAGGAAAATACAATCCCTTATGAGAAAATTCCTGTAAAGAACTTCTTTTCTTGCAGAATTTAGTAGAAGGACAAGCAACAAAAGTGGAAGAAGTCTTGGAGGAACAATGTCTCTTTTTATTCTGATGCCTGCTTGTTTTCGTAAGGATTCTAAAAAAATAGAAACAAAAGTGATAATTCACTATATATTTTAGAAAAGAAAATCTGTATAAAGATAATAGAATCTCTCTTTCTTTGTCAGAAGATTGGTATAAAGAATAAAACACGAGATTGGTGTCATGTCAGAAGGGAACAGTAGCTCCAAGGAAAAGGAAAATTCTGGAAAAGCTTTTTGAAGACTGGTACAGTAGTGAGGATAGACTGGAGTGCTACTCTCTTAGCCCAGTATGAGTGTACAAACAGAACTTGTAATCAGGGATGTGTGTGTCCCTGTGGAATGTAAAAGCAGGATCCCAACATGAGCTGTGCTGGGTGAAGCCTTTGAGCGAGCTGGCAGCACCTGCAGAACATACAGTGTAGTCATGGAAATATAGCATTGCTTTTTGTGTGATTGTGAGAAACCATGCTCATTCCAGATATGGAAGTAGATTCAAAAGCTGTGTGGCAAGATCAGGACACGGTTTGGCATTTTTGCAGGAGTGTATTTTACTAAGTAGCATGTTGTACTTCTGGCCAGACTGGTAATGAGTAAGAAGTGCTGGGACTGGCTTAAAATAAGCAGTCCTTGCATCTCCCTGTGCTGAGCTGCTGAGAGTAGAAGAACCTTTGTAAAGTCTTGCTAATAGAAAGTCTGTTTAGTTTAACACAACCTCTGAAAATCTCTACTCCTGTGAGCAGGTTGGTCCACGGATTGCATTTGGATTCTCCAGCAGCTTTTTCTAATGTGTAACCCATGTTACAGACACAATTAGCTAGTTGATTGAAGTTGGAACTCTCTAATAGGTTTGTAAAGAAAGCACATTAAGAAGGGGAGGGCTCAGTGTTGAAGATGTGAAGACACATTGCCTAGGAATAGGTTCTGCTGTGATCCAAAGAAAGCAGCCTTCTGGCAAGCCAGATCTTTGCTGTTGTAAGGATATTTTAATACAGAGAGAGACCTGCTAGAAAGCCCTCACAAAATAATGTTCCCTAAGAGGTATGGAAATTCTAGTGCAAAGAACAAATGAGGATAATTAATTGTGGCACATACCTAAGAATAAAATAGGTTAGTGAACGTGGAAAGGAATATGAGGCATTTATTCTAATATTAGTTTAAAATTCTGAATAGATAAACCAGAATACTTTATGAACAGTGCCAGATTAAAATAACAGAACAGAGGATACATATTAAGAGATTAAACCGCCTTTTGATCAGCAGAGCAACTTAGCAAATATAAATCAGAAATAGGAAAAGCAGATGCCAGATCTCCAGCCAGGATGGCTCATCACCCTGCTCCTGTCCCTGCACTAGTCTGGAGCAGGACAATTGTCTTGAGAGGGCCTGAGGCTTTCCTGTGAGCTGTGAATGCTGGCAAGCTGTGAGTGGGGACAGTGAAATGTGATGGGCAAAGCTGGAGAAACATGGGGCAGGACGTGGGTGGGAACAAGACAGATTTTTGCAAGTGTGACAAGTGACTTCTGTGGTTGGCATCAGTCCCTTGTTTTGATTGCCTGCACACTGCACACACACACTGGTGCTGCCCCCGACACAAATACAGATTGTGATAGAGGTGGGGAAAAGTACAGTACAGCATGAATGAGCATGAGGCTTTTTTCATGCTGTGTTTTATTACAGGGGGAGAGGTCACTTGTTAGGGTATCAGTCATGAGCTGCTCATAATACAAAAGCCAGCAATATTGTGCATGAGCAGGTGTAGCTATTCTATGAACATGATTTGGTTAAGGAACACGTTTATTGAGATCATGGTTTTTCTTTCCCATCTTTGACAAGTCCTGCATGAATTTCTGAAATCAATACAGGATGAAAATTAAGTGTCTGATGGTCAGGAGTTCAGACTTGATAATGTAAAAGACCATGTGCAGCCTAAAATTCATGCTTTATTAATTTAATTAACAACTTTAGAAGGTATTTGTAGCTAGGAAAGCCATAAAAGTACTTCAAGTTAATCCCTTCTGCTAAGTTAGTTGATTGAGTATCTGAGAAAATATTCAGTTTTCTTATTACATTTTATTTTGTTGTTCCTAGTTGTCCTGGGTTATGTCTGTGTGACTACACTTGCTAAACCGTATCTAGTTACTTAGCTCTGCTTCATTTATCTTGCTAGCATTCTGTAGGAGCACATCATCTTGGATCCTCTTTGTTCTCCAGCAGTGGAATAAGCACTTCATTGTCTTTGTGTGTGAACCTGTAGTTCTTCAATGAGTTTTACAATCCTGCATTGGCTTTGTACTCAGTTATAGATATTAGCTTGAAGTTTGTCAACAAAGCAACACTTAACTCATTTAGCATATTGAGAAAAATGCTTTGTGCAATTTATTGAGATTTGAAGTAGTTTTTCTTTGTTCTTGTTGTTAAACTCCTGTCTCTAACATAGAAGAATACAATTACAGTAATCAACTATTCTCTCTTATTCTGGAAAAAAAAATCTGCAAATTGCATTGTAGATCTTGTGGAAATTGACACCAGTTCAAAGATTCCTCTGTTTCCCCAGAACTGTTGTTAGCAAGGTGCAAAGGGAAAGCACTATCTCAGCCAGAACATTAGTGATGAACGGCATTCAGAGGCTCAAATGTTTATTCTACTGCAGGTGTTGAACAAAATAGGTATCCTGGCAATAGATACTTTCAGTACTGTCACAGAAGCTGACTTAAAGCCCAGTTAAGTAGACTCAATCTCTGTGAACATGATGATGATGAATGTTTCCCTGGTGAACAGCTGGAAAATTACCAGGCAGTGGCAGTATCTACAGCAAACAGTTTAGTGTGTGGCCATAGATCGCCCTGGATAGCCAGGCCCATCTCTGCATGCTGTGCCTTTCTTCACTCCTGTGCCCTCCAGTTCCTATCCTGGTGCTTTGCACAGTCTCTGTTTCTCCTGACCAGGGACTGCTTTTCCCTCCTTTCTGCCTGGCCAGTGGTGCCAGTCCCTGTGCTCCCCGAGGAGCCGGAGCGAAGCTGTGTGTGACCAGCTGTGCATGGCTGGAGCCCGGCATGCAGCAGTGAGGGAGGGAGCTGCGCTGGGACGGGCTGGTCCCAGTGCCTCTGCCTGTGACACCTTCTCTCCAAGGGGCAGTGCTCATCTTCTGGGGAGCTAAGGGAACTCCAGCAGAGATACTGGTATGGTCTCCAGAAATCTCATCAGCTTTTTGTCCACAAGGCTTAATAATGTGGCAGTAGCTGATATCTGGTGTGTGAACGATCATTTGTGGGTGTCCATGTCATGAAAGGTTTAAATAAGCTTGCCTCTCTTTAGCTATGCTTCCTCAGCCCACAGAAATAACCTGAAAGGGTCAATTTCCTTTCATTCATTTGTATCAATGGCATAGACAAGAGGTTGAAACCTTTACTAAAAATATGTATTTTTCACTCTGTAGGTAATTGTTTTCCACAGCACCATTGGAGCAGCTCCCTCTGCTATTTCTGGCTTATACATGTCTAGATAGTACACAAGAGCTCTCTTGTCTACAGTCTAGAGGTGTATATGCCAAATTATTTAGGAAGCTTGGCCCTTCCTAAATTATTATTTTATATATCTGTGCATGATGGTGGGTGTTGTCCCAGATTTATTCATAGTAGTTCTTGGTCCACTCTCAGGAAAGCTGTTTGATCAGTGAGGGATTTGACCTAAATTTCTGCAAGACATTAAATTATCCTTTATAATAGAAATATCTTTGATTTCTCAGTAGGAAATAATTCTGGGTTTAGATGCCAGACAGTTCAATGAAAAGTCAAAATTTTTCCAAGGGCTTTTTCATTTAGTTGAAAGCTGATTTTGCAGTTCAAAAAAATTTGACCATCACATTTAATACAGCTTTGTCTGACTTATGATAGTAGTCAAGGACAGAGATTTGTAAATACTTTGGATTGAGGATGGCTATGTATGTCTGACCTCACTACTAACAAAGTCTTTGAACTACTTTTGAAGGAAAAGGGTAGTTCAAGGACGTGGAGTTACATGGAAAATTGGATAAAATGCAATGTGTTTTTAACAAAAGCCAATTGTGTCAGATTAGACCAGTATCTGTCTTCGATAAGAACTGTTTGGCTGGGCAAGGTTGAAGTAGCAAATCAAATCTATAGATGTAGTTTTAAGTAAGGCACATAAGGTGCGCTGCCTCACGGGACATTATTATTTGAGAGAGACAAAAGGGAATAGTATGCATTTGAAGACAGATAAAAAATTAATTTCCAGTTTAGCCAGCTTGGGTCATCTGAGAAAGGGCATTTAGAAAGGGAAGAGAGAGCATGAGGCGTGTGCCTCAGGCCCAAGTCTTGGCAAAGAGAGCTTTGAATCTGGTGGTGTTGCATGGCTGTCCTTTGCTGTGCTTGTGAATATCATTTACTATAAAATGTTATGCCCTCTCTGTATCATTCCCTCCTTGATTTTCTTATTTCTAGTTGTTTTTCTCAGTATCACACTGATTGTCACTCACAGTAAAGCACTCTGACATATGAGAAGTGCCTGAGATGTGCGTGTTTCCTCTCCTGTCACTCTGGGGCACTGAGGCATTGTCCTGTGAACCTTCTCAGGTGAGCAAACTGAAAGGAGCCTGTGACACATGAAGTGGAAGGAATTTAAGATGCAGAAAGGTTTAATAGCAGAGCACTCTTTTGACCTCAGAGTTTTGACAAAGAAACTCTTAAAACATCATATTGAGAGGCAAGCAGAAGACTTTTTATCCTGAGAGAAAAGATGACAGCAGATTATCTTTTATGGCTGCAGTAACATTGCCTGAATGGTTAAATCAGGCTTCTGTGTTTGTGTAAAGATGAGATGGAACTTAGAACAGACCTATCATCATTTTGAGATTCTGTGTGTCAGGTTTTATTTGCCCGCATCTCAGTTCTGTCACCGAGGAACCTGAGAGAACTCATTCAATCTTTGGCCGTAACCTGCTGAGCTACATCCACTTCACGCTCTGTTCCTCGCTTCAGCAGTGCACAGAAAATACTCTGCAGTTTCCTTGAGGAATTGAGACTGGCAGGTCCCAGCTCCCAGGCAGTATCTGTGCCTCTGCTATATCAAGTCATTCTGGTTTACTTAATAGTGCATGGTCTGTACCTGCAGGGTTTGACTTTCAGTTAAGGCATGGTTGATCCCCCTGTGTGTGTGTGTGTATGTGATAACATTATGGGGCAGCCTAGCAAAGGGCAGAAAATTCAAATACACAATGCCAGTACTAATATTAGTTTGATTTTTCTCATTGGCAGTGTAATGCTTTATAGGAGTTCAAATAGCTAAAAGCTATTTGAACTCCTATAAACATTTCCATTTTGAATGTTTTTTTGGTAATCAAGGGATGATTGTTTTGAAATACATTTGTGATTCACTTTCTTCCCTCCTCCAGTTCTAAACCTGCCCTAATGATCTTTGTCTTATAGATGCCAAGATAAATTATTTTACATGTGCATTTGTGCTTATACCATGAAAATTAATGTGAACTTGGAGGAGTCCCTGATAACAAGGGACAAGGAACAGCCTAACTGGGTGAATTTTGCAACTGGAAGATTCTGACCTTCTGTCAAGCAAGGTAGACGAAGGGGTTAGGAGAGGAGAGTCATCAGCTTGTCATATTGTACTCACTCCTGATGTTTGGATGGAGAGTTGGCAGGTGAGCAAAGCCCTCAATGGGCAGGTGGCTAGAAAAAGTAGTAGCATGTACACTGATCACTCAAACCTGAGCAAAATAGTTTTGAAGGAAAATATAGGCTTTTGTGGATAATGTTGGTTTGTACCATAGTGTACATTGCATGCCAAATGAAAATAGTAGAGATATTTTCTACCTTTTGGAGCTGAAACACTGCAGCTTTAGAAGAAGAGCAAAGCCTTTAGGTGTGCTGCTGTTATTAAGAACGAGATCCTGCTTAAGGGGTTGTTGACTTATGCCCTAGATTTGAGACTTGGTGATGATTTGTCATTCTTGATGCCAGGGGGTTCATGTACACAGTATGTTCTTCCTTTTCTTTCTTCCTTTTCACTCTTTCTTGTCCTTTTTCCCTGGGTTTTCTGCTTGACATAATTTTCACAGATAACTCCCACTCCATCCTTCCTTTCTTACTCAGGATTAAGAATTGTCCTTCTACCTCTGTTTGTCATCATCTTAGCACATGTTATCTACATATTACATTTTCCAGACAGCATGTTCTGTGTTGTCCCTCTCACTTTCACTGTGTTTTCTTAGACAAATACTTCAGAAAAGTGTTAACTAGTTTAAGTTCATTAAAGTAGTATAATATTATATTAAAAATATACTATGTGATAGAGGTAGAGAAAGAAATTATCTGTATCTCTGTATGGTATTATGTCTTTCAGGTTGCTATCCTATAGGGGTGGGAAAGCTTTGGTTTTTGTGCAGTGTTGAGCACAGCAGAGCCTATAGCTTGTTACTGATTGTTCTGAGAACAAAGAGTATAGGAGTAATAATAAAAAAGAAGCTGATGATTTTTCATTAATATTGTGCAAGATTTTTCTATCATGATGTTTATAGACACATTTGCCACCACACCTCACCCCAAATGTTAAGTATAAAAAAAGATTTACAGTTAAAATGGTGCCTACTCACAGTTAAAGATCAAAATTAAAATTAGAAAAAGTAAAAACACAAATCCTAAGAAATAACAGTTTGGTGTTTTTTTGTTTGTTTGTTTTGGTTCTGTTTTCTTTCAGTATCCTTTTACCCAGTGCAGGAGTGATTTCCTCAAAATGAGTTTCTCTTTGACTTTTGGGCATTAATGTGCCAATTTTCTTTCTGCTGCTGAATATTATCTGATCCTGAAGCTGGCTACAGTTGAATTAATGTTGCTGTCAATCACAGCTGCTTATCACAGCCTTATTTGGGTTGAAATTGAAAATTCCTTAATAGTGTGGTGTCAGAGCTTAGGTATTTTCTCACCATGGCCAAATGGTGTTGTTCCCTCCCTCCTTGCCCTCTGCATGCCCCATTCTGTCACCAGCTGCAGTGGGAACAGCCTCTGCCGAGCCTTGGGTCGAAGCTGTGCGTTTCACCTGTGAAATGTGAGGGATGCAGTGGCAGGAAGGAGGCGTTAGCTGAGAGTAGGAACAAGCCAAGTTCTTCAGCTTTCCTTGTGCACTGCAGCAACGCTGTTGGAGCAGCAGCTGCTGGAAGGTGAAGCTGCCCTATCACACATGAAGCAAGATTCTGATCCAGTCTACCCAGCCTCTTTTTCTAGGTTTTGCAGGATCCTGCTTCCTTCCCCTCTACTGCACAGCTCCCAGGAGATGTTAGAATAACATCATGTCCAGATATGTCCTTAAATGAACAACTCATATTAATAATTAATTTGCTAGCAAGGCTTGTGTTTACAAGGACACTATAACTTTACATTGTGAGCAAAATTTGATGAAAATTATGTTGGGGTCAAAAAACAAAATAAAGCATCAAAGGGTGTTTATAAAGTCGTAGTGGGAAATAAAGTTATAGAAAAGAAATGAAACCGACGTGCAATTTTGAAGTATTGAGGAAGAACTCAACACTCTAAACCCACCATTTTCCTTATAATCTTTATGATGGAGCTGTGTAAAGGCATGATTAATAGTTTTAAGTTTTAAATAGTGTTTATGCATAGCATAATATTAAGTCTAATTTCTACCCAGCTAAAGCATTGACTTCTGCTCCTTCAGAGAATTCATAAAACAAAGATAAAAGATCCTTTTTGCAACTTGTTTCATGTACCTTCTCTTTATATTTGATATAACTAGGTTGTGTCACATACCCTATAGAAAATTTGGTTTAAACTGGGGAAGCATAGCATAAGCCAAAGCAGTCACATGACTTCTAGCACAGCACAGTTTTGGTGTTTACGAAGTCTTGGGAATCTATCAAATGCACAAGATTTAAAAATTGGAACCAGGGGGAAACAGTTTCTCTCAGACAGATTTTCAGACTCCTTTATCTGCTTACATCTCTGAGTAAATATCCTCAGGTTTTGATTCTATGGGATTAATGTAACGATTCATTTGAAACAGTTTGCAAAATAGGTATAAGAGTTTTGGCTTGTTTCAGAAAAACTCTTGGAGTCTCATGCACATTAGAGTTTTTGATGAAGACAAAGCGTGCTGATGGGTATTGGAGCACACTGAATCCCATTAGCCCACTTGTATGTGTGCACAGATGAATCTATTCACACCAGGAGCCAGTGCAGAACAGATGTTACCTTTGAAAAATTGATTTGTTCATAGAGTTTATTTATTCTGTTTGTGCTATTAAACTTTGGCATCTCTCCAAAGAACTGCTAGAATGCTCAGACTTTTTGCTGTGTTTTGCTATTTAATTTGTTAGCTTTGGGCACATTTATATGCAGGGCTGTACCACTGAAACTTAAATCAGGTAATTCAATCATAAATTAGGTACATTTAGTGTCTAGTGCACTAAAGGTGTCCACTCAAGGTTTTGCCTGACTTAAAGTCAGTTTTAAAATATCTCTGTGGAGCCAGCGTGACTTTGAATAAAGATTGGGTGGAAGTTCTCCACCTGCTTAATGAGGTAATGCTGAGAACAGGGGAAGAGAGACATTTCACAAGTAGCATTGCAGACCAGCAGTCACATAAACCAAACTGCCAGATGAAAATAGCAAGCCCATGCAACACAGTCCTGCAAAGATGGATTGCTTCCCTTTCCCCTTATCCTGTCTAGCCAGTGTGACTGGGCAGGACTTTGTTCTGAAACAGGAATACCCTGTGCCTGGGCTGCAAACACCTCTTTTAAAAACAGAGAAGGAAGTAACTAATTTTTGCAATCACCAGTGAACCAAGTGTGGTGGTAGTTGCATAATAATGTAGAAAAGGTAATGAACACTTACATGTAGTTATGATATTATTTTGTTATAATAGGCCAGGGGGTGCAGTTCTATAGTCCTTGTTGATAAACCATTTTCTCAGCAAGCCCCTGACCTTCTCATTGGTGTAGGTACTATGTAGTGTGCACAGGAGTTATGGAGCTCCATCTGCTGAGCTTCTATAAAGTCCTTATGAAATATGTTTGTGAAACTGATTCTTTGGGATATTTGGGTGTTGCAGCAGTCATCACCTAACTGCCAGATCCCAAAGTGCCTGTGGGACTTGTGAGCTTTGAGTTCTCTAATAACAAGGCTTAGTCATAAAGAGACTTTAGAGTCTTGATGAGTGAAAATTCACTGAAGCTACATTGAAATGAGATGCTGAGAGAGGGTGGGAAGCAAAAGTTCCTCTCCCTGTTTAGCTCTCTGCTCTGGGGGGCACTCGCATCAGTGGATCTGCCTCGGGGTCTTGTACTAGAGTCTCATGTTACATATTCTCTGTGGAAAGCACTGCTGCCTCCCATAACTCCAGACACCTCATGGCCCAGGGGTATGGAGCACATTCCAAAGCCTTGTTTCACATTTACTTTGCCTCATCCAGAGTTGCAAGGTGAACCACAGTGAGGGCTACATGGCATTCTGTGATAGTGTCTGTGGGTCCCATCTGTGATAGCAGTGGTAGTACTATTTACCTATTTAGATGTAAGCCTCAGTTTTCCTCATATGAGGCAAAGACAGGCTTCAGTGCATTCATCTCTCTGCCTCAGGGACTATTTAATAATTTAGACAAGATAAAGTTGTTCTATTGCGAGAAACCAAGAGAACTCTGTACCTGAAGGGGTTTTCTAAAAATTGAGGTTCATTCTCTGATGCGAACACGTGGCCCTTTATACCTCAAATAGCCAGTGAGCTCTGCTGGGATGGGGAGCAAGCTACCCTCAAAGGGTCTTGTCTGCTTGTGAGCACACCTACAGAACAGGAGCAGAGTGGCAGCATAGGCATGGGATGCCAGGCTTCAGGCAGCTCCAGGATGGCAGCACTTAGAGCTGGGCTGATGGCTTTGCCTGCTGGTGGCAATACAGACATCTGGGCCAGGCATTCACCACCACAGAATGCAGGTGCTTCTGGAAACTGTTCACAAATAACCAGTATCATGTCTGGCCATTTAGATTGATAACTATCACCATATGAAAAGGCTGGGAAGCTTCTAACTTGTTTTGGACATATTTTCTGGAAATTATAGAACTCTGGTATGCTGCCTCTCACGCCCTTGTATAATTTTACTTGGGTACACTGAAAGTGTGTTCTTGAATCCAAGTCTTGTTCCTTTGGGTTTATCCTATGAATCATGCTATAGCTCTATGAAACAAGCTTACAGCCCTAAATATATAAGGATTATAATGTATATAAATATTATTTTAGCTCAGCACTGCAACCATTTTAGAGAATTATTTACACAGAGAAGCACAATAATATAAGAAATATGTCATGCGAGATGTGTATGCAAATCAAGTCAGTATATACTAAAAAACAAGAAATAATTGATGCCCTTGGGTGACAGACTAAAGAGGAAATAGAAAAGTGAGAAATAGCATAATAAATCTAAGTATTATTAGAATTAGGAAATCTGTTTAGGATATCTGCCTGCAAAACTGAAGAATATTTTATGGAATTTTATTTACATTAGTTAGCCAAGAAGACTATGTACTGTGCAAAAATGGCAGTTATTCTTTAACTTTGGTTTGGTCTTCTCTGCTTTCAAATGCAGCATGGTCCAGTGCTGAGTGCACTGATTTCTGCAGGCTTAGATGCTTATCCAGAAGATTATTGTCGAGTCATGCTAAGGATTTCCTGTACTGAGAAAGCCAGGTGTGTGGGGCATGGTATTTTGTAATAAAGTGGGCCCTTTCCTAAGGTCTTGACTGCTTTTTTTTTCTTTTTAGTATCGAGATACACATATCCTTTGTGTGTTTAAAGCTGGATACAAAGAAAAGAGGCTGTTGGAGTCAGTAAGAAAGGTGTTCAAGCAAATACATACAGGAACAAACCCATAGCTAAATGAGTATTTTGGGGGAAACAAAGTAGCCTAAGAACTCAATTTTGCCCACACAAGTTGGTTCTGCTGTAGGAATATTTTTTTGTCATAGTATCATTTAAAAACATTAGGCAAGTTGAGTAGTGCTCTGCTAATTAATCAGAAATAGTTGGACTTGTCTTGTCAAGGTTTTGTTGTTACAAGTTGTCTTGGAGCATTCCTTTACCAACTGAAGGTCTGCCTGCTCTGTCCAGAGCCTGCTCCCCAGCAGCCAGGACTGTGGAAAGGCAATAATCCTAAATGGATCAAGCTATTGAGAGAAGCAGGAAAGCAGAGACAGCTGGCAGCACTGGACACTTTCAGTGGCAGCACACAGAGAAAGGGGGAGGACTGGCTAGTTTCCTTCCCTGCTCCCTCTGGTCAGGTCAGCATTTTAGTTAGTCACAGATAAAACAAACATCCTGTACGTAGCTTTTCCCTGCTAGTTTTTTCCCTTTTCCTGGCTTCTGTTCCAGGCACTTTTCTCTTTCCCCATAACTCACTTTTTAAATGAATGGGTAATAGCTCATAAATTTTTTTTCTTCTTTTTTTTTTTTTTTGACATTCAGAATTACATTCAAAATTTCTACATTTAATATACTACATTGTAACTCAGGAGTAATGTGTTTTACTGGTTTTTTTTTTTCTTTGTATCTAAATCCACAAATACTTTAAAAATATGTTTAGCCTTTGTGATTACTAAACCTGAAATTTGTTTTGGATGTTTTTACATCTTGCTTTTCTCTGTCAACTGAACATTGTTATGATTTAGTTAGGTTTGTGTGAGGTTTGTGTGTTGCATTTCAAATGTCTTGTATGGTTTTGAATACATGTTGGCTTTGTGGATTAGTTATAACTTGCTCTAGCTTCTAGAAACACAAGAACGGATGCCCCTGCTTGATATCTGGCCAAAGAACACCAGGAAACATTCAAGTTTCTACTCTTGAATCAAAGCATATTTTTAATTGTAACCTGAAATATGTTTACTAATCTCCTGCTTTGCTGAAAGCATATTCTTCATTGAGAAAAAAAATCCTTAGTGTTGTTTGACAGTTACTAAAGTATGAATAAACACAAAGATCTATTTTATTTTTCATTCTAGCTTGGATTTACTACCAGGCATCAGATTTAATAGTAGGGACTTAACAGCTTGTGTGCTAGGCAGCATAAAAATTTTATCTAGCATTCTGCATTTATCATATAATTCAATGATATTTGAGACACATTCTGTCTCTCCTATGAGGAACCCTCGGATACTTCTACTCAGGACAGAAATTAAATTAGTAGTAGTTTTACATCTTAATTTTAAAAAGTGCTTAAAATGGAAAATAATTCCTTGATGCCTCATATGTGAAGATATTACTTATCTGTCCTCTGTTCTGAAGTTCATGAGATGTCTTTCACACCTGTCAAAGCAACAGGACCTAATTCTTCTTCATATGGCAGATACCACTGCAGGTACAGACACACCATTGTGCTGTGGTGCAAGGGCACAGTGTCCTTGAGAAACTTAAAAGAAGAAAAAGTCTGTCTTCAAGAAAGTCTTCTTGATCTGGTAGATAAATGTTACTAGATCAACATTGATGACGGCAGTATAACAGAAATCACAGAATATTCTGTGTGGGAAGGGACCCATCAGGATCACTGAGTCCAGCTCCTGGCCCTGCACAGGACACCCCAGGAATCACATCCTGTGCTTGAGAACCTTATCCAGACACTTGTGTGCTCTGCCAGGCTGATGCTGTGACCAGTTCCATGGAGAGCCTGTTCCAGTGCCCAACCACCCTCTGGGTGAAGGAACCTTTTTCTAATGCCCAGCCTAAAACTCCCCTGATGCAGCTTCAGGCCATTCCCTCAATCCTGTCACTGGTCAGCACAGAGAAGAGATCAGAGCCTGCCCTTCCTCTTCCCCTCATGAGGAATTTGAACTGCAGTGAGGTGTCCCCTGAGTCTCCTCTTCTCCAGGCTGAACAAAAAAGTGACCTCAGCTGCTCCTCATATGGCTACATATGGCTGGTTTGTTTTAGGTTGGCAGACAGTATTGGCTTCTTCACAGAAATATGACAAATGAAAGGGCACATGGGGAAGACATTGCTCTAGGATTCTCATCATGGTATTAGATAAAATTCAGAGCTCCACCATGAACTTCAAGATAAAGGAAATAAATCTAGAATACAATAAAGATACCTGAAGGTCACATAAGTATGTCAGCCTACTGTAAACATAGAGCTTTTGAGATGAGATTCAAAGATAGCAAAACGGAGAAAATGTCATAAAATGTAGATTAATAGGAGCAGAATATAAGGCTGTGCCAAACTTTTAAAAATATCTTCTAAATCTAGGGATGCTAGTTAAGAATCAGGGCTTGGATCTATTTAGTAATCTATGAAGACTCTGTGGTGAGATAAATCAGATTCTCAAAGACCAGCATTTTACATAAGCTTCACTTTGTTCAAAAAGTTGCCAATTAGTAGTTAATATTTTATTGATCTGAATAGGGAAAGAAGGTGCATTTTACTCCCTTTCTTACTACCTGTGGTACTTTAAAGAATTTTCCCCAAATTAGATTACTGCAAAGAAAATAATAACCTGGTAAGAGCTGAAGTGAAAAAATGCATGGCACCTCTCAAGTAACAACAAGTGCTCATCTGGCTTTGCCAAGACTGACCAAGGCTGGCATTCCAGCTGCAGAAACCAGTGAATTGTTCCCTTAGAAAACACATACATCATTTTTCTTCCCTTACAGAGAAAGAAGAGAGAAGGAAAATGTACAGAAATCCATGGAAATGGGAAAAGTCTAATATGGATTTTCAAATAGCTAATGAAATCATATTAATTTTTGGGAAATGATATATTTTTCATTAGTGTAAGGTGTTTGTAGAATACTAAAATGTGCTTTGTGTTTGTGGTGAGGAGGAGAATAAGAATACACATCTTTTAATGTTGGCAAGTGTGTGCACTTTGGAAAGGACAGCTGCTATAAATTTTTTTTTCCCAGTAGGAAGTACTCTGAAGTCATCAGACTTCCACATATAAGTAGGTCAAGAAAGACTTCTTCCAAAATTTTTACTTTTTAGCTGCAAACAGGAAAGTATTCCTCATTTTTACGTCCAAAAGGCCATGCTAAACCTGACCTCGAGCTTATGTACAGTTTTACTTGACCTTTATTTAGAATCTCTTCTGCTAGAAAATTGCCTTTTGTTGTCACTAAAAATATACTTCACTGTCACAATGAGTCAGTATTCAAAGAAAAAAGCTCTCAATCCAGTATAGAGGTGGAAATCCTGACTTCAGTGATGTCAGTGGAAATGTTTCCATCTATTCTGATACCACTAATATTTTCTTCCACCTACTTTATTATGTCAATTGCTTTCCTTAAATTTTTTCCCTTCTGTTTTTTTCCCCTCTGGATTACAAAAAAAACCCCATTTATTTAATGGAGCAGCATATGTGTTTGTACATATAGAAGCATTGCTCTGCGTTTAGGCAGTGGCAGTTACATTGTGTAACTGGAATTTTTTATCATTCCCATCTTTATGAAAGTAATGGTATTACTTTTGCTTCTCTTCAATTGTTTAACATGTGCACAAAAACAGAATTCACAAACTTGCTTCTCAGCTTCTCAATCTGTAATTTCTTCTAAATATCAGCTTTTTTTTTTTTTTTTTTTTTTTTTTTTTTTTTTTTTTTTGTTTTTGTTTTTGTTTTTTTTTGTTTTTTTTTGTTTTAGCAAGAAGAGTGACCGTGCCTGCAGGCAGCACACTTGATAGCATAAGAAATTCGCACTGGCCAGTTTTGTGTCTTCTGTCATGACAGCAGATCTGATGAGAAAGTTTTGATAAAAGCTGGAACAATAGCAAAATAGAGATCTATGAACTTAATGTTTTCTTTTTTTCCAGCAGTTTAAAACATTCTAGGTATTCTTTTTCTCCAAACTATCTTCCATACCATGAAGGCTTTTCCTTTCTATTGGCAAATACTTTTATATCCACTACTTGTGGAGAGGAAAAAATCCTTATAAAGAGTGTGAATCACCTTTGAAAGCAAAGTTGCAGGCGCAATTTACTGTTACTGCATCTGTAGAAATGAATATCTGGTACTTAAAGGCTCTGTACTGTGGTTTATTCAGCTGCAAAATGGGAACAGAATATTTATATCATACAGGCTTTTGAAAGAATAAATATTGTAGAGTGATTTGAGACCTGTGCTGACAGACTTTTCTTATACATGCATTAAAGGCCTTTGGTTTGAAAATTGGGCCCAAAGAGGCCCAAATCTGCGTGTATTGAGATAAACAGCTTCCCTTGATTTCACTGGTGCTGATCATGGCCCATACAACTTTGGCAAGTTACACAGTGAAACTGCTGAGATTCTGGGCATAGAAGTCAAAGGTCCTTTACTTTACAAACCTCTGTCATATGCTAAAATTTGTAGTAAGTAGAAATTTCCTTAAGTTTCTTCTGAAAAGTTCAAGGTATTTCTAATTCAGCAGTTATTGACTATTTAGTGTATTTTGTGAAATTTGACTCCTAAAATTAGAGACATTTTTAAAGGGGAGAAAAAAAAAATCAGAAGTTGGGCAATATTCTTGCTTTTTATGTCCAAGCAGTATTAACAAATTGAGACATATAGCAGCAGCATGAAAACAAACTTGCATACTGTTTTGACATGTGCATCTCATGGAAGGATTGCTAATTGGTGAAAATGCCAATCATTACAGAAAGTGATTCATGCTCAGGGGTGGATGATATCTACTGGTGCCACATGGCATAGAATCAATGCTGTGGGAACCAGTCATGACCAATACTTGAAGTATTTGGGAGAGATTTCAGCATTTGAAATAGGACTTCCATAGAAATAAAAAGCACAGAAAAGGGAGAGTTGTTTTTTAGGGGAACATTGGTGTAAAGAACAAGAAATTGCTGAAAGAAAAAAAAAGTCTACGTATCTATATTTTAATTTTCTTAAAAAGGAAAAATGATGCCACTTGCCCACTCTAGGCTCACGCAGTGATGTTGAGGAATCACCACAGTCAGTCACCATGGGAGGGGTGTGAGTGCCCAGCTGTTCCATGGCTGCTGGAGTAGCTGGGAGCCCTAAAGCCCTGCCTGGGGAGAGGGGCGGTGCTGCCTCTGGGGACAGATGGCCCTGGCCAAGGCCACTGGGCTGCAGTGGCTGGCTGTGCTGTGCTGAGAGAGCGTGGAAAAGGGACTGGGTGCGTCAGAGCTCTGCTCTTCCCCAGATGTTCTCCTGTGCCCTCAGCACTGAAGATATTGCTGTGCATCTTATTTAAAAAAAAATAAAAAAATCACGTAGTCTTTTGCCCATCCTTGTCTCCCAGGACTGGAGGCAAAGCTCACCTCAGTGTCTGAGGACCTGTCAGCTCCGTGAGGCAGGACATTGTTCGGTTTATGTTATGCCAAAGCTCATTTTCTGGTTTGTCACCTATCCTCTGGCTGCAGCGATGCGCTCGGTGCTGCTGTCAGAGGTGCCGCTGCAGCCCGGGCCGCTCCCGCTGCTGCTCCGAGCCGCGCTCGGCCCCGGGAGCAGCGGGATCGGCCCGCGGGAATTGGCTCAGCTGCCGGGACCGGCACCGCGCTGCTCGGGGCACGGGCGAGGCTTGTCAGAGCCCCTAAATCCAGTGAGATAAAGAACGTGCTCTCGTCTGTCAGGAATAAGGAGCAGCTGAAGTTTCATTAACGGGGCATGCTTGTGAACATCATAAAATAAGCTTCCATTCACACGAGGTTGACAATTTGCCTTCTCCACTGGCTGTTAGTCACAGCCTGTTGGTGTTAGAGCTTACAATTTGCTAAGCAGTGGACGTGCTGGGGTATATTTAACTGAAGAATGAGAACCCTCGAGAGATGGGCACTTGAATTGTAAGGAACAACATTTCAAAAAAGCCTCTAAATGAAATATAAGCTAAAATGTGTTGCAGGAACCAAGTGCAGATTTTCAAATGGAGGACAACTCAGTGCTCCTGGGGATTGGGTAGGGAAGAAATTCAGCTACTTCAGAGTTTCACAGATTACCAAGACACAATTTTGTTAATGGAGTAGTGGGCAGAACCTTTTCTTTCTGCATCCTTTGCAGAGAATTCTCTGCCTTGGAGATTTCTCCAGGTACTAGAAAAAATACCTCAGCAAGCTTTTCTGAATTGAAAGTTTGCTGGCTTGTAATTTTCAGGCTGGAGGAGGAGAGCTATGTTTAAATATGTGATCCTGTATTTCTCCCCTTATAGATCAGTTCAAAGTACTGAGATTTGTCCTGGTGAGGAGGAGTGGAGATAATTACACTGGTGGGAGGCTTTGTGTGTAATTATGAAAGTTGCCTTCCACAGTAAATAGAGAGGTCTTTTGAATAGCTCAGTTTGTAATTGTATTATATTGTATGGGGCTTAACTAATATTTATGGAAAGGGTTGTTCTTAGTTTTCACATATATCTAATTCATGGCATTTAACATATATGAAACTTAAAAAAATGTACTACATGCATATGTACAATAAAATCTGTATGTAGCTCTTCAAACCAGTCACAAAGCAACATTAAAATCTGCAAATGCTGTGATAATACTGAGAATATGGATGCTTCCTATAAAGGTAATGAGTCTGTGAAAAGAATACTTGTTGATTTATGGAGATCTTTTAGCTTACAGATTGGGGCTGATCAAAGTCTTGTTTCTTCTATGCAGATGGTGTTATTAAATAATGGATGACATGCCATAGTTTAGATCAGTCCAATAAAACCATGTGGGATGATCAAAAGGACAGGATCTCACTGATTTTTTTTGTTTTGGTGAAGATTTTACATCACTCTTACCACTCCAATGAAACAACTGGAAGGAGTCACCAAGGAAAATTCTACCCTCAGTTACAGCAATTCTAAGGCAGAGTAACCAACTCCATCTGTGCTGGGTTTAGCACTTGGAGCAAGAGCTAAGTCATGTCAGGAGTCATATCAATTCCATTCATTCCAAAGGGCATATTTTGGATTTACTTTTTTGTTGGGCCGTTTGTTATTTTATTGATGCTAATAAAAGATGGCAGTGAATTGTGTGCTATTTTTACATGAAATTCAGCTATATACTTTTCCTGTATGCTGTTTTTACAACAATTTATGTAACTGTAGTTTTTTTTAAAAAACAGATAAAAAAGTCACCTGTGTGCTCTAGTGCCATGCCTTTTACAAGTGTGGTTGATGTATAGTCTAAAATTCTTTGTAGAATCGTTATACATCCTGACCTTTCAAGCTCTTTATCATTTTCTGTGATTTTTTTTTTTTTTTTTTTTTTTTTTTTTTTTTTGTGCTAGAAGACTTTACTCACCTCTTCTGTTTCCCCTTCCCTGAAATTTGTGCACTCTAGCAGCAGTCATCAAAACTGCAGGTATTAAGGCACAGGGTACAGAATCACAGGAATCCAATAATCTCCTGACTGTGATAGATTGTAGCTCGTGAGAATTAGTCTTGAACATTGTTTGATAGTTACAGTTTTGCACACAGTAGCTCTAAAAAAAATGCTCATTGCTGAGGAATTTACACCCACCCCTGCAAGCAACAAGAATTCAAATGAATGGTAATGAGAATTGTTCATGCATCAGAAGGGGGAAAGAATGCAAGAAAAGTCATTTCTCTCCTGAAGCAGCCTTTCTCCTTGACTGTCAGGAGAAGGAATGCATACCTTAGGAAATCAGTCTTCTCTTGTTAATTCCAGCTGAAATGGCTCAAAAAGGTTTCTTCCAAGTGTTTTGACAGAAAGTACAGAGAAGGATAAGAGATCTATTCCTCTGATACTTCAGCTGGAACTAACACAGGAAGGCTTTTAAAGAATATAGTGAGGGGGCTCCGTAGTCAAAATGAGAGCTTACGCATTATTATCCAAGTTAAAATAGAACTTCTACATCAGAAAAATTCAAAACAAAATAAAAAGAAGGAAAACCTTGCTGAAAAATAGAAGCCTCGTAGCAAGTGGAAATAAGGACTTAGTCTGCTTGTCCAGTGCCTAGAAAAAAAAGGGCTCACAAAGGTTGGTGCTGACAGCATATCTTATGAGAGGAAGTCAGGAAGGTCTTCATGCACCAAATGCAAAGCAAATAAGCATTTTAATTCAATCTGTCAAAATTAATTAGAAACAAGATTAAAAAAGCTCCTCACAATCAGATGAAGCATTAGCTTGTTAATGTTAATTCCCGTTCTGTTGTTGTGATAAATTGAGTCATAGCTATTTGCTTTGCAGCTGATCACCTGCTCTGCAGAAATTTTGGGTAGAAAATATCCATCTGTCATGACAAGCCATGGAGAGGGAGGCAAGGTCTTGCTGAAGCTCCTGCTGCAGGAACTCCCTCCCCACCACAGAGCAGCACACCTTTTGGGAAGGAGAATGGGAGAGGGTCCCCAATGTACCTTCTGAGGAACACCTGACAAAGCCCTTGTGATGCTTTTGAGCTTCCAGCTGATCACATCCACAGCTTTTGCTTACAGCTGTATTTCATAGCCAGACTCCTGATCTGTTCCTGGCCGTGCATGCAGGAGGCAGCAGCTCCAGCAGGGCTCAGCTCTCAGTGGGGTTTCAGGTGGCAATTCCCTGACACAGGGAGGCAGAGCAGGCTCGGGAGCACTCGGGCTCATTGTGTGGAGTGGGCCTGCCCCTGTGTGCATGAAATCATACCCCAAACTTATTTCATGCCTTGTGGCAGGTTTATCTGAGCAGCTCTGTAGGGATGTCCCTGTACACCCCACTGTGTGCAGGGCTGCTGAGCACTCTCAGAACTGCTGCGTGCCCAGGCCCAGTGCGGTGACCTTTGGCCCAGGAGATGTCTGTTGTCATCAGACCTGTCTAATATTAGGAAAATATTTTACATGTGTCATTACTGAAATAGGTGGCAGATCATGATTCTGATGATAGATATGTTAATAGAGGAAGACTGAGAAAAAGCAATCCAAGACATAATGTTCATTTTGCAGTTGTACCATAATGGAGGCATCCATGTACTTATGCTTGAAAAATAGGATCCAGCCCTTCTATGTGCAAAAGTGAAACCATCAACATAAATACATGGCTGTTTTGTTAAATCTGTAGCAACAGAGCCTAAAGCAAAAACACAGAAGTAGGTGTATTTATTGCTATGTAAGAAGTTAAAGTAAAAATGTAATTTTCAGCTGTACTTTGTGTGATTGGAAAAATTGGTGAGCGTGCATAAAAGGAGCACAGTTGGCATTTTACCCTGTTAAGAATAAACCACAAGTCACCTGCATTATTAGCCACTAATCTCCTTAGGTTCCTAATCATATTCCTGGGCTGGGAAGAGACGTATCAAAGTGGTGGATGCCTTTGTGTCCCTGTAATTTGGAAAGGGTTGTGAAGGCATTTCATTTCTGCCTTATTTCCTAAAGTGACATGCTAAGTTAGTTGTCTTTGTACCATCCCTAACTCATTGAGACAGTAGTGAATTCAACCAAAAAACCCCTCATGCTGCCAGGTGAGTTACTGGCCATTTTTTTTTACATAATAGCCTAGGTGTTAAAGCAGTGATCTGTGAAGGGAAAGATCAGGTTTTTTGCTTCCTCTTAGCCCAAGAGGGTTTGAAACCACTGTTTCTATTTCCTAAAAATACCCTAGCAGGCATGATGGAGATCAGCCTGTGTTGAGGCTATGCTTTCTCTCTTCAGTCCTGCTGTTGAGGTTGTACTGTTGTGTAAGTGAGAATGAAAGTTGGGGAAATAACAGTAGAAAAATATTATATTCAATGTGGACTGCATATGGATGCAAATGTGTCATATTTTAATGTTATTCTTTCCTTATATTTTAAAATCTAAGGTATTATTGAATTGACAATCAAAGATAACTAAACATAATACTGTTTTTATGTTGCCTCTTTACATTTGTGTGGTAACTTAAGGAACAATCTGGTTCAGAGCTGTTTTATCTACATTTTCATGGATCATTAATACACAGCATTTCCTGCATCACGCAAAGTGTAAATCTCCAGTTTAGCTGGGAGGATCAAACCCTAGCGACCAATCACAATCTTAATTCACTGGTCCCACTGATACTTGCCATGATACAAAATATCAATAGCAATTTAACTGTGTCATAGCAGCCTGTACATATGTATTTTTTACTACTGAGTTTTAACTGAGTTTTAAATGGGAATGAACCTCATATGCAGTCATTTGTGCAGCAAGTGTAACCATCTTTTATGCATTTGAAACTTTTGGATGCCTGCAGTACATGAAAAGCACTCTATGGGTACTTGCATTATTGCATATTTCATTATAATGTAACTCTGTATTAGATATTCTATTTATGCAGAATCCAAAAATAGTTCATGCTGTGGAGCAATGCAAATTTTTGTGAATAATCCACAAAGAATTTCAAAGCCTTAACCATTTGTGACATGCACTATTCTGTATCTTTAATGAGGACTCAACCTTTGAACAAATTATTCTGATCTTTTTATGAGTAAAAACCATTTCTGTGCCTTCCTGTTAAAGAATAGTCTATCACTTCTCATCTTAATGATATCAGAAATATTAGGCGTTACTGTTAGTGCTCAAAATTCCTCAAACTGGTTTTAGATCAGTAGTAGAAGTGTAAATCAGGTTTCTGCACTTGAGGGCTGTGCCCCACTTCCCACCTGACAGCTGATCACCAAAGAAGGGGCCAGCATCAACATGGCCAAGGCTGTGCAGGACAGGGCAATAGCTGAGGACAAATCCACTTTGCTCACACTTCACCTCAAGGAACCCAACTTAAACCGAGGTAGAATGAAGGGAATTCCTCACAGTGTGGGGAAACAGCAGATGTGTAGGAATGCCTTTTTTTTACCTGGAGTATCTAAGACTGAAGGGATTGAAGGCAAAGATGTGCAGTGAAAGGGCTGCAGTGTGCACTGCCAGCTCTCCTGCACTGTGTGAGCCCAGGCTGCAGGGCTGTGACACTGATGTTCTGGTGGTGGGACAGGAGCTGAGTTCAGACCACAGGTCCTTAGTGGAACAAGCAGCAAAACTAAACAAGAGGGGAGCTTCCTCTTGAACTATTTAAGAGATGTTGCAAAGCTGGGGCTTTCTACTGTTTAAAATAGATAGCACTGAGCAGAAATTTGCCTGCTAAGGATATAATAAATAACAATTTACTGAATCAGTTCAGAAAAGCAACAGCTTGCTTTAAGCAAATTGAATAAAACATTCCTTATAAACTCCTAATGAACAAATAGCAAAGCACTCCAAGTCCATCAGCACTAGGAATTTTTAAAAATTTGAATGACATTTTACTATTCATAGCACAACAGTGTTCAGTACATAATTACATGGAAGAACAAAATAAAAAATTCTGTAGAATTGCCTGCCTAAATAAGACATCCTTTGCAATATTTTAAAACAAGTATTTAAGAGATTAAAACTTTTTGCTTTGGGAAAATTAACACAAGTTAAAAAAATTTGAAGAAAATAATCAGATCAAAATACTTATTCCATTCCTTCATGCATTTAAGCATGCATTTCAAGAAGCTTGTATTATAGTGTAAGATGAAAGACAGCCTTTGCCTTGGGACTTTTGCATCCTCTGGCAGTAGTTAAAGTGAGCTAGTCAGATGTGAAGATCTGCTGTAATACCTCATGCAAACTTGTAGTCAGCCCTGTATCAGTGTATTCATTCCTCTCATCTGTCCTTTCCACCTTTCCTTGGCATCCCCTTGAGAAGAGCTGAATTAAGAACTGGTACTAAGATTGGTTGATTCACAGTCTGTCTGAATGCAGGATGATGTTCATGTTCCAGTGAATCATGTGCCTATTTCAATATCAGAAATAGAAAATGGCTCTTGAGTTTCTCTGCTGCCAGAAATTGCTTCATTTTGAATTGCTGATTGCCAGAGTGTCCTTAAAAATAGAGGCAAAATTTTTTTTTTCCTCTCACATTTGCTCATTTGCCTCAGTCTTGTTGGTGATGCTGTGTTAGGGTGCTAAAGTAGTTTAACTAAATTTGAAACTATCATAGCCAACACAAACTAAGGGGACCAATGGTGCTTTTTCTAGAGCAACCACCTAAAATGGGGAGCATGCCAATAATACAGACCAGTCTTCCAAATAAGAACTGTGTGGAGGGTCTTGTTCACACCTACTCGAAGGCACTGGAACATCATTGACTTTATAAGGAGTTTGCATCCAGATATTAATTTTCTGTGAAAGAGTTAAATTCAACAATATTTTCTGATAGAAGATCATTAATGTGCTCTTTGCCATTCCTGCTTGATAAAATTAATCATCCTGATTCCTTCAGTCTCCCAGCTTTTACCGGAATACCACTGTAATTTAACATTAATAACAGCCCCTTACTAGGAAGTATTACCAATTTCTTGCCTAGGTGATGTTATAATTAGCACTGTCTTGCTGTGACAATTGCTGCTGTGAAAGAAGTGCCATTTATAGATGGTATTACAGATGCAGCATGTGCTGCATGCACATCCAGGCATTCCAATGTACATTAAATGTCTGGAAACACAACAGTGGAAGACACACATGCAGAAGAACACTTTAAAACACTTTAGGTGTACTGCAAAGTAACTTTTTGCATATACAGAGGTGTAAATGAAATAATAAGAGACTTGAAAGAGAATTCTAAGTTTTGCTTGATTAAATCTGTGCCATAAGCTTCCGGTACTCTGATATCATACTTGGGTCTCTTGTGTGCTATTAAGTATTGTCAGTCAACAAACTATAATTTCATGCTTGAGTGGACTAATACAAGCCTAGGCTTCTGCTTCTTTGTACAGTCAGCCTTTGGTTTGCTGTAATAATAAAGTGAGAAGGGGAGGGAAATAAAGAATTGTCACACAGAATAATAAGACTTATCAGTAAAATCAGATACTATGATGGTGTAAGCTATAATTTGGTTGGGTCAATAAACTGTGAGTCCATTTACTTCACTAAGCTTTAGATTAACTCCATGTTTTGTATTTTCATTTGACAGGTACTGTAACAGGCAGCTATGCAGGTAGAAGTATGCTGGAAGAAGAACTGGAAGGTGTTTTTGTTTGGGTTTTTTTGGTTTTGTTTGTTTGGGTTTTTTGAAGTGGTTTTGTACTTTGTACTGGAAAGACTAAAGTGTATTTCCTCTATGAACAATTTTATTTTTAAATTATAAAACCCCATATGGGATGATGTTTGTGATTTCTATCTCTTGTAGGTTCTAATCATAATATATTACATGAAAGAAAGTTATATAGTTGCATAAAGAGCCAAGTACTTATATTGGGCCACCTAGAATCTGTGAGAAATCTCTGTATTCAGCTGAGGTCCTTCTTGTCAGAAATTCAGAGAGCACAGCACACACAAAGGGTATAATATATCATGTGAGCCAGGATGTTAAACAGAAAAGCTGGTAGTTCTAAGCAATTGTCCACAATAAGCTCTAGGCCAGGTTCTGCCTTTGATGCCATGCAAAACTTTTATAAAAATCAATGAGCATTTGAGGCAAAGAACAGAAAACTTGGTCCAGCATCTCTGATAGATGACAACAAGGATTTGGTAACAGCTTCCAGAAAAGCATTCCCTGCTCCTCAGACTGCAACAATAATGACGTGTTCTCCTCCACTTGTCCCATCCCCACATTTTTTAACCATTATTTTGAACATTGATTAAAAAAAAAATCCCATAAAGTTACTCCCATGTGACTATTTCTTCCTTTAAAGGCAAAAGCAATGCATAGTATTTTGAAGGCTTTAAAGAAATCAAGAAGTTTGATATAATGGCTTTGTTACCAGTGTAGTAACACCTTTGGCAAGAAAAAGTCTTATTCCTGAATGACTTAGTGTTTGTATTATTTTATGTAACTTTAAGAGTTAAGATTACACTGTGAAAAAGGATCTTATTTTCTATCGTTTCCCCTTGTCTGTTCCTTTTCTCCCTAATTTAATTTTTTTGTTTAAACATGTAAACAGGTCTTTCTGCAATGTACTGAATGTCAGGATGAAAGATCTAAATAGTAAAAATTCAAGCTTTATTTCCTTTTGATTATATTTTGTGGAAACAAAATACCTGAAGCTCCCTTATTCCAGGATTGTGGTGAGGAAGGAGTGGGCTTAAAGATTTGCATTTTTGATAAAAATATCAAGAAATGATCATGAAGAATCTTTGTGTGTCTCCATGCAATGTAACTGTGAAAAGGATCATATGTCAAATATTGTAAGAAGACCAAAGATTTTTAATTTAATACTTTGTATTTAATTTTGCATTCATACTTGTTATTTAAGTCATGCTTAGTAATTGTTTATTTAAAAAAAAATACCTGGATATGAATGAGACTTTCAAAGAATTGACATGAGTGAAAGTTTACAAATGAAAATTATTTTACTTGCTTATTCAGTGTGGAATGGTTTCAGAATTATTTATCTAGGTTTCTTTCTGTGAATGGAGGACAAACTGAGGTCACTTATTATTCTGGTTAATTATTAGCCATGTTTATTTATTAGGCTAATTCGCAGAGTTTCAACAATCCTGTGTCCTTGAAAGGGTCAGGAAATAGCACCAAATCAGCTATACTGATTATCTGTGCTGCAGAAAGAACAATGAGCTTTTCTAGATCATGTTCTTGAAAATGTATTTTGGGAATGAGCTTTGAACCAAGTCCAGGCAATTGTTTCTAATGATAAAATCCCTTCTGGGGCCCCTCTCAGCGCTGTTTAAGTTTGCACTCTTTGAGGAAGCCTTATGATACAGTCAGCTGCTTTTGTTGTGCTCATATTATGAGGTCCACTATAACTCAATTACTGTGGTTTGTGCTTTCCTCTCAGCTTTTATGATCTGTTTTTAACAGCTGCAAAGCTGATTCTTGGGCTCTCTTGGTATTTCTGTGCTATGCTGGCTGTCTTTCCAGCCAGCCCATTCTGCTGTGGTACCTGGCTTGGCTTGAGCTATGTTATCTAATGCTGCTTTGGTTCATGACTGGACTGAATTGTCTCTCAGATAAGATTCTTTTCTGTTTGAAAACTGTGTAGCAAAATGAGTTTCTGGGCCAAAACTAGGACCCTATGTGCTATTTTGCTGTTTTCACTGAAGTGCTAAAAGAAGAACAAATCAGAATATTGGTAAATAAGAAACTTTTAGTTCTCCAGCAGGTAAAAGAAAAGAGCATACATGTGCATGCTTTCAGGCTCTTTCTTGCCTTTTCCTTCCAAAGATGTCTGTCTCTGATATGAGAGTGACAAGCCAGCCCAGAAGGAAAATTCAGCTGAAAAGACCACAAAATGCTGAGTTTGTCTTCGATTGTCAGTTCACCCTAGAATGCACTTTTGCTTTTAGTAGGTTTTCCATTTTCTCCCAGGCACAGAATAGTACTTATCTTGCTCAATAGTCAGCCATTATGTCTGTTTTATCCACGTACAAAGCACAGGAGAAATAAAATGATAGGTGCCCCGATAAGGAGGATAAACTTTTGAAGTCTACGAATAATGCAATTCCTTTTGGCTGATGGATTTCAGACAAGTGCAAAGGACGTAAACAGCTTTTTTTTTTTTTTTTTTAACCAACCTGAAAGGCATGAATTTCAATGATGGACAACTGCAGTTTAAGCGGAAACACTTTAAGGAGTTACTTGATGGAGAATTGTCTCACTCTCAGACACCTGCTTCTATTCAGTGTAACTGTCAGTTCCTCAGATTGAAAATAAATCTGTATAGAAGGAGAAAGCTCTCCTCCCTCTGCTTTCCCGGTATCAGTGTGTGTGAACCATTCAAAAAAGCAGAGTTTTGTGCAAAGTTAGACAGCCGAGTTGTTCTTGGGTAGCTTGGAGCAGCAGCAGGGGGGCAGTAGGCTGTCATTGCAATGCTCCTGGAAGCCATCCCAGCCAGCTGACAGCAATCACAGTCCCTCTCCTGCCTCCCTGCGGCCCCTCACTTATGCCAGACAGGCAGCCTTGGTGCCCTGGTGGTGTTAGTCTTGGGAAGGCCACACCATGTGCAGCGCCATCCTCATCCCTTTGCCACAAAAACAGGATTACACTTTGCTGCCCGTGGTCCAAGACCTGTCTTGCAATTTAACACAAAGTATTTAAAGAAACTTACCGTGCATTTGATGTCTTTCTCCCTCTTCCTTCCCTTCTTGCTTTCTTCTCTTTAATCTTGCACATGTTTTCCTGTTACACAGTAACTATTTTGTTCTCAATGCAAGCTCCAGGTACTATCAAAGTACCTGTCCCACAACACAATGTGGGCTGCTTCTTATCGAGATGGTGAACATTTCTATCCAGAAATATCTTAGTGCATGCATTGCACTCTCCTTTTCTCATCTTCAATTTCCATTATTTTTGCATTTTTGTGTAGCAGTTCCAAGTCCTTCCTTCTCTTCTCACTATAGAGCATAAGAACTTGGGTGAAAATTGTAGTTATCTTCCATCAGGAAGATAACAAGAGCAAGAATGCCCCCACATGAGGAAGCAAGAATTAGATGGATTCTGGGAGAGAATGAATCCTTAGTGGAGGAAGAGCCTTATATAAAATTATATGAAGCCAGAAATGATTGCAGAGTTTAGTCTAGAGTGGCTGGAAAACCAGGTGAAGGTTGCTTGCAAGATGCAAAATTTCCCTTCATTTTTGGAATTGTAACTGGAATTCCAGCTCTAGTCAGGTACATGTCTCAGGACTTTGCCAGGCAAAAGGAGGATATTTGCCTAGAGTAAGCAAGTAACCCTGCTGAGACTGAGCAGGGTTAAAAACAAATTGCTGTTAGCTGGGAACAAAGTTAGAACTTTTTTGGGGATGCTGGGGAATGGGAAAATTTTGCTCACAATTTGCCTGAGCTCTGCCCATATACACAGAAACTCTTGCCCTTGCAGGATGAAATTTCCACATACTCATTCATTTGTTAGCTAAACTAGCCTACATCTGCTTTGGAAAAACACAACAGTTTAAAGATATATATATATAATGCTGGATTGTAAATCTGTGGTGTCTCTTTCCCCTGATAAATTCTTGAAAAACCTTTGTTGATTCCCTTGCTTTCCCACTAGTCTTCAGGAGGATATTATGGCTTCAGATGGTGTAATGCACTGTAGGCTGTAAAAATAAAACTTGACTCACTGGAAGTTGCCCCCTGTCAGATGCAACTATTTTATTTTGTATTTTTAATGTTTAAATTATTGAGATGGAAATCCAAGAGGATAACTCTACCTACTAAAATGATCTGTTCTTCATTTTTATAAGTTCAATATTATAATTTCTTAACCTAGATTTTAGAGAATTATATTTTTTTTCTAGGTGTCAATATCTGATTCAAAGAAACTTTTGCTGAAAGAATACAATCCTCACTGAACCCATTTGGCTCTGGATCAGGCTCCTGATGTTTCTTTCAGAATAAAAATAAAATGTGATTCTCAAACAGAATTGCAGGGATTTTTTGCATAGTTCTACCCTAGCACGGCGTGTTGCTATTGCCTAAGATCACTGAACTAACTGGGAATGATTTATAACAACAGCAAGGAACAGCACAAGTTTTTGATTTCCTTAGTGAGATTTCCTCCCTCTTGCTTTCCTCCTGTGAAATAAATATAGGCATAAGAGATGTTATTGCCAGAAGAGTGAGTAGATTTGTGTTAATGCCTAAGAGCAAATGTCAAACTATAGAAATGTCACAGTCTTGTAAGTTTTCAAAGTAGATGAACAGATTTGTAGGTGCACAGTTTGTGGTGATTGGGAGTGGGGCTGTGGGAGCCTCATCCCCAGTGGGCACAGCTGTGAGAAGCAGTGAGCAGCACTGACAGCAATGAGCCATGGAGTGCCCAGGGGCACTGAGCAACCACCAAAGGGAGCAGAGGGCACACAGGTGCAATGCTTGAACATGAGGGGATAAAAGGCTGGGCTAAAGAACAAGAGGGCCAGGTGCTTGCAGCCTTCTGAAGTGATCTGATGTTACTCTGTTGGGGCAGATGTCTGAAGCCTTCTGAAGTGGTAAGGTGTTACTGTGTATGGGAGAATGCTTAAAGCCTTCTGAAATTGTATGATGATGCTCTGTCTGTCGTGGCTGTCTCAGCTGCGACACAGATGGGTTTGCTGTATCTTTTCTTTGAAAACTTTATCATAATCCTCTCTGCAATCTTGTACTGGAGACAAGTACTATGCTATCTGGCATTTTCTTCTTCTAAATCTAGCATCATGGCTTTATAACATTAGGCAGGGAAAGCAAAAGAAAGTTTGGGTGGATAATTTTTCTTTCCTTGGAAAGAATGTCTTTCAGAAATAGTCATACCAAAGAAAAGCTTAGAGCTGTGAGTCACAGCATTAGTGGGTTGAACTATCATTCCATGCAGGAATATGGGCATACACTTTCAGGATTAGTGAGATGTTGTTGTATTATTTGTAATAAATATATATTTTAGGGTAATATCACAGCTATAATCTCTGAACATCTGAATTCTAATGAAAGATTGTGGCTTGACTGGTAGTGAGACTGACATGAATAAATGTGTTCTTTAAAAAATTCAATTTTTAAAAATCACTTAAAATATTTTCTTGAAATGCAAAGGACATAGAAACCAGAATTTCTAGAATAAAGCATCAGGCACCCATATTCAAGATCTCTACCATACAGATAAACTCTGAGAAGTGGTGCTTCTGGTGCCTTCTACAGACTTTTAATTTTGTATGTACTGCTGTCTGAATTTTTCACATTCATGTCTCTTTCCCTCTGCTGCCTCTGTCCCTTGTTTTCTATCTCTGCCCTTGTTCTCTTTCATGTCTTTAATTCATGCTTCTGTCCTGCTCCTCCCTTCCACATTTTTGCCTTGCTCTTTTATATTTTTTTATCTTCAGAGGAAAAATTCCCCCTTCCCCTCACCCTGTTCATCTGTTCCTTCTGACTTATAGTTTCTAGGATATACCACCACAGGCTATTTCTTCTGAAAAAGGGGTGGTTAAAGCCAGTCATATTGGTACTCAACATTAACATTTAAACATATTTTCTCACTTCATATAACATTTACCTACTATTTCTATATATTCTTAAAGAATTATCCAAGGGAGAAATTTTAATGCTAAGTGCTTTTTGGCCTTTAAAACTGCTTGAGTAGATGAATTAAGGAAAAAACATCACTTTTTAACCAAAAAGATGTTTTTCCATCAAAAGTCTCCTTGAAGGATAACTTCAGTTGAACTCTCTAAGGAAGCTATATTCCCAAACAGTTACATTTTATCAGCTGAAATACTTAATTCTAGTTTGCTGCAGCTGGTATCAGGAAAAACACACATGCAGCCTGAACATAAATTTCTGCTCAGGAGTGCAGGGTGACTGACCAATAGATGTGCTGCTGGATAATGGAGACAGTATTGGCAGAGCTTTGCCTGCTCAGCTCCTGAGCCAGGATGCACGAAATTCAGCAGGTGGGCTTCTCCCATATTCACTGTGTGTCTGCTAAAGGCTTAGAGTGGGGTTGTTACTGTGGGATCTCACTGGCAGCTGTGCAGAGTCAGTTTAAAATGACAATAAATTAGAATAGTAGTGTTTACAATTTTTGCACAGGCATTAGTGTCAGTCTATGTCCTGCCTTGGCTTAGAGAGGATGTTCTTTTATCACTTAAAATATTTCCTTGAAATGCAAAAGACATGGAAACCAGACTTCCTGGAATAAAGCATCAGACACCCATATTCAAGGTCTGTACTACACATGACTCAGTGGGAATGTGAATAAAAGCATAAAGGCTCAGGAATCCAGGGATTAGGAAACATGAGCTTCAGGAAAGTCCTGGGAGCTTTTTGTAATGGATGCCTCTTCCTCTGTTTTATTGGCGGTGTGGGTAAACCAATGTTGTCTTATTTTTTTCTTAGGTAGCTACTGCTTTCTGAGTATATGGTCAGGCAGCAGGCATTTGGCTGCTTCTGGCTCCATCCCCCTGGTTCCCCAAACACAGAATCTACACCCTATCTAAATAATAATTGGATTAGTTTTATCCAGGAATTTAGGAAGGTGAATTACTTTAAATGTACTGTCTATATGCTACTGTAGCTCAGAGCTCCTTAACTTGTTCCCTCTCCCCATAGCCTCAGTCATGGCTGGACCTTCTGCTGCCTTGGACTGCAAAATTTCTCCTTAGTAACACGTTAAAATAGATTAGACTTTTGTTTTGGTTGATAAAAGTATAATAATTTTTGGTTCTTAAATATTTTGAAGGTGAATTGTAGTGCAATTCTCATTCATGGTTTATAACAGAAAAGGATACTTGTGGTCAAAGCCATACCATATTCTGAACAGCCATGCACTCTCAGCTTTGGTTGTATTTTTATCCAAGTTAGGTGCACTCTGCAAAATAAACAAATGATTGAAGTGAGAAGTATTTTCATAAAATAAATAAAACATGGAGTTCCAATATTAAGAATACATGTCAGACCAAATTACAATTAAATGCACTTTTTTCTTTTAAATTTAAAAAGATTTATTGTTGCACAAATGTCATCCCTGTGAATCAGTTCAGGAGAAAATTGGCTCATACAGCACATTTCTCATTGCTGCATTCATTGCAAGAATGTAGCATTTGCTCTTATGAATGATTCCAATTTTTTTTAAGCAGTTGGGACGTACTATACTCTGAGATCAATAAAATGATATTTTGATTTAATTGCCGTTGTGGGATTACTTCAGTTTACTCCTACAAGATCAGAGGCTGCTTGTGTATGTCTAACAAAATGTCTTTCCCAAAGGGATTGAGATATTCTAATAACTAGGAAAGTCCTTTCTATACTTCTTTCCAAGGAGAGGGAAACATGAGTTGAATTGACAAGGCTCAAAATACCCTTTCCATTCTACAGACTAATTCTGTAACATGCTGCACAGGTAGAGAGGTGGACTGTCCTTTTCCTCAGGGTCATAATTTGGAATAATAAATTAGGAACAGTTATCTGTACAAAGACAGCTGGTTTGCTCATACCCTAGGGTATCACATCAGTAGTAGTGGAAGAATTCCTAGCAGGATGAAATTAGGAATGGGATGGCTGGTTCTCTAAGGATACACAACTGTTGGCTTGGTTTTGTTTTGTGGCAAGTTAGATTAGTTTAAATGAGAATATTTTTCTTTATGCAATTTTAAACCAATGAATCTGTTGATTTTCATGTTTTAATCTAATAATATATTAGAATACCTTATAATAGACTAATATACATATAAATTGGTGATGATAATGTCAATGGTCTGACCCTCAAAAGTGTAAGGTCTAGTTCCCAGGCAACCTGTTCATGGGAACATTGGAACAATGGGAACATTGATGTCATTGAGTTTTGAATAAGGTTAGACAGAATCCATGCTGCAGCTGTTAAGATTTTGCTAATGTGGTAACTCTGAACATGCAAATGCACCAAATAGAACAAATATTATTCTTGGGATCTGTTTCCTTGTTAACTGAATTGAGTATTTTAGCATCTCTTCCCAGTAACTGAGGAAGCTGGGGGGGAGAAGAAGGTACTAATCCCTAACCAAGCAGCAGTACACTCTTCCAAGCTCTAAACATCTAAAAGTGCATTTTGGCAAGATAAAGATTGGGAAAAGGGCTTTGAAACATTTAAACAGGAAGTGTGATTGTAGGCAAAATCTGTGTTAGGTCAGAACAACAAGAACACTGAACAGGGGTAGAGATGAGGAAGAGGCAGGCATGGAAATAGACATATTGTGGAGTGGGCTACTCGTGTGTGGTGCAAAGGACAGCTTGTTAAAAGCACAGTGAGCTCTGTAAATGGCCTGTGTCCTTGGTTTGGATTGTAATGTTGTTGGTTAATTCCTCTTTCCAAGCTCATTGTGCCTCTAGCTTCCTCTTAAGGAAAAAGGTTTCCTCATTCAGGAACATGAATTGTTGAAAGCAGTGGATAAAGAAGTCTACACAAGAGTATAATCCCCCAGGGGTTTTCTGGTCCTGACCTGGGCCGCCTTTTATTTCTAGTTTGACACATGTTGCACCTTCCTTCTTTTGTCTATGAAATCTGTGTTGTGTTATCAGCTTTTGCAGTAGGGGGAATCTGGGTGGTTATCTAGAATGCAGCTCCTGCAGGAACACTGTAAGGGGTGACAGGAGATGTTGGTGTGAATGTTTCAGGGCTCTAGCAGATCCTTGGATCCTATGATTTTAAAGAGGAACTTTTCACTTTCCCTACAGTTCAGAGAGGTAAAAGTATGGGAGACAGTGCTCTATGTCTTCCAACATTTTTCTCTCTGGGAAGGGAAAATGCCAAAGTTTTTCACATCTCTTCTTCCATATGAGAATTGCCCATATGGAGATTACTCTCATTAGTCCTTGCAATAAATTCATCAACCAGCTGGCAGATGAAACTGAGGAGAACAGTGTAACTAAATTCCTTATTATACTTACGAAGATGTAGGGACAGTTAAATAAACTGCAGATTAGTTTGACCAAGATGATAAGTGTTTTGCATGCTATTTAGTTTTTTCCTGAGATCAATAACATAACTACAACATTTTTTCTGAAGTGCCTGTAGAAAATATATTTTTACCCTCTCTCAAATGAAGTTAACATAGCAGAATTTGAGATACATAAGCTATCTGAATGAAATATGCTATTGACTGTCTTTTTTAATGGGAATTTAGTTAAATAGCTCACTGCCATAAAGCAGTGCCTTTTAAAATAGACCAACTTTGTAACTATGCTTAGTGATTATGTGACCCTGCATTGTGCATTTTTCAGAGTTAGCTTTTGGTGTTTATACTCTGCATGTACATGATATGCAGCAAAGTGGTTTGTTTTTACGTACTATTTTCTATACAATAATATATATTATTTTAGTATGTATTTTGTAATTTCTTTCATAACTAAGTTATGACAGTCTATCAATAAGTAAATGGGTATGAATATGAGGCTACTTTTGTTTATGCTTATACTGTGATAAAGATTTAATGATAAATGTAAGCGTGGCAAGACAGAATTGAAACTGAGATATGCTTTTGATGGATCATGGTATGGTGAAGTGCAGATGTTAATTATACATGAAAAGGCTCTACACCTTTTCTAGGGAATGAACTCTGGGTTCCAGCTCTTACAATTTGAACTGGAATTTGCTGCCAGCTGACTGCCAAAATTATTGGTTCAGGTAGCCCAAAATAGAATATAATCAGAAGTTTAGAAATAACTGTGTACATAGAATTATTGAATAAATCAAATCTCTTCACAGAAAATTGAATTTTTGGGAGGCAAAGGAAGGAAAGAAGGGAGATAAGGAAGGAAAAAGGTTTTGCAGTCATATAGCTGGTATTGCATCTGATATAGTACCCATGAGGTTGGAAGGTCTTTAAGGCTTCTTCTGCCCCTAAAAAAAAATCTAGGTATGGTTACAGACATGGATTGAGAGGCTCCCACAGCAAGACACCCATGTCCTGGCAGTTAGACTGGTCACAGAGGAGCTAAATTCAAATCTTGCTAGCAGACCTTGCAGCTTTTCCATTCTGGCTGAATACTCTGACTGAGCAGGGAGAAGCCTAGAGGTTTCTTTTCCATTAATTTTTGCTCTCTTTTAAACATCTTATTCTTGAAGATTTTTCATTCTTATTTCTCCTCTGAACACAATCTCCCCTGAAGCTTCAATTACCAGCTCTGAGAGTGGGCATGTGGTTTAAAGTTCATCTGGGCAAGAGTTTTAACTGGCAGTGGGAGGTACTGGCACCTGATACATTATTTGTGCAGGGATAGATGTGTTGGAAAATCAACTGCTTTCACTGTGAAAACACAGTAACATAGGAAGAAAATAAGTAATGAAAGGTAAACGAAATAAAAACATCATTTTGGAAATAAAGGGAAAGAAAAGAGAAACACAGGGGAAGAAGAGGAATGAGAGAGAGATACGAGATGAAAGAGAAAATTAGAAGAAACAACCTGACTTGAATAACTATGATAGGTACTGAGTTAAAACAGTGAGCACTACAGAGAATACAGCAAAGGTCTGAATTACTAAAACATTGAGATGTCAAATATAAAAATAAAAAAGTCAGACAAATGAAAATAAAAAACCATGGGATGAGGGAAGAATAATCAGAACAGCAAAACTATTTTCCAAGGTATAGTATACTACTATAAGGAATGCTGAACTGGACATGATAGGGCATGAAAAGTGTCATATTTATTTACACCTTCTGTGTTGTATTGCTCAGTTTTGTCAGAAGTGATAGGTGTTAATTCACAGAGCACAGTTGGGACACTAGATGTGTTACTGTTGTAAATAAACATTATTATTTTCATTTTCAGTAAAAGAATGAGAAAATTAGATGCCTAGCAGCCTCTGAAGAAATCAGGTTTTTGCAAAACATGCATTCAGTCAATTTTATGCTGCATCCTACATTTCCTGATCTTTGATAGCTCATGAGTGCTGAAAAGCAGGAAAATTTCTGCAATTCTGTATCTGTACTCCAATCAAGAATAGACTATGGTTCTGTGTCCTGCTCTTGTTCAGAATTCAGGCATAGGCATTGCAGGAATTCCTACCAAGGTGCTTAGGAACGTGAATTTAGCATGAGTCCCCTCAGACTCAGAATAAAACAGTGTCTTGCCATGGTGCAATGAAGGATTATGCTAAACCTCTATGAATAGTGACTGGGCTGTAAAATGAAAGATGTGGCCAGGGTAAATAATACCGGTTTTCCTTCTTTTAAAAGAAATATTAGGATAGTTAGGCACTTGAATTCTACTTGTTACAATGAAAATTGAGATTCACCTTATGTGCCTTCAGATACGTGCAAATGTGTAAATGTTAGGAATACTCAGTACATAAGATACATTAAAGTTTTGCCTAATGGTATCTCTAATATATTTTGAAATTAATAAAGTATCTTATCTTCCTCAGCTTATTTTCTACATTTATGCTATTGTTGGATGATTTTAATTTCAGTTCCAGTTGTGCTGTCTGAAAGGGTGCATGGGATGGCATCACCAGCATTGGGCACTTGTTGGCTTTTGCTTTGGCACCTTGTCAGCTGTAGTGTGGCTTCTCCTCAGTCCTTCTGCTGCTCCACTCACTGTGCTGAGCCACAGGTCATGTCTCTGTGCATTGACTCTACAGACTTCTGCTGCTGCAGGCAGTGCTGCGTTTGAAACTGCACCATACATATATGACAAAAAATGGAAGGGCACAGATGAGCAGCTGCAGCTTGTCAGGAGCCCCCTTTAGAGGTTTCAAGTTCACAATGTACTCAGGCTTCCATGTGAAAAATAACTGAAAAATATTTTCATACACCTGACCTACTAGAGTTAAACATTACACAGTCCCCTTTTTAATTCTGAGGGATTAAATGTTGTTCTGAGATGTCCCATTTCCACAGATGCAGCCATGATCTGCCAAACATTGAACACTCTTAAATTCAGCATGTGTGTCCAAAAGCCTGACATACCTGGCTTGCAGCTCTAGCTTTCAGATCTTCATCTGGATCTACGCCAACTCTGTTAAAAAAAAAAAAACAAAAAACCAAAAACCAAACCTGAGGACATATGGTAATGATCTGTGTATATTAGACAGCTTTGAGTGTAAAAATATTTCTTGTGTCACTCATTTCCTACTAGGTGAGAAATGAGGAGAAGAGCTGGGAAAACATTAGGATCACTTTTTAAATTAAGGAAGTTCTGAAGTTTTTAGAAAACTTAAGTTTCCATGTAACTGCCACTCTCAACACCTGAGACTAGATCTTTATCCTGGCTCTGATCCATCTCTGGGGAGGGACAATCAAGCTGTTACCCTGTGCTAGGAAATGCTTAATTGCTGCCAGAAGAGCAGGGCTGAGGTACTGCAGTCGGTGGTGGAGGATGGGATTACAGAACTCCAGAGTGTCTTGACTGTGCTGCATTATGGATCTTTTGAATCTCTTGGAAAAGGCTTTACTTGGCGCACCAGGTACAGCGAAGCAACCCAGAAGGGAGAGGAGACTGCAGTGAGTGATGTACAAGATGGTGATAACCTGGGTGGCACTTTCCCATCCCATATGGATGGGAAAAAAATAAAATTGGCTGTTTAAAGGGGTGTGGTTTAAAGGAAGAATTGGCATATTTTGATTATGGCTGATACTCAGAGCTGAAGAGAAATGCAATTGAAAAATGTTTTAAGTTAAACAACAGAGGCTTGTGCTGATGAAAGACACAAGAAAGTATGGAAAGCAGTGGGGGATGATAAACAATACACCTTATTATCACTCAAATCTGAAGTCTACAGGTAAGGTGACCAACAACCCCCATACACCTTGCAAGCTCCCACATAAGTAGCAGGTCCACCAAGATAAACCAGAATTTACTGATGCAGAGAAAATGTAGTCTTTCACTAGATATTCATTTAAGGCCGCTATACTGGTTTTCTGATAGTGTTAATTTTTGGGTGTAGTTTTGCTTTTGGTAATAACACATGACATTATATTTTAAAATAATATTTAATATTAACAATTGCATACCCCAACATTGTTTCCTGTGAATGTTATTCATACACTCTTATTGAACTGGAGACAATGACAGGAACTATATGCAAAGTAGGTGCTTTTTATATGTAAATACTGAATGGACAAAAAAAAATAAAGACATTTCTTTCTGTCATAGCTCTAGAGCTTCAACAAACCCAAGTCCTTCAGGCATAAATATTTCTATCTTTTTATTAAAAATAACCATCCTGGTGGTGACTCAACAAAGAGACAGAATGAATAACAGATTCTCTTTCTTTTCTTCTTTTCTTCTTTTCTTTCTTTTTTTTTTTTTTTGGTCCTCTTGGCCCTTAAATTGCAAGAAAAAGCTTCTGATGACACTAACCCTATTCATTAGTTTGGAATAAAGCAAGTAAGGTATTTTCATTTCATTAAAATGGAAACATTTACATATGAAAAGGAAAAAAATCATTACCCAGGGGCTTAACCATCTATCTGGCAGTGGGTTTATCATTGCCACGTGCAGAACAGAAGTGTCCAGGGCCTTATCTGTGCTCAGCCCTGTAAAACAGAGCCATGTGAGACAGCCCTGCCCTGCAGAGGCTGCAGGGTAAGGCCAGTGGCTGCAGTGAAGGCTGCAGTGAAAGCTGCAGCAGTGGCACAGACGTGAGTGCTGTGGTCCCAAACTCCTGACCCAGGTCAGAATCAGAAAGCCAATGCGGTGCCTGGGCACAGGCACTGTTTATTGGGCTGTGCTGATTCATTCGATGTGTTCAGCAGCACCTGGCCAAGATAAACCCACCAGCAGCACATCAGCTGGAGATTGCAGAGTTCTGGAAGTAAAAAAAGCCAACATATTTACACGTGATGGGTGCAGCAGAAGGCAGGGCTGCAGCACAGACTTCCCAACACTCTTCTTAATGAGCTTAACTTGATCTCAAAAAAGGTCACTTCTGGGACAGAAGTAATTTAGCCTTCATGCAGTTCTCACCTTACTGGAGCTGAGAAACCACCACTTCTGGCTGTGTGTGTTGGAGTTGTGATGTGTAATTAGAGACTGAGCTAAGACAACAGAAAACATTTCACTCAGAACTCAAAAGACTGTAACAGCAAATGGGAAAAGGGGGAGGGCATGGGGAAGATAGGACCAGAGTTTCTGGCTGTGATATTGATTCAGTAGCAGGGATATAACTAATAGCTAATTCCACTGACAGCAGGAATTAACTGGTATTGTAAATCCAATTTTTTTCCCCCGAGTTCTGCAGAATTTGTGGTGTGCTGAAGCTTCTCTGCATCTATAATTTCTCATCCTTATAGCTACAGAGACAGCTAGACATTTTGCTTTGTTTATTTTGCAGACAGCAGATTATTATAATATGGCACAAATGAAGATTCTCACATGACATCCTAACAGGAGTATTACATTTAAAGCTAGAAAAAAGCAACAATAATTAAGGAAATCAACCTTAGGTTTTTCATGTATGAAAAAGAAAAGAAGGCTTCTATGCCACATGAATTCACAGAGCCTGAGCTGGCTTTTTTGGTCTTTTCTTTGTCCTCATTTAAAATACATGGTCAGATGTAATTGCTGTTTTTCTCATGGAATAGTATCTCACTACTGGGAGTTAGTCTAGACACCACAACATTACCAAGTGATTTAAAGTCCTGTGGGAAAAGAACCAAATTATTCTTTGCATTATATGGGAGATTTCTTTAATGCATTAAAATAGCAACACATTTCTGTAATTTTATGAAGTATGCACTACATAAACTCAGTCCAGTCAGTTCTGAAATTGTGGCTAATTATTTCATATCCAAACATAGGCTTGGGAGCCTAATATCAGGCCCCTAGTGTTGAAAATCATGGTCTTCTAGAATTAGCTCTGATATACTTGACATGAAGTAGAATGCTATTTATAAATATTAAATACTGAAAAAACAAACTCTACCAAATCATATGAGACAGTCAAGATGACTGAAATTAATCACAGATATGCACTTTGAGTTTACAACCTTGGCTTCTTCAAAAGCCCTGCTAGATCTAATGCAATTGCCAGTAGAATTTGCAAGCTTAAAATATGTATCAATTACTGTAACTGCCTCTAAGAGATATCCTGGTAATATTTGTACAAACTTCTTTCCCCTTTTAACATTCTCAGGTTTCCATTCCTGTGAGAAGATCTAATGGATGCTCAGAAAAATATTTTATTAGTATTTTTTCTCTTTTCTTGCTATCAACTTTTGTCTCTATTCTCCTGTTGTCTTTTACTTCCTGCGGCCTCTCTTCTTTCTGTCCCACTTTCCCTGGCTGTTCTCTGCTCCTTGTTTGTCTTCTAAATATTGTATGCTTTTATTTCTGCCTATTTCTGCATCTTATTCTATACATTAAACATTAGGATGATTTCTCTTCCATGAAGACAAATTCAAAGACTTCTTAATCAGTTCTACACTGCAGTGAAGTTTATGTATTTAGATAGGCTTTAGTAATACCTCAGGTCCAAATGCTCTAGATAGGAAGGAAATCAAACCCCTGACAGCTTCTCTGTATTGTCCTGTGGGGGATTGGGGTGTGGTGGGGCATGTGCCATGGTGGTTTTTTGTTTTTAAATAAGGGCTGGATCAAAACTTGGATTCAGAGAATGGTTCCAGTTGCTCTGCTTAAAATCTGGAAGGGAAACTTTTGATTTCAGCCAGCCTCTAGCAATTAGGCCTAAGAATTGCTGGGCACTGTGCATTAATCTGCACAAGTACCCCTTGCAGTGGATGGGATTTAAATCCCTGTGTGCTATCAAGTGCATCATTTTTTTAGCAAGAGTCAGAATGCCTTTGGTAATAAGAGAAGGAATTTGTCACTGAATACAAAGCAGTTGATAACATCTTTTCTTATGTGGTTTGAAAAGAAAATGGATGGGAAGATAAATCCCAAATTGCCAGGGGAACCAGTAGTAAGAAATACACACCCAATCCCTAGGAATACCGAGTTGTAAATCACTATTCAGGCATTGTAAACTTTTAATTCCCTCACATGACCACAAAATCCACACTGTAGGATAAATTCTCTGCTTTCTACAGTGAAGTCACATAAAACCCTGTATAGACTCACATCTTCATGAGGACCTAGGCATTCAGAGCAGAACTGTTGGTGTCTATACTTAAAAGTGTGATTCTCAGCCCTCCCTCACTTTCAGTGCTGGGAAAACTGCAAATAGAGACATTTCTCTGAAATCTGAATTCTAATTACTGAAATTGTCTTTCTGGGCCTGCATAGGCTTTCTGTACTGGCACAGCAGAGCCTGGTTCATGTGAGTTAAATCTTGCTTGCAGTCCTACCTAGTCTGGTTTGCAACTACCATGGACTCACATGGGTTAGATGTGCCCCAGCTGAGGCAGCCAGGACTGCTTTTATTTGAATCCTTGTCCTGAGAGCATGTAATTAATTCTATCTAATTGAAGCCCCTAGAAAAATCTTTTGTATCTGTATTATTTAATGCAGCTAATGATTTAATGAACAAAAGATCAAGCCTGGGAAAGAGAAATCTCTTGTTATGCAGGTAGCAATCTTCCCCTGATCTACATGTATGATGGTAAATGTGCACCTGGTGGAGCAGGACATCACTGAGCTGTCACCTGAGGGTCAGGATCAGCCAAGTGTCCTCTGTATCCTTTCCTACACCAGTGGGGAAACAAAGGCAGTGCAAGAGCTGTGAAAAGTCTGGCATTTCCATTCATTTCTGGCCTCATAATATGAAATGGGGATTACAACACTTCCTTCACCCTATTGCTTATCTGTTTCGTATATTTAGCTTGTAAGTACACACCCTTTATTATGTTTGTACAAAATCTAGCGCTGCTGTGATTTTGTTTAGAGCTCCAAGAGTGCTGCTGTAAGTTAATTAATAACAATATTGGCTTCTTTGCTTGTCAAAGGTTTCACTGGAAGAACTCTGTCAGTGCAATTGCCTCAGCCTTCCATTGGCTGTCTCACTGTAACTAAACCAGTCCTTAAGCCTCAGCTTACATCTCAAAAGCTACACATCCCAGGAAGGGTTTTTCGAGTAAGTGATTTAGAACCCAATTTTCCAAGATGGCCATTAAACAGCATTTGCAACAGGAGTCTTGAATATTTTTGCATAAATAAATCTCAAGCTTGTAGCTATCCATCATCAGCATATTGCATTCGGTTCAGGATTATTAACTGTAAAGAATAGAAACATGTGCAAAATCCAAAAAAAGGTTGTTTCATGATCTCTAATAAATCATTGTAATTGAAATTAAAAAACCTTCAGGATAAATAATAATTTCTTAGGACATTATTCTTGTCCATGTGGCAGTAAATGTGATGTGTATTCCTAACAAACTGATACCTAAAATCTGATTTGGCTTCTAGATTCCACTATTGCTGCTACATGCTGCTTTTTCTGTGGACTGATGCTGTCAAAAACATCTGCTTTTTTATAGCACAGTATTTCATTGACAAACCCATGAGGAATTATGGCATGAGTATAGATCTTCAAAGTTCAGCTCGAGCTGATTTTGTTTATAAATGAAAACATTTCAGTTTAAGTTTAAGGCAAGAATAATCACTTGCTTCTCACAGCAGAAAGAACAAATAAGTTTAATTTCATGCTGAGGAGGGTTAAAAGTAATTAGCAGGTAAATTATGCTTCCCAAATGGTTATGACAGCTGTTTGTCATGTAGCTGGTGCTTTCTATATGCAACATGTTGAAATGGAATGAAAAGTATAATTTTAAACTTGTCAAATAATGTAAAAGTGATACAGTTTGACTTTTGAACTTGGAATTTCATAAAACTGGTGAGATAATTTAAAAAAAATGCTAAAGATTTGTTCTGTGATGAAAATCTATGCACCATATTTGGTGTACATATGGAGAACTACTTGGTTGCAGAATTGACAGTTAAATTAATACACCTGTATAAATGGTGTCCAAATAAAAGTGGGGTGAAATGCATGAAGATAATGGGTAAATGCAAAGAAAAGGCTGAAGAAAGAACTGTAGAGCTCTACAAGAGATCCACAAGTCACAGTTTTTAGATGTGACCTTAATCAAAAAGATTGTGAAATTGAGAGTAATGTCACTGCATAAAATTTTACTACTTTCTTATAGCTGTGCAGCTGTGTGAAGAAAATGCTGAAGTTTAAAAATAGATGATGGCTTGCATTTACATTATGAACTTATTTGCAGAGCAGCCAGAATGATGAACTGGATCTGCAGATAGCTGGCATCTGATTCTCCATTCTGATAATCCTATTTTATCCTAATATTGGGGCAGGGGCACCAAAATAGTATGGCCACTTTGGAGTCACAGGGTATACCTGCATGGCAGAATGCAATGTCAGAGGTTTTAACAGCCATGGGAGCAGGGCACTCCAGTGCAGCATCCTGAACAGCAGTGATTTACATCCCTACAGAGCTTCTGGCACACATGGTAGATTATCAATGTTATTGTGCTGTGTGAATATACCTGTAGAGGAATCAGGCCTCTTGCTTAAAAATATGAACCTAAGTTGAACCAAATTAACATAACTTCTGTAGAATTTTTAGAAATCATCATTTGTAGTAGTATCAATGCCCATGAATAAAATTAGAAAAAAATCAGCATGAAAGTTGGCAGCAACCAAAATAACATAAACTTCTGGTGACAATGTCAGACCTGGGATGAGTTTTCAGGTTTAAGGAAAGATTATTGTAATAGATTCTATGACAGAATAAAAGGTGTTATTGTTTATTATGACACTCAGGCTTGTTAATCGAAAATCACCAAATCTAGGTGGATGGGAAGTGCAAGTTGTACATTTATGTCCACAGACATAACAATTACACGGATTACACCAAATTCCATGAAAAAATAACAGCTACTGACTGTGCCAAACCATCCTGCCCCAGTACCATGCTACTCACAGCGAGCTGAGGAGGTTTAACTCACAGCACAAGGCTGCAGATCAGCTCAGCACTTCTTCATCTTCAGGCAATGGCTGCAGGGGGTTCCTGTTTTCAAGTGTGATGCTGAAAAATGCAGGGTTTTACATGTTTTATATCCTTGTGTCCATATGTACATGTGTCTTTAGGGACCCAAACTCACAGTTGTTTCCTGTCTCTGATACAAAATAAATGCGTGGGAAATCTGATTTCTGTGCTTTCTCTAGAACTGCTGGATTTCACAAGAATTATATAATTAAATATATTCAGTACGTGGTTCACAGACAACTAGTGCAACCCACAGACCCTTGGCAGCAACGTTAACTTTCCTCTTGGGACATCAGCTATCAGCACTGTTTTGCTTCTTTTACTTCCCCCTGCCTCCACAACCTCCCCCCCCCCTCTGATTTTGGTTTCCCTATTTATATATGCTTATATATGTTGTTCCTGTACCTTTCATTGCACTGTGGTAGGTAATCCAGCTCTCACCTTCTACTTTGGTGTGTATAGCTCGCTTTGGTGAGTAACAACTCACTTGCATGCTTTATTTTTCTACTTCAGCCTTAGGGAGAAGGAAAATCTGTCATAAAATTATATTTTTAGTAATCCACATTTAGATTAATAAACTTTCTATTCTAAAGTATGTGGAAAACACCACCATTTCCCCTTCTTTTTTATATCCTTATTTGGAAAATGCATCTTGGATGCAATTGTTTTTCTAGGAACCTGGCAGTGCTCAGATCCCTCTGATAGTTTGTCAAATCTGTGTTCTGCTCCCCCCTCCTCAGTAAGGACTGGTCTGTGTGTTATGTGCTTGTATGTGAGCCATTCCACTCTCCCTGCACCAAAAGAGCAGGTTTTTTTAAAAATCTGTTCTTATCCTAAAAGGCCCCACTGGTTTTTGAGCAGGCTCTGGTTGCAGTGTGTGAGGGGAGGTTTCACAGCTCCCAGTCAAGCAATGTCACTGGTGTCATTGACTTCACAGGAGCACAGTTACACCAGCACTGTGTCTTTCCTAAGACAGTTTCCCTGATACTTTTGAGCTTCTCAGCATTTCTGAGTTATACTGGGGTGTGGTGGTCATTTTTACTTTCCACTTAGGATTGCACTGGCATCTCTCATCAGCCTGGGTTTCACTAACATTACCTGGACACTGGCACTCACTGGCATCGCTGTCATTTACTCACTGAGAGATGGTTTTATGTAGCTCATTTGTGTAAAACCTGAGATCTGTAGAACAAGGTAAGCACTCTGCTGCCTGTTTTTCAAGCATTTAGATTCTGTCTATATTCTCCCTCTTGTCTTGCAGTGCAGGAAGGGCAGGAATTCCAGAACAGGGTTATGAGGAGGCTTGGCCACAGTCAGTTAATGGGCACTCACAGCAACACTGCACTTACTGAGCAGGAAGGTGATTACTTGTAGGCAATCAGACATAGATTTATGGGCAGAGGATGGGAAAGCTTGAAAGGACTGTAATCCTCCTGAATTTTTATTTTTAATCATAGCTACAGAAAAAAGCCAAACCCCAGACCCTCAGTAAATCTAAAATTCAGGATAACTGCTACCAGAAGTCTTCTAAAATGAAACTCTCATGCTAACAGTAGATTATTTGATATCAAAATGTTATAAAATTATTAAAAATTTGATTTTTTTAGATTGGAAAAAAATCTATTCAGACTTAGTTGAGATGGAGACACCTCTGGAGAAAAATGTGGTTACAAGGGTCACATAGCTCAGGAATACTGTGTTCCAGTCAAAGAAACTGAAGAATAACACATGAAAAATAATGTGACTTGAATAATTTTATAAAACTGCAGGAGAAGTTCAGATACGAGGAGTGTGCATGGTAGTAGCTGAGATATACAGGGCAATTATCACTTTCTCAGCAAGGTGTCATTTTGCAATTTAGTTTTCACCTGAGTTTTATATCTCAGCTGAGTTTTATATCTCAGAGAATAAGAGAATCCCTAGATATCATATTGTAGTGTTGATGCAGCATTGACTTTGAAGGAAGGATGGGATTGGGTCCCTTTTTTGGTAGTAATGATGTTACTTCTTTTGAGTGCCAACCCAGTTAATCCTGACAAAGGTGAGCTTTTGAGATACTGAATCGCAGCACAGTGTGGGAAGGTTGTCACAAGGTGACTGTGATGCCTCCCATTCAAAATCTTTATTGTTTTGGGGGAATTAAAAAAGAGAGGCAGATACATTTTGATTTCCATTACTTGAAGTCGAAGGTGTTGTATTTTGAATAACACCAACCTACATGTCTTAAGGAGCTACTGGTGATGGCAGGTGCTTTTTTTGCTTTAAGATGTTGCAAATGGGAGATTTAGACACACACGTGCATCTGTGTATCATCTTTTCAATAAGAGGCAGTAAAGAAAACACAATATTGATCAGCCTCCATGTGCTTTAAGAATTTCATTATTGTTACCATGCCTCTCCCCATGCTATGAGGAAGTCTACAGATCAAATGCTCTGTACACAATATTGGAAATGTGTTAATAAAAAAATCCCTGGCACATTATTAAAAAATATTTTCAGTTAATTCAGAAAGACAGAAACACCACTGCATTACAAAAAGTGTCATTTTTGCACATAGTAAAGATCCTAACTGCTACTTTACTGAAATCCATGGAGATGATTACAGCTTTCAAAAAACAAAACAAAACAAAATTAAGGAATTAGGCTGTTTTGTTGGTGTCTTACTTAGGTGACTAATAAACTTTGTCAGCTAGGAAAAATGAGAACTGGTTTTACAGGAGATCTGTATGAGAAAAAGAATCTGTACGCAGCTGTATTTTGACAAAATCTTATAGATGAGATTAGTTAATTTCTGGCTCAGAAATAACAGTTCCCTCCAGTGAATTATGTCAATGATTTTTAGAGCAGTAAAATGTTTGTTCTCTGAATCACTTTAGGTGTCTGTTCCTTTGTTTTCCTTGAACATGAACAGCACAGTGTTGGAAAGAAGCCCAGGCCATAGTAGATGCATTATATTATTGCTAATGTGATTAACCCAAAGTAAAACATTAAATCCTCCTGAGGCATTAGTCTAAATAATGAGATGACCAACTCTAAGTTCCCATGGCTCATGGCATGGGGTAAAATATATCATGCACTTCATCTCTTGCAATGACATTTGAAATTTATCATATGAAGCTGGTACTGGGAGCAATTGTGGACAGAGCCATTGTAAGGGCAGAGTAATGCTGGTCAAGCTTGATGCATGTTACAACCAAAACAGGCTGAGTAAATGCCTCTGCCTTTGCTGCTGGGATCTGATGCCATGAAAGCTATCACCCTTCTGCCCATCTAGGCTACTCCTTTCACAAGAAGCTTGTAAATCAGCTGCATTGTTTAAGATCATATTTAATTCCTGCTTTGAAATATGTTCAGCTAAGTTCTATCTGAAGTGCTCAGAACAGCAGGGAATTATAGTAAGGACTTGTACGGATTGACTGACCCAGGGCTGTGCAAAGCAGGTATATTCTCCTGTATACAATATAAGATATACTGTACTATTTTTTTAATCAAATATTAAATAAAAATGGCAGTTCTGAATTCTCAACACCATTCAGCACAAGGGTGTGTAGAGCTGAGGTCACTGCTCATAGGCAGAGATGCTGCAGTGCATAATCTGAGTAAGCACTGACAGGATCTTTCCATGTTTCCTTATGTAGGAAAAAGGGCTCAGACTCAGGAAAATGTTAGGTACTTACACAGAAAAGTTTTGCCTAAATTTTCATTGTCTGATGTATATAGTGCCAATAATTATTACCCTTTTGTCTAAATGGCAGAATAACACCAGTGCATGTTTGTGTCAAAACACTTTAAAGCTACTTTAAATACAGCAGGATGAACAGTAGTGTCTTTTCTGAAGGCAATGTTCTAAGACACTGCTTAATGGAAAATTTAACTTCTCATTTCTTTTCCACCACTTTGCTTCTCAGCAACACAGAATAAGATAGTCACTCAAAGCCACCCATTTTATTTAATTTTTTAGTATACCATTTAAAACCCCAAACCTACATAGATTATATCCTCCTGATACAGCAAATATCAATTAATGCATAATGGTCTTTTTGACAGAGTGACTATAGAAATGCTGGAAAAGTGTGTTTCCTTTATCTAGTGTTTATGCTGTTCAATGTTGTTTTTATTTCATGAGTTGTTTGATAATTGCACTGTTTAGTTTAGACAGTACAGATTTCTGTTGATTTTAAATTTGTTTTTGCAATATAATCATTCCTTAAGAAACTTGGCCATCCTCACCAGTTTCAAGCAATAAATTTAGATCTTTTGTGACTGTTTAAAATAATATTTAGGCCATTCATGCAAGAACTTACTGTATCTAAAATAGAAACGGATCTATTTATGATCTATGTATTTGCACTGTTTATAGTGCAATATAGTGTTTATATAGGCAATGCAAGTCTATTACTGACATAAATATGTGTGTGTGCATGCCCACAGACACCCTCCAACCCCTTGAGCTGCAGAGGTTTCAGAGAGAAAAAATATTTTCTGGTACAGTTGGCAAATTTGGAGCAGATGTCATCCAAAACTGTGAGACCTGCCAGTGTCACTGGGCTCATGGAGCAGCAGGTGTGGCTTTGGGACAGTGCTGTTCAGGGGGCTTTGTTTCCTTTTCACTTTGCAGATGACTTTCCCTTGTACAGCAGCACCAATGAAGAGAGACACCTGTAAGTTGGTTGCTGTGGTCATCAAGAACTATAGGAAATGGCCTTATTTCACAGTGTGCAAAGGCCCCTTGTAGAGTTCAGAAAGTACACTACGTACAAATGCTAGGCTTGGGGTTGTTTTGAATTGTTTTTACTCACGTTTTTCTTGAATTGTTTTTATTCACATCTGTCTTGAATTGTTTTTACTCACATTTCTAAATATGTATGATGTGGGAAAAATTCATTTATTTGGAGAGAATAAGAGTTTAAATGGAATGTAAATGATCCAGAAGCTCGAGTCTGATGCCCTTACAGATGAAATTCAACTCGAATACATGTATTTGTGTTGTGTTACATTGTATTCAGGAGAATGGAGGAGCTATCAGGTATTTGCTTTGCATTTGAGCTTTCTTATTCTGACAAAGCAAAGGATTCAGATGTCAATGTTGGCTTTTTCCTTTTACATCAGCAATTCAACTGTGGCTGCAATCCTCTCGATTCTCTTGATCTCAAGTCAAAAATTTCTTAATTTTGTTTTGGTAATGAACCAAATTGGTGATTTTGCCTTATTTGCTGGGGGCTTGTAAACATGTGTTTTGAGATTTTTTTTTAACACTGCCTGCACCAGTCCTTGCAAACTTTTCATGAACAGCCAGGACGAGGGTTAATCACCCCTTTGTTGAACAGTACTTATTAACTGGGAAACACTGGTAGAACACTTTCATTTTAATTAAATTATGTCTCTTTTTTTCACAAGTGCATTTGAAGACACTCTTCAAAGTTTCTAGTGCTTGGGTTTTTTAATTTAAGTTTTATTTTGTCTTCTCTCTATAGCCATATACAGCTTGAGCAATAATCCTGAAGTACCCAGTTGGAGCTTAAAATGAGTGCAGGGGAAAAGGAGTTCTGGAAGGATGAGATAGGGAGTGTGCTATAAGCCTCATAGTTTTATTTAAGCTTCTTGTGTTGCTTTGTAGCATGTTGGGAGGTGTTTGCTGCAGCACGGTTAAGAAAAGCACTCCATTCCCATTGCCTTCTTGTAAAAATAAGAATAAACTGCTCTATGTAGCAGCTATGAGCTATCTGAATTCTAGCTGTGATGACAAGGAAAGCAATAGCTTGCATGAGATTAAGAAGAGACAAAGTGAGAAAGTGGAGTGAGAAATTGCCTTGATCAGGGATTCTGAAAGCATAGTATACTTCTGCCTATGGGCCAAGAAAATAAATGAATGTCATTATGACATCCTGCACCAGCTAAGGATCTGTCCCCATTTCTCCACTGCCACTCAGCTTCCCTGGGGCTCTAAGTACTTCTCTGTGGCCAGTGACTTCAGGCAATGTGATATTTCTGTCAATGTATTCATAAATATGTGATATTTTGGTATTGGCTTCAGGTTCTGAGGTACCTGAGGCTCAGGTACTGAGCAGAGCCAGTAAACTTCAGAGCTGAAAGGCAAATCTAATGCCTAAACCAAGTCTAATGCCTAAAACTCCCCATAGATTCACAGAATCATTTAGGTTGGAAAAGATCTTTAAGATTGTAGAATTTAACCATTAGCCCAGTACTGCCAAGTCCACAACTACAGCCTGGGCCACACCTAGATCTGGAAAGGCAGGAGCCTTCTTCCCTTCTTTTGTGAAACAAAGAAAAGATTAATTAACTTTATATTTTAAAGTGTATCATTACTCCTTTCTGGGACACGCAAGCGGAGATATTTGTAATAAACTGTATTGACATTGCTTAATCTAACTTGGGGAGCTTGTATTTATAATTCTGATTTTCAATGTAAGTGATAGGAAAGTGGCACACATCCATTATGACTTTGATTTCAAAGTCACAAGGTGACACAAAGAAATGCTCTGATGGAGAATTCAATGACTCTTTCCCAGTATTGCATTGAGCATAAATAAGAAAGTACGTTGGCTGCAGACTGTCTTTTGGAATTAAGTTGAGAAAATAGAATTCAAATTCAAGTATATGTAAGGGTTACTAGATCAGAAAGCATGTGAGCAGTCGTTCTTCTGTAGACTAATGAATAGGCTACTGGAAGACCTGGATTCTGAATTTACTGTGCCAAAGATGAATGTATTTTAGCTGATAACTCATTTAAAATGGAACAGAAATACTTGCTTGGACAGAAGCTGACACCTCCTTAGTGAACACGTTAGCCACCAGTCTACACAATGATTTTATCTCATTTTCTGGTGAATTAAAAGTATTTTCTAACTTCTCTGTTTTCCTCACCTCATGATGCATATGCAGCCAGATGAAGAATTGATGAGGTTTGGGCTAGAATTCTTCTAGAAGGGTGGAAGAAATTGAATGAGGCAGAGGAAGCAAAGCATCAAACCCAAGCAGGCACGAGGGAGAGCAGGGCTGTGGCTGCTGTGTCTAGGTGGGAAAAGGCTGCCATGGCATTTGCAGGGATTCTTTGGGGTGGAGATTAGAAATGCTCAGGGACTGATTAAGGCTCAAATCAAGATGCAGGCAGACTCCCTGAGCCCACTCTGTAATTTCTGACCAGGCTTAGTGCTCATGAATAAGTGGATAGCAAAGGCGACTGAGTAGTTCCAAGGTCACCCTATACAACACCTTGTACAATAAGATGAGCAAAGAGTGAATTTTTTTTTTTAGGATTCCTCTTAGGATATTTTACATAAACAACACTTATATATAAACTTTTGTACAAACATCTTTTCTGTATATTTATTTGCATAGAAAATATTTTGGATTTATAAAGCCATAATTTTATGTATGTTTTCAAGATCCCTTTATATATTATTTGTCACTAAAACAAAATGATGTATCTATTTGAAGAAGTAAAAAATGCAGAAGCTGAATATAATTTTAAGGGCAACGAAATCAAGTACTTCTTGCTGAGATAAGAGATGATTTTCTCATTTAAAGCTCATCAATGTACTGACCAGCCAGTCACTGTTGGGCTGTTTCTGATAACTCACTACACAAAAGTCTCTATTACACTGTAATTATCTGTTTATTAAAAGCTAAAAGCCCAGGCTTCCATACAGAGCCTTGATTACTTAATATCTGCTTTAATTAACTTTTCACATTCAACAAATTCTGGAACAATTTGATAGGCTTGTTATCAAGCATGCCAGACCTATCCTTCCACTCTACATTTTAAAAAAGAACACAAAGTTCAGAATTTCCAGAGGAATGTTTCACGAGAATTGCAAGTTTCATGAAAGTTGAAGTCACAGTTCTCTTCTGCTACAAAGTTCCTCTGCAAACCCAGATGTAGCCAGTAATGTTTTTATTTTTAGATTCACTATTGTTTTGTTAGAATATTTAGGTCATAGTCCACATGTTGCATAAGACCCTTAGGGCCTGTAAGACCCCAAATCTTCCCAGTTAGCACCTTTATCCTTGTTGGAAGATACAAGGTCTGTTCTGGGTTTTTTTTTCTTCATGTAGAGTTTAAAAATGGAATTAAATGTTTTTTGCACTTTGTGGAATATTTGATAACAGAAAGGAAAACTACAGGAAAGCTTAAAAAACCTGAGAATGTTTGAAAACTTTTGGGTCTTTTTCATACTGAAACGATATTTTAGGTCATGCTGAAAATTTTTATCCCTTCTAAATGAAACATTAATTTCATATTCTTGCTGAAGAAATTCTAGTATTCTTAGTCAAGCAAAATAGGAGAAGGATGAACATACACACTTTGGAAATTATGCAAACTAACAAACGTGAAAACCATTAATTCCATGCTCTTCTATTTTTTAGTCCAGCTGACAGCATCACACAGTTCTTGAAATATCAAAGTTCAGTGAGTTTTGAGACCACTTCTTTTGCAGAAAGCATCAGTTTCTGACCAATAATAGAAAAAATTAAGCAGTATCTTGTTCAATACTTAAAGACCAGGAATATAAGATTCATCTTAGTAAATATGATCCTTATTTTTTCTAGAGTCCAGTTTGATAACATATATATCTCAAATTTTAAAGGCTCAAACTATTTTTCTGTACCTTTTGCTTACCTTCAAATGACACAGTTTTGACATATGCTTGAAAGAAGCTGGGTTTATGTTTGCTCCAAATTAATTCTGACAGAGTAGTTAGAGCTCCAGATTAATTTGTGATATTTTGGTAGAAAGCAATCATCAGTCTCATTCCAAAGTTCCAAATAATTAAGATGTTCCCTAGCACTATTTCCAGATAGGTTTATTTGATTCTTTGTAACTTGAATAACTTCATCATATTGACTGCTGCATAGCAGTTATCTTTTGTATGACAAGGAGAAAAGTTTTAATGGGAGAAAAAAGTTACTGCATTAGATGGAAGAAAACTTTTTTAGCATACTCAGGCATATCAAAGCAGCAGTATTTTAACATAGGATAAGCTAAATAGTTTAATTGACACAAATCCAGCTGGATGGTTTCTATTCCAAATTATAGATTTATTTATAGTTTTCTGGAACTAGTCAGCGTTTTTGGCCTGTGAAAAGTTAATCTTATCATTTGCTGCTAGTAAACTGAAAGGCATGAATCTTTTATTGTTGTGTAATTTTCCTTCTCTCCTGTACCAAATATTCTAGCAATAAAAGTGTATCTTTCATATATTTCTTTTTCTGTTTTCAATAGCCATGTGGAGCTAGAAATACAAGCTGTGTGAGGTGGGATTTAACTGTCTGCCCTGTTAGGAGACTGTGCTCAAAATTAGACCCCTCTGGCCAATAAAGACCAACAGAGTTGATAGCTGGAGTCGTGTACAAGTCATGCATGAGTCACAATTGCAATCCAAAATCTCCTATTCAATGTCTGCCCTGGACTGCCTTCACAGTGGCAGTCAGAAAGCCAAGTCCTCTGTATTTTAGTCTTTTATTTTGTTATCAAGCACAAATGTTTATAAATCTTGTTTAGTGCCATTCAGGCAAAATGCTGTGGTGAATAACTGTGAGAGATCAAATGCACACCTTATCTTTGCAGAGAAGTACCTTGCAAATAAATGACAGGCATTTCAGGAGATCACTGAGATTCATTACCTGGATGATTTCTCATTTTCAGATAGAAATGAAAGGAAATTATCCAATTTCCTTTTTTTATAATAACATCCAATACGTTTAATGTCCAATTTTATAGTGCTTCTTGATTTATAGCATTTCCCAGGCTCATCATTCTCTAGCTACCATTACAAAAGCTGTTGCCATCTTAACCCTTTCAGTGTGGGGGTACCCCAAGAAATGTTTCCTTTGCTGAAAGATAATTTCATGTGTGATGTTGAACTCCTCTGGGTTTGAAGCAGAATGCCTTTCTAATATGCCTTCAGTCAGCAGCTCCAGACCATTTGCTATTTCTTGTATTTACTACATACACATGAAGTACTTACCCAAAATCCAGAGCTGGTGGCAAAAACCACCAATCAAAGAAAAAATAGCACACCTAGCAATACTTTTGTATTGAAAAAGATCCTTGACTCAGTTCAAACCCAGTATTTTAGCCTGTGCTGCTACAGGGGATCAAGGGGAACAAAGTGATAAACCAGCATCTGATCTCCTGCTCTCTGTGACCCATGTCACAAGTAATCAATACATTACCAAGCAAATTATTCAAATGCTGAATGACAGTGATCTCTTGGCTAAACTTGAAATTGCTGATAGTTATTTATAGTGGCTCAGTGTCCTATAGCTGAAGTCAAAACTCTGCCTTTTCCACTGTCTTCCTGGACCAGTTGCTCCTCACCCTGCTGGGTAGGTGAGTTACTGGGCGGACAATACAGTTTCCTAAGTGAATCACAAATTACTATTTTTCTGTTGTACTCAGAATATTGTGTGCAAACAATGATGGAGCTCATCAGCAAAACAATGTGTCTTGAAGATAATGCTCCTTCAATAACGCTGGGACAGCATTTCCTCTGAGCCTTTATTGTGGGCTGTCCCACAATAAAGAACACACGAAAGCTTCCTTGTTCATTTAATTTTACTTGAATAATTTTGAAGGTATTCTTCACAATCATGAAAATCACTTTATCATGTAGATTTTGTGACCTGAGAGTCTGCACATTGATCAGTAACATCCTAAGGCTGAGGAGAGCCTGGGGATCAGCAATATGTTTTCTCATGTACATACCATTAGTGGTAATGCAGGAATATTCAAACTATCATCAGTATAAAAGGTGCCAGGCAGAAGGCTGTCCTGTAGATGTTCACAGGAACAGATCGTTGGCCAGCTAAGGACAGTACATTAAAAATAGTTGCATCATTTATGGTTAGACTTGTTATGTTAAATTACAGCTGTTTCTGGATTTCAAAGTTTTTTTTCAGGATTAAATGCTTCTCCAGGCAAAGACAGTGTGATCTCTCTTGAAGGAGTGTCTGGGTGAAAAAATTCTCAGTGGGCTGAAGAGACTTGGCTGAAACTGGCCTCTCAACAGGAGTGCTTATTGCAGTGTGATTTAAATACACACTGTACCATGGCTAAAGAGCAGTATGACCCTGCAAACCAGATCAAACTTTGTTTATCGGAGCTATATTTGTTACTAAGAGGGAACACCAGTTAGGCTGATTATGACTGTTCTAAACGTAAAACAAAATAATAACCAGTACAAAGTGCGCAGAAATACAACCGTGCTCGAAAATATCCTGCCTTTAATTGCACTGTTCATCTCTATGTTGTGGTCACTCACAAATTACAGTTGAAGATTCTGTTTCCAACAGTAAATAACAGATGCTTCACTTCAACTAAACTGTTTTCCAGGACTCTAGAGGAAATATGACCCAAAGGAATATGGTTATAGAAGAGAGAATCTGCCAAGGCCAGGAAAAATATTTAGCTAAACCTTCTTTTCTAAACTGGCTTTCCTTCTTCTTGATGAATGAGGACAGGAACATGTGTTGTTCAAATGAATACAAGCAAAACAATTAACAAGATTCATAATAATTTCTAGGTATTGAATTATGGCTCATCTGAAGATATGTACACACACTCTTGGCTGGTACATTCAGTGTGTCTCATGGACTAGCCATGTTTCAGGATGGATAATCCTTGTGTGCCCATGTGAGGGAAAAAGGAAAGCCAAGATATTTGTCCTTAATTTAGGAATAAATGAGAGGCATTAGAGATCAAACTCTAGTTTGACTCTAGTTCACAGGAATGGCTGTAAGGAGATGTGCTGTCTCATGCTCTTCTCCGTGAGCAGAGCAGCACTCTGTGATGCAGTGCAATATTCTGATGAGGCTTCTCTTAACCCGGCAACAGGATCATTCCTCCTTGCCTCAGCTGACTGCAGCCTCGTTGCCCAGATCACCTGTCAGGAGACCATTCTGTCCAGTGCTTTTCTGCAGCACCCCCTTGAACACAGCTGGACACAGGGAATGCTACTACAGAGTTTGGGAATAATGAAAAGAATATTTTTGTTACTGAAGCAGTAGTGCTGTAATCCTGGCCAAGATCATGTAACAACATGATGTGCAACTGTGAGCAACTGTGGTTGCTCTGTCATAAAGTTCTGTCTTTCAGCAGTCTATAACTAGCTGTTAAAGGGCTGAGATAAACACAGAACCATATTCTACTAACCAGGTTTTTGGGTTGTTTTGTAGTAGGCAGCCATATTCATACACAGTCATGGCACAGCATTTCATCCCGCTGCCCATCTACATCCCTAATGAGCCATCCTGGTACACATATGCACTGCCTTAGCCTTTGATGTTGAAACAAACTATTGGATACTGAAAGATCCAAATTGTTGGCTACTTCTGCTGAGTGAGATGATTTGCTGAGAATGTGAGTTCAGTCAGCCTTGGTCATCCCCCAAAAATGGGGTATGCCAGGCCTCGGTACTTAGAGAAAGTTGGATGTTTGGAACTGAAGTTTTAGGTGAACTAGAAATGGTGTGATTTTAAGGGCAGCCAGGCACACAGACAGGTCTTTTCTAAAATACATTTACCAACAGTAATGGCCAGATAGGCACAGTAATAAAAGCTACTATTCAAAGCTGCTCAGTATTTATTTAGATTATGGAATAAAATTCTTCCTATTAAGTGAAGAACAGCTGCAAAGAGATGCACAAAGAGTTTGCAAATCTCTTGACAAACATTTACACAGAAGGTGATGATAAACAAACAAGACCTAATACCTAGCACAATGCTTTTATAGGACATGTTTTATTAACAGCTTTGAATTTTTGCTCTGCCTGTCAGGAGAATCCTTTATCCTCAAACCTCTCAGTGCAGATTTACTGTAAGATGTAGCTCTCTATTTTTAATCAGAGTATGGGGAATGAAGGGAATCGTATATCCAAAAGCATTAGCAAGTAATGCTCAACATCTCTGAAGGCACATTTATTGAATAGCTCAATTTGACTGCGAACTTAAATGGCTATCTCTGCTTTGGTGTTGATGTATTATGAAATTATTCTCACATGCTGATCCAGGTTTATTCATTGCCTGCCAAGAACTGAATATTGTAGTGCTTTCACATGGGGAGTAAAAGCAATTTTTTTTCCTGTTACAACTTTAAGATAAGTCAAAAGGCAATGTATTACTTAGGAATGTGGTGCAGCCAGCTCTGCTCTTGGTGTGGCAGCTGATAGTGCTGTAAACACCTGCACCACCACTGTGCTGGGAAGTGCTGGGTTACTGCACCAGACAGCTGGGAACTTCCAAATGCAACCTCATCTTCAGAAAGGGAGCACCCAACACTCCCTGAAACTCAGAGTTTCAGGTGTTTAGGAAGGAGACAGCTAAAATAAATAAGACATTTCCAAAAGTGTGTTTCATTCTTTTAGAACAAAATGAAGAAATATTCAGTCTTTGCCAAGAATTTTTTAAGACTCCTTTTGAAGGCTGCTGTGTATAAGTAAATGCAGTAGTAAGATAAGAATGATTGGTATGGATTTCTTTTAAAATTGTGTTTTGACATATAGACACATTTAGACATAAATTTTGTTATTAGCAGGTCATATTTCCAAGGCTTTAAGAACTTTTCTTAGATTCAAGATAGAGTTTAAGTAGGAATATATGTTTTAATATAATTAATTTGTTAAAGGGAACAAGAATTATTATCAATAAATTTAGTGGATTCCTGGGATCCATTTAAGCTTTTTTTTAACAAAAGCTCTTAGCTGGTTTCTTGTGACACAGCTGATTGATGTTGCTGCATTATATGGGAGATGGAAGTTGAGCCTTTTTGGGTAGCACATGGTTAATTTTGATAGTGTATCTTACTATATGTTTTAGCAACAATTTGCAAGTGTTGTATAAGCTATACATATTCCTGGAATAAATCAGCTGGTAGTTATCTCTAGAGGATACATCCTATCTTTTCTCTAAAAATAGAGTGACAGATTATATTTACATTATGTTAAATTTTAACTGAAAAAGAAAAGCGCAGATCTGATGCTATTGCTGTGAGGAGAGGGGGACAATTATGGGAAATTCAGTTATTATGGAGACAAAGACCGATTTTTTTCAGAAGTTTCATTCATATTCTTATTTTAATATTGTCATTATTCTATTCCCTTATACACCAAGTGTCCTGATCACGGTTACGAGAACCTCCCAATGTAAATTAGGAGAGAGCAATGAATAATTGAAACATGGTATAGTATGTGGGCAATAATATACAGCAAGAAGGCTGTACAGATCTGAGTACTGTCTTCTGCCCTAACACTGTAATGCATTATGGCAGAGCAAATGGTAAATATATGGGTGTGAGTTCTTTCTGATTTATGTTATTTTTACATGTCTTGAACTGAATGGATGATAGATTTATTTATGTTTTAAATCCAACCTGTGGGTAAGTTGGTCTGTACCATATAAACTCAAGCATTTATCTCTAGGATAAGACTGAGCTGATTGACCTTGAGGAGTTTAGAGTTGCATCTCCTGAACTAATGATAGGAACTGGACCCTATTTCACAGAGGGAGAGGGGACACAAAACAGTGAATGTGAATGAGATTCAATCCATTCAAACAGATTCAGAAATCACATGCTCCTCTCTATTAGTCTCTGAATGCCTCCAGTTCAATTAAATACATTATCTGCTGGATAACCATTTTATGATGAAAAATTGGCAAAAAAAGCACACTCTGCTTGGGACTGTTATTTGCTAGATTGTGCTGTTTTTGACCATTCTCTCCTGAGAAGGTTTACCAATAGAGCACTTGTAGTTTCTGTTGGGAAAGCCAGCGTAGTCAGTGCGACCATTCATATATTTTTAATTTCCCGGAAGCGCTATTTTGATAAGGTGAATACCTTTAGTTATTTAGATTAACTGAGCTGGCACTGTGCTTTGGATTTGACTGACAGTGGTAGATCTGGTTCCCTGGAGCACTGGGGAATCTCAGAGAGGAGTTTCAAACTGCCCTGGGAAGGTGCCTGAGGTACGTCCGTATCAGCTGATCACGAAGGGCTGCTGTGAGACCAGTCCCCCTCGTCTGTGCTCATAGCCATGGTTGCAGCATTTCCCTGGCTTCAGCCCTTTTTTTTCTGTAATTGATGGCATGCAAATCCCTTCCAATAAATCTCTTCAGAGACAATCATATCATTTTTGTACTTGTAATGCAGTTTCCCTTGGCTTTGTGAGCTGAACCCTCCAAACTAGCTTGAAAAATACCATCTTTTCCTTCTAAAGAATCATGGGGATAGATGCAGCTCTGAGCTGCTGTTCAGGCACAGGTGCCAGCATGCTGGGGGATTTGACCAAGCAAGCTGGTGTCATCTGCCACAGCTCCATAACTTTCCTCAGCAAACTAATCTACCAGAATCCATACAAGTGTCAATTTTCTAGACTTACCACCACCTTTGAATACAACTACTTAGCAAAATTAATTAAGACTAAAAAGGTAAATGCTGGTAGCTAAGGACAAAAGTCCACATTGAGGTGTAATAAATTATAAATACAGTTTTCACTAGAAGGAGAAATCAGAGCCTCAAGATAAATTTGTAATTAAAGATGTCTATTTAAAATTTTATCTTAATTTGACATCCTCATAATTTATGAAGATGTACATTCCAATGTCAAGAAATTAAGTGTAAATTATGAACCTAATAGTTTTATAGTAAAAAAATTGATATCCTGATTACAAACCAAATTTATTTTATTGATAAAAATGTCTGACAGACCTGATGGGATTCAGGAAGTCCTCAGAGATGAACATTTCAAATCAGTAATGATTGTCTACTTTCAGTGTCTTTGGTGAAATCTATTGTAAAAGAGGCTAGAGAAGGAAGCACATGCATTGAACAGTATAAACAGTTAATATGAGAGTCAGCCCCTCACTTGTGGTCCTGGGGGGCTTTGCACCTCTGGGTAGCACTAAGTAGCAGAATAAATGCCATTGCATCCTATTCATTTTCTTGTTAGTGAAAGCACTGCACAATCTTAATTTTAAAATTCCCTAAAGAGCTAAACCACGAGGGGCATCTAGTGACCCAAGCTCTCAGACTGCACACTGACTACTGCTCACAGCCTTTTTCCCTTACTGTATTCTCAGCATTATTCCTTATCTCCTATTATGGAAACCCAGACTGATTTGCTCCCCAAGATTTAATGAGAAAGCTCTTCCTCACCCACGTTTCCGTTGCCACATAGAAAAACTCTTGCTGACTGACAGTGAAAAAGTGGCAAATCTCAGAAAGATGACTGATAGTGCCAGAGTGTATCCAAACTGTAATGGCCTTGATTGACATTATGGGACATGAGACATGTCATGAAGAAGAATCAAACTGTCACAGAAATAGAAAACCTCCACGCCGTACATGGACGCCTGCATCCATGTTTATCCAGTACACTTGTACGCTAGTCCTTATTTTGTCTGCAAATTTATCTACGCTCTTTGTAAAAGCCCCAGTTTGGTTATCTTCAGCTGCTATTTTATAGCAAGAGTCTGATATGAAGGCTTGTAATCAGACACCATTTTGTAAACAAGGAAAACATATGCTATATATAGAATAAATGATAATGAACTGTGAATTGCAGGCCTATCTTGATACTGAGGATTTCTGTGGTGATCTTGCAAATCACAGCAGGGAGTTCTGAATGGATTGTGAAGTAACCAGAATCAATAACCAGCATGAGTACACTCATTATTAAAAGTTGGGTTTCAAAAAAGCACACTTGGAAGGACACTGCATTTAAATTAGATCCTTTTTACTCCAGTTTTCTATTTCCCTCTCTCTTGTAATTTAACCTCCCTTGTCATTTATTGCTCTCTGTGAATACAAGTGACTATGAAGTAATTTAAAAAATAATATAGTGAAGAAGAATATATAAAACAATGCATAATAAATTAATGCCTGAATGAGGCAGCAGTGGAGGAAGATTTTTCCAGCATATTCTCATTATAATCAGAAATGCATGATTCATTACGTGTTTGTGTAGTAACTACAGATTTTAGGATGAGGGCAAAATCTGCCTGTATAGCTCATTCTTCAGCTTCAGTGTCCAGTTCAGGCAGACACTATTAAGATGTATTCACGGTGTTTAAAAGCAGCAGTAGTGAAACAAACTCTCAGGAAAAAAGGATGCATCTGATCTATGTCTAAGCCCATAACAAACTTAGGAAGAACCTGCTCCTTGTGGTCTGGAGCCTCTAGCAGGTACATAAATACTCCCTTTGTGTGTGTTAAAGCTATAAAAAGCACACATATAAGCATTAGGAAGCTGTAAGGATGTAGTGGTGGATCCGTAGGGATCCCGTTCCGCTCTGCTGGCTGGTGCTGCACAGACAGTACTGACCTGATCTGCAGCCAGGTGAGCATTGCTGTGGTGCCCCCTCCAAACACCCAGACCGTGAAGAACACCATCAGCAGGGCTGTGGTGAACATCATCTGCTTGGGCTGGGAGTCTGTGTCCCGAATGGCCAGCGCAAACGCAATCGCACCTCGTAAACCTGAAACAAGACGGGGTAATGAACTTCATGCGATGGAGAAACAGAATTGTAATGTTTGCAGTCCAAACCCAGTTCCAAGGGCAGAGGAAATTGTCAGATCATAATCCTCCTTATAAAGTACTGAATCGTGCTAACTGAAAGGGTGGGATTTAATGCAGCAAATTTGCAAAAGTGAACAATGAAAGGACTCTCATATTCACACAATAATCATGCTTTTGCATTACATTTGAATTCTTTGTCTTGAATAATTGCAAATAAAGTAGTAATCTGAACTTAATGCAGGTTGAAAGAGAAATCTATATCCAGTGTTAAGTAGGACTACTCATGAAGTCAGGAGCAAGTGAAAAAGAGGATTGGCATTAAAATCTGCACCTAAATATGCTATTAATTTCTTCCTTGAAAATATAGAATATATTCCTTTAAAATAATTTAATGTTCTAAAACTAGTCAGAAAAACATGACTTACAAGCAATGAATAGTTTTTCAAAGATTATTTTAAATATCTAAAAGGGGATGCAGAATAAATTAATGTACTTGAAACATTATAATAGTTGTAGAATTATACACCCATAGAGACTGAATAAACAAGGAATTACAAAGGTGGTGAAAACAGCTAAATGAGTTTAAAAAAAAATCCCCATAGATCGTAATAAGGGGACTAAATAGGTCTTGACAAAATGCCATATTTAAAAATTGAGGGGGGAAAAGCCTGCTAGTGCCTGCAGCCCTCAGGATGCATAATACAAATAATACTCCATATTTTCCCATGCCTTTCATGTATCTATTTAAATGTACTTTATCGTTCTCCAAAAAACTTTCACAAAATAATTCTAGAGAGCAAAGTCATTATGTGTATACAATACATGTTGAGTCCAAAAGGTACCTTGGAAAGTATTGAGAGATTAAATCAATAATCAAACCTCTTGTAAGGCACTGATGACATATGCAGAATCATTTAATTAACTGCTAAATGCAGCTGTTTTTGGCCTAGAACTCCAAAGCTCTTTAAGTTTACATAGCTAGAATGTGAATTATTTGGCATAGAAGCTGGGATTTCAATTATTTGGTATAGAAGTTTATCCAGGAAACAGCACAAAGCCATTTCTGCAAGGAAGAAGCAGACTGGGGTTGCACTATCTGAAAATACTCAGTGGCAGCAGGTTCAAAACCCTGCAGGGAGATACTGGGCTTGTCCTTGGCTTTGCTTTTGTGTAAAAGACACCTCTGAGGATGCAATGCTTTACTATTTTCTAACAGGGGAAGAATATAATCTCATTTTAGGCATGTATCTGAGGAGGGAATGAACTACTACCGAAATTATCTTTATTTCAGCGGTTGCAGTGGTAATCTGGATGATTAGCACAGCTACATTTCAGTGGAAAACAATGCTGCTTCACACAGTTGCATCACACCTTTAATTTTAAATCTAGAACACCTCTTTTTGTAAGAGGGTATATATATATGTATATCTACAGACACAGAGACACACACACACACACATATGCATACAAAAGTTAATTAGTACATCTTCTTGAGCAGTGGACTGGCTGTTTCTTCAGTTCAGAAAAACAGTGAGTGACTTTGCATTTTTTGTTTATAAAAGACTTTACATAGTCTATAAGAGATAATTCAATTTCAACTAAAGACATGTCTAAAGGAAAATAAATAATCAAACTAAACAACTAAAGCAGTGGGAAACAGATGAATACACTTAAAATGTAAAGACTCAATAAGAAGCAAGGACTACTATATGTGTATATATATCTCTCTCAAAATACTTTCCAGGTAATAATACAAGTGAAGGAAGGGAATTTTAACAACCTCAGAAAATGTTGAGCTACAGAAATGGACTGAAGTTAAGAAAGATTAATTTTGCTGTAAAACTTCAGGGAAAAATGCCACCAAAGCCCAGTGGAATGACTGGATGCAGTGGATGTTGGTACACTTGGACAGAGTGGTGCTACATTTTGACAGGGTGGTGCAGCAAAAGACCAACTCTGATGAACCATTTGCCCTCATCTTTCAGAGGTGCACTGATGGTAGCTCCACATCTGTGTTAATCCATTCATCCTTGGGCTGAATCACAGATTTCCTAACAGATTATTTTTTTTTGTGCCAGCCACTAGTGAGTCATCTTTAAGCAATGTTCTTTAACGTGTCAGAGCCTTCAAAGCAGTCCAGACCAGGGTTAAGGTCCAGAGTCCCTAGAACAGAACCTGTGTGCCCTGTAGGGCTGTGAGCCATCCTTTGCCACACCCCACACAAACACCTCTCCAAACCCAGCCCTCTGAAGAGCCCATGGGCTGGAGTGTTTGTTGTTGGTGGGAAACAAATCTGCCAGGAAAGAAGACTTTCTGTGGGTAGCCCTGGTGTTTTGGTTTCAGCTGTCGTTTTCTGCTCTTTTTTTCCTTGCTTTCTTTTCTATTTAGCTGATTTCTTCACGTTGCCACTTCCCACCTCTGTGTCTGTATGAGTGTGTAGATGTAAATGCCTGCACAACAGCTGTCTGTACATGGGCCTTTTGGCTTAATTCTGCATCTGTGTTCATCTTTTCAGACTCCACTGATGCTGTGATACCTTATATTAACAGCAACCACCCCTGTAGCACTGTGTCCCACAAGCCTCTCTGTTGTCTATTTATGTGTTGTAGAGAAGAAGAAAACAGAGTAAAAAGTAAATAAAGATGTTGGGAGAAGAGTGGAAAGTGCTATAAAGTCTAAGACTTTAATTTTTTTTTTTTTCACATGAGCAGAGACTGTTGGACTACTCACTTTAGTTGATGTTCAACTTAATTGGAGAAGCTCGGGCTCAATTAGTCTTTGTATAAGGGACTAATCAAGTTTTCATTTACAATGGAATGTTATCAGGAATCATGATTAAAAACAGTTGTAGAAGCGAATCCACCCTCTGTAATGTATTTTTAGAGGAGTGGTAGAAGCAGATAAAGAATGTGATAAATCAAAATGCTCCATAATCCACCTCCAAGCCTAACTCTTCCACCTTTTCTCGACTGTATTGATATGCATCAAAAAGCAGAACTTAGTGACTTCAGGAGAGTTCTTTGCAGAGTAAGGTATAATCAAAGGCTAATCAACAGTGTACTTGCCTGACCTTAATTGCTTTTCTCAGCAATTTTTCTCAGCAATCACTTCGGTGATTGTGGCAGTAAAACAAGCAGTAAATGTTTGGTGGATTTGATAATAAGATAGAAAACAAAACTACCCCCAAATTCATTGTTTTCTTCATCTGAATGTGTGATGCTGTGGTGAATGAAGGCCATTTTTCCCTGTGATCAACTAGAACCTGTTCTGCTTTACCAGAACAATGAAGGTGGTAAAACACACACCGAGGTGGTGGATGCTGCATCCCTGGAAACACTCGAGGTCAGGTTGGACGGGGCTCTGAGCAACCTGATCTAGTTGAAGATACCCCTGCCCATTGCAGGGGGTTGGACTAGAAAACCTTTAAAAGTCCCCTCCAGCCCCTCCCCTCCAACTGTTCTATGACAGTTGCTACAGATCATTGTAGATAATTTCCTTCAAACTCAAATTCAATGTCTTGTTTTCTCATCAGAAATATCTCTCTCCTGGCAGCCATTGTCCTCTCTGCTTATCACTATATGCAGTGTTATCAGTTTATAGCACTATGAATGATATTGGTAGCTAAGCACAAATCTTGGTGCATCTTAAAAAATAGAATTACAAAGAAAATCTGTGTATCCTGTGAAGTGTGCAGCTACTGGCAGCATGAGAGACAGTCTTTATTATTATAGTTGCAGATGATGCCATTACTTTATTATAATGTAAACACATTTTTCTCTACAAAATAGAGGGGGTTTTATCTTTGAAAATAGATAAAAATTACCTTTCTGAGAATTTTAACATTTACATTTTAGAAGCCTAAATACTACTGCTTCAGTTCTCAGCTGCCAGATTGTCCTGGAAAGCTAATGTGTGTGAGTTCTCACGTTCAGTTGCTGGCTGCAGGCTGCTTTCTGCTCCTGTTCTGTGGAGAATGAAATTTGACTGCAGAAAACGAGGACAGAAAAGTTAAAGAATAAGAAAGATTTCAGAAGGTTTTCCATCCTATACTTTAGCTGATGAAAACCATAAGCCAAAATGGAGCCCAGGAACTAGATACCAAATGATATGAAGCTATTTTTCATGCTGTTGTCTAGCTGGCCACCTGCTAGGCTTACCAGAGGGATCCCCAGGTCCAAGTCACCCATGGAACAATGGCAGGGAAGCAGTTGGGCTGAAAGGCAGCTCCTGCTGGATGTGTCATCATCCCTCACTCAGTCTCGCCGGAATTAGCTGACATTTTCAGTGGCAGCTTTTAGCAGAAGGATTGAATGGGTATAGAAATGAGCTGCTGTGTTGCTCTCTAGAGAGCTGGAATTACAGAGGCACAAATGAGGCCCCCTGATGTGGAGTACTCCTGATGAGGGAGCTTGAAATGCAGCACTTTGTATTTCACTCGTTATCTGGCTAAATGGATCTCTGTACGTCAAGGCGTCAATCAAGAACTTTTATCCATAAAAATGTGGAATAAATTTTTTGCATAAAAAGCAGGAAAATTAAGCAAAAAATGTGCTGAGTTTCTAATTTTAGAAAATTATATCATCAATAGCGTAGGGGTATCTGCATTTCTGTCTTTTACTGAACAGATATTCTTAGCTTATAAGTGAGTTTTTCCTAACTAGCATTAGAAAGTCAAGTGGAATTATTTCTAGCTTGTACAAGTAAAAAAATACGGAATCCAGATGAGCCTTAACATTTCTGGGGATGATGTGCAAATCAGACTAGAACATGGCTCCCTCTTCTGGATTTTAATTTTTTTTATTATTCTACAAGGTTAACAAGATAAAAAAAAATTAAATATCAAGCTGGAATACATATGAAAAGGTCTGTGGAATTGAAATTATCTCATCTCATGTTTAAAAGTAAAACTGTTCCAGAAGTTTAAGGAATTGCCAAAAACCATGTCTGATCTGAGTATCAGTACTAACACTGTCCCAGTTGGATATTTATTTGCTGCTATGTAAAATACTTTCAAGTATACTACAGGTGCCTCTAAAACAGCACAACTTAAAAACATGGCTTTCCCAAATTGTCATGGAAGTGTAGACAGATGGGGGACAATGGATTGAAAGACAATGGCTTCCTGGGAAGTGAGTTTCCAAAACATTAATTAAAATAGGGCAAGAGCACAGTGAGGTTGATCAGAAGGCATCCACTTGCTTCAGTAGTAGCTTTGGAGAGATGAACTTGAGTTTAAGATAACAAATTCTTTGTGATAGATGTGGCTTTTTCTAGTGATAGATGACTATTTTTGTCATTCACTAAACGTGGACAGGAAAAATACTAAAAAAGCCAAAATAGGTCTTACCTGAAAACATCATCATGTGCTGAAAGGTCCTGGGAATCTTTTGTTTTCGACCCAAATTCAAAAGGAAAGAAAGTGGGTATATGTTGGAAGCTCTTGCTACAAAAATAGCCATCTAAAATGTAAAATGTTGAGGAAAATAGTGGACAAACTACTGATAAAACCAGAATTAACCCAAATATTTCTTTAAAATTATTTTAAAGATGTAATTAAACAAATATATTATCTTCTTTCATGTTTTATATGCCATGTTCTAATGCTCCCTGTGCAGTGGCAGAGATCTGCCTTCCCCAGACATCCTGGTTTTATATTCATCCTAATATATCTCACTTCAATCACTCTACTTCTCTCATCACATTTGTGTCACATGTGACTTCATCTTCAGTTCTTCAGGAAAATGCCCATCATCTATTGCAGAGAGAGCATTATCTCCTTGAGCAGCAATTTGCAGAGGATAAATGTGCTGTTGGACCTGATTATTACTTCCTTATTTCCTGGCGATTCTTACTGTCTATATCCAGCACTTTTTGCCTTTTCTTCCCCTTTTCTGCAGAGATTCTTCTGATGAAGTTCTGTGGAACTATCCCAAAAGTTGCCTTAATTAGAACCATGAGGCCATTATCAGACTGAAAGAAAGGCAGTCTGAGCTCCTTATATATGCCTTTTGCACATTTTGCACGTTTTTTGCCCTCCCCTCGTCTTGCGGCTCAATTATGGCACTTCCAGTCCGAGCGGCCGGGACTGGAGAGCAGGTGAAGTGTTTGAGAGGCCATGTCTGAGTCGCAGCAGCTGCCCCAAGAGCTGCCTGGAGCTGCAGGGCTCGGGAGAGGCGGCCGTGCTCCTGCCCTGAGCCCTGCAACCCTCTGCAGCCCCGGCTCCCGGGACAGCCCGGACACAGCCGGGTCCCGGCGCTGCTCCGCAGCCCTGCCCCATCCCGGGGCTGCGGGACAGGCTGTGCCCCTGCCCTGCCCCATCCCGGGGCTGCGGGACAGGCTGTGCCCCTGCCCTGCCCTGCCCCATCCCGGGGCTGCGGGACAGGCTGTGCCCCTGCCCTGCCCTGCCCCATCCCGGGGCTGCGGGACAGGCTGTGCCCCTGCCCTGCCCCATCCCGGGGCTGCAGGACAGGCTGTGCCCCTGCCCTGCCCCATCGCGGGGCTGCAGGACAGGCTGTGCCCCTGCCCTGCCCCATCCCGGGGCTGCAGGACAGGCTGTGCCCCTGCCCTGCCCCATCCCGGGGCTGCGGGACAGGCTGTGCCCCTGCCCTGCCCCATCGCGGGGCTGCAGGACAGGCTGTGCCCCTGCCCTGCCCCATCCCGGGGCTGCAGGACAGGCTGTGCCCCTGCCCTGCCCTGCCCCATCGCGGGGCTGCGGGACAGGCTGTGCCCCTGCCCTGCCCCATCCCGGGGCTGCGGGACAGGCTGTGCCCCTGCCCTGCCCCATCCCGGGGCACAGCCACTCCTGGCTCCTCGCTGCCATCAAGCCCAGCCTGGAGCCAAGGGAGCTCTGGTGCAGTCCTGATTATTCATTTAGAAATTACATGTAACAATTACTGCACGTCAACAGTATGCTCCCAACTTTCAAAGCTATTACAGTTCATTTAAAAGTGATAAGCAGAGGGCTGCTGCTCTGTGCCAAAAAAAATCATTGAATAAATTGTCAGTGTGAAAAGAATCTATACTGCTGTACAAGTAAGATTTATTGAGAAACCATAGCAGAATTAAAGACACAGCGCTTTTCTTACCTCTTAGGCACATGATGGTGTAAGTAATTCCATGTATGCTAGAGATATCAAATATAAAGAAGGAAAGATTTGAGCAAAGCAGAACTGTGTGATTTTTAAGGACTTCATATCATTCAAGTAGTTTTGGGGAAGTCCTGCTTATGGCACACATCTGTCTGGAGGCAGCTCTCCAGTTTGTGGATCTGCACTGGCTCCAGACAGGAAGGAAGGTTTTGTGTTGCACCTGTCCCCACAGATGTGTCCCAATACTTATCCCAATTTCCCACCTCACTTATAACCATTGACAAAAGTTCCCCAGCTGGTTTAAAGCTATTTGCCTGTAGCAGAGGAGCAAAACAGCAACTGTCCAAAGAACATGTGCTTACATGCATTGGGGCAGTTGTTAGGATATAGGTAATAGATGATTGCAGTTGGAATTGACAATATACTGATCTTTAGTATTCAAGGAACTGATTGGTTTGCTTGTTGACTTCTTTTTTCACATGGAACATGCATTCTTTTTTTTAATATATATATATATACACACACAAATGTACAGAGATATGTACTTCTTTAAAGCAAAGGATACAAGTGCACCAAATATGAAAAGAGGATTGAAGATGTGATTTTGAAACGTAAATAGTGCGAGTCCCATGTAACAGAAGATGACATTCTCAGCCAAAAAATTCATGAACTCGAACAACTTAAATGAGAGAGAAAGAACATAATTATGACTCATGTCTACAACAAACTACTGATTATCCCAAGTTCCCTTGGAATACAGAACTGTTTAGATGAAAGGAACAGAAATTGCTGCTGTTTCAATGGTGGATTTTAAACCCACCTAATTTGCTGACAAATTAGACACAAGGTGTCTTTTAGCTTTAAAAATCATAGTTGTTTGCATGTTTTTCTCTGATTTGTATTTGAAAGCTTGCCATAGACAACTGCTAAAACACATAAAGAACAAGTAAGTTATAAGAGTTTCAATGCAAACTGCAGAGAAGCTGAGGGAAATTAGCTTCACTCAGGTTTACAGGGGTGAGCCTGGGAAATGGCTCATGGTTACACAAGTGGCTGTGCATAATGCAGCCCTGGGTATGGGTACACTAAGGCCTAGGGAGAAAAAAAATCCTAAATGGACCTTTAAGAACTTGTCCCTTTAAAATATAGCACAGTCTTTTTTATTACCATGAATATTATCCCACAGATGGAAACTCTTATTGCACTCTATGGACATCAATATCAATACTAATTTCAAACCAAACTATTTAAAATGTCATTTACAGGTATTATAAAATAAGCTTAAGATACATGAGTAGGGTAGAATTTCTTCTGTGAAAAAACAAGCAAGGCCAAAGTATTCATTTGCCTTGAGGGGATGTTTTTGATTATATTTGCAACTGATTAAATTAAAACTAATAAAATAAATTTTCCTATATAACCACATCTGGAAAAAATCAATCATTGCTGCCAAATAACCTCAGAGAGGAAAAAGGGGCATTTCATTTCTGAAGTCACTTTTGAGCTCAGGCTTCTATGCTGACAAATCCTGGTGCAGAGTTAGGACTGAAGTTTGTCAGTCTGTCTGCAACCAACCATACATCACTATCCAGAATGTTACTATGGAGATGTTTTATTCATCCTCAGTGGGCTTATGTATTTTTTGTAATATGTTTGTGCTTCTAAAAATAAATATCCAGTAACAGTCACTAAGATTTAACAAAGGAAAAATGAGAGCTGTCACAATCATTAAAACAAATTTGAGAGCCAGAATGGCAAAAACCCATTAGTATATGGGAGGATATATTGGACCCCATGGCAGCACCATCAATTATCCTAAGCACATATTCCATAGCCCTCATTTTATACTGCAATACTGAAAAACATTAAAACAAAAAAAAAAATATTTGCAGGTTAGCAGTCTTAAATTATTTGAATTAAATTTAGATGAGAGGAACTAGTTGTCAAAAACTTCTAAGTATGGGATCTTGTGACCCATAGAAATTATGATAAATTCTTGCATTTCCACTTGGGAGCAAACATGATCCCATGTCTTTGTGGGAATACCACCTGATGCATTGTTTGAAACAATAGAAAAATGTAGCAGGAGTGCCACAACAGGATCTACATCTCTCTAAAATAGATATCTGTATATATATGAAAATCTTTTGAGGGGAGGATACTGCTATGAGAAGCCACAACTGCATACTTTAATTGTTGGGGTGAGATACAGTACTCCACAGGTTTTAAAGCTGAATGATATTTCATTTTTCATTTAGAAAATCTCATTCAAGACTAAAAAGAATTTGAAGTAGATGTACTATTAATGCATTTTAGAAACAGAAATTCTTAAACGAAATTTCCCTTCTTCTATTTTCAGAACTTCTCTTAATATAAATTTTTTGGTGGAAAAGATATTTTTTCCATATCATAGCCTTTGCTCTATACTTTTTCTAAGCAATCTTACTAAATTCAAGCTTTTACTCTTGCCTGGAGTGCTTTCATGGTGTAGCTGATTTTAAACTTCTCACCTCTTGTCTCCCAGCAATCCGATCAAGATACAATCTTTATGGATTTCTTGCAAATCCAGTTTAGTGCATCTTTTTCATTTCCCCATAACTTTACCTCCTTTTACTCACTACATGCCTCCTGCTTCTTCCTACTTCAAACTTCTAGGCTGATTTCAGTAAATGTTAAAGAGAAAAAAAATTCCTCATTCTTGTCTGGGTGTTTGCACTCAACATGAACAACACATTTTTCCTTTGCTCTCTGGGTGAATGTGTTGTGTCCCACATCACAGGCCTGCTGGTTTCCTTGGCCTCTGTTCACAGTGGATGTAACATTTGCAGCCACAGCCTCTGTGTCAGATGCCTCCAGTGCTGGAAATGAATTGCTGGACATGATTTTTTTTTTTTATTTTTATTTTTTTTTATTTATTATTATTATTTTTTTTTCTTTCTGTGAGTTTTTCTTTTTTTCATGTGTGTGTGTCTTTGCTGAACTGTGCTGGTTTTTTCCCTCTTATCTCTAGTTTCTCCGTATTTTGATCTTTGACTATCAGAGCACAGCTTGCTTGCTGGGAGATTAAATCCAGATTACTTTTCTTTCTTTGTGTAACAAAAATCCAGGTGCTATTTCAATAGCTAAATTAGAGCAGGCTCCACTCCTTCCTATTCCAGGCACAACCATGATATGGTCTATTAGCAAAGATTCAGCTCCTTAAAATGGTAAAAGTAGCTTGTTAGCTTCAGTTAGAATCTTCTGTGTTCCCCACATAGTTTGCTCTCTTTTTTAAAAGTCTATCACTCACTCATGTGACACATTTATTCACTGACTGCAACTTAATCAAATTTCTCACCATGAGTTAGAAAAAATTAAATAAAACAACTGCTTTGGAACTAGTTATTGTCATAAGAGGAGTGATATCTGAATACTTTTTCCTGGAACATGACACTTACTCATATAGCATAAAAATGACCCACTGTTCTCTTGACTTTACTTTTATTCGCGTATTTAAGAGTAGTGTTTTATTTAGTGTTCAGCTTCTGTGTTTTGTTCAACAGTCATACAGAGCCCATGGAGTGATTCCATTTAGCACTTAAGTGTCAGTGCTGTGCAGCACAAATCCCTTCAGAGCAAAACAATTTGTTCTACAGACATCTTCTGAAAACCATGTTAAGAAACAGCTTCCATAGGAGTATTTTCCCAAATTGTCACGTCTTTCAGTCAAGTGTTTCTGTAGTTATTTCAAAAAGGAGATGTCAAGACCTTTTAATGAGAAGTAGAAAAATAGGAGCAATAGGCTTTTAAGTGGAATTTAAAAATTCCTGGGTGACCCAAGGAGTTGCACCATCCACAGTAGCCTCTGGGTGACATCCTCTTCTGTCTGAGGGGCCATGAGCCAGGTGCATGCTGTGGTCCATGGGCTGCTTAAATGCCACTCAAAAATTCTTAATATTTTGAACATATGTACTTGCAAGTGGGATTATTTTTGTGGGAAGAAAAAGTTAGGATTAAGGTCTTCTGGATTTCAAGTGTTCGGAAGTATTTTTTCTGTAACCATAAATTCCTTTCCCTTGTCACCTACTGACAACCAACCTCTTTCTCCTCTAAATGAAATAGGCATAAAGTGCTTATGCACCACTATTAATTTTCCCAGGGCTACCAGAAAACCATTTTAATATACACATAGCAATAAGACATTTTTTTCTTATAAAACTAAAACCCCTCATTTGTAATGTGGCATTTCTAACTCTCCACAAAGTCTATAAATCTGGTTATACTTTTAATGTAAGAGCTGTAATAAATCACCAATGTCAACACATTGCAGAGTAGAGTATTAATTACAAGAATGCTGGTTCAGAACTAATCCAGGCACTTGGTTTAGGTGTTTAGCTCAGTGAATTACTGAAAATGGTATTTGCTTTGCTCTGGTAATTTCCTCTGTAAATAGTCGTTATTACAAAAGATTTATAGTAAAATTGACATAATATTTATGTATTTAAAAGCACATCATTCATGAAATATGCTTCACTTTTCTATTGCTCTCAGCTGTTGTAAGGACTAAGAGAGATGTGCAGAAATTCTGTTTTAAGTTGGGACATTGTTCCTGAAAATGCCCCTTGCAGTTCAGTTCTCACTGGCAGAGGAAGGACTTAATTCAGGCTATGTGTACATTAAGCCTTGCTGTAACCACTGAGTTTATCTTACACCAATGTTTTATTTTAACTCTAGTGAAAAAAAATATATGATATAAAAACTGTATTAGCTTTATCTTTTCAGTAACATAAGAAAAGCATGATCTTTTTTCCTCTCCTTCCTTTCCTCCTCCCCCACAGTTAAGTTCCAGCCAATTAGAGCAATAAGCTATGCCAGAATGCCTTTTGCAACTCGATTTATTTTCTAGAACTACTTATATTTTCACTGAGTGTTAGAGAGATTTTCTAGGTAAGTAATTAGTACACCTGGAAGATGGATATATGTGTATATGGATAGATGTGTATATGGAACACACTAAGTACCAATCTCACCTCCAATGAAAATAGAATTCCTTAAAGGAGCATCAAAAGGAGAAAATGAACATAATCTGTGGCTGGGGAGATGGAAAATGTAAGATTTTTCAAATACTGATATTTTAAGGAATACTTCTCATCTCAAGAGAATAAAGTTTGTATGACAGGACTGGGTAAAAGCAGAATGGCAAATAGTATTCTTTCCTCTTGAGGGAATAACATTAGTAGGGAGGTATTGGGTAGAAGCTGAATTACACCCGCAAATTCCTTCCAGCAAAATTGACTGAATTTTAATCATTGATGGCAATATTGCATTCGTTCTCTTGATTTAATGTTTGCTGAAGGAATGTCATCCACCTCTTGCAGGTACCTGCAGGCCTTCTGTAGTTGCAGTGGTTTAGCTAAAAACATGGAAAATGACACCTGTCTGAGGGGTGCAGCCTACAGTGATATAGTCTTGCATCAAAACAGGGAGAGTTTCCATATTCCAACAGCAGCTAGGAAGCTAGGATGTAAAATTGATTATAGTTTTAAGGGAAATCTAAAGGTAGCAGAGCTACTAAAAACCCAAGAATTCAATGTTAAGTGATGGTTATAAAATTTATTATATTTGAATAATATTATTTAATTAGATCACAGATATCATCATAATCCATGAAATCAAGGATATTGATAAATTAATAATTGATGAAAATTGCTTTTCCTTAACTCTTTTGAATTAAAATGCAGTGAGAATTCAAACTACTATAATTTTCCTGAGATCACAGAAACTTTTATTATAGCCTAATTGCTTTATTTTATTTCTCTTCTGATTAGAAGTTTCAAAATTAGGAAAAGGTTTGGATTTGAACCTTTTTCTTGAAATCTTATACAGCTATAATGAATGTACACAGCACAGTGATATAATGCTCATTTCTGGATATGCTTAGATGAAAGAATCAGCAAAAGTAACTCAAATTCATGATAGAATATAAACTTGTTTATGGTGTTAATTTTGATATGCAAGCATATCTGACTCTCAACTTGAAAACACACTAACAGAGAGAAATTCTTACAGGATCTTTAATGTCCTGGGGAAAAATCCTGGTCTTTTTTATCAGTAGGCTTTGCTACTGAATTAAATGAATTTCACCCCAACAGATTTATGGAAGACACACAATAACTTTCTATTTCCCTACAGATCTGGGAGGTTTAAAGGATTCATAAGGCTTAAGAAGTAGGAAAGGAAAAAGGTCTAAAAGAAAACAGTAGCACCAAGGGGAAGGAAAGGCCAGCAATATTTTGCTTTTCCATGGTATAGCTTACTCTTTCTGGCATAGTCTACTCATCACCAAAGTTCAGCTTGGGAGAAGCTGGATAAACTACTGGCACAGAACACACTTCTGACCACCAACAGCAAAGCAAAACTGCTGGCCTCAGATATAAAGGCCAATTCTACAGTCAAAATTATCATAGATCTTGAATGGCTTTGCTTAAAAAGAGAAGTTTAAACCAAAAGTATTGAAAATTAGGTAGCCAATAAGAATTTGGCATTTAAATTAAATGTTGCCTTCAATCAAATTTGGATCTAGCTCTAGATCATTAGTTTTGTTAAATTGCTTAGAAAAGGAGATTTCTGCAAGGTTGTTTTTCTTTTCAAACGTGGTCCACTTTGTGAGAGAGGGAACATTTTTGGATCAGTATCTCCTTTTCATGCAGCACAACCAACTTTTGCTACTATACAGCATCTTAAATGGTACCTAATAATGTAACCCCAGAATGACCCCTGAATGGAAGCTGCCACCGAAAGAGAAGGGATGGTGCTGTTGTTCCTACAGTTTGTCAGCCAAGTTCTTCTTTGCTTCACAAACTAGAAACAATCATTTCCAAAGTGCTTATTTATCTTAAATTCCTGAACTGAGATGTTGCAGGCAGAAGTACCCCAGTGCTTTGTTGTCTCAAGATTATGTGCTCAGGGATTCCTGCAGTTCAAACTCGCTAAGTTTATTTTAGCAGGACTGGTTTCTGCAAGGATTAAGGAAGGGTTCTGCTCCAGATGGGGCATAATAGAGTGCAGCTGGAAAATTGTTTGAAGGCATATAAAGAACTTTTGACTGGTCAGCAAATAGTGGTAGTACTGGAATAGCTGTGTTCAGGCTGAATTTGGACATTTTTGCAAACGGTGATGCCTCTTCCATTCCCTGATGGAGGCAATGATGGTAATGGAAAATGAAGAGGCTGTTAACAGCCTGTGCTGTCCAGGATTAAGCAAGTATTCTTATGAAGCTGAAATCAGACTCTGTGTAGAAAAAAAGAATTTAAAAATGGCAGATAATAACAACATCACTGAAAATGAAGCTTAAGGACATAGTCTGAACAACTTAAATGACACTTTCTTGGAATGTTCTTTCTGGGATGGCAAATCAGTGATCATATGGAAGTGGGAACATAGAGTTAAGAGCTATGTGGAGTAATGGTTAAAAAAATAAGCAAAAGAAGGAAACAGCTGGTGGCTTTGCAAAAGCAGACTTCCAGTAACAAAGGAGATTTAGTTGCTTTAAGACATGACTGATCTTCTTCTGATCAAAGAAAAATAGAAATGTTGTCAATGTAATATAGTTACCTTTAAAATGGCAATGAGCTAATAGATCCTTTGCATCTCTGTATTTTTATTAGAATTAGAGGAATTGCTGTTGATATTTCAAAATTAAAACACAAAATAAATCTCATCTTTCCCTTTCATCCCTCTGAAGTTTGTTTTTATTTTTTTTCAATGACCTGCCACCGCAGTCCTAACCTCTTGCAAGCAATTCAATTTCTAACAAGGACAAATGCAATTTATTCTATTTCAATTTGTTGAGAGGAAATATACTCTAATTATTGAAGTGTGTTCTTAAAAACATTTTCCTTCCTTGCCAAGTTTTGGATATTGGAAAGAAATTAAGTTAGTCTTTGCCATATTAGGAATTAGTGACTTATATGGGGGTCTTTAACCTATCAGGACTAAACCCAAAAGATTCTTATGAAGTCTGTGGGGTCTTTTCTTCATGACTATGAGATTTCAATTTCACTGCCAATCTGACACCACAGGAGAAATACTTGCCCTCTTTGCATCTGTTCTATAGACATGATATTGCAGCTTCTACCTACCAACAGTAATGTTTTCCTTCAAAGTTTGTAAAACTAATTCTGTGGAAAAACAAAGCTATAGAGCTGTAAAATAGGAATTACTCTATTTACCTAAACCAGACAGCAGTATCAGTATTCATATGCTTTTTTCTGATGCCATGTTGTTTTCTTTATTCAGGGCCTAATCTAGGATAAAAGAGTTTTTAATAAATAACTTGTCTAGTTTCTGTACAACATTTACTTGTTTAGGGTTTCCCATATTTACAGTGCTTTGTTTATAGAGGCTGGAGGAGAACGGACACAAGGCATTACCAGTGTCTAACCCAGGCAGAGCATCCTCATGCTGAGAATTCTCTTGCTCTGAACAGTGTTGAATAGTATAAGATCCTCATGATATTAGGCTGCTTTTGCTTTTCTTTAAGACCTATTATTGATGAGTCAGCTTTTAACTACATTACCTTGGCAGAATGCCACCCTGGAGTTACATTGGGCAGAATTATTTGCAATTACTCTGCAATTTTAATATCAGTACCTGAAGCAGAATACTGAATTAGTAAGTTCACCGATCTGCTCTTATATGTCTATATGTGGGAATTTGGGGAATTCTTTTGTTTCATTTCTACAGTTATTTTTAAACAGCTTCCCTGCCTCCTGATGTAGGCTGCTATTCAAGAATTGAGATTCATTTGGACAAGAAGTCTGAGAAATGTGAATAGCAGCTATGCTCTGTGTGTCACACTTTTCCCCTAAGTATTAGAGTACGTGGCTTTTCTCATCTAACAGTCCTTTACACTTAAAGTTGTAATCTAGAGTGCTTCATGGAGATGTGATAAATGAGAAATAATTTGACTCCAGCTGAAACAGAAAATGCTAAACTGTCGGAAAAAGTATTGCAAAGATTTCCAGTGTTTTCAGGTCTACTAAATTACTTATGGTCTCACTGATGATGTTTTACTGACATTCACCAAAGGGAAAAAAAAAGACAGTAAAACAAGCAGAAATTAAAAATGGTACACTAAGATACATCTTCAACAGTACTTAAATCTGAAAGCTCAGGTGACTATTTCACATAAAATTAAGAGTCTGTAATGAAAAGGTACTATTGCATCTTAAAAATACCTTCTGTAAGATTCTGTGGGAAAGCAGGTGGTGGGTGTACTAGGGACATATCATTGAGCACCTCAGAAAAATGCTTTTACAAGAAAAATATTAATTACTACATGAGTATGTGCTTCTGGGGGTGCTGAATGTCTATTTGGAATTTTCAAACCCTCCTAACTCTTCTCAGGTTCTCTGGAGACATAGCGTGGTCAATACCTCCTTTAATTTGCATGACTGAAACTGAATTAAAAGTCAAAAGCTTGAAAAAGATCCTCAAACTCGTACCCCAGTTCATGACTGTAGGTTAATTAAAGTATAAAGGTACCAAAATATGTGCAAAGATAGGGCACTTATTTGAATCCTAGTCATGATTGAGACATTTAGTCTGAAAACTTTTGACAAAGGGCATTTTAGCCCTTAATTATGTGCACAGACGGTACCATGAGGAAGAGATGAGCTATAGTCAGCTGTTTAGTATGTTTTTCACTGTGCTACCATTTGGTACAAATGTCTCTTTGGAAGGTAGGAAATCCATTAATCATGTAATGGAAACACAGCTGCACAGTCACTAAAAAGACAGGATGCTGGCAAGGGCTTTAGACTATTATAATGCCTTATTTACATTTATTTATTTTCTTCTTGCAGCTTATTGTGTGAGAATTCTATTACCTACATACTTCTAAAAGTTTTGACCAAAGCTTTTGTGCAGTTCTTACAGCTGATAGGGAACTTTGTAGATAACAACCCTTGAAAGAGAATTGTGAGGAATCAGCATTTGTACAAAAATCATGTAAGTTAAAAAGGAGAAACATCAGACTGCAAGAAATGGATCTTTGTCAGCAGCAGTTTGGTGCTGTTAGGAATCACACAACAGCTCAGATTCCTTAAGGGCTCCCATTGCCCCAAGGCTCTTTGGCAGGGCAAAAGCATTGCTATTTAAAACAATATAAAGTAAAAAAGTAGCAAAGCTCCCAAAGCCTGCAGACTGCTTTGGGTGAGCTCAGTCCCCATCTGCAGCAGAACTCCTGACGCTCTGCAGAGATCCCAGTGTAGCCTCTCCAGCCATGCCAGAAATAGCATCTTAATTGTATTTCCAAACACAGGCCTCGCAGGAAGAGCAATTATGAACCTGGTGACACATACTCATGCAAGTGTAAGGCAACACAGGGTTCTAATTAAGGTACCTATTACAAATACCCTCAACTTTAAAAACTATTTTAACCTATGTGCTGAACAATTTTACTGCATTCCAATTTAGCAATTTTAGCAATTTGCTGTACTATGCAGAGAAATACAAAACAGACAGGTTTTTTTTCTAGAGGTTTATTTCATAACTGAAGAATTTATTGATAAATCCTGCATTAAAATCATCTAAAAAGTCAGCTAACATAAAAACATGAAGTGTCAGTGTTTCCAAGCTAGAGAAAATCATTACCATTGGGACATAACTATATTTTAAGTAAGAGACTGAGTGTTTTTACCTCTGTTGTCATTATATATATTTAGAACTTGCTCATTGGCATAAGCCAAATGTCATTGAAGTCAAAGGGCTTTGGTTCATTATATAAAATTCTACTAAATTTTTCCTATATGATTAAGGAAGACTTAGAAGAATCCTACCTTTTTAATCCTTGTCACAAATTCTCAGATGAGGGAGTTCTGACTACGTTTCAGGGAATTGTTGTAATTATCAACTTTTACAAAACACGAGATTGTATAAGTTATACTTCAAACTAAAGTTAACCATATTTGTTCTAAGTATGGCATGTTAAAATGCACCCTGCTCTGTTTCAGCACTACATGATGATGTGAGAATATGTTCCCAACCCAGGACTAGATTGATTCTGGTTTGCTTTTTCTCTTTATGCATTCCACAGTTGCTGTTATCAGGGTGGCAATAATTAGGATGGGCTTGATTTCACAGGCTACATACACAGAGAGAATTCTCTTCACAAAACTAGGTGTGCTTTACACAAGGCTGGATATTTGCATAGCTGCAGACTTAAAAACTAGGGATAAGTGCTAACTGCCCAAAGCAGGGAGAAGTATCTCAGAGGTCGCTCTTCGAAGCCCTCGTGAGACTGACGGCAGCACAGCAGTGATGGGCAGAGGTCTGTAAAGCTGTGTTTGGTTCTGCAGCAGCTCACACAGCCCCAAGCAGTCTGACCCCACTGCACAGAGCAGGACACATGAGAGCCTCATTTGTGATTCAGGGCAGTTCCAGAGGAGCTATGGCACAAGTCTCTCACTTTGGAAGTTCCTTACACGTTTCTCCATATGCCAGTGCAATTTTGGCCTATCTGTTACAATTCCAATTGGTATATGTTAGCTAACTGCTGGCATCTGATACTGTGCTAGAAGAGTAAACTACAACCTTAACAATCTAAGGTCTTTATTAATATTTAAAGAAAATGTTTAATGTTTAAACAGATTGTAAAAACTTTAATGAAGCCGTTTGGAAACTAGTTTGCATATGGTATTATGTTCCTTAGCCTACCAGCATGAAAAATGACATCATTTTTCAACAAGATGAGCTTCTCTGTAGAAATACTGCTTCATTACAGTTCTGAGTTACTTCAGGGTATGAATTACATTTCAGTGTGTTATTTTCCAGTTTCTGTGCTTAAACAAAATGAAGGAAAATATTTTTTCTTTGTTTTTCAAGAGAATTTCTCTTCATAGGTCCAAAGTACTTTTTTTTATTCTATGTGTGTGTGTGTGTTTAAGACACTAGAATATGATATTCTTCATAAAATGCTGATGACAAAGGGGCACATGCCTTATGGGAGCTAATGAGGCCAGAGCACATCTGCACATTCTCAGTTTAAGGAATCACTAATGCAGGTGTACAAAAAGAGGGAAAATGTAAACTACAGAATGAAATATAGAACTGAGTATTCTAACAAGATTTCTGTATCTGGACACCCAATATTTTCAGTATTATGGGTAGGAAAGCAGCTAATTTATTATATAAACCATAAACGATGTAGGTGATTACTGATACACCAGAGTTATAAAGTCTGCTGTTATTGGTTTACTCATAGCAATGCTTTCTAACTGTTTACCATCCATCATGTAGCTCACAGCTGAGAGGAAATAATTACAGCATTTTCACATAAATTTAAGGGGAGTCACATGTAAAGAGACTGCAGATTAACATTCTTCTAGCATGGTGAATTAATCAGGAACATCAGTCAGATAATGAGGGATTTTGTTTAAAAATTCAGATTGAAAGACATGGTAGTATAATTTCTTCTGCAGAAATCAAGATTTTCTTGTGTTGTTATGATTCTTCTTGTTAAACCCATCCAGTAAGCAACTTTAGATTTCCTTATAGCATTACACTGTTCTACAGGGCTCCATAAGATCTTATGGTACATCTGGTCAAACAATGCACCTGGCACGTTTCCAACATTCATCTTTTCCTGCTAAACACAGAAAATAGCTGTGCAGAGAACTGGAATTCATTGTACACTTCCTGTCAATTGCAATCCATTTTAAAGGTAACAATTATTACAAGCACTACGCATGTGGTGCATATTCAATTAGAGAAAAGAAGGCAATTGCTGAACGAGGGCAGGCTGCTTGTGACAGACCCAGGGGCTCTGCAGAGATGCTCTGGCTCTGCAGTGGGAACACAGGGCTCAGCCAGCACATCTGACACTGCTGGAGCTCAGGATGGAGGGAAAACTGGAGCTTAGGAGGGAAAGCACAGGACGAGAATGAGGGACTGCTGCTCTTCACGGCACATAGGCTGGAGCTGTAATGGTAGCTTATGTCTAGAGACCTCAGCTTTTGGACTTTTAGAAGAGTAGAAGACTCTGGCTTGTGTTGTTTCCAATATAGGTTAGTTACCTCAAAATTAGAATCAGGTGTCTCATCCTCATAGCCATAAGATAAATGCTGCATAAACTGTTCTTTTTTAAACTGTGCTTACAACCCTTTTATGTATGTATCATTTTCTTCTCTCAAAAAGAAAAAATACCAACGGCATTTATGTGTTCTCCCCAATTGTTTTCAACAGCATCAAAATTAAGATTTTTGCTATAGGCCTTGTCTCAAAAAAAAAAAAAAAAAAAAAAAAAAAAAAAAAAAAAAAAAAAAAAAAATCTGGGTGAAATACCAGAAAACAAGAGCAAGGTTTTTACCTAATATTAGTCATTTCCAAAGTATTTAAGCAAAACTGGCTAAAACATGGGCAAAACTATGCTAATGCTATTCCAGTACAACAAAATCTTCTCAAATGCTATTTTATTTTCAGATTCTTGTTGTCAAAAGGAGTATCTTCTCCAGACCTTTCTATTGAGCCCTGATACTTGGTCACCTGTGCTGTTTCCTGGGCAGCACTGCCTGAAGCCTCAGCCTTTATCACTTTTGAGTCTGAACTTGCAGGAGTGCAAGGAGGTTGGAAATCAGGGGATTTTCTTTTGTTTGGCTGCAGAAAGGGAACCATGAGACATGCCCATCAGAGCTAACTTTTATGCTCAGTCTCCACTTAAATGGAAAAATGTGCTTCATGCATGCAACCTGTTTAATGCTCACCAAGAATCTGGACTTCACTGGATTCTTTAGGCAAAGACTTCTTGCGTATTATTGAGGAGTGCCAGACCTGAATGCCATGCATTAGCCAGAAAGAATTTCCAGTTTACTCTCAGAGGTTTATCAGGCAGACAGCTATATACCTTGGAGGATAATAACCCCCCCATTCTGGTATGAAATTTTCCTGTAGGCACTGCGATTGTGGCATGCTGGGAAAACAGATTCCTCCTGCACAGCACAGAGGCAAAGACAGATTAGAATCTGGTACTGGTGGTAAACTTTTTGGGAGATAAGTTTCCTCTCAGTCTTTCTCTCTGCCAATTATTTGTGTGGAAATACCTGACCTCTTGCAGTGCCTTAGAGGTCATTTGTCCCCAAGAAAAGTTGCTGAACAAATCACAACAGCTGTCAATTAGGCTGCTCATTTGAAAATGATGAGAATTATCCTTGTGTATCCTTATGTGTTGTGGTAGTTCTGCCTTGCTAATAATCTAGGGCATTTTATTCTAAGTAGGGTTTTCCTCTGACTAGAAATACTCTCAATTTTTTTATAAATTAGGAGTTTGAATTATAAGAGCCATTATAACCTGACATTTGTGCATGTACTTTTCTTCCTAGGGGTATAAACTCATTATCTATATACAGTCCAATGTTTGATAACAGAAAATAGTAAGCATTAACCAGAGATAAATTAATGTAGACTGTTTAACATACAAGCAAGCCCAGCTCTCTTTGTTTGGTCTCTTAAACACTCACGCAAATAGCAGAACCAAAGCCCCAGGGCACACACATGTCCAGTGTGACTGTGGAGGGTTTAAGATAAAGGCACCAAAAATTTCATTTTGTGCTGCAGCTCCCTATGAGGTTAGAGGGCTGCTTCTCCCAGGTATGGATGCTGGATATCTGGAGTGGGAGCCTCACAAAGCAGATGCAGTTGGGGTGCTGGTAGTGCCGAGTCATCTCTCCCCAGCTGCTCTCCTTCTCTCACAGAAAACAACAGTAGCTGCAGCTCCTGGCATGTGCTTTTAACAACAAACTCAGGAGAAATCGTTCTGCTACTAAAGCAGAATTTGCACCGCATTATTTATTTTCTTATCAAAAGACAGCTGATGGGAGAATCCCATAAGACAGTATTATGTATCTAGAGAAAAGAGATCTGTTGTTGCAGTGCTGGCTGTAGGTCTGCTTGTAACTGGTTTACAAGAAACAGCAGAAAAGCAGTAGAATGTCAAGATCCCAGTGATGGTGCTTCATTTGGATACAGTGACTTCAGTCACCTCTCTGCCTTTAGTCCTGAAATGCTCTTTTTAGTAAACATTGTCTGTTGGCTTTCAGGTAACACTCCTTTGATTAACTGATTTTTTTCCCCCTTTCAGTTGATTTAGATACCTCAGTTGCCATACTTTACTTTTGCTCTACTGTTTTTCTTTGCTTCTGAAGTGAGTCCATAATCATGGATGGAACAGCTCCCCAGGGAAGTGGTGGAAATGCCATCCCTGGAAGTGTTCAAAAAATGAGTAGATGTGGCATGGTGATTTTTGGTTAATGATTGGACTTGATGGTCTTGGAGATCTTTTCCTACATCAATGATTCTGTTATTCTAAGTCTATATTGAAACTATACTATAACATACTAGGGTCAAGGGATTGTAATGATTTGATTTTCAGTTTTTGAGAAATTAAAAAAAGTTGTATTACTTTTTTTTAACCTGTTTTGATTAATGTGATTAATTAGAATTAAATTTATATGCTTATAAACACAATTCTTTTACAGCAAAGTGTCTTTGCAATGCAGCTTAATTTCTGATCCAGAAATCAGCTGATTGATCCCTAGCCAGTGTCCCTGTTGGAAGACAAATAGCTGCATCATCAATGAGCTAGGAGTGTTTTGAAAGCTTCATGTATTTTCCAGAGATTTCCAGGAAATATTAGCTGCTCCCCTGCAAAGTGATGACTTTTATTAATCAGAGATAATCATGTCTGCTTTATAGTAGAGAGATTAAAATTTGAAGCAATCAGTACTGTGTCCATCAGTGAGCAAAGCCCAAGAGCAGTCTGAACTTTCAGTCCTCCAGTGCAATCTGATCTGCTCAAGCCTCTGAGTGAGACTGTATGTCTTGGTAAAGTTACTCACAAGTTAAGCAGCAGTGATGTTTCTCTCATTCTCCTGCCTATGTTCAACCTTGGAGGTGAAGGGCCACTGAAATCTTAACTTGGAATCTTGTGCACACAGCACACCCGGTGCAGCTGAACAATCAGGCCAGGAGCGCTTTTCTCTAAGGCAGCTTGTTCCCTTAATGGGCTTGCTATCAGGAGCAACAAAACAGCTGAGTAACTGTTTAACTCCTCATGTGATTAGAAAGGCTACTACACCTAATTTGAGAAAGCAAACTTCACCAAAAGTTAGACACACCTGTTTCAGAGGTGACCATGAGAACAAGGCTTAGATTGGGGGATGAATGGAGACAGGCAGGGCAGTGTGTGACATAATCCCCTCTTGGCTGGACATGCTTTCCTTGTCTTTTTTAATTCCCTGGCTCTTCCATAGGTAATGCATTTCAGAAGTCCCTTTCCAGAATTTGACACTATTTTGTGTGCAAAGAGAATTCTTCATACCCTTGCAGACTTAAGCAAAGAGAGGAATTGCCCTGCCCCGCTCTCATTGTTGCAGCTGTTCCCCGGAGTTAAAGGAACATAACCAGAAAAGATACAACTCGTTGGTATGATGGATAATATTTATGGCCACTAGTCAGTACTCCACCACTAGGAAAATGTGCTGGTCTTAGCTTGGCATTTGAGTGAAAGTGACAGAGGGCAGAGAGAAAAACAGAGCAAGGAACATAGAACACTGTAGAAAACACAGTATCATCCATGAATCCTTTTCTAGAGGTGACTGTAGGGATTTACACTCTGCCCACTTTTAAAAAACCAGGGATTTCTGTTTATCTCATACCACCCTGCCCAGCCTCTGACTGACTTGTAGCAGAGCAAATCAACTCAGCCCAGCTGTACATCTGAAGCCTAATGTAAAATTGGAGCTGCAGAGTCCCAAGATTTAGAAGTAAGTGTCTGGATGCAGCATAACGTGAGGGGAGATAGCAGCTGTAAATAATTCTGGAGAAAGCTGCTCAGAATCAAATAGCTTTCGATCAGATCCCAGCAGTTTCATCTTCTCCTTCACTAAAGATACATTGGATAAATTAAACTTTAAGTGCCTGAAATTCAGGAGCACTCATGTTAGACCTAACCTTGCTGCCATGGAGGGCAGGGTCAATCTCACTGTAAAATCATGATGGCTGTTGTCAGGTCAATGATGATGACTTAAAATTACTTCCATAAAACATCACCCATGTTAAAAAAATGACAGTAAAAGCACACAGAATGTTTATAAATACTTAATGAAAATTGGGATAATTGAATCGAATGAAAACTATCTAAAGCCTCTGTTTTTACTATTTTTTTTAATCTTACTTTTCTTATGAGAGTATTAAAATAATTCATTTTTTTTGTGAAAAGATTAGTGTTGCTTTATAATTTCAGATTCTGTAAGTTTCAGATGCTTGAAATCAAATATTTCTCTTTCATGGAATCTTAAACAGTGATTGACAGAGTAATAAAGGATACATGGGGACTAATAATTACATGGCATCCTTTAACAGGCCTTTTTAATAGATACTCTTAAATTCTCATTTAAGAACTGTAGATAAATTCTCATTTTACATCAGTGACTGAAGAGAAACTTTTAATTTTTTTTAGAGCAAATGATGATGTATTATGAGAAATGCAGAACTTGGCACCAGGATCGGAAATACCTTCTCTATCACTCTAAACTGGATTTTACCATCAAGCTATAAAATTTTAAAAGCAAGTAAAAAATGTAAAGAAAATTACGCAAAGCAGTAAAGAAAAAGTGTTTGTTTAAAAACAGCAATCTGATTTACAATTTTAAATCTAATTTCCATAGTTTTTGTTAGCTTTAGCTTCAGCCTCAACTCACTGTTTTGTCAGTGTGCATTACAGTTCAGCACTCCTTTCTGAAAGATCTGTCATATTGTAACAAAAGAGAGAGACTGCTTTGGAATAATTCTATAAAAGAACTGAAAAGCCCTTGATTTTGGCCAGTAATGAGTAATAAAATGACTTCGATTGGGAGCAAAGCCAACTGTCTGAGCAACAATATTCATTGAAGATGCACTGAAGTTATATATGATTATGAGAATGCCAAGTGTGTGGCCTATTAAATTTGCTTGGAGAGAATTCTTGGGAGGAGAGAAAGAAAGAGGCAGTGCAGATCTCACTGAAACAGCTGCATATAAAAGGGTAATATTTGGATTAGAAAATAAATTAGAAGTATTCAAAAGAATTCAACAGCGTTTGAACCATATCATAAAGGAGGCTGAGGATTAAGGGCTTATGGGGAAGAGAAAACAGAATGGAAAAGTGTACATAAAACTCACAGCTCCATAGAGAAACACATAATCCCTTTTCTGTGTGTTCAAGGGTAAATTTGGTTTATTTTCACTCTTTTGTTTTGCACTTATTGAATAGGAGGGAATAACAGAGTAAACATGAACAAAACCAGGATGCATTTAAACAGTTAATCAACAGTTAGTTGATTCTGCAGCTGAAAAGCTTCATAGGTAATTAAAAATACCACAACCTTGGCTTTTTATGTCTCTCTCTGAGGCTATGCATCATTAAAACATGCAGATGAATCCCTGAAAAAACCTTCTATTCAAATTATAAGTTATATGCAAGGGGAGTAATGGCATATGTAATTCAGTCTTTCTGCAGAACAGAAAAAATTCTGTGGTAGATTTCAATGTTGTTCCCTTACAATACAGTTATCAGAGAAAGGTTAGTTCTCTGCTGGAATACTTTCTGAAAGCATCAGACTCTGCTGCTATAAAGAAATACAATTGAAAAGACTTATCCTGTTCCATAGCTGACACTTTATTATGGGAGTAGTGACCAGAAACTTTTTTGTGATCTAAAATCTGTGAGACTCTAACAGTTGAACTGATACTGTGGCCAGTATTTTTTTCTATCAAGCTGTTTTTGATAGAAAATTGGATTTTTGATTAAATTGAGATGTGCAAGAAGCGATGAATTTTTCTACGTAAAATTTCCAGTGCTCAAAAGAAAGGAACTGCTGAAAAAGGTACGAGATTGCATCATGAAAATTACAGTATTGGGCCATAAGTTTCCATTTTATTCTAGGAGATCGATTTCCTACAACCTGGGGGTCTTGGGACATATGAGTCAATGTTACAAGGGAAGAAAACTGCATTTAAATGACTTCTACCAGGATCAAAGTAGTGGCAGGGTTGTCTAAAATGACTCATGCTGAAAAATATTTTGAACACTGCAATACCATAGATCTGAGAACAGCCTCACGTTTTAAAAAGAATTACAATTGTATTAGTCACTTCTTCAAACAAAAACCAGGTGATCAAATTTCACATTTCTAAACTCTAAATAACACAATGGAAAGAAAAAAATCTCTAATGATGACAATTTTTAATTAAACCAGAATTAAATAATGTCACTGCTTAAATCTATGGGCAGACTGCAGTTTATACAATCCCTTTGCAAAATCTGCAGGGATCCAATCTTTCAGCCACTTCTGTCTTACTAGAGCTCTTTGATTTCCTTAATTTTGAAGTATTTTTGTATGAAAGTTGGTGTAAGCTGTTTTTTCCATACCTGTCTGACATTTCAGGTCTCTTGGGAAGAACAGATACTTATATATATATATTTTTTTTTAATTATTATTATTATCCTGGTAATTGTTATTGCTTTCCTGGCAAACTCTCCTGATGAAGACATAAGCCTCTTGCTTTTCATTAATGAAATCCCATCCAGCTGTATTCCAGTAACTGTTACTCCTTACACCAGTGTCAGACACGAGGTCAGTTATTTCCATGTCCTACCTGTTTAGTTCTCATTTTGGAATCTGGTGACAGATTGTTGTAGGTGTAATGGGCCTGTGTGACTCCACAGAAAAGGACAGCAACAATACCTGAAATTTAAAGAAAAAACAGAGTTAGCTGCTTTTGTTTTCTTACTTAGGCTTGCAAAAGGCTACATAAAAAAAACAAATTAGTCTGTTAACAGCTTTTTATAACAAAAGAAATTTGAGCTATGTGTTCTAAGAACAATGATGCTTTCATAGCATTTCCACTGTTGTGTATTTGGAAATTCAAAGGCTGTAGAAAATTTCTTTCAATTAATACATGGTATGATCCAGCCATAATTTGACAGTAATTGTAAGTGTAGGACTAGCATAATCGTAATATGTAGGGATTTGGAGTATTTGAAAGAATTTGGCAGGGGCTGAATAGGAAAGGAAAAGAAAAAAATGTTACATTTTAATGGTTTGAGACCACTTGGTACTAAATGACTGCAACAGGGTAAAATAATTTCAGTCTGTGCCTGATTGTATCTTATCACAAGCAGTGTGTATCGATGTCAAGGTGAACAACAACACATTGCTTAAAAGTGATGCTCTGGCAGGTGCAAGCTGTGCTGCCCAGAACAGCAGGTCAGTGACTGTGGACACGTGGCAGCACTTATAGTCCCAGCTGGTGGAAGGTCTGGAGGGGCAGGGAAGCAGGATTGTCAGGAATAATAATAACTGATTTGTTTTATAGTGATATTTTTCAGTATTGCCTGGGCCCTGGTCGTAACTCACTAGAATCACAGAGTAACATCACTGTAGTGCAGTATTGTAATTAAAGAAGCTGAAAAGATTGTGAGGTCTGGACACAGATAATGCAGGAGGAAAGCACATAGGGAGAAAACAGAAAACCAAAAATAGAGTTCACCAGTAGCCGTGTGTAAATGCCCATGGAGGAAGAAAGATCTGCCTTTTTCTTAAACTTGGGGCATATCTACATAGATAATTATTTACACAACAGCTCAGGGCTCTCTTGTGTCCACTCTGATCATTGTTCCCTGAAACCCTGCACGTTCCCCAGGCACGTGGGGCTGAGCACAGAGCCAGCAGTGGGACTGCTGTGTGCCATCTCTGTGCTCACATACACACAATTGTCACCCTCCAGCCAAGTGCTTCAGCCCTTGTGCCTTTCAGCCCTGCTCCTCACTGCCTCCCGTGCAGGAGCTGCAGCATGCCCTAATCAGCTTTTTAGTTCTGCCTCCTCATGGGCTGCTCTGCACACTGCTAGATAATTTTCAGCTCACAGGCTGCTCACATGTACTGGCATTATACTGATGAGTCTGACACAACAAAGCAAGCAGAAAGATGCCTGTCCAGCTTAGGCACTATTCATCCTTGTGATGTGATTGTGCTACACTTTCTAGGCATTTATGGGGTTAAACAAGCATGAACAGAAACATATAAACCAGTTCCACTGGAGGCAAAGAGCATGAAGTGGAATGGTGAAAAGAATCTCTGTCTGGTCCCCCAGTCCTGGGCTGGAAACGGAATAAAGCTCGCTCCGTCTTCTCCAGGATGGTGACTCCTGACTTTAGGGCAAGAAGGGGCTCACTAAGGGAGCAGAGTCTGCAGCACTGCACCTTAACACAGCAAACCCAATACAAACAATCTGCTACTTCAAAAGCATCAACTGGGGCAGGCCAGGCTTCAGAGTCCCTGGAAGAATGGATAGGAACAGACTGAGCAAGTGTCAGTTGCCTCAAGCACTGGTGCCTCGACAGGTTCTTTAACAGGCTTATCCAAACCTCGAAATGTTTGAATTTTAGCAGCAAGAGGGCCCTTGAGGTAGGTGAAATATCCTCCTGCCCTGAACCACGGCACAGAAAAGGAAACAAATCAAAGTAGTAATTTAGACAATGCTGAAACTATTTCATTTGGAGGAGACTGTGTGTGGGATCTGTGAATTCTCATGCATCAGTTAAATTAATCATTACCTTACCATGTTTTTCTTTAGACCTCCTTATATTGCTAACCAAGCAAATATTGGGAAAAAATATCCAATTTTCTTGCAAGCTCCTCTCTTTTCTTCTGGGAAGAACTGAGGCCATTAATATATCTTTGATGGAAGAAAAAAATATGGAGCAAATACTTCTGATTTGATTTGGCACACGGAACGACTGTCATCAGAAGGAAAACAAGGAAACAAATAAATGTTTTTCCCCACAAACCACTTCAGACATTTTGTTTGCTTCTGGGTTCTCTTTATATTTTAAATTTACCTGTACTGCTTCTACATACAGAACACTGACCCTTTAGCCAAGAGAAATTCCACTGAACCTTTAGTGTGTCTTTGTTTTTTATATTTATTTTCTTAAGTCTGTTTTGATTTTTTTTCTAACTACACTAAGACTTTTCTTCATGGTCAGTGATATGGGGTGTGGTGAGATTGTCACCGCTGACATACAATCCAGGAAGTTTATATTTTTGTGAGGTCTAATTGCTCTCATAAATGTGTCTAATTATTTTTTCTCAGTAACTGTATTTGATTGTGCAGAACTGATCTGGGGAGTTTAAAAATTCTCAAGGCATTAATAATATGCACTGGGATGCTCAAACAATGACATTTCAGTTAAAAATACAGCCAGACAGTAATGTTGCTAAGTATCACTAGCTCCAGGCTCAGTAACTGAAATGGAGATAAGAGTTTCTGATGCAGTTTCTTCTCTATTAATCATCAGGATGTCAAGTCTTGCATTTTTAAAATTGACTATTAAATTCAACTGTGATTATAAACTGGTTTTGACTGCTAAGAAACTGTTAATTATGGGTAGTGAGAAAACTGAGAGAGTGTCATGAAGAATAAAATGGCTTAAATCTGATTTTGCAATAAGAATAAATGAACTGAACCATGCAATTATGCAAGTGCAGAAACCAGATACCCTGTTTCCAGGGAAGACTGGGGGAATGCAGTGGAATATTTCAATTGCTACAATTGAAAGCTTCATCTGTACCAGCCATGACTCTCACAATGAATAGTTCGTTAAAAGGCTTGGAGGAAATTTTTTGTAATGAATATCCATAAAAAATGATTAGTTAAGAGTAATGACCAATTACACGTTAACTGAAAAGGAAAGAGAAGTACCTAAAGAGGCAAACACACAACTCTTTAGCAAGGAAAAGGCAATCTGGATTTTTTTGTAGCACTATTAAAGCTGGATTTTGAAGTTAGCTGGGTAGCAAAATACTGTATGAACAGAGTGTGGCACAGAATGAGGTTGTTTTTGTGGGCTTGCTTTCACAGAGGTAAGAGGTGAGAGCAAACATGGCAATACTGGAGCAGTAAACAGAAAGTATCCATTCGATGCAGGGAGGCCGATAAAGCAAGGTGGCCCTTTCACTTGTCCTCAATTTCAGGCTGCTGGAGACAGCTCAGTCACTTGTTACTTGTTCAAGTGGCAAAATTAGCAATTACTGAGACAGTGCTACAATTGCAGAACAAAATTTTAACTTAAAGTAAGCAGAAAATGTTTTGAGTTGAAACAGGTGGTAAGTTGTAAAGTGAAATACAGCTCATTGTGTTTATTATAGATTACTGACATTTTCCTCTTCATATAAAAGATGAGACACTTCACAGAAAAAATGCTTATATCACTAGTAAATTTTCAGCTACAGATCAACCTCTGTTTTTTTAGAAATAAAAGCCTTACCATTTTATTTGATTTTTTTGTAAAAGAGAAATTGAGACAGCTTGTTAGCTGTTAATACAGCTAGAGAACTTATTCTTACATCAGTTTTTACAAATATAAGTAGTTGAAATGGTTGTTGAGTCTAAAGCTAGTAATATAAAAAAGACAAAATCTTCTTTTACATCATTTCACAAACATGCAAAAAGGAATGTCAGAGAAGTGCAGCATGTACAATGTTCTTTTAACACAAACCTGCAAGTGAGTGGCCACAACCAAAACCTGAGAATTTGCTAATTTGAGAGATTAAAACAGACATTTTTCTCCAGCTGTCAGGTCTTTTGGTGATAAAAAAGGGAATTTAGAAAAAGAAAATCTCCAAACTGCTACCTTCTGGGGAGCAAAGGAATAAATAAAACGTATAGCTTTATTTTAAAGACCTGTAACTAAACTGAGCAGTTTTCATCCCAACTTTGAAGGTTTCCAGGGCTTCTGGGATGCCTCTCTAAAGATGCACAAAATCCTGAAATCTCTCAATAAAGCAGCAGGAACTGGTCCTTCATCAGAGGTGGGGAAATGCATGGAAAAAGGAACAATGAAAATTGGGTAAAAGAGAAATTATTTAAATCAGATAACACTTACTTTGGACTCATTTATGTCAGAATCTCCACAGCATCTCTTAGGATGCAGCTAAATGTGTGAGTGGCAGGAAATGAGATTCTCTCTACCTCAAATTGCTGCTGTAATAGGGCCATACACCCAGTGGCAACAGTCTCCCTATCCAGGCTGTTTTCACTGGGGTATGAAGTGTGACGAATCATTTTCTTGATACTAAAGGAAAGATTTAAGGCTTCTTACACCAGACCTACACCAATGCAGAATCAAAGCTCGTGTTTTGTTCATGAGGCTTTTATCTCTGGAGTTGTCTGAGGCTGATTTTATTTTGAAGTGACAGAAAACAACAAAAGATGGAGCTGAGGGGATTTTTTAGGCCCTCATGTGAGGACTGTTCTTTGGTATTGCACCTGGCCTCTTCAGGTGAGACCTGGGATTCAGTGTTGTGCTTTTGTAACCCCAAATAAATTGCTGAATTCAGTTTACACTGGAACTCCTATGGTGACATATAACACCTTTTATTCTGGCCACACTAAGAGTGCTTACCCTGTTTATCCTGAACGTCTGCACTAGCAGTAAGACCCCACTATCCACACTTTATGCAACTGATCTTTGGTGTCACATTAATGCCTTGCTAGAATATGTACTTTTCTCTAAAACATATACATTTCTCTTTTTTTCTTACTGCCTTAGAAAACTGTACCTACAGCAGCCCCTAAATTAGGCAGACCCAAGCCGTGACTTCAGTAAGGGATGTGCAGCAGACCAGCTCAGCTGTCATCTGTCTCTGCACAGCAGGGCAAATGCCATCTTCCTACCTATTGTTTTCCTAATTAGGCTTAGATTTCTTCCTGTGCTCCTGGGAGTGGCAGAGTTAGAGTTTACAAGAGTTGAGGTCTCTTTCCTTTTGACCTGGAAGCCAAAGTATCCCTTCTCCCTCCTCACTGGCAGGAGTCTGCCTACTCTGCATGACACAGCATGGCACATTGCTAATGAATCAAGAAAAGAAAACCCCACAGTTTAGAATTGAAATCCCAGAATAGCTTCCTTGTCTAGAATAATGCCAGCTCAGTGAACTAATGCACATCAGGCACCAAACTGCCTTGGGCTCGCAGCGCTCAGAACTGCAGACAGAAATGTTTTGGTAGATCCCTTCTGAGAGTGTCCACAAGAAGACCTGCTCACAGCATTTTAAAAAAGTGATGGGGTAGATGAGAAATTCTAGACAAATCACAGCAAACAGATAGGAGAAGTGAACAGCATGAGGATAAATGCACTTTGTCAGCAGTATTAAAGAAAATGAAGGTGGTGACATTCATGCTTGCTATGTCCTAAATAGAAAAGTAGCACAAAATTGCCCCAATGAGAGACGAGATCTTTGGACTCATCCTGGCTACCTCATTCATAATATGCTGCTTATTTATTTTTGGAGGAAAAGGAGGACAAGCTTTCCTGCTAGGTAGACTCTGCTCTCTTATGAGTCCCTGAATAAGAAGGCAGGTGTCACGAAGGCAGAAACATCACAAAATGTCCAGGCAAGAATTGCTGAATGTGACAAAGCAGCAGTAATTTATTATCACAAGCATTTTTGCTTTATAATGATCAGAAATCAAAGAGCTCTGAAAACCAGTAAAGGAACAAAAATTACATTCTCCAACATTTTTTTCCTTCAAGGTCTATTGTCTTTTTTTTTGTCTTCATAATGCAGGTCTTTACTGTGTTAAAAATCAGAGGAGCTTGGCTGCAATTTTGATGCCTTTACACTGAGTCACTGTGTGACTTTGAAGTATGCATCAAATAAGCCCATACATACAAGTCAATTCTCATACATATGCTTGAGTGTATTTCTGCAGGTAAATTAATCTCTTTTTATTTGAATATCTGGTCACTTCAAACAGCTGTAGATAGAGAAGGTCCAAGTGAGATGACCATTAAATGCCCATGTACATCATGGAACCTTTCTCAGACTGAGTGATCATTCAAAATTTAGGAAATATTGTTAATTATAAAACAAGATAACAAGCAATTAATAAATGCAAGATGTACTTTCTTAATTTATTTCAACAAGTGTTTAATTTACATTATTTATGATTTTTTTTCATAGCCTACTAGTAAATACTATGAAATGAACTTTGCAAATGAAAACATCTCTATTAACACTGACCTTACTCTAGTATTCTGCTATTACAGCTTTGCTCAGCAGTCAGGAATGATATACTCCAGGGCAAATGAGAAAATGCACAAATTAGATTCTACTGTATAAGAATCAATTTATCATGCATGTGTCACAGCTTGATGATATAGCTATAAGATTAATAACCATAACATTAATTTATAATTTCCAGTTCCCAGTATAACAATAATTGTGTAGTCATCCCAGATTTTTATTTTGATTTACTGGTTCGATCACATCCATTTTTCAGCCAGGGTCAGGCCCATATATTGTGTGTTGTATATCATGGGATATCTTGAGGCAGAGGAATGAAATATTTTCTAAAATATTGACCTGTACTACTTTCCATTTAAATTTTATTTTTGAAATCTGCAAGCTAAACAAGTGAGCCCTGCCACCTGCTTTGCCCACTAAAAATCAGTATAGCCCATTATTTCTCAATTATGAAATACTCCAATATTACACTTCAAAAAGCTTAGAATGATTGAAGAACTCCTATGGAAAGCATTATAAGCATAAAATTATTTTGCAATTGCATTACTTAATAGCTAAAGGGAAGTACTAGTCTTTGAAGTTCATTTAGAAAGAATGAACGGAGAAAACACAATATCCAAGGAAAATGAAGATGAATATAGGCACAAATGTCTAATGGAACCAGTTACTTTTTGAAGCATGTTGACACCAGGAGTGTGGTGCACTGAATGCAGTGGTGCAGCTGTGCCATTGCTGCAGTCAGGCTCTCTGCATTCCCACAGCTGCTTGCAAGGACAGGCACAGGGCTGTAGAACCAGAACCTGCATGCACTGAGACAAAGGGCAAAGCAAGAAAGCTGGGAAAGACTGGAAAAGATAGAGTGTGGATTAACAGCTGAGTGTGTCCTGAAGCATGACTGCCTTTTCCTGGGCTCCCCCTGCCTGCTGCAGCAGGTGCTTTGTGTGTACCCACCTGTGTGAGCCCTGCACACAAGTGCATTGCACAGATTTCCTTAGCATGGCTGTGAGAAATCAGAGCTGAACCAAAGTCTGGTGAAAATTTCTTAACCAACAGAGTATTTCTGCTGCTGAACTTGGAGTTTAAAATAGTATTTTGAAAGGAGGAGAGTTAGAACTGTTTCAGAGAAAACTGAGAGAAGACAAAAGTAACATCAAAACTGGTTAAGCCAGACAACTAAAGGGTAAGGTCAGCATAGTACTAATAAAGTAAATGCATTTATAAAACACAGCTTTGAACTTCTGAAGCCACAAGAAAGGCTCCATGATTTTTTCTGTAATAACAGCTTCTGACAAAAGCCTTTTACAGAAATTAAGTGACAAAGATTTAACTGAAAAAAGTTTCAAGATTAAACTTTGCCTTCTCACAACAGTAATTAAATAATTTCCACATGAAACTCAGAACCCATGAAAAAAATACCCATGAAAAAATGCTAGTAATAGACCTGAAAATGCTTGATACTTTTTATTGGAGTATATATCTTGGTGAATTAATTATCTTTCCTCCATCAGTTCTTTTTTTTTTTTTTTTTTTTTTTTTTTTGATAAAAATTTGTTAAATTTCTAAACAGTTTTCTATTTTTTCAATTAAATTGAAACTTTACTTTGGTTCCGCTCTCTTCCTCTGTCTCTGCCTCTGTCCATTTAAAATTCCTTACCATGGCTACCACCACCATCTGTGGTGTTCAATAATTAAGTCTTTTATTTCAGATATTTTATATATTACAGCAGAAAAGAGCAATGAAACACTCTTCAGGGTAACTACCAGGAGAGACTCTGCTGTCCATCATCACGATTGCAGCATGCAAAAAAGATATATGCCAGTTATTTTTATCTGGACATCCAGTCTGTTCCTATGCCTGAGAAATGGAAATTACCTTTGGTGCAGCACCTGAGGCTCTGAAAGATATCAGTGTTTCCTTTACAAATCTACCTTTTGTGTGTAATGCATAATCAATTGTTCAGTTGCTGAAACATAGCATCCTTGTGCTCTGTGAGGAATGCATTTTCAAACAGTCCTTACTTGGAAGTCACTGCATTAGGAAATCAGTACCTCCAGTAGCAGGCAAGTGACCAACAATCCTCCTGCTTTGCTTGCATTTCTCTGCAGTACTCATGCCACACGTTTAAGAGCTTGTTGAGTCTAACTCCAGGCAGCAGCTCAGACTCTCACAGCTGCTCACTCCCTCTCTCCCTCCTCCTTGGTGGGATGGGGGGAGAGAATGAGACAAGGGTAAGAGTGAGAACCCTTCTTCCTCCAGCTTCTCTCGCTCTGGGATGGCTCAGCTGGGGTCAGCTGTCCTGGCACCCTCAGCCCCTTTGCTGGTGGGCTGAGGAGCAGAAAACCCCTTGGCTCATGTAAGTGCTTCTCAGGGATACCTGAAATATCCCTGAATTACCTGGGCTGATTCCAGCACCACATTAGCTACTGTGAAGAAAATTAATGCTACCCTTGCCCAAACCAGTACAGAGCTGTTAAGAGACAAAATGGACTTTCATTCCACCTGGTATCTGATTTTCTTGATGTAATGAAATACCACCCTTTTGTTCAGTTCATGTACCACTGTTTTTATTCATTGGCCTGAAGAATTTGACAATAAACAGGATGCAAAGTTGTATAATTAGTAAGACAAAGATGCAGATGTTAATACCCATTCAGAAATAGTTTGATTGTGTGGCTGATATTAGAAAAGTAACATGCTGGCTCCAGAGAACTCAATAAAAATATAACTGCTGCCTTCAAAAGGCTTTGAACAATTTTGCAAACAAACCAGCATGGGCTGCATTACCACTCCATTAAGCATTTTTCTTCTCCCGATTTTCCCTGACATTAATAAGAGCACTGGATTTCAGAAGTGACAACCTCAAGAGCATTAAAACAATCAAGGTCATAGAAACTTTGTTCTTTTGAATCACACTATACAATAGGTTGCTGTGTAGGTAACTATATCCATTAAAAATTTTGCCTAAACTTCTGTGTACCCTTTAATGGAGGCCCTGGTACATAATTGACTGTGATTGTACAATTTCTTTCCTGGCATTAAGGAAAAAAAAAACAAAAACAATGGGATCACAAATCTTTCTACCTGTCACTAGGACATGGCTGTGCCAAAATGTCCATGTAGGTGCCCTGGACAATATGATTTTTTTTTTTCATAATTATAAAGGTGGTTACAACCCACTGGCCCTGTTCTTGGTTTACTATTGATAATTGCTTTTAATTATTGATAATTGAGAGAAACAAGAAGGGCCCAGGATATGGAGTGTGTGCAGAGGAGCACAGAGTCTGGTAATCACAAGGCACTGCCTATTTCCTACCTTGTGCTTACTGTTATCTGTGGTCCCATAGCTGCCCAGAAAATAGGGGGATTAATAGAGGGACTGATAGGGATGGGATAATGCAGGGAAGAAAGACTGAGGGCTTGAGCCTCATCTATTATGTCTTTGTCTGGAAGAACTATTCAATATCACTACAGAATTGTTCTTAAAGATGAAACAATCTTCAATATAGCAATAAGGCTTTTAGAAGCTTTATACAGGATGTCATGCCTAAAATAAACCATGCATTTTACCCACACTAGAGGCATATTATGAAATTGCTTTTATTTAATTAAATGCAATACTTACCTGTTAGCCCAGCGGCTTCTGCTGATAAGAAGGCACTCCAGGATAGCAGGAAAAACAGACCTGTCTCCAACATAGGAAACTCACACAGCTTTGTGAATTTTGTCAAGTGCTAAAAGATTACTAAGGAAAAATAAAAACCCAACTGTTCTGTAAGCTGAAATTACCCCTAATCTGAGAAAAGATGAAAGAAAGATAGAAAGCTTCCACCATACTCATCTACACATGTTGAATTTGGGAAGAACTGCACAGCTTCTAACTTATCTCAAGGAGGAAAATCCAGAACAGATTTTAAAATCCGCTATTTTAAGTACTTTTGTGGAGTTTGAATTAATACCTAGTTGGTTGCATTTGATATTCTTTTTCCCAGAAAAAAGGAAAAGGAAGTAATTTTGTCCAGTTTTATAAACAAATGGGCATTTATTTACATTTGTGTGAATGCAAGAAGGATCAAAATCACTGATCTTTCTAGCAGCATTTTATATGAACTTTAAAACATGAGAAAAAATGCAGGGCAACAGACAGACCTTTCATTTCCAGATTAGTTAAACTGATGGGCTTGCTGGTCACACTGTCACGCTGTAGTGTTTCCTTTCTATTTTTGTATAATTGCTGCTAGCCTGGAGTTCATAAATAAGTTGCTGTTCTTAATAAATTCATGTTTGAACCTCAATATACTTCAAAATACTTTCCTTAAAGTACAATTATTTCCAAATAGGGTGATAAAGGCCAGAGTCCTGCCTAATGATAAAGGTAAAAGAGAAATTTGTAGATTCTGACAAATGACAATTCCTGTCAATTTATGATTTATCTGTTTCTTTACAAACACTTGAGCCTAGAGTGAAAAGCTTCAGGCTCAAACTAAAGATGGTCACTCTCAGATATTGCATATTTTTTCCAACATATATAGATTTGCTCCCTGAAAACAAACCATAAAGGATATTAAAGCTGTGACAACAGCATAAGAGGATCCCATGGCAAATGATCCAGCAAAGATCCCCAGAAAATTTCCCACTGACTGGAAGAAAGCAGCAGCATCAAAAGCATTAGGATTCTCCTTAGGACTGTAAATGGATATAGAGCTGAAAAAAAAAAAAAAAGGGTTGGGGGAGAGGGAGAGAAAAAGGAATAACAAATTAAATCACATTGTAACAATTTTGGAATCAATAATTGCAAATGAACAGTTTTAGGCACTCAAAATGCAAAACAAGACTTCTCTGGGCTAATAGCAGATGAGAGCAAAGCAGATGGAGACTGGGGAGAACCAATTTATTTCCAAGGTATCACCCAGGAAATAGTCTACTGCCAGTCAGCAACACTTTTATACTTGAAGTGCCATAAACAATATTGTTTCCAGGCCAACAAAACATTAAAAGGTGGTAGGTGGATAAGGAAACTGCAGGGAAGATAGATAACTTTGAATTATTTATTGGCCATATGTCCTCAGAGCAGTTACATATTTGCAAATATCCTTGATAAAAAGTGCAGCTTTGTGGCTGAGGTTCAAATGGGTGACACAAATCACAGCAGGTACCACACATGCAGCAGCAATTTTGTCACAAACCACTGAGCATTTTCCTACTTGGTGTAACCCTTCATAACCAGGGCTGGAGCTGTGGCAGGAGCTCAGCAATAGGAAACTTGTGGACAGAATGAATGTTGTCCCACAGAAAGAAAGTGCTGCAGTTGTCCGAAGTCATCTCCTGTTTCCCGCCCCAGAGTGCAGCCACCACAAGTATTTTGGGATGGGAAAGGATGCCACCAAAGCAAAGGGGTTGTGCACTAAATAATTCTTTGAGCATCTCAGAGTTGTTATTTGCCAGCAGTTAATTATTACCAGAACACCAGTAACTCCATATATGCATGTCCTTCTTCTTGTTGTAATGTTATATTGAACAGATACAAAATAGCTCTAAGCCTCACAAACTAATTAAGAAACATTTTACATCTTTGTGTTCTGTTGCTTTGAGTACTGTTTTGAGTACTTTTATGATCCTTGTCAAAAAAAATGTGCTGAGCTTGGCTTTGGATTCCAGAACGCGCCTTGGATTGCTGGAAAATGATTGGTATTTTAAGAATTGAAATTTTAGAATTTTTAAAAAGCTGTGAATATTTTAAGCTTTTGGATATTAAGAATGCGATCCTTGCAGTCTGATGTTTTTCATTTGGAAAGAAGGCTTAGGGTTGAAGTTGTGTATAAAGGATTTTCTAAACAGATGCATTGAAATAACACAAAGATGTGAAAACAGTTCTCATGCTTTCAGTCTGCAGAAATGGCACAAGGATTCTCAAGGCGTATGGTGGAGCACCACAGATATGAGGGGGGGAATGCTCATGTACCACAACAGAAGTAACTAAGCACTAAAATCTCTTATCTCCAGTTATGCTGAGTAGCACCCCCACAAAATCACTGAGATGATTTCTAGTGGAAGGTGCTATTGATACAAGGACACAAACTGGCAGCAGAGGAACTGGCGATCAGCAACATGTTGCTACCAAAATTTTCCATCCTTTTTCAACTGTGGCTTTCTTAGACCAGGGGGATCAGTTATAATTCTTTATTTCTCTTGCCTAAAAACTTGTAGGTGTGTCTTGACAGCAAAGCAGCCATTTGGTTCTTTGATGTTTGTCCCAGCCAAGTACAAAGACTGCAGCTGCTGGTCTGTTTTGCTTAGTGAATTATAAATCAGGAAATGATCTTTTGTGCCACTGGTGCTCTGGCCTGCATTGAGTGGTGAATTCAGAGAGGTCCTAAAATCAAGGAAAATGGTTCTGTTAGAATGATGGGCTCTGACCATAATAGGGATGCTCAGTAACAAAAAAGGTCTTGACATGGAGTCAGAATTTATTAGTCAAATGTAAGCCATAGTCAGTAAATGGGGTTTTTTTAAGTATTTTAATCTTAGGGCAAGAAAAGTTTATTAAGACTGGTTAAGGTTACAGTTTGCCCTCCAATCTACGAACAGATTTCAGGGATGAAGAAAACCAGAAGAAAGCATCCTATTCTTAATGTAGTTATTTCAGGAGCAAGTATGAAGTGACTCATTCTCACTGAAAAGTTTTTCTACTCAGTGTGCCCCCTATGATTTTTTAAAAGCACCATAACATGACATATGCTCATTATACTACTGTGGTTTCTGGTCTAAATCTTTTGAGAACTCCTGTTTCCCTGCAGCAAAAAATATCTACTTCTATTTTTCATTTTGCATTATTCTCTAGTAGAGCTGTTTATTTTTCTGGATATGTTTCTTTTTAGCACTAACTTTTAATCCTTTCAAGCATCCACAATACACAATTTACCTGAGATTTTCTATATAAGCTGCAATTTAACAGGACAGGATTTTATCCTGTTTACTCCACTACTTTCTGCCAAACCAATTATTTGACCTAAAAACAAAATTGCAAAGTTTAACACTGGAGAGAACCATAATTAAAATTATAGTGCCTCTACTCATCTTCCTTTTCCTTGGAGAGCAATTCAAGAGCCCTGCTGGCATGACTTGCCCTCTCTGCTATCTGCTCTCTGTGCTCCCTGTACAAAGGGGGTGATTGCAATCCATTAATAAGCAGTGCAGAAGGGTTTGATGCTAAATTTCAAACTGTTTCGAGGTTTTAGAGGCTTTCTAAATGCTGAATGAGTTTAAGGGGAAAAAAAGGGTTTATTTCTGTAAATGTGTATCAGAGGTGGATTAAGGGAGTCCTCAAAGTAAATGCAGCAGAAAACTGTTTTCAGAGACTGATAAATGAACAGATTTAATGGCAAAGGCCTGCTTTATCTGCCAGCCATAATGAGAAAGAGTGCAGGGATAGGAATGAGAGATTTTTGTTGATGCCTCACTGAATACTCAATATATGTATCTCATAGACACCTGTCCCATCCCTACTACCTGTCTGTGTGTGAGCTTGGTAACCTCTGCTTCTCCTTCTAGTTGGAGTCAGGAATAATACTTCACCTCCTGGCTGGTTTCATAAGGATTAGTCAGCACTTTCTATATTAGACAGCTATTTTAACAGATCTCTTTTTATTTCCAGTTCTTCTGTGCTTCCTTGAGCCAACAACATTGGACAGGCTCAAGTGCTTTCACAGCTTTCAAAAAAGGAAATACAGGCAATATTTATTTATGCAATATATTGCAAGTTGGGGTGGTACTTTTTCTTGGAGCAGCTAGAAGGATTAACAGTTTGTGTCAGTTGTACCACGCTAAGCATTCCACTTCCCTCCCCTCATCTGCTGAGATCACTTTAGGGTGAAAGCTCAGCATGACAAACACTTTCATTCTACACACTTCAGAGGGGTCTAATACTAAAGGTCTGAATGACAGAAGGGCGTCTGCAATAGAAAGCATCCAGTCACATTTCCAATAATATCTTAATTGATTACTTTTTGTTTCTTCCTTTATTCATAAGATCTTTTTCTTCCTGTTAGTTTTCCCAGCCTGTGAGTACAGCACAATGTATTTTCATTTGAAAAAAGAAATAAAATAGAAAGCACTTAGTATTGCAGCAAAGATTTTCCAGTAATTAAGTTTTTTGAGGAAAAATCTGTTGTTGAGGTTAAATCTTGTATCCTACTTTTGTTTCTGTCCAAAGCTGATGTGCAGAGGGCTAATGTGGCAGCATCAAATAGAGAGATGCTAATTAGTCTTAACTAGCAGAACAGAATAAAGATTCTTTGTTTTGATATAAGCCAAAGTGAAGCAACACCTGTATCGGATGAATTTCAGAAAAATGCATTATGCTGAAGAAAATACACTCGAGCATCAGAAGCAAAGTATGTGGAAACAGCAGAAAATTTCTAATAGAATTATGTAGAGTCAGTTATTAGAAATAACCAGTAAACAGACTGGTTTATTCCTGTCTTTGTCCTGTCTATTTGACCAACATGAAAATAAACAGCTTTGGAGAGGAACATTTCTTTCCGCTTGCTAAGCCACAGGGCTTCCTTTAGCCAAGTGCCCTTCTTCCTCCTTGCACTTCATCATGTGCCATGTAACACTGCCCAGAAGAGAATCAGGAACAATGTGAGAAAAGAAAAAAATACCTGAAAATACAGGAAGGTCAGATGTTCCCTAAAATACCTTCTTTGAATAAAGTGGGATCTCCCTCAGGTGATAAATAATTATAGAACTACATTGTGATTTCATCAGCTGCTAATTAAGAAAAATAAAACAGGCCAGAAAAAAAGTATTCTAGAGTTCAAGGTTGTTTTTAAGAGGCAAAGAAGGTTATTTTTCCTGAAATTATAATTATGCAGAGAAAGGTAGGTCACTACAGCATGTTAGAAAACTTGAATCTTTCAGAGAAGCCGATGGAATCAAACAGTTTCTGTTCCCACACAACTTTTTGGCTATATAGTTTTCCTAAAAGTGTTGGAAGGAAGCCAAAATGTCAGAGCTGTAATTTACCCCCAGTATGTGCTTGAACTAGAAGCCAGATGTGAAAGTCTATGCATGGAACCAGACACCCACACCTTCTCTTGGCGAGTTGATAGAGCCTGCTTAGGCTTCCTCACAAAAGATCTCCTCCCACAGGAGGAGCAAGTAGATGAACTATAAAGATAAAACAACTGGGGAAGTTTGGGATGGGACCCTGCCAAGCCAATAAAAGCAGATATGAAGCAGAGAAGGTTTGCAGGCAGTTAAGGCAAAGCAAAGACACACCAGAGCAGGAAGGCCTAAGGACTAGCAGAAGTAGCCAATTTTAACAGTTTTGAAACAAATATGCAGAGATCTTCTAGATAAAAATTTCAACAAAGAAATGCATTTTTCAGATGTGTTAAAACAGTGATCAGTACAAAACAGGAGCACAGAGGAATCTTTTGTACATCTCTCTATATAAACAAATCTGTCTCCATGGAATTTACTCCTGACAATATTAGCAAATTCTTAGATATTTAAGGTTCCTGAAACAGAGACTTTGCAGAAATATAGATATTAAGCTTCTATTTATATAGAGCTTTATAGAACAGCTAAAAAAGAAAAGGAAGGGAAAAAAAAAAAAAAAAGAGACTTGTAGTTAAATTACTGCCCAAGTGGCCAGTGTTTGAACCTTCATTATGGATACCCAAAATTTTATTCACCTTGGCAATACAGCAGATCATGGTTTTTATTCCACTTATAGCCTGGGTTCATCACTGCTAGTATTAGTACTAGTATTATTGTTTTTAATTCTAGGAAAAGGTCTAGCAGTTGTTTCTAGAAACTATTTGCTATCTGGGCTTACACTCTGTTTCTTTTTATCTGCGTCATAGCTTATTTTCTTCCTCTGTTTTCTGACCTTACTTTGCTCCTTTGTAGGCTTTTCCAGAAATTTTAAAATACTAGAGGACATTTTATTTTGATTACTTTAAACCAAGCTAACACTTACTGTTGTTGTATATGAGCTTTTATTGCTTTTACACTGGTAACTATTTTCAGTTTTCTTCTGTGTCCAAGCCTGAGCCGACACACAGCAGGAGCAGCTTGCCAGAGAAAACAAGTAGTTTGTGTTGTTCAAGTCAGACTTTCCCTAATGCAGATCTTAGTTGTCATCTACCCCCAAACATCAGGGACTGCAGAAAATCTGACATCCTCCCTCCTTCTTCTCTGTCTCCCAACCCATTATCCTTAGGAAGTCTGCTCTACCTCCTATGGGAGCCCTGGAAGCCATCTATCCCGGTGATCCCATTCTTGCCCTCAAATTCCACCACCTGGGCCATAAAAGGAGCTGGTATCTCACCCACCTGGATGGGGTTGAACTCAGCTTCCCTGGTGCTCAGGAACAGCTTTGCCAGTCCCTGTGCCAGAGGTGCTGGACACCCTGCATCCTCCTGAGCCTGCTCAGAGCTTGCTCACTACAGGGCTGCAGTCACTTTGACTCGTAGAAAGGAGATGTGAGATGATAGTTTTGACAATGATTAAGGACCTAATGGGCCTGCAGACAGAGCAATTTCAAGTCTAACATCATCTCTGATCTGGTGTGGAGCTTCTCTGCCCCAGTGCACCTGAGAAATGGTGTGCACTGCCATCTGTACAAGCATCTGAGCTTCTCATTACCTTGTTGTAACCTGTTTTATCTTTGACAGAAAGAAATCCTGATGAACAGCAACATGGGCTTAAAATCTATGTAAAAGAAAATTAAGGCTTTAACAGTAAAATGTGTTCACATATCTCTGAGGCTTGGCATAGGAATATTTCATTCTCAAATGACTGCTATTGCTTCTAAATGCCTAATTTTCACAAATCTATTTGGAAATACCACAGTCACAGTGACAGCTCTTTCCTGTCCCATATCTTTGAGAGGAATGAAGCACATCAGCAGAAAACAGATGGCTGATAGTGGGTTGTCTGTGATAGCATGTGCTGCATTCTGTGTTATCCCTCTGACTGTCCTTACTTATGAGCTGATCATATCCAAAAGCACATAATTTACACATTTCTGTGCCTGCAAATATGATCCTTTCTCATTTGGATATCAGACTCCAACTCCCTGTTAAATTTCCATTCTTATTAAGCCTTGCATGAAGAGGAAAGGCCTGTGTCTATCTAGAGCAACTTGAAGTCTATCCTCCCAGTTAGGGAGCTTTTAGTGGCTTCAGCAACTGGGAAGATGCAGATAGTGCTAAGAAAGTAGAAAAAAAGAATCAACCACCAAGGAAGAGATAAATATATTGTACTAATACAAAGAGTTGGACTTCTCCCCTGCCTGGCATCTCTCTGTAATCACTTATGCTTATGCAAAATAGAACAAGGTAGAACAGTACTGTAAAAAATGCACATTTTTTTCTGCAAAGAAAACATGACTGTAAAAGTTGCAACCCATCAACCCTCTGAGTTAACAAGAAACAATGAACAATTAAAAATTCTACAGTCAATATCTGGAAAGAAGAATGAAATAGCTTCTTCTAGGTCATTTGAACCAAATCTGCTTGCATGATGCTGATTGTGCCATAAGGGGAGTTGGATGTGCTGTATGTGTTAAGACTCTTGCTAATGTTGGTTCATGGTCCTGAGGAAATTTTTTGCCTCCCTGCTCCCTGAGTTAGGAGCTATTGTCCACTCCTGGATCTTGCACTACTAACTTTACATTCTTCTTCATTGTTCACCTTTGTGTTATTTATCTTTCAATTTTTTACTTGTGAGCCACTCATCTCCAAAGTTACTTAAAGAGCTGAAAAATATTTATCAGAAACGTTTCACAACCTTCCCCTTATGTGACAGTTCTTCCCATTAGTGCAGGGTGATAAGACCCTGGAATAAAGATTTTCTGTGAAAATGATATATCTCTCTTGAAAGCCAAAAAAATAATTAATGTGCAATTGCAAGTGTTCTGTGAGCATAAGCAGGAGTTTAATGTGCTCCTGGAGGCCTGATTCGATCCGTGCCTCTGGTTTACTTGTACAAAAGTGGCAGAATGTGATACTATGGGACTTCATTTACTCTACAAATGGAGTGCAAAGAATAAAACAGAGCACGTTCACAAGACACTGACTCATGTGTCCATAAGGGGTAGGGAAGGTGATTACTGGAAGAATGGGTAATTTTAATAAACATCCCCTTTTTCTGCTAAATTTTTTGGGATGAGTCAAGGACGAGGTAACAAAGCCTTTCAACTACCCTAGACTTTCACAGTGACTTCACTCCTGCAAACAAATTTTACATTTATCTATGTCAATTGAACTCCACCTCCTGTTGACAAAAGGATGTGGGCTGATGGCTGCCTGCACAGAGCAGAGCATTAGAACACTGCAGCAGATTACCAGGAAATCACTGTGATTTACTGTCATCCTGCTCTAGAGGAGAAACTGCCTCAAATTACCCTTACAGTGATGAGTACCTGAAATAACTCCACTCATTCAGTGCAGTTGGTATAGACGTGCACTAGTGTTACAAAAAAAGCAGGATATGACCCAAACACTTTAAAGAAGGTTTTAAGCAGGTTGCTTAGCCATGAAAAAGCCTTTGTTCTTATGGGCAACTAGCAGAGATTAAATGGAAAGAGTTTCCACTAAATCTTTATTAAATAGTAATTTTCTCATAATCACACAGCCCATGATTTTGTTCAGGAGCAGTTTAAGACTGAAACAACAGAAAATTATGTATAGTTTATGCCAGACAGTATTTCCTTCATTTAGGCTTTGACTCATCCTCATAACACTGCAGGAAAACCCACTAGACCTGTGAGTACTGTGAAACACCCAGCGAAGAAAACAGCATTTCTTTTGTAGTAACAGCTGCTTCTTATCCTTCACAAATGCACAGTTTTACTCACCTCACCCTCCTCCAGGCTTCAAACCAGCTTGTCCCTGAGGTTTAGCTTGTTAAACAGTACTACAATCCACTGTAATCTTCTCTGAAATCCCCTTGTATGAACGTGGACAAAAGAGTGAGGGGTAATATCACATTGCATAGCTGATCAATGGAACAACATATACAGCAATTTCTTGTTCAATAGTCAAAGGACTTTTCTTCTGTGACCTCTGCTTGTGAAAATCTGATGTGTTTGAGGATGGTGCATCCCGTGTCTTTTCACAGACAGCATTCCAGATGGTGAGGGAGCCTGTCTGTGCACAGCTCAATGCTCCCAGAGACAGGGAAAGGAAGCTCTAAGTGCCCAGTCCTGCTCACCTCGAGGAAAACAGGCTGTCCTCTCACTGCTTCTCCTCTTGTCAGTGGGACAGGAAAGCATCCTGTTCTCACCACTGCTCTGCCAAGCCTCAGCTGTGCCATGTCACTGCTTGAAGTGTAACAAGGGGTGTAAAGCTGACCTAGGAATGCTGAAGAGGAGGGACAGAATTGGGACCATGCTGCTGGGAATATGCTACAAAGAATTGAAAGGTTAAGTGAGAAAGCAGGAGAAAGAAAACTATCTTTGTGATTTCTACCAGATGTCAGTTTTATATTCTACCAGTCAAATATTCTACCAGATCTCATTATAAAAATACAATGTACTAATTATATGCTTTCATAGATTTTTCTCAGGTACAAGGTGTAATTTTGTTTTTTCTTCTGTTTTGCTGTTATCTCCCTGCAATAAACTGTCTGTGACTCAAAAGTAATCTAATGAAGTCAGACTATATAATAGTCTGTGTTTGCAACAAACCTAGAGCTTAGTAAGAGTGGGTACTCTTTGTCTTTTAAGAGATTTTTATGCTACCGTTTGTGTTTAAATCATTACATCCTAGACACAGCTAAGTGTGCTGCTAGAGGATGCAGGTAGTCCCTGGAGCAGCTGGATAATCCACTGCCAGTGCTATAGGGTGCCAGAGTATTTGGCTGTGCCAAATGTCTGGCCTATCAACAGCCTTGGGCTTTTTCACTTGCAGAATGTTTTCTGACAGAGATTAAGAAAGGAGCCCCTGCTCTACTGCCTTCACTGAGCTTCAGCATCTTTAGGAACTTCTGAACAGACCAGGACACTGGGAGGCCTGATGCTGAATGTAATTGATAAAGATAAGGTACACAGAATCCCACAAAAATTAGAGTGGAAGGGGAAGGAAAGAATGTTTAAAGTTTTTTTCTATTTCAGTGTTCTCCCTCACTCTGCCTAAGACTCTTTAATGTGTAATAAATAGGAAGAAATGCGGTCTTTGGTCTGTGGTATATCATCTTTGTATAGTCAGTGCATGCAAAACAGATTCTTTCATAGTCAGAAGGGGGTTAAATGAGAAAAATCTACAGTTCATGTAGCTTTTTAATATCTGCAGTACAATTTGTCTATCTCCTATCCAGATTCTTAGAGAGATTAAAAAAAAAAATGCTCCAAGAAATATTGCCAATAGATGCAAACAAAATGACCCACATGATTTCTATTGTGCCCAGACCACGCATTAGATGACCCCACCCCAGTCCTGACTTGGAACAGCCTAACCTTGAGGTTGTACCAAACATCCCTCTTTAGCCACATTTTACTCAGGAAAACAGTTCCCTTCTCTCAGGTGCAAGGGATGTGGAGGGCAGGACAGCTCACTTGGAACTGTTCTGTGTTAGCACTGCAAGCTGCCTGGGGAGTTCTCCTTTGCATTCATCATTAGCACTCCTCAAGGATGGCTCACAGCATTTTTTCCCCAGTGAAGACACACCCAGTTTTCAGTTTCTGTGCTGCAGTTGAGAACGTAGCTGCTGTGGGAATGGGATTTTCAGATATATCCCATAGCCCTATCGATTTTTCCATGTGCCCACCAAACAGCTGATAATTTTTCCCTCCTGCTAATCTGGATTTGAGATGAGCCAGTAATCTAAAGAAGAAAATCTTTTTAATCTCCTGAGCTGTTCAATCCCGCCTACATTTCATTATTGAAAATATTTTCTATATTTTTCTTCTAAAAAATGGAACAGCTAGGGAAAAATGACTCTGGCATTGTCTGAATGAAATGCTATCCTGTGTGATAACAAAGCTCCTCTCACAAATATTAGTTCCACTTCTATTGCTTTATAATAAATGGCTGCAGCTGTTGCCATGGCAATTTTAATTTTTAAAAATGTATCCAACTGAAGACAAGAAATGCAGCTGTTGTTATGAGAATTTCTAAAATAAATCCAGATGTGAATTGTATGATCTAGTGTTGGCAGCAATAACGTCAGAAAGAAAACATGTTACATGTTTTGTTTTCCTGATATACTGGAGCTGAGGATGGGGATTTAGGGATATTCTGAATTCCTGATCCAAATATAGCAAATAAACAGAATGAAATTTCACCTTAGGGAAAGGCACTTCACTTGCTAGAAAAGCTGGCCAGCCTTGCATAGAGAATGGCAGTAATATTCCTGTAGGAGAAAGGTGGGCCTCAAGCTCTCCTCTACGTTTCTGCTAATATGCTAACATTTTATTTTTTACAGCTTATAAAAAGAAAAATCCTGGCCATGGCAGAAATCTTAGAATTGCAATATTACCTATTGATTACTACCTTATCACTCTATAGCCTGAAGTTCTTTAACCTGTTAGGCCTTTAACGTTAGAACATTAAAACAAAGTTGCTGGACAGTGCTCTACAAAGAAAGCATAATCCAGCAAGTCCCAGTACACGTACTAATAGTCATCCACTGGAAAAATCCTCTCTGCTGGGAAGGTAAAAAGTCCATGTAAGTCTCTTTTGGGAAAAAATATTTAAAGATAGAATTTCTGAGAAGGTGATAGAAGAATAGGTCCAGACTTGTTTGAAAGTGAACTTTACCTCCGGTACGTGCTGGCTGAAGAGCAATAGCTCACAGCACGAGCAGAGAGGTGCTGAGAGCAGCCTGTGCAGCGACGGGGAGCGGGACTCGGGCAGGGCGGCACACGGGCCGAGACGCGGCTTTGCATCCGTCTCGTACCTTTTCTCCTTGCCTTGGAACTGCAAAGGCTGCTCTGCCTGGAGCCCTTCGAAACTGTAGCTGGCTCTCCACAGCCTGGGGGGTTCATTTCAGCAGCTTGGGGCTGCTGAGAGCAGAGACGGGGCCGCTGAACCTTGGGGAAATTGGTTCGCTCAAGCGTGAAGCCAGGGCTGATTACGGCACCTGCCAATAGCTCTTGGCAATCTGGAGGATTACTGAACTTCACTCATGGTAAAATTAAACAAAGAGAGGGAATCACCACTTAAGCGGGGAAGTTGATGTGGATAGAATTTCAGTCCCAAATTCTAAGGCAATCAAATCCATAAAACCTTCTTTTTATTCTTAAGGATTACAGCAAGAAGAGAAAACAAGAAAACACACACAAAGACACACTCAAACACTCATTCACTCGTTCTGTTTCTCTGACTTCCATCTTTGGGGACATTTTACTCAAAATAATTGGAAGTCTGTATTTCTTTATCCTTTGTACAGGACTTTTGAATGATAAGTCACCTTTAAGCCTTACTACTTAAACATATGCTACTTGAAGGATGTCTAAAATTTAATGAGAATCTTGAAAATATTCTAAAGGATAATAAAATCCTACCCATCCCAATTTCCTAAATATAAATCACTTGATCAAAGCGACCTAATACCAAATATACTGGATGAGAGGTTTTGCTTTGATAAGAATTAATTATTTGTAAGTACACATGCTAAGACTTTTGGACACACAGGTGCCAGCTGATCATGAATTATTCCTTAGTGCTAAGATTGAAAGAGTTAAGGAACATCTTCCTTTGTTAAAATTAAGGTATATGCTATTGGCCTATCCAATGCACTGTGAAAAACCTCACAGAAATGCCAGGCAGCCAAACAGATAATTTTTCTTTCTGACTTTGTAAAGACTCCATTGATTTATGGATAAACATGTAGTATAACACATTAATTTCCACCATTTAGTTTAAAAGTAAATACTTTCCCTAGACAGGAAGTTCTATGAGGCTTAAACACAGCTATTAATAAGAGTAAAATTATTCTACCTAGCTTCATTACCCTCATAATTACTAGAATGTAGGAGTCTTGCCTCAGAAACTTTTGCATTCACTTCACTCTAACAATGCACAATGAAAACACCCTCCAAACTATGGACTAAGTCCTGCTAATGCTAGAAATAAAATGTAAAACTGTGAACATCCTATAATGAGAGTTTAGACATACCTTTCACCTTACTCTCTAGGAATGAAAACACTGTAATAAAGAAGATGTACACTGTTAAATGGTTCAGGAGGCTGATATATTTCTTCAGGAATATTTTCATCTAGCTGTAACCTTCTCCCAGAGTGTCTGAAGCAGGAACAGCAGCCTGCTAGGCATTCCATTATTCTCATTTCTCTCACTATTGCTTCTGGCTGTGCTTGCTACAGTAAGAACAGTAGAACAATGTGGAAAGAAAAACAGTTTGATTTCTTTTAAATGAAAATAAACTTTCAGTGAATGGGGATACAAAATTAAAATGCTTTAATGTCTAAAAACTGTATCACTTTTTTGAGATTTTACAATGGAGAAATTACTAAGGGAAAAATGTGAATATCGGTTTATTCAGTGTATTGTTGGGATACTACTTTGTTCAAGGTTTTAATCATATTTAAACCTTCCTTTTCAAAATCCAAATTCTAGCATCACTATGTCTCCCCAGAAACATGTTGAAATTTCATTAGGAATCCAAATAACATACACATATGCACATTACATTCAGAATATGTAGATCGTTATAATTAGCAATTAGTTAGGGAACATCAACATTCCAAATGCATTAAGAGCAAACTGATAAAAAGACTGGATGTCTTTCCTTGGTATGATGGTCTTCACAGGGAATGTTGATAAGTGCCATTGCCCTGAACACAGTAGAAATGAACCAGCTCTGTCCCACTGAGCTCTCTCACGGCCACTTGCACAACTGCTGCCCTGAGTGTTTTCTGTCTCTGTCACAGCTTGTGACTTTGCCAAAATGTCACCATTGAGACTACAATGCCATGTCGCATTTGCAATTTCCATGAAGATTTTTTTCTCTCTCTTCTTTCCCTCCCCCCCACCCCCCTTTTTAAATTGGCATTCTGCAGAGCCATCATAGAGAGACTACCTCTGTGCTTATCTTGGACAGAAACCTTACAACCACATAATTACAGAGCTTTCTCACTGTACCACTTTGAAATTCAGACTTGTCATTTCCAAGGGGAGGAAAGAGGAAATTATCCATCTGTTTCCTACATATCTTTTGCCCTTGTGAAAGTGTGACAAAATTATGCAAATTTTTAAGGGTTTCCAAAATGTTTAGTTGACAAATCTCAGTGGAGATCTGACAACTTCATGAACTAAAAATCTTCCAAGATCTCATTTGTTTAGTCATGTACCATCTGAAACTTAAATATGTGGCTTTTTTTCCTTGCAATTGGTCCCCAGACTCAGCCAGCTGCTGTCCCCAGTGCTGTGACTGTCACATCACCCCTCTTGTCCTCATTACCTCCACTGTTTGTCACAACATAATAAGAAGGATAGTGAAGAGGTGCTTGCACCAGAAATGAAGACAGGGTTTCTCTTGACTTTAGGGTATGAAGGAGGTTGGAGTTTACAGTCCTAGGTTACCTCTAGAAATAATTTCTTTTTATCTCAGGTGGGAGACCTAGGGACTAGTGAGTGCCACAGAAGTGGTGGAGCTGGTCATGCAGTTCAGGGCAGTGGGTAGTGTGAGATGGAGATGGTGACCATTGCCTTTCCATTGTCAAAGGAGAGAAAGATTGAGACCAACACAAAAGCAAGTGGAAACAAGGAGAGAGTGGAGTTCTGTAACCATTGGAATAAATCCTAAGAATAGAAATTTGCTGAGTCTCATCACTAAAGTAGCTGTGAAGTGCAGTAACTAAAGGTTTGCAGTCACTCCTGCTGAGCCTGGCACTGAAGGAAGGAAGCTGATGCTACCATTATCAATTATTCTCTTTGCTCAAGTAACAGAAGTATATCCTGAAACCATTAAATTTCCTACTCCAAAAGGTGAAACATGCACACTGAAAGGATGTCTTGGGTATGGAGAGTGGGGGGTTTCTGTGTATGAAAAAATAAACTTTAAAATTGCATTTAATTAAAATGTTTATGAAAGGTACCTCTCAATTCCTCCTGTGTAAGATATGAAAAATTTTTGGCATTATGTAACTTTTGAGTATTTGATAACATTTTGCATTATTTTGATGTGATTTATGGACAATTCCCCATACATATATATATATATATATATATATATATATGTGCAAAAGAATTTAATGAAGAGTTGTGTCAATTCTAACAGCCTCAGTAGCTAAAGGATTTGATCCTTAAAAGATCAAGGCTTGCAGGAGGAAGCAGTTTACCCGATATTGTTGGTAAAAAATATATAAATGTTTAGAGCAGGCCAGAATGATGAAATTCAAATTGAACTGTAGCACAGAGGTTCTGGAATGGTTGACAGAGGGATGACGAGAGACATCAGTCTTTCCTAGTGTTCTGGGTAGCCACTGGAAATAGTCCATTCTCCCACAACAGGAATGGGTTCTTTGTTCACCTAATCATAACGTGATCTCCAAGGAATAACAGCATTTTTATGGAGTATCCTGTTGTGACAAACTCTCTGTCTCTCTGAGATAGCTGTGCTCTCCAGTACTGTATTTCTGGGAAGGATTTGGGCAGTGAATAGGAACTGGTGGCTACATCACAAATGAAATGTCAGAAAGGACTCCCTCATCTTTCTGACACACACTCCTCCTCTATCTTCTCTGCCAGAAGACATGATATGTATGTTAATTTATTGTAAGAGCCAGATAGATTCTTACATACAGTATTTCATCCAGAGAGGATGAAACCTGCTTTCTTTTGGAACACTTCAAGGGAAATAATATCAATACTATCATTTTAAAATAAAAGGGAATTGTCTCTGTAAGTAGAATTAGACTCTGTATGTAATTATCTTGCTCTCAGGAAAAATCTGTCTTATTCACTAGAAAAAGGTTATTTGGGCAAGAAAAAACATCTGGAAGAGCTCAAAAACCAGGCTGACTGATACCACGATGTACTTCAGTTCTGAAGAGATCCCAATAGAAATCTTTGAAATTAAGAAGCTTTGACGCCAGTTTGGTCATTTGCAGGGGAAGTGTAGCTAAATAATTGCCACTTAGGTGTGATTTGCAAGGACTTCAAGCAGTGCTCTTAATTCTGAACTTAAAACTTACCTGTCTATTTGTGTAAAAGTGGATGGAGATACCTGCAACTACTGTGGTTGGATTGGGTCTGACAAGTACAGACATTCCCAGCTGATTTGAGCTAAGCTCTATCTTCATACATCCCTCAGGGCAATCTCTAGAACGTTGCTCACTAAAATCTTAGCAGCTTAGCAGTCTGCAACTGAGGGCTGCCTGTTCAAATAAATTGCATAGACAAACCAGTGCCAATTAGAGAACTGTGGAGGGCTGGCCCTGGCTGGGTGACAGGTGCCCACCCAGCCACTCCATCGCTCCCTCCTCTGCAGGACGGGGTGGGGGGGAAGAAACTAAGACGGAAAAAAGCTCAGGAGTGAAGACAAAGCCACACTAATAAAGCAAAAGCTGTGTGTGAAAGCAGAGGACAAAAAACAAAGTTTTATTCTCTGCTTCCCATGGGTGGGTGATGCCCAGCCATGTATGTGGAGCAATTGCTCCAGAATATAAATGCAGTAACATTTATCTGCCCCTTCCTCCTTTCTCTTAGCTTTTATTGCTGAGCACATCATGGTACAGAATATCCCTTTGGTCAGTTTGGGTCAGCTGTCCTGCCTGTGTCCTCTCCCAGGTCATTTTCACCTCCTACCACTGGGATGCTGGAGAGACAGCGCTGCTGCTGGGCCAGCACTGCTCAGCTGCACCAAAACACAGCTGGGTTAGCAGCACCTTCTGCTCCCAGTGCAAAGCACAGCTCTGTGAGGGCTGCTGGGGGAAATGAACTCCAGCTCACACAGACCCAGCAGCACAGAGAGTAAGACCTTTAGCATATATTAACTAGATCCTAACTAAAATTTTAATATGTCACTAATATTGGAAAAAGAGATAAGAAATACTGAAATGTGAAAAAAATTGAGGTGTGAGAACTACTTCCTGAAAATATTCTCTTCCAAGTGCCCATTTTCATACTGAAATTTTGGCTTTAAGAAGCATTACAGAAATTCAACAGCAAATTTTTCCTCTGATTTAAGTATAACACTGGTCTGTACAGTAAAGCTCATGGAGGAGAAAAGAAAGGAAGTTTTGTTTAGCAAACATACAAACATTTTATGTGGGATTTCCTCTATCCTGGGAGAGAAGCTCTTTTAAAGTTCCTGCTAATAGCAAGTTTGGTTAGTTTCCCAGTGGTCACATCTCCTGTTCCAGATGGTCAGTGACGTGAAACTCTAATTATCATCAACAAAATAAGCTGGGACTAAACCCTTCCTCAAAGGTAAAAAGAGCAGATGGACAACCAAAATTTCATTATTATAGAAATAATAGAGAAAAGGACTCCTCATCTACCGTTCAAAATCACTCACCAGCGTGATGCACAATTAACTCTTTGCTCTATTAATATATAAATTACTCTATTATTTGAATGTTTGAATGGCTGCTTGGCATATAAACCTTGCCAACAATATTTGGAATAGCAGTCAAATCCATCTTTTCTAAGGGAACCAGTAAGTGAGATGGTTGGGCTGAGCTTCCATCCGGCATTTCATTTGCTTTCAGGTTTTCAGGGGATTCTATTTTATTCTCCTCCACAATGTTACAGACATCCCTCCTCAGGAATATTTGTGGGAATAAAATCACAAATAGCATTTATCTGGAATGAGGCAAAGCCTGTATCCAGAGATCCAGTTAGTCATTCATTCAGAGTTGTAGCTCACAGACATTGAAATCCCTAAATATTTGCAAAGGATTCAAACTCATGCAGGTCAGTACCATGGAGCAGCTCTCCCTATTCCTGTTGGGTTCCAGTGCTGGTCTCACTTTGAGCTGTGATTTCTAGGTCAGGCTTTGCAAAGGCAGCCCCTCATCTAAACCTGCCACTGCCCAAACTGAGCTCATACAGGCCTCAGTCCCTCCAGGGCTGCCCAACCAGTCAGTGTAAAGACAGCTACAAAGAAAGGGTCTGGGAGCAACCCCCTGTATTTCTGGCAGAATCTCATTCCTTTCCTGAATTCAGATTCACTCTCTGATTGCTGCATATCAGTCTTTAGAACTGGCTGTCCTAATTCCTATTCTGTTGCCAGTTTTCTACAGTTCAGGAGTAGATTTGGATGTACTACTTAAGGATTTCAACACAGATATTCATCACAAAACAATATAAAACTGCAAAATTGCATCAGAGAAAGATAATCAGGTTTTCCTTTGCATCCCTATGAGTAAACAAGCTTTTCTTCTCTCTGAAGTGTCCTAGATACAGGTTTATGTATCACTGTCATGATCTGTAGTTACACAATGAGCCTTATCTTTGTTTCTTTCTTCTTTTTCCTAGCCTTGCCTTCACAATGTTAATTTGTTGCTTTCACCAGTTCATTTTCTTACATCTTTATTTCACCATCTCTTCTCACGTTAGAAATCTATTTTCTTTAAACAGGAAAATGTTGTATGTGTTGGTACTTTTTACCTGTCACCTGTCTGATGGCACAGGTGCTTTTATTTCCCTCTTTCCTTCCTGGAAAGGTTCTGTGCACGCTTTGTACATTAGTTGGCAAGGAGTGAGACTTTTATCCTTTTGAAAAAGAATTCTTAGGCTGAAGAGTTCTATGTGTAGGTACACTAAATCTATTAGTTGTGTGTACATAAGGGCCCACTTATGGATAGAAGTGTTTTTTTACACTATTTCTATGAACTGATATGTCTAGGATGTGTGAATAACATCTTAGCACTCAGATACATGTTGAGAATAAATAGAACTTAAATTAGTTCTGTTGGCTGTTCAATGGCTGAAATAGTATTGTAAAAGACACTAAGGAATTGCATGAACACAGGGTTTAAAAAGTGGCTAAAAATATAAGGGCTATAGAGAAACCAGCATCCTTTTTTTTCTCTTATGTGATGACTCAATACTTTTTGCCATTTGCTAATAGTGCCTAACAAATCTCAGCACGAGGAAGGGGGTTCAGGCTGACAGAATTCCCTGTGTTCTTAGACTGAACAAACTCCCAGTTACCTACAGGTGGGGAGGAAGCTGAAACAAAGGATTAGCTAAGAGAAAAGTCTTTGTTTTTTAATTGATACACACGAAACAAAAGATTTTAACACAGTACATATGGAAACCCACAATGTCGTTTTTAAAGGCCACTTTCTGAATATAACTGCAGTTTGTGGGAAAAATATGATGTGAGAACATTCAGATGTCTTTCCTTTGTAAAATTTGTTATTCAATGTGCTCAGGGATCAAAGTGTGGCAAAACCTATACAGAATAATGCTTCAAAAATGGAAGGGCAAAGGATCCAAATTAGAGGCAGTCCATGACAAAAGAAAAAAATAAAAATATAATCATAAAGGGAACTTCACATCTACTGAGATATGCATCAAGGAGACATCCATGATAACTTTCAAAGCTAATATTATTCCTGCAACTCCCAGCTCCCAAATTAATTATTCAGCAGCATGGTTACAATATCTGTTCTTGTCCTTTGCAGAACAGCTGATTTTAATATATAATACTCAAGGAACAACAGTTAGAAATTGTGAAAAGCAGGGAAGTAACACTTGCTGATAATGGACAGTTGGCACTCACTGGGATAATGACCACATGAAATACAGACTGAATACTTGTAACTGCATTTGATGCTTGTCAAATGTCTGTTTTTCAGTCTCTGATTACATTTCTCTCTTGTGTATGCTATGTTCAAGTTCAGTGACATGACAGAATTGAATCCACTGAAATAATAACAATACAGGTAAACAAGTACCTAGAACCAGAAAGGTTTAAAGATTCTTATTCATTTTCTATTTGAGGTCCATTATATCACAAGTTTCTTATATTTTGAAAATATCTAAACTGTACTAAAAGTACTAATACAATGGCTGTGCCTACCAGTGAGAATCACCGGTGTGTCAGAAGGAATTCTCTTGGATAATTATAGGAATCACTGTCTGAGAAAAGACAACCTTAGAGGGTGCTCAGCACCTGAATTGAGCTGAACTCTGGCTTCTGAGTTATTTTCCCTGAAATTGATACTGTTTTTCAATACATTTGTTACTCTTTCAATAATCAGTTACCTTTGCAATGTTATTTTAGAAAGCCCTGTACGCGCTTCTGCCAAGAAAGAAGGATTTGAGCATGATATCAAGGTATGTCTAGACTAGAATGAAAGTATTTTTTGAGTGAAGAAGTTGTACAATGACCTGAGTTGGTATATATTCATCCTGGAAATATTTAAGAGGAACCACAAAACGACTTTTATCAGGATTTTCCTCAGTCAGTATTCTGGAAAACAATGTATACGGGAAGTGTTTGTGGCATAATTAATCATATTGGTTTTTCTGGGTGAAAGCAGGTGTGTTTAATAATCTAAAAAGTCTTGTAAGGCTCTGCTATAATTTTTCTTAAATACTTGGAATTCTTGATGTTTATTTTCTGTGAGAATTCTCACAAGTTTTTATTAAAAGGAGAATTTTATCCTAATAATGAAAAGCTGTAAGAAACTCTGGAAGTGATTTTGATATGAGAAAATCCTCGTTGCATCTCCCATGCCCTTGTTTAGAGAGGCTCTTGTGTGTGTGAGCTCTCCCAGATGCACAACAGCTTGTCAGCCTTCCTGCAGCCACTGCTGTCAGTTTGAGTCACAGTGATCTCCTGCACGGATTATCTTAAAATAGCCCACTAGAAATGAAGCCTTGCAGTTAGCACAAACACCCAGGTGTTTGGTGGGGCAGGATGGCCAGAGGGGAGCTGTTAAACTGGCCCAGAGAACTGGTGTCCCTGGTTGGTATCTTCACTGTGTGCACACACTCTTGCAGCAACACAGCTCGTGTGACTTGCTAAAGCCATAGAAAAATGCAGGGGTGGCTGGTCCTGCTGCTGTCCTTCTTAAATGGAATGACAAACAGGACAGGAAAAATAGAGACTGGAGGGAGAAGCCGAAAGAAAGGCGAGAGATCAATCTAAGCCCTTGTTGGCAGACAGCCACGCTGCCTGCACCTTGCCAAATTGCCACCTCCAGCCATAAGGGCCTTCTCTCTTTTCTCTTCCTGCCTCTCCTGCAGTGAGTCACTCCTGCAGACATTATCTTACCTATTCTGTTAGATAATGAAAGACAATGTGTATTTTCATATTCTATTTTTCTGGTTATCATTATGTAGTGTACTAAATTACTTACTCTTGCTTTTCCGGATTTGTAAACATTATTCTCACACCTTTTTAAATAGACATCTATTGCTGTAATTATGAACATGTTGTGTTTGCACACAAGAATGGTATGGGTTACAGGAGAAAAAATAGCTGTTCCTTTGCAGTGACAGAAAAACAATTTTCTTCATTTAAACTCAGGTTGGTTTAGTAGGGTGTTAATGACCTGAAGCCGGCAATATTAACAGTATATCTTTACTTAAAATGCTACAGGAAGATTATATTGGGTTGCAAAAGTATTGTATTTGTGCAGAAGCTGATTATTTAAGCCAGAGAGTAATGAAATGTGAAACTAATGGTGCCATGTATTCTCTTCAGTCTCTACAAATGACTAGAGAAATCAAAGAATTAGTCACAGTGAATATATAAAAAAACACATCAAATTTCCAGTGACAAGAGATTCTATACTAAAGATTTGTAATCTCCCATGTGACAGCAAAGAAAACATGAGAAGTAGGCAGGCTGAGGTGCATAACCTAAACTTGAATACTGGGAAGAGCAGAGCTTAGAAACTCATGAATCATGTACTGGAATACTGATGGAATTGGAATCTGATGGGACTTTTCCTTTTAGATTTGTTCTGCAGTTGAGTTGCTCCTTTGGGAGATCTGTGTGCTTTGGCATCAGGGTGACTGAAAACTAGAGAGATTTAAAACACTCCGGGTTCCCTTGAGTTGCTTGGAGCCTTACTGTTCCTCTATGGGAACCTTGCACTAACAGATGAGGAGTCTAAATGAGCTGAAAATGTCCCGGCTGTTATTAAACAATGCCAAGGGAGAGAGATAAAAATCTCAGACATTGCCACCTACACGCATCTTTCCAAACCTAATAGCTGCTTCAATGCTTTTCTGTGGCTCTCTCTACCGAGTTGTCTGGTCTTTGCTTACTTTTGCTTTTGTGCATTTTATTATCTGATGTACCAGAGCTCTCCCAAGTGACACATTCCAGCCCCAGTCCTGGGATGTGACAGCCTTGCTGTATCTAATCCTGGACTGCTGTGCTTAGACACTGACAGCGTCTGAAAACATTGCTCTTGCTCTGAAAACTCTGGGAGGAGTTTAGTGTAGGTGAAAGTTACTAGACTGATAACTGGAGAATGATAAATTAAATAGGAATGCTATTTCTTTTTTGTAGTGTGAAACAAATGCAGGGTTTTTTTTTGCAGCAATTATTATAAGTTGAAACTCCATGAGGTTTCAGACAAAATATTAAGCTCATCCTTTAAATAAAGTCTTAAAGTCTTTTATTCTGAAAGATGGGATAAATCCTTGTTCAAGGAACCACGCTTTAAGGAGAAAGCTGGCACTGAACTGAGGCTTACTGTGAAACACCTTCAAACGTCGTGGAGAACTGAATTTGACTTTGCAGTTCTGTTACTTTTAAGATTATCTGAGAGGATTATTTGTATTTCTAGCAAAGCTCTGGGAAGCATATAATACATGTAGAGTGGAGTAAACTTGAGATCCCATTAATCATGTACGTAGCATCTGTGTTTTTAGGACAGCACATACTTGTGTGATTTGGCCCATCATTTGTGATCTGTTTGAGGATTCCTGAGAATAAAAAAGCTATATATAAATTTAAGATACTATTATCAGCTGAAGTTCTGCCAGCTTTCAGAGACAGAAGTAGAAAAACAGATACTGTGTATCACTTTGTGGTTTTAATCTTGGAAAATAATAGATTGCAAAAAATAAAAAGAACCTGTCTTGAATTTTATAGTTGCTCTATGTCCTAGGTGCTCATTTAGCATTATATTTTCAAGATACCATAAGCTTACCATCTTACAGAATATACTGCTTTCTGGGTTAAAGAACATGAACTAAAATTGCATTCTGGATATATAGTTGCTATGAACAGTATTGGAATTCTAGTGTTAACAAACCAAGAAAAAACGTAAAACTACATCTTTGTAACAAAACCTTCAAATGGTATAGCTATACTTGAACAAACTATATCAGTGAGAATGATACCTGGGAATAAAGCTTTAATTGTCTCACCAAGTAAAGAATGGAGGTGGGTGTAACTTACTGAGTCAGCACGATAGCCACAGCATCATTTAGGACACTCTCTCCAAACAAGAGTGTGTATAAATCTGTATCCACATTCAGCTCATGGAAAATAGCAAGGACTGTCACTGTATGGAAAGAAAGCAAAGAGAGTTGGCATCTTCATCTTCCTCTGGCAGTTCAAGAAATAAAGCAATGTTAGAGCACTGGTTTTGAGAAGCTCAGTCCGACATATTGCCTAAGTGGATAACAATGAGTTAAGAAGGATGAACTGGAAAATATAAGATCCTTAAATTCATTAAGTCTATGAGTTTTGCTGTTTCAGCTGAGTTAGGAAGAAGCTTTCCCTCTCACACAGAGAATCCTACAGAAATGAAAATGTCACCATGTGTTTCACTGTGCATAAAGCACTGTGATCTTGTGACCACAGAGGAATAAGGGAGCTGAAAAGAGTTGGGTTTTGTGTGTGATGAGTAGGGGTCTAGCTGCTTTAAGAAGGATATAATAACACTTATCCATCTGTTACACATGTTCTCGATGGGATGTGCAGCATAACCACATCCATGCTCAGCAAGGATGTGGCTCATGGTAGCCAGGAAGCCTCTGACCCAGAACAGGATATTTGACATCTACAACCCTTTCTGAGGCTCCTTCAGCACACCAGCAGTTTAAGTTCCTTCCTTCTCCCTGAGTTACACCCTATATTTGATTTTCAGTTCACCAGTGCAATAGAAAAAATAGTGTGGTGAATTTAAACTGAAGGGGAGCAAATGATTTAGACACACATCATCGGGAGTATTTAGACATTTGGTTCATATTCAGGCAATTAAGTCCTGTAGATATTAACTTAGGCCTTCTCTGTTTTTCCCTCTTCCCTGCAGACAGGGGATCACAGTCCTTCCTGTGGTCTGTCTTGCACTTCATAATCCTCAGCTGAAGAAGGCTGTCTATGTTCTGTGTAAGTATTTTTTAAATTCTTGTTATTCTTACTATTTTCTCTTTGCATGGACAAAGCAGAACTTTCTCACTTCAAACAAAATTTAATGTAAAGACCCCCAATTACTTGTCTGGTTAAAAATTACATGGTAACTCACGGATTCACTGGTGCTCATTCTAATACATAATTGTGCAGTTGACTCAGTCCTCATATCCCAGGAATCCCAAGGACTAGGAGTGCCTCTGGGATGCCATGTTCACATCTGGCATTTTAGAAATAAAAATTATATGCTTTTGCATTCATGTGACTGCTGATAATTCATACAAGAGCATGACGAGCTGATTATGCTTTGTCTTAGAACATTTCTTGGAACTTTGAAAGCATTACTGCTAAGATTTTCTAAATGGCGCTTAAATATCTATGTAATCTCAAAATGAGTTTATAAACCCAAAATAGATTCTCAGTTCTCCTCTGAGATTTTATGTTAAAGTGATCTCTGTTGATGTGTTATCTCTGAAAACTTTTGGAAGTGTTATTCTACAGAAGACAATTTAGGAGATGTGTGTAGCTGAACATTTGCTGATATAGCTATATTTAAATTAGCTAGTTATATTTAACCATCCTGGTAACCTCACCCATCTACTCCTACTGCAGTTATAATTTAAACTAGGAAAAGAGTTCTTTCCCCAGAATAACTCAAAGGTGTAGGCAGAAGCTTTATTGACAAAAGATATTTTCTTGGTTCACCAACTTCTATATTCAGGTTTTTGCCTGATTAGCAGTGCTGACTTAATGTGCTAAATGTGGACTCACTTTAGTCTCCTGCTCTCTAATGTCATTGGCATAAAACCAGACTTTTAGTTTTCTAAAACTATTTGCCACTTTCAGCTTTTGCTTATTAGCTAATTAGTTTGGGCTTTCATTAATAGTCCCTGTGATAATGATAGAAGGAAAAGAAAACAGTAATCAAAGTCAGTGTACTGCTGGGGTGTGTGTGGAGCAGGCCAAGCCAATTAGACAGATGCCTACACATTCCTCTCCTTCCTCCTAAATAAACAACTTTTTCTTCTTGCTTTCTCTCCCAACTCTACCCCAAAAATATTACTTTAATCTTTTCAAATGAAAGCAAAATAATAAAGCAAGCAACACAGTAATGCATCAGTTGCCTCTTCTGGGAGGAACTCCCCAGTTCACCCAGTTCTCAGAAAGTATCTTCCATTTCAAATGTTTTCCCATTTCCAGGGGAGGTTATTGGATCTTCTTTACATGTCCCTGACTGAAGGGTCCTGTTCTCTGCTCTGGCTCTCTGCTTGTCTGGCCCAAGGCAGAGCAAACTTCGGCCCTTCCTCTGCTGACAGATATTTATCTGATTTGGTTTTAAAGAACTGAAATGATGCTGGTTCCACAAAACTCAAGAGAGTCTAACTCGCTCTTTAGTATTCATGCCATTTATAAATGCAATTATTCCTGAATCATGTCTAACCCAAATCTCCCCTCCTGCTTTTCAAGTCTGCAATTTCCATTCCTAGCCTAATGAGAGACAAAAATTTGTCATATTTATTCTGATTTTCTTTCAGCAGAATTTGTCTATTCAAAGACTCATTTCAGACATCTCCTCCCTAAAATGACTCACTTCATTCAATCTCCTACTTTAGTAATGTTTTCTTGCCCTCTAATCAGCTCATATCTTTCCTGAAATACAGTGCCTAAAACCACATCCCAGTAATGTAGTTGACACTTGCTGTCAAGAAATAGAATGAAAAAATGCTGTAGAACATGTTAATAAATCCTGTTTTCCTTTTTTTTTTGCTATGTATTGGTACTCATGACTCATTCTCATAGGTTGTAAACTCGAAATAATTTTCAAAAGTGAATGCTCACTTCTTATCTGCTATCTATGAAGATGCCTTTTTAAAGTGTAGCATTTATCCTTGTCTGTTTTAAATCATTACAGGAATCATACTGAGTTCTAACCACACCTTTCAAAGTGTTTGCAATTTCCTTTCAGCAGAATATTGTACAATAAAGAAACACCCTCTGTTGCACTAGTCAACTCATTAATGAAAATGATAAATAGTATCTGCACAAGAACAGAGATCTGCAGGATCTGTAGCACATCCACCCTTTTAAGAGCTCCAGGAAACATTTTCACCTTGTTTTGACCACCACTGTCTAGGCACTTCCCCATGACCACATTTGCCTTCATTAATGATGAGAATCTCTGGGCATCGGCCAGAATGGACACATCAAAGGGGATGTGCTACTCTGCTATGGAAGAAAGTTAATTTAAGTTACCTTAGAATAATGCCCTAGGAATAGTCATCATGCCCAACGAAGTCACATCATGTTTTACCAAACAGATGACTTCAAAACTCAAGGGAAGTAATTTAAAAATAATCCTATACAATGGTAACCTGTTCAGTCTGTGAGAACTTTGATATCTAAGTAAAGTTTGTAGATGCTGCACTGCAGTCAGCTGGGCTCCTGGCTTTCTGAAGGCACTGCTCAGGAACAGTAAGTAGGGCTTGGAATTTGTGTGGTAACTACTCAAGACTCATTATAATTGATTAGATACAATCTGTATTACAAAGATACCAAACTACTTTTCATTAAAGTACTCAGCATCTCTTGTTTCAGTGCAAGTAAACAAGGACAGAAAAAGAGGTGGGTAAAGAACTGGCTGGAAGGACAGGTCATTGGGGGAGCACTAACACCTTCTGTGGCAGTAGAACACTGACACTGACAGAAATAACACGTACCAGAGCTGCTGACTCAGAAAGGGTTGTGAACTTAGTTAAAAACTCAGTGATGGGAAGCAGGAAATAGTGAGGCATCTAAGATTTTCACAGATTTTATTTATGCCAACAGAAGTCTGATTCACTTCTTCCTTGACTTCATGGGCTGAGGTAACATCTGTCACATGCTTAGCCCAACATGATTTCAGTTGTACCCAAGTCATATAAGTGTCTCTGGAGCTGCTTTGTGAAAGGTATCTTTTGACAAATGTAGAGACAAAATGCCTTGTTATAGGTGCCTGTAAAAAGTATATATATGAAATATCACCAAACTACAACAATCCCTACTCTAACTGTATTCAATGCTACTTTCCTGTTACTTTTAAAAAAATAAGGAAACAAAAAATAAATTACACCATTATATAAGGTACTAATATTATTGTACCTCAGTCTTCTGACTAGATCTATTAATATCTTTCATAGCTCATGGACCTAAATTCTTTTAGGAGTGCAGTATCCAATGGGAAGAAAATAATATTAGAGAAATCTTTTATTTCCTATTGACTTTGTCTAAAAATAAAGATTCCAATTTGAATTATAGACTCCTTTCCCTATTAATAAGTCACAGCATTCTCAGATTAGTTCAGTGGTGAATAAGAGGAAAGCAGATATATATTAAAATTAAAAACACATTTAAAAACTGTTTTACATAAAGAGTGTTTGAAATGCATTGCCTTGTTGTATTTATACATTATGCTCCTTAATGCAAAATCCTTTGATTTTATGAGAAACAGAAACTGCTCTTTCTGATAAATATCCAATTTTATCAATAACAATAGCAGTGCAACCCACAGCTCCAGTTCAGCTGTAACCATAGTAACTTGAAAAAGGGAAGAGCCTTGTGATTGTCAATGTGACCAAAGGTAAGGGAGTTCATATAGCTCAGAAACAGCTGTGCTCCAGCAAACCCTGTGAAGATAAATCGGTTTTCTATACTTGAAACATCAAAAATTAGAAAAAAACAAAACAAAACAAAACAACAACAAAAACAAAAGAAAGGGCTAAAGGCATGTAAAATGTCTTTGGATGAAAGGTGGTTGCCCAGAACGTGTTACTAGCAGCAGCCCTGGAGAGTGCCCAGAGAGCTGTGCTCTTTGTGCATTTTTGGTGGCTGGGGCAGAGGCCCATCTTCGCACCCCTGTGCCAGGTCTGTGCTGTTCATGATTCCACTACGGGCACTGCCCTGCAGCAGGGCTCGCTGCTGAGGTGCCAGTCAGCCACAGGGGACAGCTGTGCCACCCAGCCCTGGGCAGTGTCACTGAGCAGTCTCTGATGGCAGGGACCGGGGCTGGGCTCCACAGCACCTTCCCTGCTCTGCTGCTCTCGAGCAGGGAGAGCACAGCGAGGAACTGCCCTGCACCTCTGCCGGGAGCCCAAAACCACTCCCAGAGTCAGGGCACATCAGAAACCAAGTCCCAGTACTAACACAAGGAAACCCTTTCAGCATTGAAACAAGGAAACCTGTGCTGTTTTATGCAGATGAAACAATAAGACATGATTTCCTTGACAATGTGATGAATTATGCCTATTGATCAGAATAAAGAAAAATGTAAATACTGGTGTCATGCTTTAAATAAAGAATAATGAAGGGATGTTTGGGGAATTTAAAAATTCTATTTCTTAAAATTTAACCTCTCACCTGAAATCTTAAAATGAGAAACTTTCTCTACTGAAAATGATAAATTATTGGAAGGAGATGTTCTCTGTAAGATGAATTATTTGGTTGAGAGTAACCTTGTTTTGTCCCTGAAGTTTCTAACTCTCCTTTATAGAGATATGAAAGTTTTTTGAGACAAACTATTGTCTCAAAATACAATCATAAATAAGTATTGTTGATATTTAAGGATCACAGTCCCAAGTATATCCTAAATTAATTTCTTAATCTGAGTTCAAGTGTTAGTTTTCTATGTAAGAGAACACACAGCATATAAGAGCAATTCTTCTGAATTATTTTTATGCCAAAATATCTAGATTAAAAATCTTCTGATAAACTTCAGAACTAAAACCTACAGAGTGCTGTGACAATATTTCCTTCTTCTTAACACTACTAGAAAATTCTACCTGGCATATTTTTGTTTACTACCTTGATAATAAAAGTCTTTATTTAACATGTGAACACCTACCAGTCATCTTTACTATCACAAATAAGGAGCTCAATCAAACCAACTTCTGTCAAGTCAACAGATCAGTTTTTAGCATCTTTTGAGACTTAATTGCTTTCTATAGCCAAGGGAAATTAAATCTCTTTTTGAAATGAGTTCATAATCCTACATAGTGAAGAATTAAATGAAAAATCATGTAGGAAATCTGATAGGAATTTATTATTTTATCTTAAGACTAATTTATTGTTGATAACACTAACAACATTTTACTAAAGTTTTCTTAAAAAAAAAACCAAAATGAACCTGAGTTATCACAGGTAAAATCTTTATACTGACTACTTTATGCCCTAATATGTATCAGTCCTCTAGGGAACCATATTTGAATTGATTTTGGAATGCCAGTGAGCTCTTTACAGACTTGAGATTATAATTCACTAGCAAATGCTAAAACACAATGAAATATTTTCAGCAGTGTCGACCATTTAATTGATGAAAAACTTAATTCAAAATTCTCTTAAGTCTTTGAGGGGTTGAGATTTATGGGCAAGATTAGTGAACACACGAAACAACTTAGAATAGCGAACTGATAGCAGAGGGAGCAAGACTGAACATTAAAAAACTCTTGGATGTGCACAGACTATATAAGCAGAGAAGTAATTAGAAACAATATTAATCAATGACAGTTTGTCACCCTAAAAATAGTTTTCTCAACTGCAGCTTTAACTTTTTAAGCCTATTTAAAACTCTGGGAAAAGTACTCCTTGTAACTTATTCCTTACAGTTCAAGAGGAGCTTCTGTTTTGTGGATTTTTTTCCCCTCTTGATTGTTCTAGATTAATCAGTGGTTATTTAATACTCTTATAGTCAAAATCAGTGCATTTGTCTTATACATTACTCATCATAAGTCAACATTTGTGAAACTAATTAGTCTTGGACTGGGAAATGGGAAAAGAAATGAAGCCAGCTGCAAAACCCTATTCATAGGACTATCAAGAAATGTACTTGGAAATTGTAAGAACGCTTTTATTCCATAAGCAGTTTATTTTCCTAGGTTTTCCTTGTGCTTCCAACTTCTTTGTTTTTCTCTTGCTCTGAGGATAGGCTTCAATCATGTGCTGAATTTTATTAATATAACTGGGTGGTCAAAGAAGTGGCAGCATATTGGATGTGTACATTAATTTGAGAATAGCAATTTGATGCAGCTTTTACAGTAATCTTGCAACAACTGGTTTTATGGAAATAAATTGTTTTATACTGTACTTTTAAGCTGTCAGAATGATAAATCACAAGCCCCAAATATTTTGTTAAATATTGAGACTTCATTTAAAGACTGGAAAAATTTTGTAGAACAATATTGCTTTTTCTCTTATATTTTACAAGCCAGGAATTTGAAAGCTTTATTCCTAAGTCTCTCAGAGAAGCTTCTCAAGGGTTGTTTTTTAACACTGACGCAGCATTTCACATGCATCACAAAATGTTTTCTGTTCTGTCTCCTTTAACAGCTGAGCTGAAAATTTTGCAAAAATCCATTGCACCCTTGCAGATTTTATATTTTGTCTTAGTAGATAACCTCTAAAAAATCTGCTCACCTTCTCCTTTACTGTGCTCCCACAGCTGCAAATAGCAATACTTTCAATATCTGAGTACTCTTATTGATATTATGAACATAACAAAACTTGGACAAATCTATGAAAGCTAGGCTAACTTTGAGATTAGACTATTTTAATTAGAAGGCAGGACTAGAAGACCTCCAGACATCCCTCCAAATCAAAATGATTCTGTAATTCTGTGACTCTACAATTGACTGAGTCTGCTTCCTAGACTTTGCCATTTACTGTAACTTTGGGCTTTAAATCTCACATCTGCAAATTCAAGTCAATTTCTTGGTATCTGTTATTTTGGAGTTGTATTTATCATGAACAATTCATTGATATCATATAAACAGTATTTATATGGGCAGATTTGAATGCTCCATTCCCCATGTCTTTAAACGGGGTTAGGTCACACTGGATGTGAGTTGTGATTATTATCTGTGAGGCTCCAGCTTCCAGCAGTTCTCATATCAGCCAGCAACAGGTGGTGTCCTGAAAATCAGAGAACATTTTCCCAATCTTTTCAGCAACCTCAATTACAAAGTTTGTGATCTCAACCTAGGAAAACTACTAAAAATCCACAAGGGACCTCAAGAGCTGACTTGGACTTTGACTTATGATTACCAGAATATCAGACATTTAACATCTAAGGGAAGGAAAAAAAAAAAAAAAAAAAACAACAAGAACAGAGACTTTGAATATTTCTATGGCATATACAGTTCTTATTTACTCTTCTGACTTTTGAAAAAGTAATGTATTTGAAATGGTTACCTGGATCTGTGGCAGACATCAGCGATCCAAAAAATAAACAGTCAGTGAAGTGGAATTCCCATTGCTTTAATTGGCCAATGTGTACCATGGCCTTCACAAAGCCATACATTATCAACCTGTCAGGACAAGGATAAGACTGGTATTCAACAGAGTATTTAATACTTATGTTTAATTTACAGAAGTAAGCAGGTTCTTACTCTCTTCAGCTTCTTTTCAATGAATGTATCACATGAATACTGAACATAAACTGGTATCATATAAAAATTCTATTTCCTGTTCAACTGTCAAATATTGTATTGAAACGCCAGAGACAATTCCAAATCAAAGGTTTTCTGGGTAATTTTCATCTGCCGTTAGCAGAGAACAAGGTTTGGGTTGATTGTTTTTCAAAAGGAAAGATAATGTAAGCTTAAGAAGACATTATTAAGACAAATTTGTCTAACGTAGAACATTTAAACAAAGGCAGCTCTAGTATCAGCTCTGTGGCTTGCTCTGTATTTCTAAATGAATTGTTTTATTCTATCAGCTTTTAAATGTTAGCATCATGCAAAGTTCCACATAAGGTCTCTAAATGGGCATATTTAGCAACTCACAGTGTCAGTGAGCCAACAGAGTCACACTTCAAAATGCACTGCTACAGCCTCACTAGTTTCACAGGAAATGTTATCACTGGTTTATGTAACTAGACAGTGCTCTCTGAGACGTGCATTCCAATTAGAATATTGAAATAACCTGGAAAAGAGATTCACTTGTTAGAATCTGTTGCAGATTTTTACAATATTATTAATGTTCTGTCTAGTTAATAATAAACTCCATTGCATTCAATGCCTGTTCCATAAACACATAAATTGACAATTGTGCGCTTCTAACTTCAGACTCGAAACCAATCATTTAAACAAGTTCCATGCATGCTCATCCTGAGCTAGGTTTTGCCCTCAGCTTTTCTCCTAAGGTGCTCCTGAAGTCACATGAACACAGACCTGAGGGACAGATAAAGTGCAATTAATAAACAGCCTGAGAGTTAACTACAAATTGCTTTCAGATGCTTCACCAAGTTCACTGTATTGCACAAGGAGAAAAGCAGAGAGGTCACCACAGCCTTCCCCAGTGGCCCTGAGTATTTGTGTACATATTTACAGAAGTTCTCTAGCACACAGTTCACCAGCAATCACCCTAAACCACGGTAAGCAGTTGTGGGTCTCCTTGATTGATGAGCTCACTTTCTCTCCCTTCCCAAAGAATAACAACTCAAGACCTTGCAGTGAACTTAGTCTTTTTATCCCCAGCAAAATTTGTCAGCTCTGAGGACTGAGTCCTTCAAAACCTGACTGTGCTGCTGCTCTCCCAATTTTCAATTGTATCCAAAGCCACAGTAATGGAAGTGAGCACAGCCATGTCTTTTAGAAATAATTCCCTAAACCTCCTTGCAGGTTTGACCAGAGACACTCTTCTCCCTCATTTAAAAAATATTTTAAAATAGTAAATCAAACTAAGTTCTAACTATTTGGCAAATTTAGTACTGATAATTCTACATCTTGAAAAGATGGATCCCAGTGGATACCTGAGCTCCCAATGGTAGTGATATTACACATCATCCAGTAGTACCCAACACAGCTGTTCTGGATGGAAACCCAAGAAGGAAAGCACACCCCAAAGACAGCAGGACATTAATCCCAAGGAAATGGTCTGCACTGATAGTACTACTGCTATTATAAAGTAGGATGGGAAAAAATGGTCTTATTGATTTTTTAGGGCTGCTGTCATTTAATTTGATACATTTAATATATTTTTAGCAAGTTTACACCAAATTTTAGTAAATCAGATTGCTTTATTAACCAAACATCCATTTAATATATGTTTAAAAATTTATGAAATGTCTATTAGTAACTTGTACATAAATCAAAGCATCAGTGACTCTGAATTTCCTGTGGAATGTTCCTGTCTCATGGGAACATGTTCCCACCCAGTGCTCACTGCTGACACAGAGCAGGCTATTGACACCAATGGAGTTAACATAAGAAGCTTTGAATCTGTTGAGAAGGATAGTACTTCTATTTCCAATTCCTGTCTGTGAAATCATCTTTTTTACTAATAGATAATGCTAAATTTTATTTTTCATTGTTTTCGAATTTCAGAACCGAGATCTTCAGGGCAGTGTAAAGGAAACAGAACTTGAGTGGCAAATCAGTGTAACTCTAACTTTTAATGTGGCTTTGAAAAATCTCAATTTTAAAATGATACCACAAAATTATTTTATATACTTTGTGAAAATATTTTTTAAATGTATATTGCAAATACCTTGGTAAAGCTGTTGTCTCTTGAAATGTGGGATCTTTATATCTGTGTTCTAAATGATCCTTATCTGATAATTTTATAGAGTAAGAGCTATTTTCTGTATAAGCCTGGATTTTGCATCAATATTGTGAACTGTGCCTCATTTAGAGCACTGTATTTACCACAGGGGAAAGTGTCCCTGCATTTTCCCCAAATTAAGCAGTGAGTAGGATTCCGTGCAACAAAAAGAATGAGGCACAGAGCTGGGCAAGGACTTAGGATAGGAGACTTCTGTTGAAAATCTGAGTCCTCAGAGCTGCTGCCTTAGGTCCCTGCTGCACTTTCATCCACAAAGCCTCTTAACTCCCAGGAGGTTTTTTGGAGGGTTTGTCCAGCACTGTGTGTGTCCAGCACCTCCTGGTTGTCTAGAGATCCTCTGGGATTCCCAACTGATGAATGGCCTGTCTGCCAGTGAGAACTGTAGGGACATCCTGACTGTCACAAAGCCCAAAGCTGCAGGCAAAGGAGGTGGCTCCACTTTGCAGTCCCTTTCCACTCTACTCTGATAGAGCAGGACAAGTGAGCCTCAGAGCCAAAACCTTGCTTCACCCCATTGTCCTTTAGTTTTCCTACACTAAGATGCCGAACAGGGTTCCAGTTCCTACAAGCAGCTCCACCTTGCTCAAGAAAAGCAATTATTCATTAAATTAGGCAGTTGGGATGTGCATGAATGTGACAGTGGGATATGGCACCAGGTGCCATGGGTCCTATCCTGGGTGATGGAAGTCTGACCTTAAGCCTAGACTTTGAAGTCAAATTCTTTTCCCTCTGTCCCTCTAGCTTTGTGTAAGTGTTTCAAATTCTGCTAGGTGATAAAGTGTCCCAAACTATGCAAATTTTTTTGCATCTAGGTATATATGTCTGTTCTATAAGCTACATAGAATCAATACCGAGCAGGGAGTTGATTTGGAATTGTCCTAACTCCTTATTAACTTCTTTTTGTCATGAATAAATCCTCAAATTCAGCCATGTATTTTTGTGATCAGAAAGTAGATGATTAGAAACATGATACTTTAGAAACAAATTGCAGCTAAATTGATCAGTAATTAAAAGTTGCTGAAAACGTCTCAGTTGGACTTAGTGATGGTTTGGTTGTTCAGAAAATGTTTGTGAATAACTGATTTGTCATAAATTTGGAAGTGTCATAAAGTAAGAAAACAGAAGAATAAAATGCAGATTAGCTTTGCTGCAGGAGACCTGACATTTTCTACACCCAAACATATTTTTTTAACGTCTGGGGAGGAGCCCATCAAGTTAGAGCAAGTATTGTACCACTTCAGCAGGAAAAGAGAAAAACAGTAATGTAATATAATGAAACCCATGAGAATTCAGAATTTTCCAGATTACTCAATTCTGGCACTTGCAAAGTGCCTCATCACTAAAAAATGCTATATAGAATGCTGTCATTACACAGTAGAGGAGACACCATATAAACATTTGACTTGCTGAAGTAAGAATCTTCTGGGAAACTGAACTTTAACTACCACAACTTTCAGTATGAACCAGTAAGTAAACCACACAAACCACAAAAAATCTCAGCACAACGACACAAAAAACCCCTTTAAACTGACAAAACGAACAAAAATAAAAGTAAAGAACCAGAACAAAAACTGTTCAAGGCTTTAATTATTCTGAGCATTGGGTTTTTGCAGCCAGACTGAATTTTGAAGCTTGTTGGTGTAAAATAGTGTGGCTGAAGAGTCTCTATTTGTGCAGGGTCCATTTTTTTTACTACCACAGTTCTGCTATGCATTGAGGAAAGGAGTTTGGAAAGCACACTGGCTGGAAGGTTCCAGTGAGTTTGTTTATAAAGCTGCTCTCCAGGAAGGCTTCTCTGGGACTGGGACATCTGCGGACTAGCTGCTGTTTACATGCAGAGGGAAAAAAAGAGAGCCATCTCTGAAGGCCTTTAAAGAGTAATTACAACATACAAAACTTTCTAAATGCTCAGGAAGAGCTTTAGATGCAGCTCAACAGAAGCTTTTTTTTTTTTTTTTTTTTTTTTTTTTTTTTTTTTTTCCAAGAGTTTCCTTTAGTAGCATCTGGTTTTAAGGGATCTGAAAAGAGACGGCAAAATTGCTTTGGGGGTTTTGGGAAGCTCTTGTCTGAAAGCTCTCAGTAGCAAAGCCTCTCTTCAGCAAACTGCTAGAGGAAGAGAGATAATTGGTAGTGTTAGAGCAGAGGAAGTGGGGTATGTCTGCTGCAGAATGGGGAGGCTGCCGGAAAGATGCAGAGGACAGAAGCATTGCGAGTAATCACTAACAGGATCAGAGAACGCTGGGAAGGGAAAGATACCAGAGTTTTGAAGACAGGGAGGCTGAAAGCCTGGCAAGAGTTTTAGTCCTCGGGGTGGCAAAGAAAGGCCGTGTCGGTAACAGGTGAGCACAGCACACCCAACAGGTCATCAGACAGCAGAGGCTGTGCTGCTCCCAAGGCAGCTGGGGAAACCAGCACCCCTGGCAATGTGACACTGCAGGGGTGCCCGAAAGAAGTGCTGAGAGCAGCTATGAACAGTGCACAAAGGGGACAAGATGACAGTGCATAAGGTACCTTAGGTACATGTGAGATGAGACAAATGCAAATTGAAAAAAAATCCTTCAAATTCCTTGTGGTAAAAATATGCCTCACTGGTGTAGTCAGGCAAGAAATCTGTGCCAAGCTTTGCCTCCTTAATATCCCAGCCACACCTTCAGTGTGCAGGACCTGGCATCACAGCACCTATCCCTCTGCAATAGAGCAAACTGAAAAAATTATGGCAATAAATACATATTGGCAGGTCAGTTTATAGGCTACTGCTTCTTTGAAAAGTAACTGCATCCTCTCATGCAAACTAAAATGGGAAAACCTACCAGTTCTAAAAGAATCTACTCTTAATTTAAAGCTCTAGGAGACATAAATAGAATGTAACAGAACCTGCTAAGTGAAGATATACAGCATACACACATGCTCTGTATCCTCAATACAGATAGCCCCATCTGCCTGATGATTTTATCAGCAGTTGTATTTTGTTCAGCTTTGTTATTCATTGCATTATCACTGCTGAATCTCACTATGGGTCTTTATTGTGTTAAAGGTTTTAAAAACATAATTCCAGATTTAAAGTGTTTGTGCAGTTATGCTGTGTGGCATGAAAGAGACTTGTAATTTAAATCTTTCCTGCCAAATATGCTTTCTCGTCAGCAGAGAATTTTTTATCTCATAGTCTAACTCCCTAAAGAATCTTGCCCTATCTAGACATGATTATCTTGTAGCTTGAAGCCAGTTGAACATAGCTACAGATTGTAATCATGCAGGTAAAAGATGAAAAAATATTCCTTCACATTTCTTCTTTTTCACAAGGAATAGTGATATTAATAAACCAACGACAGGAAAAGGGGATGATTTTATTCTCAATTGTATCTGAAGTAACATAGTGATCGACTGATACCATAGTAGAAATAAAAAGTCAGTTGTCAGAATTTAAAATATATGCTGAAAAACACAGATAGTAGAGATGAAAATAAAAATTTATTTCTTTATTTTGATCTTTCTGTTTCTAACATACCAATATATTTCTATAACTTTTTCCACACAATAGAATTCTTCACATCAAATGCTCTGGCCGCAGTGATCTGTTATTTCAAATTGCCCTGTGTGCTACTACTTCCTTCTTTTAGTTCTCTTTTAAATCAGTTTTGTCACTAGAAAGGGTAGTATCATGGGCTTTTCTCCAAAAAAATCATTTTCTCACTAATCAAAGCAGGAGAAAACCTCACTGAAGTGTGTCAGGTAACAATAAAGCAATAGTAACATTACCTGAAGTTATTCTATATAAATCACACAAGAAGCAAACCCCTCTGGCTATAGAAATAACAGAGATCAGAAAAGAACCCGACTTCACAAATCACTGCATCCCCAGTTACCTGGGGCACAGTGACTGTCCAACAGCTGAGCATTAGGACTACAGAGCTGCAGCTCTCACAAAGCTTCAGCACCAGCAGATCTGACACGGCTCCAGCGAGCCCTGCTGAGCTGCAAAGGGCCTTGGCTTGGCTTTTCCCAATGGGCAGTGCCAAAGATCTACCACAGAGATTTTGGCAGACACAGATCATCTTCTGTGTGCTTCTTACATCAGAAGTTGGGATGGGAAGCTAAGTGGAGAGAAACAGACTTTACACCTCACAGACAGGGAAAGAAAGGCTGTGTTTCAGTAACCTCAGGTCCACAGGCAGCTTGGCTCCTCAGACAGTCCTGTGCTACTGGAGTTTTGGGAAAGTGAAGGCTGTTCAGAGTTATTTCAGTCAAGCAAACAGGTATTGAATGTAAATAAAAAATCCAGCCCAGGTTTCTATATCAGTCAATTTGGGGAGCACTGGTAATAGAAAAAGTGAAGAGATCTGAAAGAGGCTTCAAAATTGCAGGGCTGTCATGCCCTGTTGTTTCACTTAAGGGACAACCATCCATATTTGTGTTTGAGGCTTTAGGACTGGCTTGAACAAGATTATGCCAAAGGCCTGAGTGCTCAGAAAGCCTCAGTGTCTGAGCCTTTGCTCAACTACAAATATCTCCCTATGGACTTGTCCTCATGAAAGTAAAGAATAGCCACACGTCAGTATGATTTTTATTTTGGTTAGTCTTCTGTAGTACATTCAACCATGGGTTGAATTATTGAAATCTAGAGATGCTTTCCTTTAAAATGGAAAAAACCATTTCACCCAGGTTCAAAATTTCAAGATACAATTGTAGATTTTGCTGGTAAATGCTAAAAGTGTAGCAAAAGTAAGGAGTGACAAAAAGGTGTAAGGTATGAACACACATGAGATGAAAATTAGCTGAGGTTATCAATCTTCACTGGAAGCTGTCAATAAATGTTTGGGTTTTTTTGGGTTTTTTTTTGGGTTTTTTTTATCTCTTATCTGGTTTTTCAGCTGACTTTCAATAGCCCTTACTGTATTAGAGGTTTATAACAGTATGCATCACAAACATACAAACCAATTCACCACCACTCACGACTGCACACTATGATTTAATGTATTTTTAATATTTCTCTAATGAGTATAACACAGCTTCAGGATCCTGTGCTCCTGAGCTCCACTTAAATTAGAGCCATTATGCATTATATGCATAACAACCTGAACCTCTGCAATGAAAAACCTGCACTTGATCTCAGAGTGCTGAGTAAAATGTAATAATTACTTGGGTAAATGAGCCATGAAACACTGTCAACTGTACTGTGTCCCAATCATAGTGCCACTTAATGTTTTATTGCACTACACAAATTTAAACATTATCTCAAGATTTACTTTACTCAGTGTTATAAATTGAGAGAACCTTTGAAAAGGGGATGAATTACTGACAGTCATACATACATAATTTGAGACAGATATCCTCATCACAGTAAAAATTAACTCTAGAAAAGATTTTCCAGATATAATAATGTAAATTATTTTAGAAAATTCAAAATCACTATTTTACAGAAGGTGGTGGCATTCTAAAAAAATATTAGTGACACCAAGAGACTTTCATTATGAAAAAAGGACTGAAAATACCCAGTTTACAGAGAGAAAATAAGACAGTGATTGTATTATCTACAGGTGTTAAATGTAATTAAATGTCAATAACTCAGAGTTCTCAGATTACACAAATGTTGTCTTATCCTGAACTAACACACCAAGTCAGTCAGGGTCAGGTAAATTGGGTTCACTGGTTAATTGGCTCATTCAGTCAGTCAGCAACAAATTCACATGGCCAATGAGATACTTCAATGATGACCATAATTCTAGCAATCAGAACATGCAAGGTTTTTCTTTACCTACAAGAAGTCAACATTCTGAAGAATTTAGTCTGGTCTAAATATTTAGGGGTTTTGTAAGGTCAAGAAAACCTGTTGCAGCTCATAAAATTACCTCCAATATGAGAAGTTTCTCTCTAGTTCTCAGCTGAGTGGGTGCTTTGTATTCTGAAATGTTAAGACCCCTAATCCCATCCCATTATCAATATAAATGTCTGACTTTAATATTAAAGACTCTGCTAAATCCATGGCTTTAACCACATGTGATAGCACTAAGTGTCTCAGATTAGGTATGGACCCAGAACAAAACTTGGTATCTGTTTTCTTCACCTTTGAAGCTTCAAATGTGCCAACATATAATATCACTGTGTAGCACCTTTTTATTATCTTGACAGAGGGATATATGATGATAATTTTGTCTTTTCAACCTCAGGAATATGGTATGTGTGAACTCCACATGACAGAAAAATCTTACTTTCAGAAATAGTTTTCAGGACAGTCAAGAATGCTAATATAAAGAGAATGCTTTCCACTGTCTGTGGGAAGTCCTCAAACCTTTCAGATCTGAGTGATTAAAGGGAAAAAACAAGTCTGATTCAGCAGAAATTCACAAGAAAACTATTTTGAGTCAAGAAAGTGAGAGCCAATAATGTTTTGAATTCCCTCTCCAAGTATAGAAACATTACTGCATCCTAACCTGCTATCAATCCATGTTAAAGGCAGATTCATGCTTCTGGTTATTATTCATGCTGAACTAATTAATGAATAATTCAGCTATTCTCTAAATTTCAGAATGAACTCCTTCAAAGATTCTGAAACAGCAATATGTTTGCCCCACATTTGAAACTACAGTGTAAGTATTGAATTTTACACATAAATCAAGAAAATATTTTCATTTAGTATTTCATATCAAAATACATAAACCCCATGATCTCATTTGCAAGGAACTTCTACAACAGGTTTTCACTGCAGCACCTGATGTTTGCTTTAAATTAACTTGTATTATCATTAAAAGGTAATTAGGATCAGTTTGTGATTTCAGAATAATGTAAATTAGATTAGAGAATAGCCTGCTGTAAAATAGGGCATGAAATGAACTATAACGAAAAATGTTTGAAACAATTTCAACATTTTTATTGGATTAGCTCAGTCAAATAGTGGTACAAGTAGCTCAAGAACAAAGAAAAGAGGAATTCATCTTCATTCAATAAATGAAGATTGCCAGGTACCCTTGACAGGCATTTAAGTTAGTGCAGTTTTCAAATATAAAATTTATTGTTTGATGAAAAAGTTAAATGTGTTTAGGACAGACAGGGATATTGCCAAGGCTTGAGAGTTTCCAGGTGCCTACCTGGGCTTGGTTCTGTCTCCCTTAGAAATAGGGGACACTTTGGAATATCAACCAACTTTAAGATACTGAAGTTCCACTTTTCTAAATTAGAGTGTGGTTACATCTTGGGATTTGGATCAGTCTTGTGCCTTAGTAATTGAAATCTAAAATTGAGACCTCTGAAAGTGTGAGAATTTCTGTAAGTGTATAGACAGGAAAAGAAAGACATCCAACCTTTAACAAACATTTCAACTTTAGGTTTATTTTTAAACAGAATCCTTGCTCTGATGAATAAAGATGGAGGAGAATGATAAAATTTCTTGTGCCCAGGCTAGCTCCTGTTTCTAGTGATAAGAGTATTGATGTGCATGATGGTCATTGCTCAAGTGAAAACAGTTTTTTTTTGTTGGAAAAGAAAAATTAACTGATGGACAGGCTTGCAGATAGGCCTAAAGTGACATGAAACTACTGTGATGAACTTTCAGGAACAGAAACCTTCCAAGACAATAACTAACTTCTCAGGGTAGAAGTATTTGTGGTGATACGATTCAGAACGAATCAGCAGCACATGAACTTCAAAACATTTAACCTGCGGCAAGCAGGTCATCTCCTGCTTATACAGCTATCCTTAACTGGTGTGCTAGATAGAAAGAGTTTTTAATACATTAAGTATGGCAGCAGGGTCCCCAAGAAGCCTACTATTGTGTTACTCTATTTTAAACACTCTTACTAATAGGTTTGTGGCTTCTGAAGTTGTAATAACGAGTTTGACAAGTATCAGTGCCCTACAGAGGAGGAGTCTGCTGTCTTTTGGGAGCTGCCTCCTCCCCACCAGACTGTGCTCCTGGATCACATGGATTCAGTGCCAGTAGAACACAGATATTTCAGTCAGCTCCTTCAGACAGTGGTGTTGGTTCTTCTCCATAGCACACAGCCTTTTCTTTGTTATAGTTTTGTTATTTTTAGATCAAAGTGCATCAAATATGTATCTGTTCTTTAATTATGGCTAATTATGATAATGAGAATGATGTGCAGAAGAGTTGCTATTTTCCTCTGATGCCTCAAAATGTGTATGGCAAAGACCTGGGCAGCTCTGGGAAGGAGGGAAGAGTGAATTTGGGTAACAAGAAGGAAGTAAGACAACTTACATTTCTGTGTTCCCTCAGGCAGCCTCAGGGTTTATGCCAGTGACTGGTCTAAAAGTTTCCAAAAATTTCTGCCACATTAGTTGCCAGAAATATCTACCTTCAGCCTTAAGAGGTGCAGCATTTTCATGGTAAATCCCTTGAGGCAAAGACTCATAATAACCAAACACGTGGAATGTCAGGCGCTTGCTGTTTGTGGAGAGTGTGAGGGGTGGGACAAGAGAAGTCATTCCCTCATCCTCTGCTTTTAAGTATGTTGTGAGCAACTTGACAAGTTCAAGGTAGTGAATGAAAATGCCAGTGGAAACATCCTGTCCCCACTACCAAGAAGGCTCTAGATATTCAGAGTGCAAGGTGCTTTCTGTCAGACCTGGACACACCAGGGGGATCCTCACAGGCTTTGACCACATAAAAAGCCCTTCATAGAATTATTTTTTCCCTTCTTTTACTACAGTTGACACTGCACAAAACCCACCCACAGAGCAGTAAGTGTATGCTCTGTGGCTCTATCCTGTACCCATGCTTCTCACTGACAACAGCCAGGGATCCCCTTTTAACCCCACTTAAGCTTAGGAATTGCCAGAACATTTGGTTGGTTATTGCTAGCAGAAGGCAGCAGGTGGAAGTTATTTTTTATTCCTTTTGAGATTTAGGATATAAACCTATAGGATCCTGTAGGATATATGATTGAACCTCTAGCATAAATCTACAGATGTGTCAAGATCTACTTCACTCCCTGTCCAGGTTTTCATTTCCTTTCCCCTGAAGGCAGAAAAACCTTCTAAATAAATGTATTTTAGTTTTCTAGCACTGGGATGTGATAAGGAGACTTACACAGGCACAAGCTGGATGTATAAAAGAGAGTTTTACCACAGCATTCCTGAACAGTTTGTGGAAGTAACACCTGTAGGACAGATTGATTTGGTGCATCTCAGGAGGTCACTTCTCTAACTAAGGGATGCCCGTGCCCCGTTACAGGACACGCTGTTCCCATTACAGGGAACAATCTTTCATGATTGTTGTGTCTTGCTTAACAAACAAAGCTTCCCATTCTACAGGACGAGGTTTGACAATCTTTAAAATCCAAAGCTACTGCTGTAGGTTTTAGTGGAAGTGATTAAATGGAAAATTGCCTTTAATGTTTCCTGGGTGAGGCAAAAGAATGATAATTAAATTAATTAAATGGAAATGCAGTTGTAAGATACTGGCTGCTTTCTCATGGAAAAAATTTATTTTGTAAATACATGAAAAATGAGTTGTTTTGATGAGAAAAGATAGAGATATTTGTTTAAATGATTTTGACTTTGGAACAGTACTAACAGTGACTGGATTACAGGAAATAAAATTCTTAAATGTGTATGTAAAAACATCATGGGACAAATGATTTTTGTCTGACTCATGTACATTACATATCAAATTAAACAGAAGTGTAAATAAGACAAATATATGGGATTTGGCCAGATTACAACACTTCTGTGCAAGGTGATTGAAAGCAAGCAGTTATATCTGTCCTGAGAACTGCATACTAAGCTTAAACTGGCCTTAAATTTCCAGGGTGAAGGCAGAACAAAAGTAGTGATTAGTAGAAAAGCAGGTGCAACTCATTGGGATTCAGAGTAAATATACAAATATGTGTCACACTGTGCAGATACGTTAGCATCAGGATGTAGCAGTGGCTCGATAGTGCTTATCACTCTGACAGAAGCATGCAGAAAGGGAATGAGAAACAGCCTACAGCCAAAGCTGGGGGGGAAGTCTGGGTCAGGAAAATGCAATGTGATTACTAAGGCTAAGGCTAGCAGGGACGCTGGGGTAAATATTACTATTCCTGCAAAGGTGTGTAAGGGGATCTTTCCACACCCATTATTTAGGGTTTTACAGTTCTAAAAGCACAAACACCTTTGCATATCACGCTGGGCAGGATTCTGTTAGAGGCCCAGTTACTGACAGACACTGCTGTAGTGTTTCCTACACACCAGCACTGCCTTCAAAAAGTCTCCCCCAGCCCTCTGGAGATGTGGGCCTGGGCACAGGTGAAGTGGCTTTGCAGTAATGCACTGCAATCAGACATAGATTTGACAAGAGGCTGGAAAATATTTTTCCAGCAATAGGACTGATTAGGCATTCACAGCTAGAGCTGAAGCACTGTAGAAATGCAAATAGATTTGTTCTCTATAATGGCAGCAATTACTGCTTTGCTTCATCCTATAGCTGGATCAAAGCAGAGAGAAAAGGACTGACATTTCTGCACACTAGAATTGCTCCTTCATTCTTCCCGTGCTCCCAGGGCTTTAGGTATACTGGACAAAGCAGCCAAGAATGAACTGCAAAGCAGCCTTTTAGGGGTGGAAGAATGAGCTCTACAGTCTAATAGCTCTTTCACTGCTCTAATTTCTATGCCTCCACGATCTACTCCTTCATTTCATCACTTCAAAGATCAGAGAAAGATTATATTCTTAAATGAGCAAGACTGAAGTACATTCCCTCATTGGGAGGACACTGAGACAAATTAACTGATACTACATCACTGAGCATGGCTTACCATGAACTACAGTAACTTTTGGGATTGATTTTATACAGCAGCTGCAGCCAAAATTGTTTAACACTGTATTAGCTTTGTGTGGTGGGATTTTGGTAGTGAGAGGGGCTAAAGGGGTGGCTTAAAGGGGTGGTTGCTGTGAGAAGCTGCTGGAAGCTTCTCCTGTGTCTGATGGAGCCAATGGCAGCAGGCTGCAGGACAGACCTGGCCAAGGCTGAGCCCACTGGCACTGGCGGCAGCACCTCTGTGGTGAGGCGTTTCAGCAGGGCACAAAACCTGCACAGAGGGAGACAGGAGTGAGGATATGGAGAGAAACAGCCCTGCAGACACCAGGGTCAAGGAAAGAGGTGCTTCAGGCTCTGGAGCTGAGATTCCTCCTGAAGCCCATGGAGAGGCAGCAGGGCCCCTGCAGCCCCTGGAGGTCCATGCAGGAGCAGAGATCCACCTGCAGCCCCTGGAGGAGCCCATGGCAAAGCAGGTGGATGTGCCTGGAGGAAGCTGTGACCCCATGGGAAGCTGGAGCAAGGGAAGAATGTGAGGAATCCTCCCTCTGAGGGGGAAGGAGCAGCAGAGACAAGGTGGAATGGTGTGATGAAGTGACCACCACCCTCATTCCCTGTCCCCCTGTGCAGACACGGGGAGAAGTGTGACTGGTTAAGCTGGGGAAAAAGAGAAGGGTTTTTTTTTTAAGATTTGTATTTATTTCTCATTATCCTACTCTAATTTGATTGGCAATAAGTTAAACTAATTTCTTCAAGTTGTGTCTCTTTTGCCCCGAAAGTAACTGGTGAGTGATCTCTCCCTGCCCTTATGTCGACCCAAGAGCTTTTCATTGTATTTTCTCTGCCCTGTCCAGCTGAGGAGAGCAGGGACAGAGCAGCTTTGGTGGGTCAGCAGGGTCAGCCTGGCACAAAAACAGTTTAACAGAGGGTCTGTTTAGACCTCACTGTAAGCTGTAAGTTGCAGAAATATTTTCTTCCCTTTAATCTCATATGGATAACTGATTACTCAAAATGCTTGCCAGTAGCAGCTTTTCTATAGGTTGAACCTCAGTTCATCAGATACTGCTCATGCCACATTTGAGGAGTCCTTCTTAAATCAGGCCAGGCCTTCACACATGGAAAAGAATTTGGGACTATTCACAAAACTTAAGAGTGCTTCAGAAATCACTAAGCATTGTTTTATGCTGCCTGTTGGTATAACTCCAGGTAATTAAGTCATTAGTTATTTCTGGATTTTCTTGACAAAGCTTTAAAAACTAGTCTTAAGATCTCCACTTCCTTCAGTTTGGAGTTCTTGCTGTGTTAACTTTATATTATACATTTCATATTTTGGTTCAGGTGTTTTTTATACGTGCAGCCTTTTTTATTTCAGGGCAGTCTCTCATGTACAAAATCACTGGTCCATGGGAGCACTGATGGAGATGTTACAGATTTACTCACATCCCCAAACTGGAGGCACCACTCACTTGGGCTGAACAAGGGGCCAACGATAGCAATGTTTGGTCTGTAGCTGAGTGGGCACAGCAGAGCTGGCTGCAGCCAAGCAGCAGCACCAGCAGCCAGGTCAGGGGACACATCTGGATCCCACTCACAGGCTGAGGGAGCCCCGGGGTGGGCAGTGCCTGTGGGATCCTGGCCTGGCCGTGGAACCCAGGCTGGGGGAGTCCCTGCACACTGAGCCTGTATTTGCCACCCCCTATTTGGGGTGAGACATGGTGTCCATGGGACAGGCAGGATCCTGCACCAAAGCTGGTCCCAGATGCCAGTCTGGCACCACCATGCACTGTATGGCTTGAACTGGCCTAAGGTGTCCCCTAGGATGGATTATTCCCAATTTTCCTGCTCTTTCCCATCTTGTTGCAACTTGAGTCTCAAGAACACCTGTGCCTTGCTTGTCCTAGAAAGACTGTTTGTGCCTGCTTTTGCTGATTGAAAATATCCAATCTGAAATTAATTTCAGAGAGTGTTAGAACTTCTGAAGGATAAAAAAACTGGTCCAGGGGCTCCATTTACATTCACTGAAGCTTGAGTCTATTCGGTGGCACAGAAAGCAGAACTGCCTGCAACACCTTGCCAGGAGAAAAAGCACAGATGAAAGGAGGAATCACAGAACTAAGGATTTTACATTTCCATTGCACTTTGATGTTCAGCTCTTGCTGCCCTCCCTCCCTGAAGCAAGCTAACACCGCTCATCCTTCTAAGTGCTTGAATCTGCCTCCAGGCGTTCCCCTCCCAGTCTTCCTTGCTACATTTGAAAGATCATCTGCCTCCCCAGCATCTGTTCATGAGTGATGGCGATCAATGCTAAAGGGAGAGCAAGGGCATCCCAATGGCAATTTTATCAACTGGAAATCATACATGAGGCTTTCAAAACGGGCCAGCAAGAGGAAATTAATAATGGGTTAGCATATAATGATCAAACAGATGAAAGAAGTGCGAGAAAGCAACTCAGACATATTTTTAGAGGCAGAAAACCCTGCAGGAAAGGAAGTATGAAGGCACAGATACCTCAGCACAGCATCTTGGCACTGCACTGTTACACAATTCCCTTGAGATAGCACAGCTTACATAGTATCACTATTGCAAGAAAAAAGTATTCCAGCAGGGATATTTGCTGAATAATACTGCAGCGTTTTCATCCCCGACATGTTAAAACTCGGCAAAAGATAAATAAGTCCTTGAACAAGATTTTTATTAAATTACATAGTTTGTATTCTTTGGATTGTTCAGCTTTTAGTTTGCATCTGGATCATGTTTCCCAGTTTTTTTGTCTTAACGAGGCACTAAAAAATAATTCAATATGATGTTTTTGTGCAACAAGAATATCGTCAAGAGTAGCACAATAATTAAAATATCAAAGATAAGGAGGTTTGCAAATAAAGCCAGGTTTGATAACACAGAGGTGTGGCACTCCTCTGAAATGTGTTGCCGGGCTTCAGCCATCTGTCCTGGCTGTTACTAAAGGGTTTTGTCCTTGTAACACAATGGGGCTAGTTATTGTTGAAAAAAGACATGTAGACCGCTTGAATAATTAATTCTTTCAAAACAGAAGCCACACAAGGGCCAGTAATGAGAAGAGGAAGAACAGAAAGGAGAAAAAGTTTTGAACTGTGGCTATGGACACCTTTGTTTACAGCCCACGAGGAGCTAACCTCAAGGGGTGGCATTTTCTCCTTGGCACAAAAGCCCTCCTGAGACTCTGTAATCAGGGAGAGTATTATCTGAGAAGCTTTGTGCAACTGTTTGTCCTTCATGGAGCATTTGTGGGCAATTATTGGGAAATGTGTTAAACTGCTACCAGTGCTCTACTGAAGTGGAAGGAGTCTGCTTGGATGCTCTGCAGCTCCCAGGTCAGTTTAATGGGAGAACAGCCAGGTTTAAAGACTCTACGAGAAAAACTGAGGCACAGTGGAGAGATAATGACGTTCCTTGACTACATGCATCACCTCATGCTGCCAGCCAGACTGTGCTGTGAGGGACACCGAGGGAGTGCTTGGAGACAGCAGTGACAGACGGATTCCTAATTACATAAATTTCTTGTCTTGGTGGAGTACCTGAACAGGACCCCCTGCTGCCTGCCTGAGAACAACTGCTATTGCCCTACAGTAATGTTAGTGCATTTCAGTCAGGCACTGTGTTGTTGATAGATAATTCTTATTTTCAATTAAAAAAAAAAAATATATATATATATATATATATATGTCATCCTTGCATATGGAAGAGTTATAAGTTATCTAGAACGTCCACACCATTAACGAGAGAGTTTTGAGAGGAAAGGAAGCTACTTTATATTACTGCATGTGTCTTGGCTCACTGGGAAAATACAACAAAATTTATGTGCTTACAATTATCATTAGATCCTAATTTTTGGCAGGTTTAACTACTACTTTCTCTTCCCATTTATTTGTAAGTGAGTTGTGAGTTCGTGAATGTGCCAGTTTGATGGCCCCAAAGACAGAGAGCGTCTGTTTGCCTATAAAGGCAATATATTTACAACATTCACTTTCACAAACTGCTCCCGAAAGAGCGCTTCAGTGGCACACTTGAGGGGCTAACAAGAGGATCAGTAATGTAAAACCCCCGTCATCTTGCCAAGATTACTAATGAGGCTGCAATTTGCCAGTGAGAGGTTGCAACTGTAATGGGTTTTGCAGTTTATTCCTTTTACTAGAAGGGCATCCTAACAACTCCTGCAGGCTTCTGAGTCACTTCCAGTTTTCCAAGTGTTCCCACAAATTGTGTAACTTTGTTAGTGATGTCCTTAAATCGTTGTGTCGCAACTCCAAAACGAAATCCCTACTTAGAAAACTACATGAAAACTTTTGAAAATCAGACTGATTATTAAGATTCCGGTAATTTTGCAGACTGGACAACAATTTTAGCTAAGAAACTCTGTTGTATCCCCAAGACATCCCTAGTTTTCTAATAATTGTTCATCAGAATAGTTTCATTTATTTTATTATTCAGAACCCCTGGGTAGATCAGTGTTGGGAAACTGACAAGTAAAGGATGACGCTTGTTTAGTAACTTGTAGTAAACCCAGTACAACCCGTGCTCAAAGTCTGAGAAAAGAGAAGGGAGAGTCCTGGCTGATGCTGCTGCAGACTTTTGGAAGCTGTTCTGCCACAAGATAGACAAGAGAGCTGGCGCTGGCTCCTCCTGGTCTGGAACAGGAGCACATGCTGGACCTGGACGTCCCAGACTAGGCCCCCATGTGGCCTGGTGTCCCCAGGACCAGCCTAGAGAAGCCCTGAATAGCAGCCCCTGGCGATGAATGCAGTTTTGCTGGCGATGAACCCGGTGTCCTCACCCAGCACAGTTCCTGCAGTGCCCCCGGCCTAACCCAATCCAACCCGGCCCGGCCCAGCTCGGCCCGGCCCGGCCTAACCCAATCCAACCCGGCCCGGCCCAGCTCGGCCCGGCCGCTCCCTTGGCTGCGGGCCCGGCCGCCCGAGGGCGGAGCGCGGGCGCCGCCCGGTGGCTGCTGCGGGCACTGCGGGCAGCCGGGCCGCTGTTCGGCCGCGAGCACGGCGGCGCCGGGCCTGGCCTGCTCCTTCTCTCGTCGTTTGTTTGTTCTAAAAGTAGTCGGGATGAGTTTTTTTCTCCCCCCTCTGGCGCGTGGGAAGCAGAGCCGACGGTTCGGGTCTGACGGCGGAAGGATTTAAAACTGCCCAGCCCCAGTCACGCGTGCTGCGCGTTCAACTGCGATTAACCGCGGAACGGGACCATTCGGAGTCTGAACGAAAGCAGAAGTGAAGCTCTTGCACCGGTCTGATGGGGGATCAGACACAAATGAGCCTTTGGCCGCAACTGAGGGTGCTTTGGAAAGGTGCCGAAATGGGATTAGGACAGGAAAGCGGATCCCGAGTATCCCAGCTACATCGATAAGGCTTCTGGCTCCGGTAGTGCTCGCCGGTGCCAGCCTCTCTGAGGCTGTTCTCCCTCCGTGACACCTGAGTTTTTGAGGGCAAAAGGTGCTTTTCAGCACCTGTGCCTGCAGCACAGCCCGCGGCAGGGCAGGGCAGGGGGCTGAGCTGTTTCCCAGCTGTCGCTGACACCGCTGAACAGTCACACCTGAAATCTGGCAGCCAGTGCGTTTCTCCACAGCTACAGTGAGATCAGTGTTCTGCTTCCTAGATATCAAGCCCAGCTTAAAAGCTGTTTTAACATCTTTGAATGAGAAAGTCTGAGTAGCAGGCAGGTTATTGACAGCTACTGTGTTAATGCTTTAGCACAAACCATGGATTTCTGTATGTGCCAGACAAGACAACTTTCATAGGAAGATTACTGAAAGCTGATTAAGCCACCCATCTGGGAAAGACTTGGAAGGTGGCACAGCCTCCCTCCTGCTGGGCTGGGAAAGTAATGACCTCTGGTTTGAAAGCCAGCTGCACTTGGACACTAATGCTGCTCCTCAGAGATGGACACTGCGATGCATCTAAAATGTGACCAGCAGGCTCCACATAACCTGCTCCAGCTTTTGAAATAAGCCTTGTTTACATCAGGGGATTGGACATAAGGTAAATTCTATCCTAAATCATTTGTTGAGTGTGACAAAAGAGTGGTGAAGAGCAATTTCACTCTGAACTCTTCAAAGGGCAAGAAACTGAAATTTTCATAGGGCAAGAAACTGAAATCAGCTGTATTCACATCCCAATAAACAACAGAGGGTAACTGCATAAACCACATGGCATGATTTGCTAGAGAGAACAACTTCAGATATATTGCCCTCTTTCTTACTTTCATTTTATGATACTTACTTTTCATTGAGGTTACATAAACACTCACTCTTTCTTTCCCCTCCCAAATCCAATAAAAGGAGATCATTCACAGGGAACACACCTAATGTTTTCATGTGCAGTCCCACTTGGGTTAAATAAAATAGGCAAACAGAACTCTGAAAATAATTCCTATTCATTAGAAAATCAGATCTTTCCTTGTTTTCATCAATGAGTGGGTAGTAAGGATGGAAGAAAGGAATGTGAGCAATTAAAAAAAAATTTGGATTTTTCATTTGAAGTCTGAAGAAAAACAACCCTCTCATACTTCAACAAGGCTATGAAAAGGTATCTCTGGTGCAGTCTCTGGGTCAGTTGCTGTGCCTATATATGACCTTAAATTCTTGTTGCAGAGGTTTTGCTGTTACTTACTGTCTTTTTGCAGATCAAGAGGGTTTTTTTTGGTTTTTTTTACAGTGACATCATCCTGCTCAAAATTTTCAGTGTGCACATAAAAACCATATAAGAGATAAAAGCACCCATGCTCTCAATAAAGGAGAGGTCAAAACCAAGTGGCAGTCGTGGTCCTTTCACATTTCAATTTTGGTTGCTGCTCAGCTTCAGCTGGAGAGTGGTTAGCTTGGGGGAAGCAAAGAGCAAGGAAGTGCCCAATCAGTGTATTACAGAAAGGAAAGTGATTTTTTTTTTTTTTTTTTTTTTGCTTTTTAAGGTATGGAGCTGATTAAGAATTGAGGTTAATTAGCATTTTAAGAGCCATCTTCATGCATAAAGTACTTGCTTCAGAAGGAAGTGAAATAATCCTAACTTTTCTTCAGAAAGACCTTCTTTATTGCAGATTCCATATTTTAACAAAAGGTGAGGAGAAATAAAAATATCCTGCAAGCTAAGCGTTGGGTAGGGGGTGATGGAGACCAAGAAAATTGAATCAGAAAAAGTGGCAGAAAAATTAAAGTAGAAAAAGGCTGAAAGAGATGAACTAGGGGCAGCATATGTTCTGCTGTAAGGTTTGCTATTTACAGCAACATAGAATTTAGACTAACTTGTGTTAGAAGGGATCAGAGGATGTCTCTAGTCAAAATTCCTACTCGAAGCAAGGTTCAGCTATGAGCCCAAACCAGAGTAGTTAGGGCTTTAGCCACTAAGGTTGTGAAAACTCCAAGCATGGAGATTACACATCCAGCATCTCTGGACAACCTGTTCTGATGCTTGAGTGTCCTCATGAAGAAAAAGCTTTTGCTTATATCAAGTCAAACCTTTTTAAAATACAGTTTATGTCTGTCAATTTTGTCCTCTCACCATGTACTGCTGTGAAGAGCCTGGCTTTTCTTTCTTGGTAATCTCCCCTCAAAGCCCCTCTTACTTAGGCTAAATGAGCTTAGTTTCTTCAGTTTCTTCTTTATGGGGCAAGGTCTCAGCCCCTGTCCATCTTGGTGGCCATCCACTGAACTTGCTGCAAGTTATCATCATTGTCAAAGGTATGGAATATGGAGTCAAATGTAATGGAGTTCTTAGACAATCAGTATTTTAAGGAGAACCAAGGCTCGGGCCACACCTTATATGATTTATTGTCACCTTAATAATCAGGAGGAAAGCTCTGTGTACTATTTAAATGTCATCTGCCTCTCACTGTGTAGGATCTGGTTACCTGACCAGACCAGCTTTTGTAGGTTCTGTCTCCAGTGAATGCAGCATCTGTCCCAGGGCCATCATGAAAACGGGAGTGTTTACAGAACATTTCAGGCCAAAACCAGTTGTGCTCCTTAAAAGACTTGTCAGATACAAGAACACCATTTGATCAGCTGGCTCAGAAGCGGGGTATGTAAAATGGTGGTGGGTGGGAGAACAAAGCATCCTTTGAGCTGCTGTATTATGAATTTTTCAAGGTAACAGGCAGGAGGTGTCAGTCACCCCCTCTCTTCCTGCTCCAATGAGCTACTTGCTGCCTGTACGCTTCCCAGTGTTGCTCAGCATTTGATCTAAGAGTAAACGTGTCAGTTTGAGGAGACTGCAGGTTGCAGGTAGCTCCATGCTACTGTAGTGGAATAGGTTTTTCCTCCTCTGTTTTAAATTTCTGTTGCACCTTTCATCATGAGGCAGCTTGACACATTTTGCAACCAATTCACAAGCCCATGTGCTCCTGATAGAGGGCACGCAGTTGCCCATTTTGACTCAGAAGGAAATGTGGCCTGGCTCACTACCTAGCAAAGCCATACAGGTATTTATGGCCTGGAGCAGTGCCCAGCCAGGGCTGGAGATGCCTTCCCCAGTTATAGGCTTGGTGTGCAGGTTTCTCATGCAGTATGGAAAAATACTGTAAGAGGTGGAAAATGAACTAACACATCGGAGTCAATGCACCTCCCTCTGCTTTCCTCTCCTCTGTAACCTGAATTGTTCTGGAAAGAGAGGATGTACTGAGAAAGGCAGTGGATTTCAGGATAAGAGGCCATAAGGGATGCATATCTTCCATTTCACCAGCTCTGTAAAGATGTTTTCCCTGAAAGTCATTGTGGAGACTGCAAGAGCAGGCTTGCAAACTTAAGACTGCATATGATGCTTCAGCCAAGGAAGCTTTTTTGTACAGGTGTATGGATGATCTATAGCCAGAGACATAGGAGACTGGCAATCTTTGGAAGCTACACTGCATGTTCATTCTTAAAGGATGCATGAATATCAGGGAAGAAGACACAAGGAGCTCTATTCAAGAGTATTCATTCCTGCAATTAAAGCTTTGACATTCAGGCCAATTGGGAAGACACTTTGTAAAAAACCCACAAAAAAACCAAACAAAACCCACACAAACAAACTCTTCCTTCCAGGATAGAGTTTCTTCTTGGGAAATATCTGGACTTGAGTGTTTAGCCTGTTTTGCAACAAATGTCATTTGCATGTTTTTCAGAAGAGCACAATTTAAATTCTTTGATGGATTCCTGGAGAACCTGCTGGGTATCAAATACCAAATTAAACATACTTTTAATTTTAACTTAATCTCCTGCTATTCCAGGTTCCGTTTGTCTCTGCAGCCCCACACCTTTGGTGTTCCCTGCCATGCATTTATTTCCTTTGTATGCTGAGGGGTTCTTCTGGATGATACAAATAATTACATCCTGCTGCTTGGCACATCTGTTTATGAGAAGAAGAACTGTTTTTTGCATGATCAGCTCTGCTGCAGTAAACAATGTCAGATGCTTATTGCGAAATAGCGACAAATTCTGGCTGAACTTGCAGCCACATACTTGAAGGCATCAAAGTACTCTTGGAAGAACTTTCCACTCTGTGTGGTGGCAGTGGTCTGGGAAACACTATTTTATATCAGTGTCTTGATTTAATCCAGCTTTTTATCCATAATTTCACATGTCATACAAACAGGAGGTGCATTTTAAAATACTTTGTAACTTTTAGACCTGCCAGAACTCGCTGAGTTATGGCTATGAGGAAGCCTCTTCCCTCTCTACTTCCTGTGCAGAATTCCCCAACCCAAGTATCACAGTGGGTGTATATTTTCAAGCTTCTCTAAACTTACACTTTACAAACCCATTTTGGATTCACCACGCACCTTTGAACAAAAGTGAGAAGCAGCAACTACCCCTTGCAACTGCAGCTCTGAGTTGCAGGTGGCAATTCCACAGACTGCAATGGAATTACCTCAGATTTGGACTGACCAAAGAATCAAAGCTACTGCTTTGGGCAGCTGAGCTGCACATTAACAACTAAATACCAGTTCTTTTCCTGCTGGGGATCGGTGTTCATCTGCCTTGGGAGAAATCTGGAGAGACTTAGCTTGATTTTTCAGCTAAATCATCTCTGTTGAGTTTCCTCAAGTCAATGCAAAACTGGGGCAATACTGTCTCATGAGTGAAAGAAAATGCCTGCATTCCCTCCAAGATGGGACATGGAAGCAGCCATAACCTCCAAAAGGTGTCCCAGCACAGGCACTGTACTCTTACAACAGTTATACTACATTCAGTGAATGTTTTCTTACTAATTTTCTCTTTATTTCCACTCATAGGCTAAATATCTGGCCTCAAAATATTGTTAGACATTATTGAAGTCAGACATCTGATGTTTTGGGGCTTTTACCACTGTGGAGGGAAAGTGGTCTATATATACTTTTCCCTCTTTCTCCCTCAGTTAATTTCTACAGCACTAAGATACTTTAACACTCCCCCTCACCAGTTTCTGTTTGTACCAAAAAGAAAGCTTTTATTCTTGCTTGTGGGGAGGTTAAATATTTGCTATTTACAAGTGGTGTGTGGAGGAAAGATGGACTTGGGGGTTTTTTATGTGTCATTTGATAGGAACATGCAGTGCAAAAGAGTATTTTAATTAGGAAAAAAATATTACTTGTACGTGAATTAAGCCTAAATTAATACAAAAGTTATCACCTGGAAGGCAAGAGCTTAGCTGGTACAGCAGCAGATAATCCATGTAAAGGTATTTGCTTAGTTTATGGAGAGCTCTGTAACAGAGATTTTGTTTTTTGTTACCCTTAACCTGGCCCCATTTTCCCTTGCAGAAACAGTTCCAAAATCCAGAAGAATCCCACAGCACCGCACAGTAAATTCAAACCAAACAACATTTGGCTTTGCTCTGCTGGAGCACATAGGTACAAGTGTTCCATTTCCAAGCTGTAAAGTCTATCCATAGCCCTCCAGTGAGAAAGAACAGCCAGATTATAAGGCCAGTACTGCTCCCTATCAGCAGACCCCATTTGTATATTCCATTAAGCTCCCGGCAGAAAGTAATAAACACACCCATAACCTCACTAAATTCCCCTCTAGCCCAAAATACTTATGAAAATAGAAAAATACTCCCAGTCTTGCAGAGCTCAGTAACCACAACTACTGCCTGCTGAAGCTTTTGGGTACATGTCTCCTCACTTTTAGAATAATGTTTGGGCAGGTATAACAGTGACAGAGCTAAATCTCTGACTGGACAGTTATGTCAGGATGATCTCACCCAGGTAAACTGTGTAAAGGAAGGTTGAACATTCCTTGCTAGTGCTGCATTTGAGCAACAATGTTATTAATTCAGCCCAAGCCATCCTTCTTTAGAAGACACAAAGAGGGACTGCTGTAGCAGTACAGTTAAGAGTGAAGAAAAAAAATTTCATGTGATGGTGGAATCTTTATATCACAGACATTTGAATGGAGAATGCTTTCACAGAAAGTTATGATGGAAAATCTAATCTCATGATCAACAAAAATATCTGTATTGGTATTTGATATTCTTGATACTCCTTTCTCTCTTTTAAAAATTGTTACTTATGTATGTATATGTGTATATACATATAACAAAAAAAATTATTCTGGTTTTCAAGTAAAAACCATCTAAGATTCAGATTATAAAAGAGAGAATTTAGAAAGTATATGTTAATTACATTGTATGATATTATATTAATTATATTTATTATGTTGTATTATTATAGTCTCAACATTTAGTGATCATATGTGGACAGCATTTGAGTATTCATTTGTAGAATGGTGAGGAATGGCAATGGAAAGGATTCTTGAGTGCCGGTGAGAATCAAATATGATGGCTTATTCTTCACGCTTGAATTTAAATGTCAGAGGAGACTTTGTCCAAACTGTTAGTCACTGCAGTTAAACACAGATACACAGAAGAAATACTTTGATTCTGTGAGGGTTTTTAAATTAGAACTTGAATTTTGAGCACTGATTGCCATGAAGTGATTTGACATGGTTACTGTAAATCCAGCATCCATGTGCTCACAGATGTACTTGAATGAATCAAGCCAAACTAACTGCCTGTGGCTCCTGTTGAAATATGGAGAAGTCCTGTCTCCCAGCCAGAGAAGGCTGTGCAAACTGAGCAGCTAATAAAAACACCAACATCTTTCCTCTTAAAACAGGTTTTTCCTAACACCACTATTATCAGTTATTTGCATTTCATAACTTCACTTGCTCAAGACGACAATTACTCTACCTTTTTCTGATCCAAACCCCATTTTTTTTTGGTCTCAGCTTTATTCTCACTGGAAAATTCTCACTGCAGCCACAAAGACAGATCAAACTTGGCGGACGTTTTCTGTAAATACATTTGTTATTTGAGTTGCACACTCAGAGAGCTTTAAATTCCAGAAAAATCAGGCCTTGCCAAACGTAGTAGACAGGCTGGAAAAATATGAGTAAGTGACTGCAAACATGGTGCATTCTGAATATTGAAAATGTGGTTTTGGCATTGCAATTCGAGACAACCCAAGTGAAACCAAATAAAAAATCACGGATAAGACCAACTTAATGATCTCAGTGCTCACATGCATAGGCATCTTGGCCCTGGCTGCCACTGAGAATGCTGAGCAAAGAAGTCAGAAGAATTTCAAGAGAGGGAAGAATGCAAATAGTTCTACACCCTCTGCCACTCAATATGTTGCTCTGATAGGTTGTTATCACAGTGTCAAGATTTTTCCAAATACTTAAGTGCTCTTCCATTTTCAAAATAGAAAATATCTATGACAGACATCAATTCTGGAAGATCTACTCCGGCACAGTTGATTAAAAATAGAATCTAAGGGAAGAGAACACTATTCCTTGCAGAAGTTAACATTAGGTCCTTCTCCCTGCTTCTTCCTAAAAAAGTAAAAAAAAGCAAGAGGGGGCAGATGTTCATGTAGTACTTCAGCAGCCCTGTTTTCATGCACTGGCTGGGTAGCATCAGCTCTGGGGTGCTTCAGCCTACAATGGTCATAATACACAGCTAATAGTGAGGTACCTATGGGGAAGCAGAACAACCCTATGCAGCAGTCCCACAGAAGCATGGCTGGCTACACAAGTATGTGCAGAAAACCCCTGGAGTGTCGCTGTTGAGGAAGAAACAACACAGACTCACCAGAAGGCTGGTTTGCACAGCATAGTTGCTGTACTTTGAATTCTCTCTTTTTATACATTGTTCTGCTATAGCTAGACTAGATTGGTCAATTAATCAATACATTTCACCTGACTGGCTAATTAACAAAATGCTTTTCTTATAAACAATTTTTGAGAAAAACAGGAAAACAGAGACTAGGAAAACAACACCTGTGGGTTGTTTATAGTAATAAGCTATCATTGTTTATTTTTAACTCTCTAAAGTCTCAAAAGTCGGTTCTGGGAAAACTTACCTAGTTTTCTCACTCTCTGACCAGGCTGTCACATCCACACTGGAGGATATGAAATGGAGCACAAATCAGAATGGGACTTCACAAGAGCAACTATGACTGCAAACCACATTGTATTCATGGAGGCACAGTGACAAACCAAGAGAAGCCATTAAGTCTTTTGTTGGCACGTGGAGGTGACATGTGGAATAGAGTGTTTAATCTTGGACTGCAGTGCAGGGAAGACAGAGAGGGGACAGAGAACCACCAAGATAACTCGAGGGCTGTGGCGTGTGAGAAGAGACAGAAGCTGAGCTTCCTCATGTAGGTGGGAGTGGAGCTAAGTGCTATCTTCAGGTGGGTACAGAGGACATGAAGCCCCCTTCTGAAGGCTGCATAGGGAAAGGATGGGAGGCAAAAGTTACAAGGTGAAGCAAGGGAAATTCCAACTGGATAAACAGAAAGACACTCTTTATTATTTGAGTTGTTTGTAGTGAGGGTGGTTAAGGTTGGAACAGATATCTGAGTTCTGGATGACTACAGACATCCAGATATTGCTTCCAACCAAAGTTATTCTCTGAGTCCATGAAACTCAAGAAGTCTCCTACAGCAAAAGACTGCCTGCCCTGTGTCAGGTTGAGCCTCAGAGAGACTCAGCCTGTATGGTTTTTCTCAGGAAGAGAGAGCTGTCTCAGTGGTTATTCCACACTACTCTTCAGAAGATAGGAAGAGTGGTGGATAGGAATAGTGTGTGGTTCCACACTGACAGAGAAAAGATTTGTAGAAGGACTGGATCTTCTATGATTTTATGTCATGCAGACCTGGAGACAGCAGACTCTGTTCACCATGAAGGGGACCACTTCAGCAATTCTGCAGTTAAAACAGGGCTTGGAGAGGGGGAATTTCCCCTTTCCCTCATGGGATCTCTCTGCATGGATCCTTGCTAGTAGGATTTGGTGTGAAGGGCATAATTTGTGCACTGTACTGGGAAAGCTTTATGTCTTTCATGTCTGTTAAGTGGCTGAGGATAGTCTTACAGCCAATATGGGCAGGCATTCCTTAGAGCAGTACTTAGCTGAAAGCAAGTACGTTTTGGCACAACCTTCACTAAAAAAATCAATCTCTCTTACTCCTTCCCCTACCCTCAGTGGGAATATCTGATTATAGCCTTTTCACTCAAATTCCACACAGCTCCTCTTTCTTGAGGCCTTTCACACAAAAGCAAAGATTCACAAAGAGCAGACAGGCACCATTGTATCCGTGTGTTCCATGGCAACGTTTTAGCACTCTAAGAGTTGCAGCAAATCCAAATGATGTTTCTGTTCTTTATTAATGATATTTCCCAGCTGTTTCTGGTTGACAAAGAGAGGTCTGGTCCTTCTTTGTTAGAGGCTGTGCCCTGCCACTTCAGGGAGCCCCAGAGGGGTTCACACAGAGCTCTGTAACTCAGGCAGCAGGAGCACAGCCCCGGTGAGAGGCTGCAGACACACAGAGCTTGAGCCTGGGGATGTTGAGGTACTGCCTATGTGTGTGCTGTGCTCATATAATGAGAAGAAAGCACAAGTTTAATCATACCTGTGCACAAAATATTTGTCTACAGCAATGAAACCTAGAAGTACCTCAGGGTTCTGTTTGGTTTTTTTTTTCAGCAACTAGTTCTTCACCCTTTCTCTCTTAGGACATATTTTTATTTTAGGGCTTACTTTTCATTCCCTTCAATAAAGTTTTCATATCATCTTTCTTCTTCATGCAGTCATTGTCTCCTCCTTATCTTGACATGTGCATTATGCAAACATGCTTCACATTCACACAAGCCCTGCTCTGAATATATTGCTGCTTTCTCTGCAGAGGTTCCAGTGGGCTTGTACAAGAACACAGTGCAAGGCCCAGTGATCACCACTCTCTACCCTAAGGTCTGCTTTGGATCTTCATCCCTGACTTTGGGCTTGAACTTTGAATTGCTAATAGGAATTGTTCCTAGTAGGAAGTTTTTGTAGTAGAGTCTATCTGCATTTATTCTGTTTTAGATAAAATAGCATGGATACAGGAATGAAAGTATTGGGAATAAAGGCTAAATTCAATATATTATGTTTATTTTAACAAACTTATCAAAGCTGCTCTGGCATTTTCCATTTACAAGGGGCAATGTCAGAGTCATAAGCCAAATGCATATTTAAAAGCATTACTGGGCTGGGCAACCCTTATGCTTTCATGCAGTCTCACAGATCCACTGGCTTTGGTTTAGGTTCAATTGCTGAGACAAGAGAGAGGAAGCACAGGAAGAGTCCTACTGAGATCCAGAACCACTGTTACCTCAGAAATGTGCTACCATTTGGCTCAAACTATTGTTTGGATGTAGATTTTTTTTTTACTGAATTTATAATTTCAGTCTTAGGGGTGCTCTCTGCCATAGACAGGTAAGAGCAAGGGTCCTAGGTATGTTAATGCAAATAAAGACAGGGGAAAAATATGAGTGATGTAGCTGTCCAAGCTGTGAAATTCAAGAAGTGATGAGGTGCTATTTCTTGAGGAAAGCAAAATTTCAGAAAGAAAAATGAGATTAAGCTTTTCCTCTTCAATAAATGGGACACATGGCACAATGCCTCCTGTAGTTACAGATTTGGGTCTGAAGCTGAAGGCATCCTTTTTCCTGAGCCCAAAGATGTTTAGTGTTTTTTTTACATGAAGGGGAGATAGCCACACTGAGAGTTTACACTCCTCTGTATTCAGCATGGAAGATGATCATACTTTGATTGCAGAGTCTAAATTTTCCTGGCACTTGGAGCAACCATGGCTTGCAGAACTTTGAATGCCACAATGCCTCTGGTGCATTATGCTTACTAAGCTTGATTATTAGAAATCAAGATAGGTATGATGACATACCCATAAAAGAATGGTTTAAAAATCATTGAACTTGAAGTTTTAGGTCATTCATATATTTTACTATTATTAAAATGACATTAAAGGAGAAAATTTCATCTCATAATAATGTCAGTAAGGCCTTTATACCTTGATGCGGCACATACATCTTTACTATAAAGAAAGGGAAAGACAGACATTAAAAAAATTAACTGCTTCTATTATTTGACACTGCTGTGAATAGGTACAGAACCTTGATCAGTTTTAAATGCAAGCACTCTCACAATACCTGAGGTTTTTCCACATACCTTTCCATATAATGCAGAGATTAAATTATATATTTCAGAGTTCTACAGCCCAGGCTCTCGAATAAGGCCTACAAATTATATTGTGCTTCCTAGTCTAAAGCCTGAACACCAGAGAGTTTTGTGACTCTTTGCCAATTTAACTCTGCACAATTCCAGCACGAGCAAGGCCTCTCAGCAAGACTCACTGCCACGCAGCACTGCTCCATCACCTCCCCAGACCATCCACACTGAGGTAGCTCAGCTGTCTCTGTGCAAGTGCCCAGCACAGAAATGCCAGGGGATGTCAGTGATGCTCAGGCTAAACTGGGAGCAGTGCACTGCTTCTTGCAGTAAGGCTCTGGGCAGGCACAAAGACTCTCTCACTGCAGAATCCAACTCTGCTCATTCGTTTGCACCTGCATCAGGAATTTTCCCAGAATGTGAGAACTGAAGTGTCTTTGTGATGTTCATAAATAGGATTAAAACCTTAAAATTTTAAGGTCCAAAAGGATTTTGAAATTATTTGTTTAATTTTGATTGAGCTAAACACACAGACAAACAGAATTTTCACACCATGTCAGCCTGGAAATATATAATTCATTTCTAAGTAGCAAATATTTTCTTTAGTTAGGCAAATTTTGACACAGAACTAGAAACTTTTCCCTAAGCAGGTCTGGAAATAAACCAGAATATTTTGCCTTTCTGCTTTTTTTCCTTCTTCTTTTTCTGTAGAAGCTGTTTAGTCACACCCAGGCTCAATTCATACATGGTTCCAGACTGAGGCTTTTTCACGTGATCTTCAACTACAAATTTCACTTAGCCTTTGACTCCAGTTACTTTACATATGTGCCATGAGGTATCTATTCATATGGCCTGTGAGATTTAAAGTCCTTCCTTTACTGTTAGAAATCTGCTCTTTTCTAGAAGAAATTCCAGTTAGAAGCATGGAATTTCAGTTGAGAGAATGGTACTATTTCTCAGGACAGATGTTAAAGCTGTGGAGTGTTCATGCTTACACCAATCATAGGCCAAAAATGAAGGACACAATTTTCTCAATGCCTGGGACAGTTCTTGGCTACTCACAGGTTTTACCTTTTCCATCTCAGCAGTCCATGAGAAGGAATTACTTTATCTGCTACACCAGTTGCTAAGTATATGGACCATGCAGGCTCTTCAATTCTTTTTACAGTTTAGTTTTTAACTGAAAGAAATACCAAGCATGTGATAATAGCAGAAGGCACTCACTTACCCTATGACAATGCAGGAGATGGCAGTTCCCAAAAAGGCGTAGGTTAAAATTGATCCTAAGTTACGAAAAAAATGTCTCTGGGGAGGAAAGTTTGAAGGAAAGTCCTTTGTTATATTATAAATTAAAAAAACATTCAGACCAAGTAGAAACACATCTAGAAGTGCCATTTGTTACAACACGTTTCTCATATAGAAGATGGAGCAATATTGGCTCCCTCAGTTATTTTGGAAATTACAACTTAAAGGTGTTTAATTTTTTTCCCCTGGTGGAATGCCATCAAAGTTCCCTCTTTTTTATGTATCTGGCCAAATGTTTCAGGCACATGGCAGAAGTTCACACTGGAAGTACCTGATGCAAATGGTATCATGACCCCATCCTTTGAACAAAGTCCTGATCAGGCAGGATCTGAAACACAGGCTGTTCGTGCCTGCAGTTCACAGCACTTAGAGTGGTCTCTTCTGAAAACAGGGAGACCTAAGTGCTATAAACTGTACAATCAGATCTTTGCACAGGGATGGAAAGAGAGCAGAATGAGGGCCATGAATCATTCATTTTAATCCACTCCTGCCAAGTCCTTCCCAGGCAATGAAATTGTTAGCTGACTCTACTCTGTCCCTGGCCTATTGGGTCTCCAAAGCAGCAGCCACACTCAGACCCTTCTGTCACAAAAAGAAAAGACACATACCTTCTTCAGACTGTATCCAGCATGAAATATAATGGGTGGCAGCAAAATGTTGAAGAAGATGGAAGGATCAAAGGTCATCTGCTAGGAAGGACAAAAGAGAGGGTAAGAACAAATAAAGTAGCATTTAATTTGATATGATAGTGTTTTAATTGTATCTTCTTATCAGGACTGATCTCAGGCTCATCTCCACTATTTGTGGGATTATACTGAGTTGGTTTTTTTGCAAGTATAAATGTGTAGTTCCTTACAGCTTATAGATGCAGAATACTGCTTGAAAAGTATCCCTTCAAGAAGGAAATCAGTGGTGCTACATTACAGGGAACACATAAAAGCAGCTGCCCTACCAGACGTCTAACTTGACAGTCCCATGACATAACTCCTGGTTCAGACATGATCTCCTGGTCACTTTCAGGAAAGACTCATCAGCAGTGTTGTGCCTCAATTCCCCATGTGCAGAAGGGTGATAAAAGGCCTACATCACCAAAACTAAGGTAACATTTCCCTTGAAAGAAATGATTTATAAAATAACCATTAAAAGTTTTAAAGTAATGCTAGAATGAGGAAGTGCACTGATCATATTGGCCTTCAACTTCTGGCACAGAGAAAGGCCAAGGACATTGCTCAACCATTGCAATTCAATACAATAGAATAAAATTCTCTTTAAAATTACAGCATTGCTGGAGGGAAAAAAAAAAAACAACTTAAATAAGCCCATGTACTGCTTAGTGTTCTGTCAGTGGGCTATATTATACCAGTACATTTAAGAGACAGGAGGTAATTAGTGCAAAGGCTTGCAGCTCCTTTGTTCAGATGAAGTGATATTTTAAGGCTACAGTATTCTAGATTATTTCTCTTCAAAAGAGTAAGACCTGCCCACAAAATTACTTCTGCCTTCTTAATAACAGACAGCTTGATTCGAAAAACAGGAAGTGAGAGCTGAGACTATTTTCCATCCTGCTCACTTTGAAATATAAAGCTAAAAAATGTAACTAAATAACCTGGCAACAACATTAGCTGTGCTGGCACCATCACTGAAAACCTGATGAAAAAAGGATTTTCTTCATTTATGAACTAACATTCTCAAATGTTAATTTTGGAATTAATTCAGCAGATATGTTAAATTATCTTTTCTGTGGGCATCAGAAATCCTGACTGCATGTTTTATTATTCAGAATCATGTTCTGAAGAATACATGTTTGTAAGTCATGGCACAATCTATTCTCTCAGATAAAAGGCATGAAGTAAATGCTTTTAGTGCAGTCAAAAGGAATTACAGTTGTACAAAACCCAGACTGTGGTGTGATCATGCTTTCTGTTTTTTACATTAGTGCTTTTGCCAGTCAGGAAGGCTGCCAGGCATTGTTATTGTCTCCTAAATACAGCTGAATTCATCCCCCTTTCCTTTTTTATTTATTTTCTTTTCAAGAGGGCATCTGCCAGGTAATTTTAAAGGAAAAGCAAGTGAAAATCGAGGCAGACTGAAGTCTCTCCAATAATTTAGTGGAACTAAAATTCACAGTTGAGACCTTCAAGAGCCTTTCAACAAAGTGAGACTATAGAAACAAGATTGGGCAGTTCCCTGTAAGGGCAAGAGAAATTTCTGTGCAAGTCATTGCTCCTCCTTTCTCCTAAGTCAGCTCCAGAACCAGGTCTGATGAAGAGGATCAAATGTAATGGATAGTACACGTGCCTTGGAAATGAAACACACACTTTGGCTAAGACAAAGCTGCAACTGCAACCAACTAGCAGGAAAAAGAATGGAGATTCAGCAAAACCTGATCAGTCTGACTGCCACAGTATTTTCCTGTCTCCACCCACCACAACTCTAATGGTCCTTGACAGTCTGTTTCTTTCTGAGAAGGGCAAGTCTGGCAGTAACAGCAGACAGGCACACAATGGTGCTGCATCAGCAAGAAATTTGTGCAGATGGTTAAATCCTAATTCTGCTGAGCTCCCCAGTGTACATTCTAAGCATAACTTAAAAGTTTTCCCAACAATAACTGTATAATACACAGGATCATGTATTACTGTGCTAGACAAACAATAATAATACTTGGAAAAAAGCTAAATAATACATTGCAATATTGTAAAAAGACATTGGTAAGGGCTTAGGAGCTTCATGTAAATTTACAATGTTTTTGAGCACAAATCCAGGTTTTAAAAAGTGCTTCTGCACTCCAGTGTTCTTCAAATGGCTGCCATAAAAAAAAAAGTGAACATTATAAGTAGCAAATATTACTTGCGCAGGGAAAGACTACACTAAAAAAGTAATTTTTTTTTTAATATACTGGAAAAAAAAAAGGCCATGACATTGTGAAGACTGCAAATTTTCTCTTACACTTCCCTTTTTGCATCCAGCCTGAATTGCCCCAATGCTGTCTCCCTACTGAGCACCACTGCAGGAGTGGAAGAATGTATGAGAATGCTGTGATGAATTTAAGTGTACATATTTACAAGTTTGTGTTTTGAAAATGTTTAGAGTTTGCAGTTTCCTGTGCTATCCACAGGAGGTAACCTCCCCTTGCATTATCCTACCAGAGCAAGTCACTTTGAAGACAGAAAAAATAAAGATATAAGTAGTGTTCATAAAGGTTTAGTGGCAGTGAATCCAAGTTAACAGCTGTGTCTGCAATGAACTCGGTGTCTGCAGGAGCTGGGACTGTCATTTGAAACAGCTCAGGCAACCATTCTATGAGTGCACAGTCAGCTTGGAGCTAAATGATGGTCAGGGTTCTACCACACTTCCTTTCCTTTACTGTTCTTCTTCTCCACCCTAAATTCAGAATAGACTCTCTCTCATTTTATCTTGAAGCTTGTTTTCCTCTCTCAAGCATAAAAATAAAATAAATATCTTACAGAGTTTAGAGCAAGAATAAGATAAGATAGCTTTTACCTTTTGAAGCATTGCATTGCCCTGGTGACCATTGACATTGTGGTGGCTGATCTCTCTTTTGTATTGATATTCGTAGACCTGGTTAGTTATATTAATAAGCAGAGTGGATGGCCCAGATTTCAGTTTTTCACACTCATAAACAGTCCCACTTTCAACATCTGGTGATTTTGTCACATATCGTATAATTAATCCCATTACAAGGCCTGGAGAGTAAAGAAAAAAAGAAAAATGAAAGATATTCAAGTACTTTTAAGCATTTGACTCCACACATTTAGAGAAAAACTAGCTCTGCCAAAGCTAGGATACCTTCTCAGTGTTTTTACATTTACCGAACATCTCTCAACACTTCATGGATGACCACAAAATATTCTTCCAAAATGGTCATTTCATTAGAATGCAGATGTTGGTTTGATATATGCACAGTCATACTCCTATTTTTGTGATCCAGTTGCTGGCATAATAATTAACTGAGTTTCTCATCCACTGCATTTTCAATAGTTATTTAGAGCAGGGAGATGTCTGTGCAACTCTTGTGCTGAACTGAGCATATAAACATCAGCTGTGCTGCTGGGTATTTTACACACTTCATTTGTGGGGACAAAACTCTGACACATCCTCAGGCACATTCTGCTTTCTGTAGAAGACTGCATTTTTGAGACTGCATAAACATAGAAAAATAAAACCAGGAAGACGGGAAGGAATAATAAGACTATCTACAATTTAGGGCTTTTACAGATATTTTGTTGCCCTTTACATTTAACAGAAAGGAAAGTGTACTTCTGCAGCCATCCTCTGGACAGTATGGCTCTTTCCATTGTCTCTAGTGGGAAGCTGCATGTTTACTTTAGGAGAGGTAATATTTAACTAGATAACATTACTGAGATTATTTCCACCCTCAGAGACTTTGATTTGGTTTCAAATTTAATTTCCATAATTATGTCATGTATGCTTTCAGTCCCATGTATAGAATGAACAGCTTTACAGTTACTAATTATTAACACAATCATAAAATGCTAAGAATGCTCAGATGAAATATTGATGGAAGACACCTAAACATCTAGATAGATATACTTACTATTAAAAGACAAGAAAGAAATTAAATTGCATGAAATAGCAGAGAAGCATCTGCAAAATACGATGTTAAAGTTTCAGCTTGGTCCCATAATCAGAAGGGGATACAAGTGATCACAAGGACCTTGAGAATCCTTGTTATTGTCACATCTTCTCCTAACAGAGATTCTTGGAACTGCAGATTCCTGGCATACCTGTAAGTCAAGTTTGTAGCTTCTTGGAGTGATGCTGAGTAACAGCTGTAATGTCTGTTTTAGTGTGTGCATGCCTTTGTGCTTGTTTAGAATCTATTGTTTAGTGTGGTTGTTTTCTGTAAATGATAGAGGATTTCAATAAGCCGTAGAAAATCCCAAGACCTCTCTCTTAAGTTACACAGCATTCATGCAATAAATCAGATAATAAATCTAGCTGTAGTAAAAGACAGAATTCCACAAAATGTTAGGGGAAGGTATGTATATGTAAAGGGAAGCAAGCACTGCATGTGCACTATGAAATATGACTTCCACAGTGCTCAGCCCAGATGTCCAAAATAATGAGTCAGAAACCAGGAAACCATTCATTAGTTAAAACTGTCAGGGTTTTCAGCTTATTTTTATTACATTTCCTCTAGAAGAATCACATATTTAATTTTTAAATTCAATTTCAAATACATTAAAAATTCAACTTAATTTGATAGACCTGATGTTTTTTCATTCACTGGATCAGAAAACGTACAGGTTTTCCTTTACCATTTTTGTCCTTATGACTCAGTGTTTTAAACTACAGCCTCTGATACACTTCTATTACCAGGTATTACTTAATCTGCTCAGGTAACAGAAATATTTTATATTTTGTAATATTTTGTACCAAGGTCTGTGCAAGGACACTGGCAGAAAAAGACTATTCAAAAAGTGTTTTAAGCACATTTATTTAAATGCAGCATTGAAACAGAAGAGGGTGTCACTAATGTTATGGATTTCTTTAAAAAAGTCTCAACTGTCCTTTGAAGTCAAATCTTGCAGGAAAATCTCACTCTAACTACAGCTCAGTCATGTTTCACCTGAAGGCAATGCAGGTTCTCCAGGTTCTTCAGTGGAAGCAGGATAAAATCCTTAATTACAGATGTGACCATTGGTGGGCTTTTTTAGTCATCATGTCAAACTCCTGAGCTAAACAGGACTGTTCTTTCCTCACGATTTAATCTAGTCAGCTGTTAAATGCTTTTTGTAGTAATAACACTCAGGGAGGCAGTTCTAGTCATTACTTGATTTTTCCAAATATTTAAGGTTTTCTTTCAAATTTCTCTGTCTCAAGAATGATGTTTCTTTCTTCACCTCATCACTACAAAATTTCAGTTTCTGCCTTAATTGTGATTTTCCTCTGTCTCTTCTGAGTCCCAACAGAAGTCCCAACAGTTTTCCTCTGTCCCCTGAGTCCCCTGTGACTGTTGTAATCAGGAAGACAACTAAATTCTCTGTTTTATTGAGGTTCAGAGATTTCTCTTACTGGCACCTGTTCCATCCATTTCTGCCTGTGAGGTATAGGGATACTCAGAACACACCATCAGAAGGCAAATAGAATTATTTCACACAAGAGGCATACTGGATTTAGAAGGTATAAGAATCATAGTGTTCATCATTAGACACCTCCACCAAAGCTGAATCCAGAACTGATTGTGCCTCACTTCCAAACTAAATGGGATCTTCAGAAGGGGCTGCCAAGGGCTACTGTGAGTCAGCTTTTCCTCTGCACACATGTCAAAACCTGTCCCCTCCAAACCTGCTGAAACACCTCTAACCACTGCAACCCAAAGCCATTTCATGTGAGCACCACAATGGCTCTTCTGTCATTCAGCCTTTTTATGTTTTCCTTCCTTCCAGTCTGATCAGCTAATGCCATGGAGCACAACATTGAAGGCTGGTACATCTGCAACCAGCATCACCTTCAACTAGGGGGTACCACCCACTCCCCAGGGGTGACAATTACTCAAGCTGAGAGCAATTTCAATTTAAATTTGGTAATTAACCTCCCATATAAAAGGCACAGCTTGGTTTGCTGCTGGTTTGGTTTTTTTTTTTGTTGTTGTTGTTGAGGTTCAATTCTGGCTGCCTACTTGCCTGAGTGTTTTAGCCTCTTACTCAGAGCTGAGTGGTGGTACCTCTGTGTGAGCCTGATACCTGAGTTCTGGGGAGAATGAGCACTTTGGATACTTGCACTCAGTTTGCTGCTGCATGGCTCTGGGTTGTTGCTGCACTAATGTGAATGTGAATGGGGGATTTAGTACCTAATGGTTTATGGCTGAGGCATTTGAAGATATCTGGCCTGGCAGGAGGTGGCTACAGGCACTTTGGTGTTCTATTGGCTTGTGGTGTCTTTTCTCCAGCACCAAGAGGCCACATCCCAGGGCTGGTGTTATGAGAGGGCTCACCTGCTCTGATCCCAGGCAAGTGGCTTTGTTTTCATCAGTGCTGGTGTAGATCATCTCCCCCACTCTTCCTGAGTGTGCTCTTGCATAGGAAACTCTCTCATACCCACCTGTCTCCCTGGTATGCAGAAATCAGGAATTAAGTTGAGTTTACTATTAGTGGTCTGTTTGTCAAACCCAACTACAATGTGAAGAGAAACTTGCTCTCTGAGACTCAGGAAAACCAGGGAATGAATGAACAGGTAAGTCTGTATTCTTCCTTGTTGTTTGTGATTGATTTTTCAGTTTGGTCTCAAAACAAACAAAACAAATTGAGTCTTTAAATACTTTCAATCTAAATGCCTTACTATATATATGTGTGTGCATATATATACATATACATTTTACACTTTGTAAAATAATGTCAAATTTTTGTGAGTTAATTCTGCATTATTCAAAATGCTTTTTGTTTTTCTTTACTTTGTAGAAAGAATTTAAAATTAAACATAGCTGTACTTATTGTTGAACCATTGCTTAGGTAAAAAAAAAAATACACATCCCCCCCCCCCCCCGCCCTTCCATTTGTTCTCTATTTTAAATAGCACTTTCTATCAGGCTGTGTTCCGTTTGTGGCTATTCAGCATTTTGCAGTAACTGTAAAATTTCCTGGTTTTGTCTTCCTATGTTTGTTTTTTTCCCCTGGTGTTCCTCCCACTGCCTTCCCTGTCCTCTCCACTGCTACTCCCCTGAGGGCACAGTTGAGGAATATGGGCCCACCTGTCATGCTGTGGGACACACTCTGCAATGGGTGCCCATAGCCTATCACTTGAAGCCAGTTGATCAGTTCATTCACATATCTATTAAATAGCTATCTATAGCTATTCATATATCTAATAAATAGCTCAATGGGCCAGAGCAAAGCAAACTGTAAGGACTGGGACCTCTTTTTGTGCAGAAAAGGTAGAAATTAGAACTGTTTGGAAAGGGAAGGTGAAATCAAGTGAGGGCAGGACTTGTCCCACTGTCAGTGCTTAGTATCATGAAGATTTTCTCCAAAGTTGCTGCCAGTTGATCTGACAACCTCTCTTATGACCTCTGAAATTTCACTTTCTTTTCAATATTGCCATTCCATGGCATTAAAGATAACTACACCCATATCCAAAATTTTGAAGGATTAGAAGGACATCATTAGCTTTTTAGATTGTAAAGATAAGCTTTTTTCCCTGTTTGAAGGTTGCCATAAATAATGCAAGACTAAAGAGATAGTTTATTTACAATCATGAGGAATGTTTTAATAATTCAAAAGCTCTGTCCTGCTGGAGCACTCATCTCTTAACCAATCCAAAGAATATGAGCAGGTTATCCTCATGATGTGCAGAGTATGTTCTGGGCAGGCAGCAAAACAGAACCAAATGATGACTAAAACTCTAATTCCATACTTATTTATTTTTGTTTTGTTGTATTTTCCCACATTTAATTTCTGTTTTGATAGCTTTTGTCTAAATCTTCAGAAAATGCCATCAGCTGCACATGGCAAACAGCACAATAGTGAGAAGGAAGCTACTGCAGTAGAGGCACCCATCTTAACAACACCAGTTTTGTGTATTGCACTGCTAGAGGATGTGGTGTGCATAGAATGTGTCAGAACAGGCTGACACTCAGGTAATGACTGAGCTGTTGATTTCTGTCTTCCATCTTGACAGTTTGCCCTCCTGTATGCATCTTATGGCAGCAGACATGGCAGTAGAGTCTCTCAGTGAAACAGCACTAAGAGAGTGACAAGAGAAGTCATTACACGTGTGTGTGCCATTAAACCAGAGAGTACTTAGAGGACAATGTGGAAAGTTCTGTGTGAGAGCAAAATGCAACATGGCAAAACTTCATCAAAGATTAGAACTAGGCAGGCAAGCTAAAGTTACCCTACAATGACAGCATTGAGAGCAAACTTGAGACACCTTCTTCAGTGTGCTTTTCAAAGGCAGAGCAAAGCCAAAAGAAAGCTCTCAAGATCATTTAAACATTACTAGCCATGTCTGTATCCACAAGGCTCCTTAGACTAACAGCTTTGAATGTTAGAAAAACCCAAGCAGACTGTTTTTGTCAACAGTGAACTCCCCAGCTCTCTGCTGCCGGAGCACAGGGAGCAGGATGCACATGCTGGGGATAACCAGCTTGTCACAGTTACTCCCCTACCAAGGCAGCCTCTGGCTACTTCAGGAGAGATGCTGTCACATCATTATTTTACCCTACGCTTATGGAGCTGATGACATTTAATTCAGCACATTTCTGAGCTTTGTCAGCACTTGATCTCAAGTGCCTGATCATAAATATGCAACTAGTCCAGTGTTACGCTGGCACTTGAATTTATACTCACCATAAAGCATAGCTCCTCCAGTTTCATGCAGAAAGCGGAATCGATGGTTTTTAAACAACCAAATTGTTAATATTGTAAGAATGAGTAGAAAGTTAAAGATGAGCAGCTCCACAGCTCCCTGATGATAAAAGTGTTCTTCATCTTTCACTGATACATATTTCTTCAATGTCTCCATTTCATTCCCTTTATAGAAAGTATGTGAAAACTAAAAGAAGAAAAAAAAAAATCCCAGGAAGGAAAGTGTTGTCACCTCTAGTACAAAAACTCCAGACACTACAGAAATTCACAGCAAGCACATCTGTTTCATTTGCAGCCTCATGGTAAAGTGCCCCAGCTCAGAATTCAGCTGGATTCTAGTTACAGCTTCCTGTTTCTCTCTTAAAGCCGCCCTGTCTCATTTTTAATGGTACGATTGTGTCGCTGGACTGCGCTTGCTCTGGCTGTGGATACACAAATTGCCTCCAAGGCTCGGACTCTCCATTTCTAAAATTCTGTAGTAAAACTCAGTGTGTGTTCATCATGTTTTCTTCCTGCAGTTTACAGCCCAATCTGAGTCCTAGGAGTCCTATTTTGTCTTCACAGTTTAAGTTGGAAAAAATTATGTTTAAAAATGGCATAACAACTTTTACTACATTTTAGAAGTTTAAGAACCTTTCCTCTTCCCACTTCCCCATGTTTAAATGTCAGTGACATAGAATAAAGGTGGCACTTTACTGTGGTCCAAAGACAGAAGAAAACAAATCAATAGATGAGGACTTTGAGATTTAGGCACTTGTATTGATGCTGCCAGAAGACAGATCTCTGTAAAAGCAAGGGTCCAATTACCTGGAATTAGAAGTACTTAAAGCACTTATTGAACTGAATAAAATGCAGTGGAATATACTTTTCATAATTTCTGCTGTTTGCACATTTTGATTTATTTAATTCATGATTCCATTATACCAGAAAAACTCTATGTATAGCGAATACTCCTGAACTTTTCTGCCTGTGGTCAAGGCTGCAATGCATTTACATACAGACAATTTCAAACAAGCTCTAATCTTCATCAGAAAAACCAGCAATTCTACTGCTCATTATAAAAGATAATGTTCTCATTATTTGATAATAAATTCTCATAACTTTTTCTTTTTAAACACATTTTGGAGCTAACTAATCTGTACAAAATCCATTCCAAGTGAGGCAGGTGTCAAAGGTGAATAACCCTGGAATACCCAGCTGTCCATACTCTCAGCAGTTTTTGAGCTGTAGCTCATAATAGAGTGTTCCCAGAGAGGCACTGTTTCTTCAATCAATCTAAATATTTTGTTCTCAATAATCAATCAGTTCTGTCCTCTGCATAAGCAAATTTCACCCCCTTTACAGGTTTCCCCTTTTTTCTTTCACTTTGTAAGAAAATTATTTTCCTCCTAGTACTTTTTTAATTAATGCTTTTTCTTTGCTTACCAGGTATTTTTTCAATCTCTATCAGTGGTTTCACTTTGTTCTCTACGTGTTCCATGATTTTCTCTCCTTTGTGTTTCCCTTATTTTCTCTTTCTTTTTGTAGGTTTACTTTATAATTTGCAAACACAATCAGGGTTGTTCAAGTCAAAATGGTATTTCTCAACTGATTTTCAAGGGGCACTCTGAGATGCAAAGCTGGCAGAAACCCGAGGACACCTCCCAAACAAATGAACTCTGCAACTCAATTTTAAGCAAGGGTAATGATGCTAACTGGTATTTTCTGAGAATTATTCAATACTGTATTTTGAATTAAGAAATAGTGTAAGGGATTTGGTTGTAGCAATTTCATTATACAATTAATGCAACTGTTTAAAGAAAATGTTGGTCACATAGCCAAGGTGTATAACTTTCATAGAGGAGAAAAAATAAAAATAAAGGCTTGATATGGTTTTCATAGTCACAATCTGGAATGACAGTGCCCTCAATTTTGTGGGTCTGATCATCCATCTCCAATGTGGAAGTATCAAAAGCAAGCAAAAAAAAAATCAATTTAAAATAATCACATTCGCTTTCTTTTGCAATAAAACCCAAATATTTGTTTATTATGAAAGCCAGTTCTTTTCCACCCTGTGGAATAAGTAATTTGCAGGCACTTATAATAAAATCAATGGTGAAGCAGCCCAAAACAGTGAAAGAAGGTAATTTTATTCTGGAAATCTCAGTGATTGGACTATTCACTTCAGATTTGGGAGACCAGGCTCAGGTTTTTATTTTAATTTACCCAAACTCATATTTTTTACTAAATAACAAGGAGTTCCTTAGTCTTACTGCTACAGCAGGTGTGGTATGAAATATTTGAAACACATAAGTGTTAATTTCCAAAGCTGCCTTTTCTCTTTTGCAAAATAGGATTGTGATTCTGCCCTATCTCACAAGATAATGGGATACATCTTTGTGAAGCAATCACATATTACGGCAATTTGCACCACATCAGAGCTTAAATGAAAACAGAATTTCAGGTTTTGTATCAGGCTTGCAGGTGTTGGACTTGGGGCTTAAATTCTGCCAAAGCTCCTTATATAATTTTGGGAAGGTCTTGTTCTAAACAGCACTCACCATGTTACAGGACTGGGGTTTCAGGTGTTGCTTTCCTCTCAGAGGTGTAAGACAGTTTCAAATCAGCTTTTCAGACCCAGCCACTCATCATAGTTGCAGCTTCTGAGGAATCCAGAATTGACACCTAAAAACTGTTGTTTCTCTTTGCATTCTCAGCCATTGTATTAATTATTACTATACACTATCTGAAATATGCCAAAGATGTGATGATTAAGTCAGATTTACTGTTGCAAGATGTTTGTAAGTGATAATTTTATACATGCATTGTTGGGGAAATATATTGGAATGAAGTAGTGCAGGACCTTAAGAATGCTTTTTGCTTTTAATAATCTGGTGTCATATGGCACCTATAGGCTACTTAGAGGGATGCCTCAAATGTTCAGAGTCGTACATGGAGAAGAACTAATGTGAAAGCTGTGGGTAATAGAAGAGTCAGTATGAAATGTTTCAATCCTATTAGTTTTGTTACACCTTGTCCTGACTGGAATGGCTGTATTATTTTTCTCTGCATGCCATGTGATTTTATTAGAGGTACACAGAGCCAGAAACCTCTTGAGCTAAATTAAGCCAAATCACCTCTCCAGTGTGTCTGTAGCAAATTTTTGTTACATACAGTTTTGTAAAGAATGATGAGTCTGAGTAGATTAGGAGCAGCTCTATTGAGAAAATAGAGCTACCCATGGAAAATTCACAGAAAAACAGTATGGACTCAGAAAACCTTCTCTGGGTTTGCAGTAAGGTCTCACTTGAAAAACTGTTGGCGATGTAACCAGTTAATGTTTTTTTTTTTTGGTCAGGTCTTTCCACATTATTTCAGGTAAACCTATTTTTAGGGGCATCCAGGCCCTGCAGCAATTTCCCTTCCTAAAAATGGAATAACTTCTCTCCAAGTTTTGGTTGGTTTGAAGGTTAAATAGGAAAACAATCTGTTGCAACAGCTGCATCATATTTCCAATATTGATAACAGATGATAAATTAAGAAGGAAGGGAATTTGATAAAATAGAAAGGCACATTTTGGCTTTAAGAACAGGCTACTGGGTGAATAAAGTAAGTCTTCATGGGAAAGATATTTTGAAGATTACTTAACAAGTGAAAGAGACAAAACAAGTGAAAGTTTTTGTGGAAGGCAGTATGTCATGTAATTCTCGTAATACTATGTTCTTACTACAAACAGTATTTGCTTCATCCTCTCTGTCATGGAATTTTAATGAACAAGAGGTAGTAGTACTTATTTTCTGTGACCACCTTATCAACTCTATGGGTTTCACAGAACCATCCTTAGTTTGGCAGATGTAGAAGTCTGCTTTAATAGAAACTATCAAGATGAAATAGAAAGCAAGAGGAGTTTTGTAAATCAGTAGAGGGATTCTCACCTTGGAAGATATAAAGTCAGAAAAGGAGCATAATGTAAAAATTGTAATAAATTATAGTTAGTGGGAATTCCAAGCAAAGGTACTACACTTTAGCACCACTGGCAATTCTGCAAGCATAGGAAAAATATAGACAAGATCTTGTAAAAGCAAATACTGCAAGTGCATCTGTATATATAATTAAAAGACCAAGCCAAACCAACTCTGAAACTGAGAAATCAATCACTTTGCGAGTACACAGATAACGAATGTTCTGTCACAGCTCACTTGCCTAAAATCCCCAGACAGACTGGAACAGGATTAGTGGGATCACAAGTGGTTATCCTTCTCTAATCCATTCCAGCCAAGAAGATCTGCCTGGCTCCTGCTCTGATACACAACTGCCCAGGAAATACTGTGGGCTAAGGCCACTTAAGGCCACTAAGCCCACAGTGGTGGCCTAAGCATCATTTATAACTGCCAGGCCTCTGTGCATTTTAAAATCTAGTCTTCTGCTGCTTAGAATAGTCCTCCTATGAAACCAGTTTGCTGGTTGCTATTGATCTTGGGCTCTCTTTTTCTGAGGTCAGACTCTGTTTTTTCTTATTTGGTATTGCTGGTATTCAATCTACATGGGTCACAGAGCCTCTAGAGACAGAAATAAATCCACATAATCTCTGTATCTTTATGTTACAGCTATTACACTTAGCTGAAAAATAGCTTTAACAATAATTTCTGCTTAATGGAATACAGCTTTCTATCCAGAAGATAAAGTCTGTTTTGGTTTTTTTCCCCTCCTTGGTTCAGAGACTGTTTTACTGACTTTTTAAAATACTGTACTAATTATGATGAATACACATGGAATTGAGTGGAACTGGACTTTTAATCTCCCAAGACTTGTGATCCTTCTGCTCATATGTCACTGTCTATGGGCATTATATCAATGGAGAAAAATCTTTTCTCCCCTTAGAGCATGAGTAAATTTGATGCACCCTGTGATAACAGGTAACAGCCAGGTCATCATGCTGGAATCTGCCTTCAGAGACCAAATTCAGTTTAGACAGACATGAAATGCTCATGGGTGCTTTTCTTGATGGTAAGACAGAAATGCAAGCATGTCTGAAGAAGTAAAAACTTTGAAAGACAGGAAGCACTTTGGTTCTATGAGTTGTTGGAGGAGAGTTAATCTGTTCCAGTTTAGACAGTTTTAGCCAACAGGTTCAGAACTAAATGACTTCTTACAAAATTGTGGAAAACTGATATTATCTATTTATGCAGTTTAAATTAATCCACACAATTGAATGTCAGGATTATGAAGGAAGTATTTCCAAGTTTACTTCTGTGGGTTTAATGCTCATTTTCAGCTTGAACTGCTGCCCTGTGGGATTTTAAAAAATATTTTAATAAACTAAAAAACAATCTTGATAATTTTTATCATTACAATTTTATATGAAATTGTTCTGAATTACAGTTTCCTGGTAGTAGACTAGTTTGGGGAGCTGACTCATGTTCAACTCTTAGAACTGTGGACTTGTGCATATACACTGGTCTAAGTTTAGTTTCCTATAAAAGCAGGCAGTGCATCAGTCTCACAGTTTATGCTACAAGCTGGAATGTCTGTACTAAAAACTGGGGCAAAAAGGTCACTGAATTCCTTTGTCTTTTCCATGTCCTTTGTCAGTAGTTTCCCTGCCCCACTGAGCCTGGGTGTACACTTGCAGGAGCCACTTTTGCTGCCCTTTTCCTTATGTCCCTACTGACTGACAGCTCTGTGGCAGCGTTTCTGTGTGTGCTCAGACAAGGTCTCTCTATTCCTCCTGGGTTACCTGTTTCTGCTTCCATTTCTCTACTTCCTTTTCCTGTTTGAGCTCAGCCAGGTGTTTCTTCATCCACACCAGCCTTCTGCCAGGTTTGCTTGACTTTCTGCATGTTGGGAGGTCCTTGTGGTTTGAAGCAGCTCTCTTGGAGATCAATCTCTCCTGGGCTGTTGACATTAATACCCCACACTTCCGTATCGATGGTGATACCACATCACTGACCCAATTGTGTTGAGTGAACAGCAACTATAGAAAAACTGCTGAATTCAGGATTGCCCCACCACAGCAGTAAATATCTTGACTGTCATTGCCATTTAAGACTTAAACCCCCCCCCAACAAAACCACAAAAGTCAATCCCCCCTTCTTCCCAAACCCCCAAAGGCTGCCTGAAAAAGTATTTTGGTACAGTGCTTTTTGTTTTACTCAGGTTCATTGTTCATCAGTGTGTCATTTGGTGACTTCTGTTTCAGATACAAATTACATTACATTACAATGTGTTGTAACAGAATACTAGTAAGGAATGCAGGAACAAATCCCTGATTTAACTGCCTTGCATGACAAGGGCTGCTCTTTTCCATGAGCCGAATCTGAAAGCACATCCCACTAGAGGGCTCTCGTTACACGTGAAATGGAAATCTGACTCGAGCACTACTCAGTCTTTTATCTATTTTCCAGGTTAAAGATAGGTTTTGGTTTATGTAAACAAAGCATTGTAGTGCTTCAGTATACTGGATTGGATCCTATTTGGAATTTGCAATTACTTTTGTGGCTTTATTTTCAGAGGAAGCATGCTGATCCCACTGAATTACTTTTAGTTTGTGAACATTTTGGATAATTCCTAATTAAACTAGACATCTTGCCCCAGTTCTTATCTCCATTAGAACAGTAGGAATCAGATTAGTCTAAAGTTATTATTTTATAGGTTCTGCCAATATCACTAAACTATTTTTTGTGGGGACTTAGGTTTACCTATGCTGGCCTTTATGTACAGATAACCCTGCTGCCTAGCTCAGAGCCTAAAAGTGTATTTTACAGAAATAGACCTGTAATTAACACTGCTGTTTTCATCCCTAACAGTATCCAAACAGCAGCTGTTCCTTTTTTCATTTCAACACTGTTTAAAAACTTGTATATAAGTAACATGAAGAGCAGTTAATCTTCATTTCTATATAATTGTACTGTGCTATCTGCAGCCACATTTCAAGAGAACAGATTGTGTTCTTCCATTTTGAAGACAAACAGGGCTGTGTTTGTAAAGGAATGTGGGCACAAGAAATGCAGGCAGGTACTTCTGAAAATCCTGGTGGACTGTAACTCCTATAGCAGACAAAGTTTGGCCCTGTATTCTTTTGTAGTAACCAATTTTTCTTTAAGAGAATTATGTCTGAAACATAACTAATTTAGATCTGGGAATATCTCTTTGGAGTGCCATATTGCTTTCCTTACAAGGGAAGGCCCTCTCTCATCTCCAGTTGAGCCCCTGGCCTGTGCTCTCTCTTCCTTTGCCATTCTCTGTGTATGTTTGGGACAATAATTTCTCTTTACTCCGAGCCATGTTTTACCCTTATGTTGCTCTTGCTTCCAACCTCCTAATTCACAAACCTCTTTTCTTCCAACTGACAGTTTTCAAATATTTTTCTTGTTCTCTGGAAACTCTAGTTGCTATAGAGACACCTGATGATTACAGAGACAGTGACTACCTTTGTTGGAACCTCAGTTGCTATAGCAATGACTGTTGGCTGTGGGTTCAATGAAATCTGCTACATGGTTCATGCCCTTTTACACAGCAATACAGCTTGTAAAAGCTTCTTTTAATTGTTATGCTCAGTAATGAGACTTTGAGCCAAATTCTGTTCTAATTGAAGTCAGTGGGAGTTTTGCCATTAACTTCGACCACAGTTTGATCCTAAACTCCTCTGTCCATAAATAACAAAAGGAATCCACTTTCAGCACAGTGGCCAACAGGGTATGGCTTCATTCAGTCAGTAACAGCTGAGCCTGGGAACAAAGCTTTGATGTCTGTGCCTGTATTTCAGTAAAGTGTGACTTAAATGATAATCTTTTTCTTTTGAATATCATAGAAGTTCTGCGACTAAATAGTCAATTCTCAGATCAAACATATCATAGTCCTTGTGAGGACCTATGTGTATTTTTTTAAACAGAAGAATTGTGAAACAAAAATGTAATCTTTAAAGTACTTTTAGACTATTTGTTTTTCTTCTAGGAGAAATGTTTCCCCTGTGTTGCTTTGTGGGAATAGTGACAAGAAAGTAAACATTTTCAAGGAGATATCATCACATCACAGAAGAAGTATCCCTACTTAAAAGGTAGATATAATACTGTTCTTCCAAAGGATGTTATTTCTTGGCAGTGTCCCTGAAATTGTTTTTACACTGTGGGAATGACCTCTGAAGAATGTCTTAAAGTCAAATTTGTCTTTGAGCTATTTCTGTTCTATTTAAGGTATCCTGGAGATATTTTCAAAGCCACAGGAATCCCATTCAAGTAGAAGTTGAGGTTGGAAAGCACTGTATTTGATGTGTTCATCCACAGGTGTTTGTTTCATTATGTTATACCCAAATGATCACATATTATGACTGTTGTCATCATTTGTGCTTTTATCTGGCAGCCTCTTCAGGAACTCATTATTATTTCCTCTTTCTCCTCTCTCCTTCACTGTTTCTGTGAAGTTATAGGGAAATTTGCTATGAGTTTGTGTCAGAACAGTTCTTACCCTTGATCCCTTCTATAAGGGTTAAGTTACAGGCAAAATTACCAAATGTCTAATTTTCAGCATGCCCAGAATAATAACTCTGACATGCCCACTTCAACAGCTGCTGCAAACTGAAAAACTTAAGAAGTCCTCTTATAGACTTCTACCATGCATATTTTGTGTGACAATCTGCTCATTTTAAGCAGTCATGACTAGATGAATAAAAGTACCTGAAATAAGTGCCATTGAACTCTTTAGAAAGAGCTAGGCCAGAATGAACAGAGTAGAAATTTTCATTAGCTATGGGAAAAGTAAGAAATTGTGAAACATTGCCATTACAGTTGAAAAACTCAAGTGACACCTTGTATCAGCACATATTGTGTATACATTTCTACTAGAGTCACTCCCCAGGTACGGTCAGATGTCTGCAGAACATCAGGACTCTCTGGTACTCCCATGCTTTTGGTGTGCTCACTGCTCTGTAGCATTTTTTTGTACCCAGCTCAAGATACATAAGGAATCCAGACTCACCTATCTCTCTTTTCCCTTCATATAATTTCCTCAAAACCTGGCATTTTTTTCTTGCTGCAGCAGTCATTTTTATTTCTCTTTCTTCTGCTCTCCAAAGATAAGCTGTGCAAGACTCCTAAGATGAATCATGAAAAAAATAAATCCTTTCTTATGAATTCTGCTCTCCTCTGGTGATCAGTTTCATCTGCTGCTCAAAGACCATTTAGGCACTCCTTTGTTTGTACACAAGCCTGTTGGTCAAAGTGGTTGTTCTTACTGTTTATGAATGCCAGGCTTTCTGTGAGTAGAGGCTCATGAATTGTAAACAATGATCTATTGTGAATCCTGTACAATTATCTTGAATTTCTGATTAATTTAGCACAAAAAAAAAAAACAACAGAATAATTCAGGATTGAAGGGACTTCAAGGATCATCTTGTCCAAAGTCTGGGTCAACTAAGACTGAGCTCCAAGATGCTCAGTGTCCTGCTGTGTTCTTTTTTTTTTTTTTTTTTTTTTTTTTTTGTTTTTTTTTTTTTTGTTTTTTTTTTTTTTGTTTTTCTGGGAGTTTAATTTGCAGGTATAAGAGAGAGGAAGCAAAGAAGTACTGCATTCAGTAGTGTTAGAATTTTGAGTTACATACACACAAAAAATTTATAATGTAGAGATTAAATTCAAAAGTCATACATAAACTCCATCATACTCAAAGCATCTTGTGGTGACTCCAGCATTTTCATTCCTCTGTCAGTTTGGACATGGAATAACATTAGAACTGCTGCTTTTCTTGCTTAAGTTTCAGTTTCTTAGGCTTTACATGAACATCTTCCACCAGTCTGTTAGACACAGGAGAACTGAAGACACAGGAGACTGAAATACTAAAAATTCTTGGGGACCATTAATTTTTGTGAGATTTTCTGCTTTGCTAGGAAAAGCTTTATGAATTGTGATTTGTGTAATCTGTTCTATTTCTGAGCCATATGAGGATTTTTTTTCTGTCTTCTAACATGCAAATACAATGTATTTTAAATTATTTATATAGTCTGCTTGGATGTCTAGTGAATTGTATGATTTACAGACAAACTGTATTCTGGTATTTGAAAGAGAGATATTATTTTCTAAGCCCTTCTAGTAAAAGTACGTTATCTGACATGAGCAATAAACAAACCCAAGGCTGAGTTTGTTGCTGTCAGAGGGCAAACAGATACTTACTCCTTGTTTGAGGCTGTTCTTTCCATCCATGCCCCATATTAGAACTTGCAGCAGTTCTCTGGCCCTGGTAGGGAGAGGAACTGTTGGGGCTCCTCATCCCAAGGTACTAAAGCCTTGGAACAAGCTAGATTTGTGAGTCTTCAAATCACGCCTGCTTTCTGACAAGTGCTCCCTAATAAATGCTCAACTGATTAAACAATGCACTGCCAGGACACCGAGACTGCTGTGGATGTTGTCTCTCCCCAGTTAAGACACTGTTTAGGAGGAAACAGCATATCTGCTCAACATCCTTGGAAGTACAAGAAAACAATTTTAGGATAAATCAGCTAAGTATCCCAGACATAAAGTGGTAGGAAGTTACTTAAACTGAGCCAGCACTTGTGGCTTTCCTGCTTTGTTCTCAGATTTGCTGTTAACAGTGCTCTTTGTCCACCTTGTCCTTTCTCCACCAGTCTGCTGCCTCCATTGCAGGTCAGGACAAACAGTTGTTCCTTATAGAGCAGCTCTAGCAAGAAAAAAGGAAAAAGAGTGTTGAACTTAGATTTACATACTGCTGGTGCTTGACATGTCTTCTCTGGAGCACAGCTCGGACTCTTCCAATAGTGTTCTCTCCACCATGTCTGACAGTGTAAACCTGGCAACACTCTGCCTGCTGAGCACAGCCCTGCAGGTGTGCAGAGGACTGCAGGGGAGGGCCTCACCCACCACAAACAAGATTCTCTAAGGTGGAAAAAGCCATAAGTAAGGGATTATTAGATCAATGTCTCACAGCAGTCCTTTTAAAATCTGTCTTGGTAGCAGCAAACCCCAGAACTTTTGTGAATTGACATATTCTGCCATTTCCAAGAGGAATCAACTGAACTGGTCTTGTAAAAGAGGAGAAATTGGGACTTACTGACCAGTTGCCTTTTACTGGATGTGAAGGCAGAACAGTCATAAAAATTGAGCATTCCTCTTGTTGCTTGGATCTTCTTCCCACCTTCTAAATGTATAGAGAAATAGTCTTTAAATGTAGTTCTTCATATATTTCACAATATTCCCCATGAGAAAAAAAACCAGGGTAGTTCTGGGGTCTTAAATGGGATATATTACATCATAAAACATGTTTGCCGCATTCCTGTGCAAGCTTAAAGGTTCTCTTTGTGACTCTGGAAGACTCTGCCAGCAAAACACAGGCTATTATGTTTATCTGTTCTCTGGTTTTGAATATGGCCTTTTGTTGAAAGATCCATTTCAACATGGGTGAGCAAATGGTCACTTATTGCCTCTGAAAGAAAGCAATTCCTTGAATTCCATTCACATCCTTGCATATTGATTTCATTTTAGGGACTTTAAAAGAAGTAAAACTGAAAATACCATTATCTGGCTTTGGGAGTTGTTCCTCTATCTAGGAATTATGAATTTAAAAATATAATATTATTACAAACAACATTTAGAATGTGGTTATAATAATGTTTTATAACAATAGATATTTTTCATATGTTACAATAGTAGAAAAAAACAGAATATTGGTATTCTGGTAACACAATGGGTTGCATTTTCCAGATGAAAGTTCAGATTTCAAAATCTCCTCCTGAATCCCCCATAGAAAACAATTGCATGGAATTTAATAATTCCCTTCTCACATAGAGCTAAACTTCTCAGGAAAAAAGTTAGCAAAAATGTTTTAATATTTTATTTAAAGTTACTAAAACATTCAGCATATCCTCAAAATGAAATATTATATGCTGAGAAAAACCTCTTACTATATTGCTTTTTTATAAGAAAGTGTATCATATAAGTTTTCATGTAATATTTCAACAGATATACAGCATTTTAAAATGTAATTTTTAAACTGAATTGCAGTCATGGAGAGACAAATAGAGGAATATTTGGATACCAAATGGGAATTGGCAAATTTTTATATCCTTCTTTAACAATTCTAGAATTCATATTAAAATTATAATTTTGTAAAGGAAAATAGGACAATTTTTGATATTGCATGAACCCCCTGCGACAATCCTCAAATTTATCACTCATTTGGGAAGGGACCATAAGAATAGCTAGCCAGATAAATAATGTATTTTAAACAGAACTTTTGCTCAGGAACTAAATCTAGAGTTAGCTTGATTTGCCATCTGCTCAGCCATAAATTGTTGTTTTCAGCTTGGCTTTTTCTTTCTGTGCAATCTAAATCAGACACTTTTTTTTTTGCAGTTCATAGAGTTGACATTGCCATGAAAACAAACAATCACTACTTGTTACTTGTGTTCTGTCATTCTACCTGAATTCATTATAAAAATAAATCCCATTTTGATATTTTTACATCTGTATTTATCCACTTTAGGCCACTTTTTTTTTAATACCACGTAATGTGGTTAAATACAGTATGTTCTTTGTCCTAAGGAAACAGTAAAATTACTTTAAATAGACCAAACATCTTCCTCTAAGTGAGGTAACATTTTCAAAAGTACTGTAAATAATAGATTTTGTTACCAGCATTCATATCTGTAAGCAAAAGTTGCTTTGTGAGCTTCTGTTGCAAAGCAAATAGAAGTCAATGCAGTGTGACTTAGTGGGGAAAAAGATATTTTTCTTAAATAACAATAAAAACTTGGGGCTTTATAAATAGGATTTTTTCCTCCTACTCCTTTTCACATGATGGATTTTGTTACAAAACCCCAACCAAACAAAACACAACAACAAAAACCAGACAGTGATTATGAAATCTTGAAGGAAAATGTAAAAGGGCTTCTGGAATTAAACTACTCTTCACAACAAATCACCATGTATTTTCCCACCTTGCTCTTCTTGAGACATTGGACAACTGTTACAGCTCATGGTAGCACATCTACAAAGAAAATGGGAATTGGTCCCATCTCTCTTTCATGAACAGGCAGAAACCATTTCCTCTGGGACAGTCACATCATCTTGTAAAAAAACTTATACAGGAAGGACAGGCAAGTTCAGCTAATATGTAGAGTCAAGGAATAACTCCGAGCCCTCAATACTGAGACGAGTGTTGAGATGGAACTGGAAGCAGGCAGCATCACTCAAAATATGGATCCTCTAAACCAAGAGAAAAACTGTCTGAAAAGCACAGAGATGATAGGAAGCCACTTCCCAATAACTGAGTGGTTTTGTTTTTTCTTTGAACCCAGCATGACTATTTTGGGAGCTGTGGTACTTCTTTTTCAGAAATTGATGCTTTTGGTAAGACAAACTCAGAGTGAAAATTGCTAATAATAAATGTAGAACTAATGAAGTCAACTTCTTCTAAAGTCCAGATATGAGAGAGCAGACATCTGAACTCCTTTCCTGCCTTTGCCACATATTTTCCATAGGGTAGTTATGACTTGTGGGATATAATTTATTTCTGTTTCCAGATGATTTTGGGATTCCTGAGTAGTTACAGTGCAAGTGTTCAGAAGTGTAGTTGAAGAATTGCCATGTAAATCAACATTTTTCTAAAGTAACATATCCAGCTATAGAGGGGCTTCATATTTTGATGTCACCATGCCTAACCCTTTATTTGGAAGAAATGCTGCCAATAGCTGTACAGAGGTCTTTCTTTCCCTCCAACTGCCCTCTGCTTCAGTCCCCTTTGCAGTAATCCAAGATGTCTTTGCTCTCTAATCACTTATCCATGGAGTGTAATTCAGAAGCCTCCATTTTTAAGTTACTTCCACAGTGTACAGAGGTTTGCATGGGAGAATGGCATTTCTAAAACTGTGGAATCACAGAAAGCTGGAACCTTGCCTGTAGGAGTACAAAATTATGGTTGTCAAATGTGAGCATGCCCAATTTCTTTGTGCACCTGTAAGTGTGAGATGTACATTAACGCCACTGAACAATATTGTATCATAAATGGGTTGAAGGAGCACCTTCTGTTCACTTGAACACTGAATAATATACTGAGGAAGATGAAATCAACACCAGTTAGTGCCATACATAAATAAGTGTGGGGAAAAACTAGCATGCAATCTATGTATTAAAAGGTGTTTTTCAGAACAGCAGACCTCGATGTTTAGCATATCTTCATACATGATGCTTTTACTGTAAACTCTGCAATGTCTTTTTCCTTGTACCATTAATGTCTAGGAAGCAAGATTTTCATCTGCAACAGCAGCATTTGGACAGATATTAAAAAAAATTAATAGAAAAAAAAGAAGCTGTTGCAGTGAGTTGGTTTTCTGTCCTGTCCCTGCTGGAGATACAAGGTTGGATTCCGAGTCGAGTCACAAATGAAAGAGTAATTTTATGCCAGTCACCATCTGTGCAGCATCCCAGCACTACCACACATCCAAGCATGGTTCCTAATGCTCTGAAATCCAAGTTACAAGGACATGCATCCTTACCTCAGTAGTGAGAGGTACTGACAGTGCTGCTTGGGAACACTTAAGCAGCGACTGCATGATGGTTCATTGTGTTACTGCTTCACTTATTAAAAGCAGATCCTCATCTCTCTTGTATCAGAGGGAAACGAGATCACAATTTGGCACCATAGCAGTGAAATAACTCATCTGCTGCCTAATGCATTATTCTGTTAAGCACCAATAGACCAACCAGTCCCAGATATAATCCCCTACTTTTTGTTTTAATCCTCCTGCACTTCCAAATGTACTTCCAATGTTGGAGATTTTTTTTCTGCATGGAAATAGAATTACATCTTTAAGTTTGGGCAATGAAACATTTGCATCTGGCATGAGTGACTTTGATACCTACAGATAGATTGCATTAAGCTGACTTTGCTGCTGAAAACTGACAGGGCTTACAATTATGCCGTCACTGGGTCTGCAGAAGCAGAGCAGGGAAGCAGCATTTGTGAGGCTGCTCTGTGCCAGATGGCACACCATGGCAGAAAAAATCTATTTGAGCCCTTGTGTTCTTGCATTATAACCAGCAGATTGTCAGCTGGAGTAAAGTACAGAAAGTATGTAATTTAACTGACCTTTGTAGTCATTTAGGAATGAAGTCTTTGTAGGAATTTTCAGATCAGAGGATGAAACTCTTGATGTTTTTTCTTGGTGAGGCGGTTTCATTTTTTCTTCTCTCCCTTGTACGAGATGTATCAGTAGTTGATAAGGACTGCTGCAAAACTTGCTCTGAAATGTGAATGATTTTTGAACTTGAAAGACATGCCATTTTAATAAAATGGCACTCTTTAATACTGCTGCTCAATCCTATGACCTCAGATCCCTGACAGTAAGTTTCTTTGGACTGCAAATTACAAAATACAGCTCTATTAATTTTCATGAGTGCATGCTAGAAATTGTGTAATTTCATGTTGTGATCTTTAAGTCAAACTTCAGACACAAAATCAGGCTGCTTTGTAATTCATCTGCAACTTCCCTGGATAAACCACTTCAGTGTGAAGACCAAAGCACCTGGTGATGTAACACAGAGTGGCCAGTAGGTACCAACCTTTGAGCTGAATTTGCTGTGGTTGTACCTAAACCCACTTGTGTGGATGTAACCACCTTTCAGGAAAGCCTGAGGCATGAGTAACCATGATCTCTTTATTCTAGTCATCCTTATCACAAGGTCTGCAAACATGTAGGCCTTGTTGCCGTGTCCATCTGCAAAGCTGGGTAAGCACTATATGTTTTTCCATATGTGAAACTGTTGGCTGAAGCCAAAACTAGCTAGAACTGGCTTTCAAGTTACACAACTTGACAGCAATTTGTTATTTATTTCTCAGCAAAGCCTCGGCAGAGTGTTAAGCAGATGACTACATATATCAGATGCATTTTTCTCCTTCTGATATATCTACTATTGTAACATATGAAGTGGGTTTTCATGAGCTTCATATTTCCTAGACCAGAAAGGACACTCAGACACTTTGGTGCCTTACATACTGCATACAATTAAATTTAAGAAAGCTACCTCTTGATTAAGCTAAATCCATTGCTTAACTGACCAACAGTTTATTCTGCAAATGTGAATTGGAAAAATCACAGAATCACAAATTAATTTAGAATGCAAAGGAAGTCAGAAGATCATGTAGTCCATTTCCCTGATGAATGTATGCCCAGTGTGGGTTGATTTCAGCTGATTCCATGAGACCTCAACCTTTCTAGGCTTGTTATCAACTTGTTATGAGCCTTTGGGACAGCACTGGAATGGCTCTGAACACTCCAGCAGCACGTGCTGACTGACACAATGGATTCCACCTCTCAGCAAAAATTTATTTTCCAAACTTGTAAACCAGCCTGCAACACTGAAAGAAAATTCTGCTTCCAATACACCTTGGCTGTTTTATTGAATTTTTAAGAATCCTCAGTGGTTGCTTGACTAAGAAGGGAAAATCTGCCTGCATAAGCCAAGGCAAAATTGTTCTAGGTAATTATTTCCTTGCTGGTGATAAATTTCTCTTTTATTAGACAAACACTTTGGAAAGATTTTTTTCCTAGACTAAACTAATTCATCTCATAAGACAATGTGGAACTTTTCATAGCTCCTATATAGTAATAGTGCCGATTCTGCACTAAATAACATTTCTAACATTTAGTTAAGAAAAAAAAATTAATTTTTTTTTATTGTATTTTTGGGGAAGAGGTATGCTAATTTCTTATGTGGTCAGACTTTTCTTTGAAAGCATTGCCCTTGCAATTTTTTAAAATCTGTCTTGGTGTGGTTTATTATTCTCCAGGTTGCTTCTCTATGTGATCTCTTCCATACAACAGTAACAAAACTAGTTTGGTTTTATCCACTAGTTTGTGGATTTTCTCCATTCCATAGAAATTAGAGCTTTATCCAACACTTAGCATTAAAGCAGAAATATTTTAATTCCGTTTAGCAGTGCTGTTTTCAGTGACTCAGTCTTCCATGCCTTTTCAAAAACCCTCTGCTGTTTGTTGCATCACTCCTTGATGCTCTCATCAGATATAATTGTGTTTAAAATGAGTGGTTCATTTATCAGTGACACTTGAACCTGTAAGGAATTAGCACTGATGCCTCCAGAACACTGCAGAAGTGCTGACAGCTGAGATGTCTGTGACTGCAGTTATGACCTACACAGGAGAAAACAACTTGGGAAGAGTCCTCACAGGAAAAGAGTAGCCTTAGTTAAGGAGGGACATGTAGGCCATTAGTGGATCTTGGGAACACTTTCACAGTTAAATCCTTTACTTTGGAAATCTGATCTTGACTGCAACATTTTCTAATTAGAAGCTAATTTCAGATCTTCCTTTCCTAAGCAAATATTCTTAAAATGGTGCAGTCCCTTGACTACAATTATTTTCAATGTTTTGCAGTGTTTTCAGAAGCTCTGCTTAAAGACACAGTTATATTGGCAGCCCTATGCTAAAGCTTGAATGTATCTACCAACTCCTACCTGTGTTCTATATTTTCTACATCAAATCTTAATTTTTAAACATATTAATTGCCATGTACTATGTTCTGTTTTCATTCTTTGTATTTAGCCGTCCTTACAAAAACATAACTCCTATTATCATAGTTTAAAATTTAGCTTTATATTTCTCGTTACTATAATTCTCATTAGCTGTCATAACATGTTCTAACACATACTTCGTACCACAGTAAAATTGATTTAATTTCTCTTTTACTTTAGGTAATTATTTATCTGTTAGGTGAAGCTTTAAGATTGTTTGGCAAGTATAGCATATTCAAATACTTAATTTTCTCAACCATTTCTGTACTGGGCTTATGTGGCAAGATTTTGCTCGCAGGGGTGTGGTGTGTGTGTGGTGCAGGGGTGGTATGAATGTACCTTAAGTGATAGTGATAAAGGAATAGTAAAAAACCTCAGCTCTTAAAAAGTAGCATCCTTTGTGGCAGCTATTTCTAAGTCAAGTTCTGTGTTTCATGACTGTGGTAAGTACTTTCAGAGTCACCAACTGTTTCTTTGTTTCTTCCAGTATGACTTCATTTTAATGAGCTCCATGATTTCACATTATGTTCCCTACTCCTGGAAGTTATCAAAATGCAGTTAAGAGAACTTCTGTATCCTTTAGAAGATTCATCCCAGTGGCAGCAAACTTTCAATTAGGTTTTAAAAAATATATCAACAAATGGACATGAAAGTAAGTGTTTTAGCCCTTCAGTTTACACTGAAGTTGAAGCGTTTGAAGATGCAATGTTTTATAAACAGAATAATAATGGAACTACTGTCAAACAGTTGATCTGCTGACAATGTTCAAATATTTGCATTTGTTTCATGTGTGAAAACCAAATATAGTAAAACTAAATATCTTATAGTTGTTTTAGACTTTAAAAGGTGATACTGTTCGCAGGGTATGGACACTTAGGGACAAGCTAGTGGGCCAAAGCAAGTGTCTCTGTAGACCAGAAGCCTGTCATGAGGCATATCCAGGAAATGGATGTTTAGGAAGCAGCAGGAATAGGGTGTACACCTACTGTTGCCTAATACTTCTGCAGACTTTTTGCACCTGAGCAATCCTTTTCAGCTCAGGGACTTCCAAAGTCAGTTTCCATGTACTTGGTTAGCACCAATGTGCTTCTTTTTTGTGAACTGTCCATTTCTCCTTAGAACCAACAGAAACTCTGGCCATCTGCAATGCCTTTTGGCCTGGAGTTCCACAGGTCTGTCACCCAGTGCAGCACTCATTCTTCTGAAACAGGATCCTACAAACTTAATTTGTGGGGACAGGTTAATTGGTTCTTGTAGAAAAGCTGAAGAACTTCTGAGACATACCCATCCTTTCCATCACACTCACCATCTTGTACTTTATCATATCCTTCCATGATATCTTTTCCTCAAACCCAATAGTCCTAGTTTATTTCATGGCTCCTAGGAAGGAAGTTATATTTTTGGTCAACCTTCAGCTCTTTGAATCTTTTCCAGTCCTAGTTTATGGTTTGATTTTTAACAGGACCAGCACAACAAACAGTTCAGATTTTAATTCTTTCAACCCTTTTCTCTGCCACATAATACTCCACTTCTGCAAGTAAAACTAGAGATTTCAATCTGACTTGTAATCTCTCTGTGTTATATTTTCCTCATCTTTAAGGACAGGATAACATAAAATACTACTCTGACAAGATTTCTAAGTAGATGGATGTGATTATTTTACTCTTACTGACATGAGGAATATGTTTCATATTTCCTCTGCCCACTGGACCAAAAGACACTCACTCTGTTTAGGAAGTGTCTCAATGGCACAGCACAATGGCATAGCTTAGGTCTAAAGACATCTCTGCAATGTAAAACTGAATACAGCATGGAGCTGGAGGACAACTGACTGGATTTTAGTTCTTAGAGTATGGGACATTAAAAAATGGAACAGAAGCCCCAGTTATAGATTCCTCCCAGAAAGGCTGGCAAGGGACAAAAACTTTTTCATAACTATTGACTATAATTGCTATAACAATCAATAAATACATATAGCAATGGCATTTTATGAAACTGAATTACTGGAAAATCTTCCAATGTTTTGAATTTGACAAAACAGTATAGAAGATTAACTTCTTATGGCACAAAAATCATGTTAAAGCTAAGGTTCTATTTTCCAACAACTCTTAAGACTGAAACCAAAAAACTAAATAAACCTAACTAACAGATTGGCTGCATTTGACATCAGATGTGTAGCTTTTGAAATGCTGATGTCTTTTTTTCAGGCTGCACATGTTAAAATTGAATGAACAGGCATTGTCAGCTTTAATGTATATATGCAACAGCAATGAAGAGCAAGCAGCTGCAGTTGTGGATCCCAGTTACCATAGTAATGCATTCCCATAGACATTTTCAAACTCATTTATAACAGTGCCTTTAGTAAACAAGAATGCAAAGTTGCTGATAGCATTCATGAGGCTTCCTGTATTATGGATTTTAGATGGATTTTTAGATGGATTTAGATTTTACAATAAAATAACTTCAATTATCGATGGACAGTCCCCACTGAAGGAACATGATGAAGTAAATTATTATTTGAATCAGTTACTTCAGACACAGGATGACTCCATAGAAGTCCAGGCCAATATTCAAAGAGTGATATATTACATTTGGTGCAGTTTTACCAGGTTCATACTTATACAAAATAATACAAAAAAAAAAAAAAAAAAGTATAAAGTTCACATGCCTACAATTTCCATGCCATGAAAATTCTGATTAGTATAATATAAAACAGTCTGATCATAGAGTGGTATACAGGAAGAAAGAAATAATCCAACCTAAACCCTCTCAGCAGACAAACCTGAAAATACATATTAAGCAATGATGCTTCTAAATGAACAGATGTCAGATGCTATATAATACACATAGAGCTAATTAAACAAAAAAAAAAAAGTTACACATAGAAACAGCAAAATTCTCCACTGATAATAAAAATATGTTAATTGATAGTAAAGTTATGTTGGGTTTAAGGTAAAACTACAGTGTAAAGTTCGAAAATGAAAACAAATTATTTCATTGAGACTCTCAAAATTTCCATCAGAAACAAAATAATTAGACTTCACCCAAGGACATAAGCACTGTCACCCTTTTCTTACACCAATATAAAGAACATACTGCACAAAATCAGGATAAAAATAGATGTTGACTTTAAAGGACAAAGACCATCCTTAATCTGTACTTGAAGAAGTGAGGAAAGAGAAAGGAGAACTTGAAAATACTTTTGCAGCTTTTGATATTCAATTTCAGTGCAGTAACCAGGCACTGTCCGATTCATGATGATAAAGCACATTTGCTAGGATGTTTATTCAGCTAAATAATCTGTAATGTTGTTCAGCTGCTCAAAGGCTGTAAGAGGCAGCAATTAAAAGGAAGAAGAAATTGAGGAAAAATGACAGATTACTAAAACCAAAGATTCTACAGAACCAGTATTTCTATTACACTGCACCAAACACAGTATGTTATGTGCATAAAATTCAACACAATAAAAAAATTATGATTATTTATAAAATTGTCATCTTGTTGCTTTTTTTTTTTTTATTTTTGTTTTCACTCTAAGCAAGAATTAGTATTGTACACAGACAATTAAAACTCCAATTTACTGCACTTCTTTATTGGTTAAAGAAAGAAACTGCCTTCCACTAGTAAGATTATCAGACTTTTAGGTGGTTTTTTTCCAGAAGCACAATACTGATTTTATTTTGCCATCAGTAAGTGGCACAACATTACAAATAAGATTTTCAATCTGCAGAAGTTAGAGCGCAGAACAGAAGTTGTGCTACACATCCTCAGAGAACTGCTAACAGTGTTCCTCTGAGTGTTATGGATGGCTGGTTGGGCAGATCCTTTACACAGTCCAGCCATATATCCAGATTCCTTCAGATATCTTCTACTTTCAGCTCAAGGATGATGAAAGATGTCTGAGGATATTGAATGTTTGTCCCAACCTGTGGCTGTCCCCCAAACATAAAAAGGGAAAATATTCAAAAATCTCAGGCATGCCCATTGCAGCCCTTGCTGGGACACAGGTTTCTGAACTATGTGTATGTAGTCAGTCTGATGCATGTGAACATAATTATGTAAAGTCTGGGTTATAAAGGTGCAGAACTTGGAATTGTTCTTCCCAGCACATCTTTCAGACCTGCCTGGCTAATAGAGGCAAAGACCCCTATCTGAGAGTGGCAGGGTGGATTTGGTGATCGAGTGTGGGAATGAGTGTCTAGACAATTTAAAAAAAAAAAGATACTCCAAACTCTTTTGCAGTATCTGCAAGGATTTTGAGGTAGCTGCCATTTTGAACAGCTGCTTATTCTGTAGTTTGAAACGATCTCAGAGTGAAGTGCCCTAGTAAGGGAGAGTCTGTTATCAGACCTTTCAATAGAGCTGCTGGATTATCTTTTCTTTCTGAACTGTTTAAATTCTGAGAGGTTGTTTGCTTTCTCATTATGGAGGCCTGGAGCTATTCAGTCTTCTTTCAAATCAATATACTGGATAATTTAACGTTGTGTAGGACGTCTCTGCAGCTGTAGAGTCTGTGATCACCATGAGGCCTCTTGATGTCTCTGAAAACAGTGGGAATATATTATGTCCGCTTGTATAAAAGGTCTATGCATAACTCCAACCCACCACTGTTATGGGAGATGTAAAAATCCCCAGAAGGAGGCAGCAATATTAGTAACTGTTGGAATGGCCCTTCCTACCACACAGCAAACTGAGACCCTGTTGCTGTGCTCCGGGCCAGCCCTTTGTGAGAACCTGCTGCACAGCAGAGAACATCGTCGTGCACTGGCACTCCACTGCTGGCCTGTGATTGCATCCCACTCACTGCAGGCATTGAGAATTTACACTGTCATATATAATGAAGTCTTCCCAGGAAAACTACTGTAGTTGATTTTGAAGGCTAGTCAGAAGGTGGCAACTCTAGAAAGACAGGGAATGCATGCATTATAATGCATTATCTAGTTTATTTTGCATTCCCCTGCTCTTTGAAATGGATCATTCACAAATCAGGCTTTTTAACACTACAAGATATATCTGTCATTCTTTCAGAATTAACAATTTTTTAGTGAGCTGGTCCCCCTCCTTTGCTTTTTCTTTCCAACTCTGCCTCAACCTTTTCTTTCCACACATTTTAGTCTTCCAAATGGTTGCATTTTCCATTCATTCTCCTTTTTTTTCGTTACCCAAAATTTGTAAATCTGTGAAACCAAGTCAAAGACACGTTGAAAGGCAGACTCCACCTTCCCTTATCCCTCACAAACAATCCCCATGGTCTCCAGTGAATGCCAGTGAAACCAGAAATAGCTACAGAACAAGTTTTCTGATCTGTTTAGAAACAGCAGAATTATTTGTTTATGAATTTGCAATGTCAAATGCTTTAAGAGCACGACATTGTTGTTGAAAGAGCGTATTAAACTATTTAAATGATTCTTTGTACTTTAAAATATTTTCATTTAGTAAAGATTAAAATATTCTGTGTGCGTTCAGAAGGATCAAGCTGTTTCCCTATAAATGAGCAAACGAGAAAGCCTGAGAAATAAGCAATGCAGAAAATAAACATTAATTCAGTATATTTGTTTATATTTGGATTTGTTAGTGACTTAATAACATACAGACTAGATATTGTTAGATGAAAAAAACCACTATCAACATGTAAAGGCCAAACATGTTTAGCTAGTGAGTTTGGAGTTTCCATGCAGAAAAAAAATCACTTCATCTTTCAGGATCAATGATTATTTGAAATATGCCGTCAAGCAGTGCATCCTCTAATGAAGACTTGAATTAAGGAAAATTTTATATATTTATGTATATAGTTATTTTGTCAGAAACCCACTGGTTTGTAGACCAGAATTTGCTGATGGAATGTTTTGACCCTACCAGCAGCATTTAACAAGGTATATTGAAACAGATACGGTCAGTGACAAAATCTCAGTAAAAGAAATACTTTAGGCTAGTCATAGGAGTGTTAAAACACAGTACATAGGGATATCAGTACACGCCAGGATGAAAAGACAAATCTATGCCCAGTGCTCTAGATACTAAGCACCCAAATTTTTGCATAGTGCATGTAAAATAACTGGATATTATGCAGTCTGCTACACTTCTTTCGCAACGACCATCTCCCTACTGTACTTTTGGGGCTGAAAAAGGTAATAAAGTGAGTTACTTCTCACAATATGAAGGTTGTCTTTTATTTGCGAGAGTATAGTGTCAGACGAGATTAAGATTTTCACCCTTTTTCTTAATCTCTGTTACTCTGTAGCGTGTTAGTTTTATAGACCGGCTCTTAGCCTGAGGCAGTGCCGGTGACACCACTCCCAGGGACGCTGTGGAGGCAGCCTCACAGCACGGTACATTCCTCAGCACGGCTCTGCACGGTCCTTCCCCCCGCATGGGGACAGGCTGAACCCGTTTCAGAGGATCAGGTGTAGCGTTCCAACGATCAATCCGCACGCACCAACTGCCTCTTGCCGGCTCCGGGGAAGAGAGAACGCGTCCCGCGGCACCAGCGAGCCAAGCGGGGACGCGGCGGGACTCGTGAGGGCGGGCGGCGCGCGCCGCGAGGCTGCGGCGGACGCGAGGGGCGGGCAGGACGCGGGGGTGGCGGACACCGCTGGGGCAGCACGGCCGTCCCGGGCCGGCCTCGGGCAGGGCGCTTTCCGCGGGCGCCGGGAGAGCGCTGCTGTCCCGGGCGGGCCGGGGGCGGACACGGCGGGCAGACGCGGACAAACACAGCCACACGTAACATGGCGGCGGCCAGCGCCAGCCCCGCGCCCCCTCCCCCGGCAGCTCGAGAGTCCGGCGGGGCCGGGGGGCTGCGGGGCGGGAAGGGCGCCGCGCCCCGCCCCCCGCGCGCGTGGCGGCCCCGCCCCCGGCGCCGGGATGGGGCGGGGAGGGGGCGGGGCCGCACGCGACAGCGACGCGTCACGAGGAGCCAACCGCTGGCGGCCGGCGGCGCTCGCGCTAGGCCTCGCCCTCGGGGGCGTGTCCAGCGGCGGGCGGGGGAGGAGCCCCCCGGGGCTGGGCGGGGGGGGCTCGGCGGCGGCGGGAGCGGCGGCGGCGGCGGCGGAGCCCGAGCCCCTCCCCGGGGGCGGGTCCGCCCGGGCCCGCGCGCTGCAGGCGCCGCCCCCCCCTCCCCTGCCCTCCCCCTCCCCGCCGGCCCCTCAGTAACTTGGCCGCCTTTTATCGGGCGGGCGGCGAGGCGGGGAGTTTATTGGAGCCGGAGCCGCGGCGCGGCCGGGGCGGGCAGCGAGCTCGGCGGAGGGCGGGGGGCCCGGCGCGGCCCGGGACGATGCTGCGGCTGGTGTCGCTGAAGTTGGGGCGGCTGTACCGCTACGTGAAGCTGGCGGTGCTGGGCAGCCTGGCGGCGGCGCTGGTGCTGAACACGCACTCGCTGCTGGCCTCGCTGCAGCGCAACGAGCTGTCGGAGCGGCGCTTTCTGCAGCTCAATAAGTGCCCGGCCTGCTGGGGCACCAGCTGGTGCCGCAAGTTCCTCAACGGGCAGCTGCGGCTGGAGAGCTGGGGCCGCCTGCGCCTGCTGGACTTCTTCAACGTGAAGAACGTGTACTTCGCGCGGTACGGGGAGCCCCGCGAGGGCTCCCGCCGCGTCGTGCTGAAGCGCCTGGGCTCGGCGCAGGAGCTCGCCGATATCGACACCAAGATCTGCCGCCGCGCCACCGGCAGGGGCCGCTGCGACCTGCTGCAGGCGCTGCCCGCCACCGAGTTCGCCAGCCTGAACGGCGACGTGCGGCTGCTCACCCCCGGCGCCGTGGAGGGCTGGTCCGACCTGGTGCACTGCCCCTCGCAGCGCCTGCTCGACCGCCTGGTGCGCCGCTACGCCGAGACCAAGGACTCGGGCAGCTTCCTGCTGCGCAACCTGAAGGACTCGGAGCGCATGCAGCTCCTCATCACCCTCGCCTTCAACCCCGAGCCGCTGGTGCTGCAGGTAAGCGCGGCCGGCGCTGCCCATCCCGGCGGGACCCTCTCCGGAATGGCCCTTCCTGCCCTCGCCGTGTCTGCGGGCGGGGCCGAGGGCTCCGGGCAGCTGCCCCCAAACCCCGCCGGATCGCGGGGGCCGCCTCTGGCTCTGTGCCGTGACTGACTCCTGCCGGAGGTGCCGGCAGGGCGGGCTGAGCAGAGGGTCCCCGGTCCCTGCCTCTGGGCAGGAGGCGTTTCTTTAGCTCACTTGGCCTGATCAGCTCTCCTTCCTTCCTCCCTCAAAGACCGCGTGTGTTTTCCCGATTTGCCGTCCTCCTCGGGGTTTTTAAACTCCATCCCCATCCCGCTGTGCCGTCGGGTACCGAGCGGCAGCCGCGGTCCCCCAGGAGCGCGCGGGTCAGTGCTGGAGGCTGATGCTCTCTGCTGACTTGTGCCTTTCGCACAGTTCGGTGTCAGCGTGTTCCGCAGCTCACATATTCCCGGGCAGCAGTGGGTGCCCGTGATTCATTTCTTAGGGTCTAGTTTAAGAGGGAGTGCGTAGAGACTGTGCTGCGATGCTGCTGTGCTTTCCTTGTCAGAAACTGACTCATGTGCTATGTCATGTTCTTAATGTGAACTAAATATAGTTAGTGCTGGTAGAAATTAAAGATAGGTATTTGTAGCCTGAAAATAGACCGACAGATAAATGAACAGTGTTCTCTTTTCAGCGATTGCATGTTCTCCTGTCTTTAATTAGGGGGACGGGTTATGTGCACACACCTGAAATTTGTGCTTTAATGTATTATGTACATTTTTAGGTGAAAATTGCTTAGGAAACTTCTATTCTGTGGCACCACTCAGTTGTTTCTATTCTATATCTGTTTAGATGGGGAGCTTTGCATTTTGGTTTTTAACATTTTCAAGGGAACTCCCAAGTGTGCCTTTAGTATTTAGGTTTGGAATTAGAACTGTTTTGTCTAACTACTGAACTGTCCTTGCCTTTATCCAATGTATGATTAAAATAATATTTGCAAATATGTTTTGGAAACATTACCTCATGATTGCTATTAACATCTGCTGTTTCTCTAATGAGAGGCCAAGAAATGCTCAAAAAGCAGTGCTGCAGGCTTTACCCTCCAGAAAGTTCGCCTACCAACTAATTTCTAGAAAATCAATTTATGAACTTAATTACCATTATGTTTTTTGGTAGTATGCCTTCTGCCCTTCAGTCTCTCTATGTACAGCTCTTTAGTTTTGTTTTCAAAGTGTGTTTCCAGTTTGCTTCTCAGCAGACTTGAGGGTACAGTAAGTTTCCCATTTTACTGTGAAGTTCCTCCTGAGCACAGTGAGAAAGGAAACTCCACTTAAGTAAGAAAATCAAAACTGCTTTGCTCTGCTGAGTATATTCGGAAATTCTTGGAGAAGTGATTTGCTTTGGCTGCGTTTCATACAACCTACGTTTTTGGTTGTTGGAACCAACAGTGGTTCCAACATACTGAATGTAGACCTTGATGGCCAGAGAACAGCTGTGTTTCTTCATAATTCTTTAGAGGCAAAGGGTATGGCACACTTGTGGCATTTACTCTAATGGGCTGGGTCATAAATGGTGGGCAGTGGGTTGATTAGGAGCCTTGATTCCTCTCTGCTTCTTGATGAACTGTAGATGAGTCCTGAGACTGTCAAGCAAATCTGTTGAAGAGAAGAAAATCTTGAGTGGACTTGAGCGCTCTGCTCGACATTTATCTTAACAAGGGTGCAGCTGAGAGTAGAGCAGCTCAAATTTGTGGGAAGTGAGGCAGCCTTCAGCAGTTCAGAGAGAAGTAAAGCAAGTCCGTTGCCTTTTAACAGATCAAAAGTGTTTCATAGAGTCTTGTAAATTTTGATGCTTTGGCATATCTTGGACAATATTTCTGGGGAGGTTCAGGCCAGCTTTGTGTGCTTAAGCACTCCTAGTGGTTTCTTCAGAAGAGTGTTAATTTTTGGTATTGGGTACTTGAGCTTTGAAGACCTTCCCTCAATTAGGAATGAAATATGTAAAGTACATGAATCTGTATGATCTCTTCCCATTCCATAGTACTCCAGGATTAGTCTCCATCTGAGAAACAGGCAAGGAATGGGTAATTCTGTCTTCTGCAGCTCTTGCAACAGCAATGTGCTAGACACTCTGAGAGGTGGTTACTTTCTAGAATTGATAATTGACTATTGCGAAGGTTGTTTGTGTTTGTACATAACATTAGTAAAGCATTTTATTCTGTAGTTTGTGCAGTATTGATGAAGGCAAGTAGTGAACGAAACTTGTAGGCTTGTTTTAAAAATCAGCTGCTTCCAAGAAAAGAAGCCTGCATGATGTTGAAGAATCAGATTTTAATTTAAAATAAAGCAATCAATAAATAGATGCATTTAATTCATGCTGTCTGTCACCAAGAGAGCACAAGGGAAAATATTACTTGTTTTTGCCTCAAGCCTTTCATGGAACACTACAGTGACTGAGCACTGTTATTCACAGAAGTGAAGATGATGTCTAAACTCTTGGTGTGCAGTGCATGCAAGTTCTGTGTTGCTTAATTGTGTTACAGACAAATGTAGATAGGCAATTTAATAGAAATTCAAAGCTTGGTCTTTGATTTATAATAGAAAATTCACTGTAGTTGTCTACAAGAGCCAGCAATTTGTGGATTGTGAGGCTTTTTGTCAGAGACTGGGATTTTAGCTTGAAGCCTGTGAGGAGTATGGATTATTCCTGAAGTGGTGTTGCTTATGAACTGCATTGTCACAAGTGATTTACAGCTTCTGCTGTGGGAATTTTCCAGGTGAGGCTTTAACCCATAGCATGATATTACTGTTCAGGGATTTGTATCAAAAGTATAACGCTGCGCAGTTTAGTACAGATTACATGTTGTAATCCAAACTCGCTATTTGTATTTTTTTATAACTTTCTTGTTAACTTTCTTTGTTCACACTTTTTTATTGTGTAGGTGTACTCAGGGAAGAACTCAGCCCCTTTTTTTGCCATTTTAATTTGTTAAGCAAATGGAATGACAGCTGCAGTTGTTTAAGTACACTTTAGATTTTTTTGGGGTATTAAAATACTAATTTTTCTTCTGTAGAATCTTTCTAAACTGCTCACTAATTAAATCCTCTCACAATTTTCTGAATTCACATTTGAACCAAAGAACTTATATGCTAAAGATTTAATTTCCGATAGGTTTGGGGTTTTTCCATCTCCCCTCCTAATCATTGTTTTCTGCAATAAAGATGAATACTATTTAGTAAAATAAGGTCAGATTTGTAATCAAAATGCTACATCTAAACCAGTATTTCATATAGGCATGAACAGCTTATTTGGACAAAAGCAACAACCTAACTTGCTGCTTGTTTCAACTCATTCAATGATAAACAGAGTGTTTTATATGGGAATCATCTGGAGTATAGTATCTATGCATGGCATCCTATTTCAAACTGAATATGATGGCGGTGTGCATCCAACACTTGCAAAGATAGGTTGGCTGAAGTTGCCTCGGGAAGAAATAGAAAAGTTGAAAAAATTACGTGGATTAGAGACTGAGTGCAGTGTGACTGTTCACTCTTTGCAGAATTCGTAGAACCATTGTGAATGGAAGCAGATTTATCCTTGTCCTGTGACTTTCTATAAACCACCCAGTTTCTCGTTTGTCTTGTAAAATATATGTAGTGGAGAAAGTTCTTGAAATATTTTCAACAGTGATATCTGTTTAAATAGTGGATGGTATTCACCTTTATCAAGTTACTTGGTTAATTTTTATCTTCATTTGCAAGTTGGAACAGAAACTTACTGTTAATAGAACTGAAAGGTGTGATACCTCATTTTTAACAGAGCTCCTGCACTGATCCCTCAGAGCCTCCAGATTTCCTCTTTGGAGCGCTGTGGCAGTGTCCTGGCAGTGTGGATGACAGTTCCTGGGCTGCTGCTGTGGTGCCACTGTAGCTGTGCTGTGAGCCCTGGAGTGCAGCCACGCCGTGTCTGACACATTCTGCCAGTGGCAAAGTGTTACTTAAAACACGAAGTGCTACTTAAACACCAAAAAACAGCAATGCCCCAATGTTGTGTTGTGTTATTTGACAACGCCCCAAATCCTTGTTCTCGGAGTTGGGGGAAGTACAATGTGGCTCAAGACTGCTGAAATAATAAACTGTTTCTTGATAAGAAAGCTGTTTTTCAGTAAGGTGGTTGTATATTTCCTAAGATCTTACACTTAACCTGAAAAGGCAGTTTACATCTGTACTGGCAAAACTGAAATACAGGATTTATAAATTGTTTTGGCAAAAGTGCATCTAGAGCTGGTCTTGTAACCCTCAGTCTTGCCTTTGTGTCGGCTGTGCTGTGTCACAGTATTGCCAGGTGCCATATGGAAATGTCAGTTGTGTTTGCTTTGTTTTCAGTGGTGTGGTTTAACCCCATCTGGGAACTCAGCCCCACGCAGCTCCCTCCCTTCACACTGGGATGGGGGAGAATTGGGAGAGTAGAAGTGAGAAAACTTGTGGGTTGAGACCAAGGCAGTTTAGTAAGGAGAGCAAAGCCAAACAAGGGATTCATTCAGCAATTCCCAAGGGCAGGCAGGTGCTCAGCCGTTGCAGGGCTCCATCGCAGGGAATGGTGACTTGGGAAGACAAATGCTGTCACTCTGGATGTGTGTCCCCCCTCCTTTTGTCTCCTTCCCCCAGCCTCACATGCTGATCAGGATGCCATATGGAATGGAATGTCCCTTGGATCAGCTGGGGTCAGCTGGCCTGGCTGTGTCCCCTCCCAGCTTCTGGTGCACCCCCATTCCCCTGGCTGCTGGGGTGTGGAGCAGAAAAGGCCTTGGCTCTGTGTAATCGCTGCTCAGCAATAACTGAAACATCCCTGAGTTACCAATGCCATTTCCAACACAAATCCAAAACACAGACCCATACCAGCTACTGTGGGAAAAATTAGACTGGCTCACAAAGTATACTTGGAATTTGCACATATACTTTGCAATTAAAACAAAATGCTGGCATGTAGTGAAGATTTTTTCAAACTACAGAAGGTATCTATCAATTAAATCTAGAGTGCATTAATGCAACTTTGTTTCAAGCTGTAGCTTTATCAACCTGTTTAAATGAACATTCTTCAAAGAATGATGGGGAACATTTCTGTCTTGTATGTAAATTACAAGTCTCAAGGCCTTTTATTTCTCTAAGAGAAATGCCAATCTCTATGTGCCAAATAGCAGTATTTCTGCATTTTTAATAGACTGTGTAAATCATTGCCCCTACCTCAGATACGGTTTTAGCTTTCTAAATGCTTAAGCTTAATGACTTTATTTTTCTCACAACTTCTGATCATTCTTATTCCTTGTGGGGAAAAAGCAAAACAAAACAAACCCAACAGCTGTATCTCTATTCCTGGTATAATTACTCTGCACGAACAGTCTGTTGCCACATAACCTAAAATTCTTCTGGTTTCTCTACATGTCATTGTTGGGCTTTCTGTTTGGTTTTGTTATGGGAAGAGCAATAGTTGACATCTGGTAAACATATATTAAAACTTTAACTGATCAATTTGAAACAATTTCTTGCACAGAATTCACTGAAAGCAGCAATTTAGCCAAATGTTCCACAGAATCTTTTTGCTGATCCATACATAAGTAAATGGGCAAATTCCTCTTTTCTATTTTTTTTGTACACACTCTTCTAATCATAAGTTATTTTCTGTAGTTCTATTCTAAATACATTGGTAGAATGTAGAATAGCAAGTCAGTTTTAATACTTGGTACCCTTTAAAATGTCTTCATTACTGAATTTGGTGTTTCTGTTCCATAATTCCGATGCCATAAACCAAGCAGTGGAATTAAGGTGGTATCTGCACTACCTGACATGTCCTTGGCTGGACTTGTGTTATTTAATCCTGGCTCATACAGATACTAGGATTTTAATAGACTGAATTTTCATTGTGAACCTTTCTAAAAGGGACAAAAAATTGGTTCTTTGATGAATTAAAATTGAGTGGCCTCATGTTACAAGAATATTCCACTAACGTGGTTGTACTGAAAACTGAAGAATCATTTTTTTGCAGTGACATATGACTGTACATAGTAGACCAGAACTGGCTTGTACTTGTCATGTTAACTGTCATATTTAATTATGTTCCCTAAGTTATCAAAACTATTTTCATCTTTCTTTCATAGTGAAAGTTCCCTAGAGTGAAAACATGTAGGGTGAATTAAAAGGGCTATTTTAAGATAGTCTAGAAATTCTTGAAGTTATTGTGGGGTGTGTATTATGATGAATGGCTGTCTGAATTTAAAGGCTGCTAGGAAGTCACTATACAGACTTAAATAAAAATTCTCTTGAGAAATGATCACTCTTCCAGTTTTCAGTAGCAGAAAAGGGCTTGTTACCCTACATTAGAAATCTTGCAATACCAATGGTGTTCTGGTATGTCAGATGTATAGGGGGAGTTGTGTTTAACTTCCCTGAATTAAGTAATTGAGGCTTTGTTTTAGACTCCAGTTTTGCAAAGTAACTTTAAAAATAAGGCCATCTCTGCTAGGACTCCTTTATACTGATATATTCCAGACTTATTACTGATGAGAAGTAAATACACAGTGATTATTTGCATCTGTTGAAAATATAATCTGAAAAAACTTTTATGAACTACAAACCAATTTGAACAGGTGACAACCAATTATGATATTAAATTTGCTTTACTATGGCTCTTAAGTTTAATCATTGTTCATTAATTTATTTGGAAAAGAGGCATATCTCTGCTGACGTTTTGAAATACAGCTTTTACAGCTGAAGTGTTCATCTTAACGGCTTTAGAGTTTGGTTTTTATTTTTGGCCTATAGTGTGTCAAGCCTGGTGTGAACCTCTTGTTGGCATGAATTTTATATAGTAACTGGTTGAAATGTAGTCAAACTTGAACAAAAGTCAAATAAATTAAAAAACCATGGTTTCAGTGGGACCACCAATATCTGGAGTGCTCGGTGAAATCCACTGTTGGCGCTGTGTGCGTAGGCTGTAGGTGTATAACTTCTGTGGGAGTTCTAAATAAATGTCAAATGCTGTGGCATATAGTTGGAATTACTTGGTTTTCATTGTACTCACTAGCATTCAGAAAAACATTTGAATACGTATCTTCCAGAATGCAAATCAGTTCCTGACAAAAGGAGGCATCTGTGCTTTGTAACTCCTTTGATCCAAAAAGCATCATGGTAAAATCTGCTCTCCAGCTCTTCATGGTTCCAGAGCTTTGCTTATTTGCCTTGGTGATTAATACAAGTGCTACTTTTGTTTACACTGCAGAATCAGCAGTACTCTGAGAGAGAACTCATTTTCCATTTGAGGAAGAGCATGTTATTTGAGTTCTCCTTGCCCTGCCTGTTGGTGCCTGCAGTTCAGCAGGATGATTCCGTGAAGGTGTCAGTGAGGGGGTCATTTTGCCATGAAGTTCCTCAGGGTCCTTTGGAGACAAGTCCCCGCTCTGTTTGTGTTTGTTTTTTAAAATTTCTTCACATACAAGATGCAGCTCTTTGTTGGGCAGGTTTTGTCCAAGGTGTTTTTTCTGAGCTGGAACTCACTTTATGCAAACACTGGAGGTGACAAATAGAGCATCTTCTGGAATAGTTTTGAAAATGAAAAGCATGGTTTTTAACAACAGAAATGTCAGTTTTTACTTAAACTGGTTTGGATTTTTGGTCTTGATTATGAGGATGAATTACATGCTTCATTATGATAAACTAATATTCTTTTAAGTGTTTAATTCAAAGGGGATTTGTGTTACTGCAGAATACAATAGGCCTTACCAGCTTCAAGCTGGTGAGTCTTCACTGCCTGATCTAATTCGCAGCTCTGAACAAAAAACACTGGCACATTTGTGTATAATCTTAGGTTTAGACAGATGGAAGTGAGGAAGACAAATGCACTGATAGTGTGTTTTGTGCTTCAGTGAAGTGATAAATTCGCTCTGTTAATTCTTAATATTTATTCCGAGACTACAGTGTATATTTTAAAGGTATAAATGCAGTATTATTGTTTCAGGAACAGCATGTCCATTGTCCCTTTGACAGGGTTTGTTTAGGTTTCTAAGCCTTGCTTAGAGAGATAGCTTGGAGCTACACTAATTAGAGCAAGCAAAATATGTTTTGGGGGTGTGTCACTGGGAATGGAGGTAGCAGAAGTTTTTGGCATTTTACTGTTTTCCATCTTTCTGTTAGAAGATACACCTGTTTCTCTGAATACAGAAAGATAATGTTAATGAGGGGAATCTTACTAAGCTACCTTTTTCTAGATTTTCATATGTATTACTTTATTTTAAAACACATAAAAACGCTTAATTGTCTATGGTTTCTCTGGCATTTGTGTATATGTTCAGACATAAAATGTGAGTGCATCAGAATCAGATTCTTTTGTCAAACAGCTGTTTTTGGTTTTGAACAATAGCTTAGTTTTTAATGTGACTGTCAAATGCAGGTTTTTAAGTCTGAAAATAACATATTCAAGTATAAAATTATCTAATTAAATATGCAGACTACTAAAATAAAACATAAAATAAAGTTACGTATTATTCGCCAGAAATCAGATTTTTGGTAGTGATGTAAGAAGCTTTTTGTTTCTAAATGCAACTTGTTCATGGAATACCTGTTCATTAATCATATAAATTTGTTTTCATTTCTTACTGGCTTTCAAAATTTTAATACATGAACCAAAAAATCCTTGTCAAGTTAGCTGCAGTATCGTCTTAGAAAACAGCTTTCAAAATAGAATAGTACAAAAAGTTACAAACTGCTGCTTGCAAATACAAGAGGTCTGCACTTCAATTAATATTCTTGTCAAATTCACCAAGTGAATATAAAAACTACTGAATGAGGCACTTGTACATATTTTTATCCCTTTCTTCCGCTACTGACTTGGGTAATGAAGTGTAGATGTGGCTGTTACATGCCAGTTGGAAAGGAGCCAAAGCAGAGATGTTGTTTGTACATGTGCAGACCTTGGCAGGATTCCCTGCTCTCCTGTTGTCAAAAGACGTTTTTATTACCACAGCATTATAAATATATCTGTTACAGCATGGCATGCAGATATTCTGCTGGTATCATGAAGGTGTGCACTTCTGAATAAACCTGACTGCTCCTAGGATTTCTTGTCTGCAATGAAATTCAGTGTACACTGTGCAGGAAGCATAATAGATGTGTTTGGGACATCAGTGACTAACTCTGTACTTTGAAAATCACTTTACTCCATTACATAAATCCCTGCTACTGCTGGGAAGGAAAAGTCCTCTTAGCTCCTTCCCTCTTCTGCACCCAGCTGTGGAGGCCTTCCCTTTTCCTCTCAGCAGTGCATCTTAGCACGAGGTGGTGATGTGGTATGGATCAGGCTCTGATCCCAGGGAGCACCAGCCTGGCAAGTACAAGCCTTGCTTTCCTAATGATGTGCAGGGGATTGGCATGAGTGTGCTTGGTGGGTTGGGAGGGAGGGAACCTTTGCTTCCAGTGGTAGCACATTCCTTGCCAGGTTCAACTGTTTATGGTTGAACTTTTTTTTGAAAAGGGAGGCAAAGTCATAAACAGGGCAAGATTGGAACACAGAAAAGGAGAACTGTGGAAAAGAAAAGGAGTGGGGTGGTCCAAAGTAATATTTAAATAAAAATACTCAAGCATCATTGAATTGAGTGCTGCTCAAGTGCAGCAATATGAAAATGTCATGCACAGTTGGTGAAATTAGTTAAGCTTGTGTTTATCAGGAAATGTAATCAGATAACTTTTCCCCAATTTAGAGAAGTTTATATGATGTAGATTAAACAGATAATTTCATTTGATGGACAACAGCTATTTGCTTCTTGTTTTGTTTTGGTCCAGGACTGAATACAGTCACGATAAATGCACATGAAATACCTCTTTGGTGACATTTACTGATGCCACAGCCATGTTTCTGTTATATAGTCTGTTCAGAATAAGTAAGGAAGACTGAATTAGCACATACTTCATTTATTGGAAGGTTATTTTGTTAACCACAAAACAAATGAAAAAAAATCCCCTCTTAACTGTGGAATGTGACACTTGACTTGACCTGAACTGCTGGCTCTTTGGCTGTACTTCTACCTTCATTAATTGCCCTGAATCCTGCAGGTAAATAAGCCTGCAGGCTGGATAATGTCTTCCCTATTGCATGGTAGGTGTAGTAACTCTACAGAGAGAGATTTAGTTCTGCTGAGTTACATGGTATCACAGCTTGAAAATACCTTACTGCTCTCAAACCTGTCAGATTAGTTTGTATCATCCTCAGGATTTATCACAACCTGTTTTGCGTATATGAAAAGAACGTGTGATAAAAATGGTTGAAGTTCAGACATACAGACATATGAAAAACTTTGAACCTATTCTGTTATCAATATGGCTCTGATATCCTTTTGCCCAGCCAAGAAATGTGGTTCTTTGTGGTGGTAAACACGGTTACTTACCCAGAAATTGTCTTCTAAGGTTTGCCACCTTAGAGAGCAGCTTCATGGCTTTTGCCACAGAAATAGCAAACGTTGTCAATTATGTATATTAGTTATGATTTTTGTTTCTTCAGGTGTACTACATAGACAAAGTTGGTTATATGAGGCACCTCTTCTCTGCATGTTCTTGTAGTTCAGACCTGTACTACATGGTGTGTTTCCTTCCAGTCTCTTTCCCCACATGACAGTAAATGTTTCTGCCATTGTGGATTCCAGAAGGTACAAGGCTTTCATTCATCCTGAAACCCACCATGCTGGTCGCCCCAGCTGTGGCAAAACCTTTGCTACATCATTACTGCAGAGTGGATCATGAGGGGTGTCTGGTGACACCATAGCAAGGCAGAACGAAGGAAGGAGCATGGGCACCTGGTGCTATCTCCTAATAGTTAAAAGCGGTGTACGTCCCAGTACTAGAGTGCTAACTTCCCTAAATTTGGGGGTTCTTAAATCAGTGCTTTTGTGGTTTCTTCCTGTTGCATTCCTATTCAGCATTCCTCCATAGTTTGGAGGGTACCTTTTAAGTGCTTGTCTGTTCATATTTAAGTCCTAGGGCACATTCAGCACAACTGAATTAGGAAAAACCATGCTGGTGTGTTGTGGCTTTTTTTGTAATTTCTGGTAGTGTGTCATTTCTATTCAGTGCCTTCTGTTAACTTCCAAGAAAGGTACTGTTGGAGACAGATTTTACTGTTGATAAAAATGTTATGTGGCTGTGTGTAATAAGGAGACAGTATATACGTAGCAGTTAATCGAGAGAGACTGTTAAGGTATACTAGAAAATTAAAAAACCTCAAAGGAATCCCATCAACTGGGAAAATGGAGGGGGTGGTGGTGGAGAGAAGGAGGTGACACTTTGTAGAGATTTTTTTTTCTTTAGGTTGTTAAAAGAACTGGTTTTAATTAAAAGATCAAATGCAAAAATATTTTGATGGGAAATATACTTGCATTACTACAACAGATGTGTAATAAAACACCAAGAGAAAAAGATGGTTGATGAAATTGTGTGTGCAAATATATGTGAGTGTGTGTGTATAGGTGAAAAGCTAGATATGGGTTATGTATTGTTTCAGGTCATCCAGCTTTCCCCCTGCAGTAGTCCAGCAAGGCCTCTTGGTCACAGAAATACATTTTGTATTGTTTTTCCTTTCCCCTCAAATCTTAGAAATATATGAGTTATTGTGTTGATGGTTATTTGCAGCTTTGTCTTCTAAGTTTAATTGAAAAGCCTTTTAAAATCTAAGTTGTTTTGTATTAATTAATTTTTTTTTTATATATACAGAGTTTTCCATCTGACGAGGGTTGGCCGTTTGCAAAGTACTTGGGAGCATGTGGGAGAATGGTGGCTGTCAACTACGTGGGAGAAGAGCTGTGGAGTTACTTCAATGCACCGTGGGAGAAACGAGTGGATCTGGCCTGGCAATTAATGGAAATAGCTGAGCAGCTGACAAATAATGACTTTGAATTTGCACTCTACCTCCTTGATGTCAGCTTCGACAACTTTGCAGTGGGACCAAGAGATGGGAAAGTTATCATTGTAGATGCAGAAAACGTTCTGGTAGCAGACAAAAGGTTGATCAGACAGAGTAAGTGTCTTCTTTCACACTCCTCACCCCATGTGTCACTTCTTTCTCACAATATTTAAAGTATGCGTGGTCGCTAAATATGTATTTTGTTTGCTTTACAACTAGACTGCTAATTAACAAATGAATTAGCTTTATTCTGCAATTAGACTGCTAATTAGCTTGACCAGTTTGTCAATTTCATGAACTGTTGAGCATACCTGGACACTTTTGAGTATTGTGAATGTGCGTAAAGGAAGAGGTGGGGGTGGGAGGAGAGGGTGTTGGCACTGGGTGTGTTTGGACAGGTAGACAAAAAAGCAGCCTGGCTGTCTTGTTCACCTCAGCTAAGAGAGAAAAGGTTTTTTTGTCTTTTCCAAGCACCTGTGTCACAATGGAAGTCTTGGAATTCTACTTTCTGTGAATACAAACAGCATTAGTGCCTGCTTTGCCTTAGTCCCATAGCCTGACTTTGCTTCCTGTTGGTTCTCTGTAATAATGGAATCGAAGGAATGGGTAATTCTAGTGCTGTTTCCAAACTAATTTTCTTTCTGTCAACTGTAAAAGCTCAAAGCAGTGGCATCACATAGGTTTATATTTTTGAGTTTATAAGGAAAACTTACAGACCTAAGGACATGGAACATGAAACTCTGGATTCTGCAGAAGTTCATGGCAACAGGCCAAGTGATTCCAGTTTGCCTTGGGTGAATGGATAATTTAAGGCATTACAAATAGGCTTCATATGTTGTGCTGTGGAATTAACTTTTAGACTGGGTTTTTCTATCCACACACTTTTCTACGAGTGTATTTTGGGGTTGTTTGGTTGGGTTTTTTATTAGATTTATTATATGTTCTCAAGCAGCTTAGATTAAAACTGTGTGAGCCTACCAAGGAAACCTTTTAATATATTGAATATCCAGTACATTTACTGTAGAACCCTTTCTTTTCTATTCCTTTCTCTCCCTCTTAAAATAATATTTATTACTGAAGGCTTTAATTTTTGGAGCCTGACTGAATTGCTCAGGCAGAAAGATGTCCAGGTGAGCTCTGAAAATGCTGATACGTACGTGGAATAGGAGTGAGTAGCTCCTTGCAGAATCTGAATGCTGCAAGTGTCACATCTGTTGTCCCAGTCAGGGTTTTGGTGTGATTTATGATCTAACAATCAAGAACACAGAAAACAAAAGAGGACATGAGAAAATTCTTTGTATAAACCTGTGTTGTGCTTGATGTTTAATACTGATCTCATGGATCTTTGGGAAGGTTCCATGAGACAGTCTCTGTCAGATTGATCAATATGCCTGTTCAGGTATTTCAATATGTACCTTCTGTCCAGTTGCACTGTACAATAATACCTAATTGTGCTCTGTTTGGGATGTCGTATTTGAGTTTGCTGAAGCCCTTTTTCCCATTCTCCTTTGCTGGCTTTTTTTTTCCACATTGACTTTGCTGTTAATTCTGCAGATCTTACATCATGTTTTTATAGTTTCAGCTGTCATCCTTCAGTACTCTTTCTTTTCCTAAACTGACTCTCATTGTGCTGTGAAGGAGAAGACCAGTAGTCAGCTCAGAGACTGCCAAGCACAGATGAATTTTTCTTTGTACCTCACACTGCTAAGAGACATCTGCAAAACTCTGTGACTCCATGATGAGGACCTCTTCTCAAAGCTGGCAGTAGTCTGGAGACATTAGATGAAAGTTTTCTAACAAAAAGTAGTAAGAACTCAGGAGAGCTCACTCTTAGTAACCTTTTAAGTATTATTACTGCATGAGGTATTTTATGTAAATCAGGTTTTAAGTTAAAGAAAGCTGTGACAAGGAGAAGGGTTTGTACATATACATAAATGCCATTTGCCTTGTTGAATTTTACTTTTTTCAAAGATTATAAGTAATATATCTGCTTTTTTATATTTTTTGGTTACTGCTGTGTCGAAAGTAAGATAGAAGATAAAGTTTCAAAAGTTTATAGCAATTACTTTGCAATATTGTTTTAGTCTTTGGTAGACCAGTTGCTAGCAGTAGTTTCCAGGGCAACTAGAGAATCCAAATCTATGTTGCTAAAATAAATCATGTTGCTTGTTTGCTTTTCTCTCAGCTTTGGCTCTGGATTGTTCTCTTGTACTTACTCATGCTACATTTTTTCCTCTGGGTATGTGTGAATGTAGATTTCATGTGTTTACTGTTCTGCTTTTTTTCCTGCCCTCTCTTTGCTATCTATTTTGCCCTCTTTCTTTCTTTCTTTCCCTTATTTTTTGTTTTGTCAGGACCATTTCAGGAGAAGGATGTATCAGACTGTCAGATGCAGTCTTAGGCTCCAGCATTTCTGAGTTTATCTAAACAAAACTGGCTTTTAGTTTAAACATTACCAGTTTGCTGTGTATTGAGCTTCTGATTGTATTCAGACACACATATGCTCTTTGCTCCCCTCTCTCACTTGTTTTACTGTCTCCTTGCATTTCACAGACAAACCTGAGAACTGGGACGTGTGGTACGAAAGCAAGTTTGATGACTGTGATAAAGAAGCTTGTCTGTCCTTCTCTAAAGAGATCCTTTGTGCTCGTGTCACTGTGGACCACAACTATTATGCCATTTGTCAGAACCTTTTGTCCAGACATGCCACGTGGCGGGGCACCTCGGGGGGGCTCCTGCACGACCCCCCAGCTGAGATTGCCAAAGAGGGGCGCCTGGAGGCCCTGCTGGATGAGTGTGCCAACCCAAAGAAGAGATACGGCCGATTCCAAGCTGCCAAGGAACTCCGGGAATACCTTGCACAGCTCAGTAACAACGTGAGGTAGTCCACAGTGAAATTCTTCTGCCACGTTGGCTAAAACACTATTGCAAAGACACGTAGAAAAAATAAGTTTTGGACTCCTCTGTTAAAAAGAGAGAATAAAAAACCCTAGTTTATCAGTTTTCTAAATACTGTAAAAATAGAATTTTATGGTGTTATAATGTTCCTTTGCAAACAAACAAGGTACTTACTGAATTAAAACTTGAGCTACTATTGACTGTCCTCCCTAACTGTTTAATAGGGAGTAGGTCACAAAAGACTGATAGCTTAATTGACAGCTTGTGTGTCAAAGGGTACTTTACCTAAAACTGCATTAGTGTCACAGTTTTGTGAAACTGATGTTCTTACTTGGAAAGTCAAGTTAGACTGGTGGCCTGTTTTAAAGGCCTTTTTCATGACATCATTGTCTCATTTTTGTGTTTGTTTAAACACCTTGAAGTGGCATTTACATCCAGGTAAACCTAGCTGTCTGCATTGTTTCAAACTGAACAGGCTTTCATGTTAATGCTGTGCAGAACATTCCTACTGTGAGTGCAGGATTCCTGAGTTTACTGCCTGATTTTAGGGGGTTTTACACTGTATTTTACTATGCTTAGACATGGTGGTTTGTTTTCTTAAGATCATCATAAGCCCAAGTCTCACTTGAACTAACATTCATTTAATGTCTTCTGTGGTTCTGCCATTGGAAATATCACTTAATGTAACTATTGTACAAAACTTATCCTTCATGCCAGCATATACACATGGCTGTTTAACAGGAAATCATGGTATGAGTAAACTCTTATTTTTAATGGAGATAATTTGAAAATTGGAAAGACACTACAATAAAAAGATCTGTGTTAATTTAAATTGGGGATAGAAGATTAACTAAAAAGAAAAAAATCACTAATCTGGTGTAGTTTAAGTACAAGCCAAAGAAAATGGTTTTGTTTACTAGTTTTTGAACATACAGTAAACAAAGAATGCTATTCTGTAGTGAAACTAATAATTTTCAAAAATCAGATTCTGATGGTCCTTGGTTACTTTCTGAAGAACTTCTGAAACTGTGTACTTATGCTAGAGAAAACCCTAATTTGAATAATATCAAGCAAGTTAGCAGTTTGTTTTACATTCTTCCTAAGAGCGTTGAATGGAATTTTCTGAATATTCATGTTTTAGTTTACCAGTAAGCTGTGCTCACTCTAGGTACCTTTTCTGGAACTAAGTTTGACTATTTCCAGTACAGTTGAAATTGACTTGTTGAGGTTTGTGTAAATATGGAGTTGTTCTCATAAATCACAGTTTTTATAAAAGCCTCAGTTACTGCTACAAGAACTCAGTTGAAAGCTTGCTCCTCAATTTATGGTTTTGCTTTTTGTTTTTACAACTACTATGCTTAATTTCACTGAAATCTTGTTCATACAAAGATGCTCTTAGGAAATGTGTGCATATTACTTCTGGCAACAGTAAAGAAGGAGACTAATATTTCTTAAATGCGTGTATAAAACACTATTTTGTACAAGCTAAACTGAATTCTGAGCAAGGTAACGTGTGCTGCTTCCAAGAGCAGAGCTGCTCTGCCTCCTGTACTGCATCGGAGCCTGATGGAAATTGTTCTGCAGGTGAGGAAAATGACAAACTCACTGACTTGCCCTCCTTTCTCAAAGCTCAGAATGGAGCCACACAGAGATGCAGAGTGCTCTTTGATTTCTTAGGTCACTGTATTTTGAGGACATGGTTTAATGGTGAACGTGGTGGTGTTGGGTTGGTGGTTGGACTTGATGATCTGAAAGGTCTTTTCCAACTTTAAAGATTCTGTGATTAATGATATTTTAGAATTGGAAATTCTCACTCTTATGTCATCATTGCCTCTGTAGTCTTAATTTGTTTCCAGTCCCTTGTCTTGTTTTCTGAAGTGAGAATGCCCAGTGCAGCTTTTAATTTTAATTTATCCCCATATTTGAACAGTTTTATGTGCTTGTTCTGGCACAAGCTATTGGAAAATGTTCATGTTACTTTTCTTCATAAAATCCACTTATTTGAAGAAAACAGACTAACCCTCAGACTAGGTACTACTGATGCCTTAAGTTTTAGCTTTCATGTTTTCCAGATTCTGTACTGCATTAGTATATAACTCTGAACTTCATATAAAGTGTTAGCAAGTTCTCTTCACAGCTTAACAAGACAAAAGAATCCTTTTCCAGCCCAAGAGCCAAGGACACCATTGCAGCTTCAGGCCCAAAAAGTGCAAACAACAGGGAGTTGAGGAGAGCAGTCTGGGAGGATGGGACTTCATAACCTGAAGCTGTAATTGGACAATTAACCCCAATATGGAAATGGACCAAAACTAAGTGTGAAAACTCTCGGCCTGGTGTCCATGTTGGGTGGAGCCACTTGAACTGCCCAAGGTGTATCTTTTAAAGGCCTTTTAATAAATCCCTACTTCATTCCTTTAGCACTGTCTAGCCTCTGTTCTAGGTAGCCTCTCAAGGCATCACTACCACCCTACCATAAAATCCTTGACTTACCACTACAGTTGATTTTTAAACATCTACCACATTTCCCAAAGAGAGAGAGTGGACTGTGATTGTTAAAGTTGTAAAAGAAACAAACACTGCCAGTTTTGTTTGGGGTTTAGTCCCTCCAAAAACAAGTTTTTAAAGCCACTTATAAAAGAAACTTGGAAGTTAAAGGAAAACCCCAAAACCCCCCAGTACAACAAAAACACTACAGGGAAAACATTGTGGAGAGCAATAAATCTTGTTCCATTTGCACCTGTCAGATATTTATTGTACAATAACAATTTATATTTTTAGTCATTGCCCATTATTATTGATGAACATGGTGAAATATTTTTGAATGAGATGTTTGGGGTTTGTATGTGCATTAAAATTGTCCTTTTGTACTGTAAGTTACTGTTTGTTTGGAATACTTTATCAAAACTGTCTCCCTGTGCCTTTATATTACAAGACAGTTGTTTCTGCAACTTCTAATGATATTAATAAAGAATACTTTAAGAACCTCATCTCAGCTATTCATTTTCAGATCAGTAAGTCTTTCAGGATTGTCATAGTCTAGGATGCATTAAAATACACATAGAACATAGTTTTGGTAGTGCACCATCATCAGAAGTGACAAAGGAACCTTTTTCCCATCCTTCTTTCTAGTTTGACCCAAAGGATGAACGGACTCTTGGTGTCACCGTCCTTGCAGGCAGAGCCTTTGGTGGCCTGGCTGGTTCTGTCCCTGCCCTGAGGAGCCTTGGCTGGATGCACAAGGGCCCTGTGGCTTTGGGGTTCTGCAGAGGGACAGGTGATGGCCGGGACAGGGCAGGGGCTGTTTTGGCAGCAAATGAGTCTGGTTGTCCTGCTGAAAGTAAGAGGAAGTACCTGTTTTATGTGGCTGGAAATCAAGGCAAATTTTAAGGGCATTAGTGATAGACATTGCATGTTCAGGTCAGCAGGAAAGTTCTGACTTTAAAAGGAAAACTATCTAAGGCTGTTTTTTATACTCCCGTGTTCTGAGAACAGCACAGTGAAAGCAGAATATGCTTCAAAGCAAAACAGGCTGTTTATTAAACAGCTTCTGTTCAGGGAGGAAGAGCTTTTTTTGGGTGGGGGGGGGGATTAGCCAAACAATATAATACTCACCTTTCTGTTCTGAACATGATGCTTATGCATAAGTTTGACTTTTACTATGAATTCTGTCTTTTGGTATTAATGGAGGCTTGGTGCATCTGTTTAATGCCATCTTGGTATAATAAAACATTCCCAAATAGATACCCTAAATAATTTTAAAGGAATGGGATTTTCAAAATGTAGTGCATTTTTATTTTGTGGGGATTTTTCCTCCAAATGTAGTTCTGAAACTCCTCAAAACAGTTAAACAGGTGATTTCATTGCTGCTAACCACAAATGCAATTTAATTTTGACTTTAAAGTTTTCAGCTTCTTTGGTTTTCAGGCTGGGATATGAATGTCTGGTTTTCTGTAAAATGTACCAGTTGTCAGTGTGCAGCTATTTCACCTAGACCTCAGTAGATGTGTTTTCCTTACAAGAAAACACTTTCCTTGTTTTGTGGGGATTTTTTCGTAATTTCACATACTTAAAAATTTGCTTACTGTTTGAAATAAGTTTTCATTTTCTCTGTGAGAAGAAGGGCCTACCTGCATCAGGAGAGGGCGGGGAAAAATAGGACCAGAATTCTGAGGAAAAAAAAAATTGGGGGAATATTGCTGGGGAATTGAATGAAGGGAAACTTGTTGACTTCAGTGCCTCACAGTAGAAAATTAGAATACTAAAAATGGGTCTAATTATTCCACTTCTTGCAGAATAGTGGGAGCAGTTCTAACTATTTAGATACACTCATTTGAGAAACTATATATGGAGATGGTTGAGCTTAGCACACTCAGGCTTGCTTTCCTAAGGGTTAATTTAGAGTTCTGGCAAGAAGCAAATTTAACAACTTTAAAGAGTTGCTGTCTTTATAGACAGGCAGCAACTTAGAGTGAGGAGTGGAGTTGGTACAGTGAGAGCACACAGTTACAGGAATACGGCAGAGCACACTCTGTGTTTTAGTCTTGGAATTCACATCCTATTTTTTATCCAGTTCTAATATGAATCAATATACTTGGAAAAAAGTCTCAATTTACTTACTATTTTATAAAATCAAAATATGTAAACACCTGGCAGCTCTTGATTTCTTTTAGAGGAAGGTGAGACTTGAAAAAGGTTAAGAAAACACATTCCTTTCTCAGACCACCGTCTTATATTTGACTTAGATGTTCTTGGTTGTGTTTATTTTTTTGTGTTGGTGATGTTTTGTTTAAAAACTTCCTAGTTTACAAAGGAGGAGAACTTGACAGGGAAGATAATAGCTATCCCTTCAGCTGTTTGCCTCCTGTCCTTCTCAGCTGTACATACTTTTGCAGTTCTCCCCGGTGTCTCTTGTAGATACTGTCTGCAGTCCATTACAATATTTGCCTAATTACTTTTCTAATTACTTTTTTTCCCCAAAGGTATTATACAAAACTTCATATTAGGGTTATTGTTAACATCTTCCTAGAAGAGCTGGTATTTTGTCTCTGCCAAATAGTAAAATTATGTATATATATAAGATTATGTTTGTCTTTTATCTTTATATAAACTGTTTATTTTCAGCATAATTTAGCACTATTATAGTATAAATAGACCAGATTAGCTTTCTGCTAACGCTGTCTTTTTTTTTTTTCTAAATAGTTAATTTGCAATTGAACTAGAAGTATTGTGGTCACCTCGTTCCCTGTTCCTTTCAGGAAGGTGGGGTTTGGGTAAAAAGAAGCTGGTGAAGTGTGATGGTGTTCACTGTTTGAAATGCAAAAGCACTATGGAAGTGTTACCTGGCACATACTAGCTATGATGTGTGCCTGCCCCAGGGCCACATATGTTATCAGAAATGGTCCTTTTCAGAATTTTGTAGAAATTCTTTGCTTGTGGACACAGTTGTCTGAATTTATGAAGGCGTGTCATGTCATGACTGCATTACCCAGGTGCTTGACCAGCAGGTGCAGTAGGAAGGAGACAAAAGCTGAGGAGGTCTCTGTGCCTCTGTCCCCCGGCTCTGCCCTCTGCAGCCTCAGGTGTGCATACCTGAGATCTGCCTCCCCTTCAGCTGGGACTTGTCTCCTCCACTCAATGTCTTCAGTGTGTTTATGCTCAATTAGCAGCTCCAATTGGTATTTGTTAGGGCTTGGAAGACACTGGGAGTGCACGTGGGTAAGAGCTGGTGGCAAGGAACCTGCTTCACGTGCATCAACACTCTGCAACCAAACCAGCACCAGGGAGCAGGAGTGGGATTGAGACATTCATTTCAAATCTGCTTTACTCCTCCGAACAGGGTTAATGCAAACCCAGACTCTGAGAGCTGAACGTTTTCTTCACTAGGCAGAAGGAGGACCCTGCATTTTGACTGAGCTTCCTTACAGTTCAGTTTGTATATTATTTATCTATTAGTTTTTGCTAATGTCATATTCAAATTATATCTGTATATACAAATGTACATATCAATGTACACATATGTATGTATTTAGCATAAGCTGCTATTGCAGAATTCAGATTGGACTTTAGGCTCACAACTAATGATGCTTTAATCAACTGCTTTACTTGTGGAAAGTCGGATAATCTAATTTCCCTGCCTTCTTGTCTTTTTCTATGTGACTTTGTTCATCAGATCTGGTGTTTTAAGGACATAAAAACTGATCTGTAACCAGATACTATTTGGAACAAACTAAGGATCTTCCTGTTCTTATTTTAAGTTATTTTCAAGTTTAAATTTTTGATTTGCAATGTGATAACTGAGCTTACATGGCGCTGTTATATTTACATTTTGTATTTTCATTTACTGAAAAGGAACTGTGGTTTCTGATTGTTTTGGTAGTTACAAAGGTATTTTGATTTGGAATATTTCTCTTACAGACTTGCAGATGTTTTTTAGTACTGTAAGAGAAAGATTGCAGCTCTGGCTTTTAGATGTCCAGCGTTCCTCAGCTGAGTCCATCACAGGAAATCTGAAATGCTCCCACAAGGACCACATCTCTTGTAATTCACTAGGTGTAGAACTGAGGCAGACTGTTTCTTTTGATGCCTGGATTTTTGAGACATGAGAAACTGTAACCCATATCTCTTGAGGCAAAAGTATTTTGAAAAGGAGAATATATATTCTTATAGGTGATTTTTTTCTTCTTTTTTTTTTTTTCAGTATTCGATACATCTCTGGAGTTCAACTGATTACATTTTGTGAGATGAATCTAATTTTGCTGCCTTATAATGTTAAAATCTTGCAGAAGTCACTTTTTAGCAATTTTTATTAGTGCCTTTTAAATAGAATTTTTAAAATTTACTGTGATGTATTTCCATAAATAAGCAGTAATTACAAACATTTTTGTGAAGTGTAACCAAATTTTTTATATTATGATTTCTATGTGCTTTTTTTCTCTATGTGGGCTAGCAGTTTATTCTGTACACTGAACGTTGGCTGCCCCACATCACTAAAATTGATGTGTAGTAAGGACACAATTGCAGTTACACGTGGAGTGGTGTATGTTTCTGGCCTGCAGCACAGCTCTTCAGTGTCAGATTCTACAAACAAATAAGCAATGTGCTGCATTGTTTGGGTCCCAATACAGGAGCCACAGTCTGAGGTGTGTTGGTGTGAACTGAAAGGAGCTGGTGAAGTTAGAGAAAGTGGATTAATGAACAATATACCAAAGCAATGGGTTTGAAGTTAAACTCTCACTTCACATGCACTGCAGGCAGAGTGAACCATGTTTAAATAACCCACACATTGGAAAGTCATCCAGAGAGGAGCTTTTGTTCCTGTGAGCTACACATGGTAATTTGCATGTGGTATACAATGGTATCAGCATATGAATTGCAGGAAAAGCGGGTACTGGAGGGTCAGGATCTGTTTTTAAGATTTATTTGTGCTTAATATTTAGCAAAAAGAAAAGAAATATAATTAGAAGACCACGAACAAGGATAAGAGTTTTTTCTTCCAAAGCAGAAACAATGAAGGGAGGATGTTTGCTGAAATAGCACCTCAGTCCAGGCAGCTGTCACATCTGCAGAAGGAAATCTGTTCAGCAGCCCATCATCATCCTGTGTTCCATGTAGATGTTGATTTTTTGTTCTATTGATTTCATTTGGGTAGCTGTTTTCTGCTTTGCATTCAAGAGCCAAAATAAATTTGACTTCTGCTTTTCCTTACCTAGTGACAAAGGAGCCTCAGGCCAAGCATTGGTGGGTGCTGGTGGTGGCTCTTGGAGCAGCATCCTGCAGGAAGGGCCAGGGGCTTCACCTCCACAGCCCTCCAGACTGCAAAGGCCTTGGGGGAAATGGTTTCCTAGTTCAGGCTGGTGAGAAGTGGTAGCTTGCCAAAGGAAGCTTTGGGGCAGCTTATCAGTGCACCTTGTCAGGTGCCAGTTAAAAAGAAAACGGTATTTAACTGTGGGATAGCAAAAATGTGTCTTGAAAATTCTTTTGCAATTCCTGTAGCTGGACTGAGCCCAATTTGCAGGGAACTTTTTCTCCACCAGTGTCTTTTGGGGATGTAATTCACAGTGGCTGAAAGGTATGGTCAGATGGTTCCCCTAAAGGCAAACCACTTAACAGTATACAGACCATATGTTTGTAATTCAAATATCTGTGTTATTTAATGCTATATTTATTGAAGCCTATTCTTCTCTATGCTTTTTCAAGGCCTCTAGATTCTTGCTAGTTGTCCTACTTACAGACAGCTAAGTAGCCCTTGATGTCTGTAGCAAACCACAGGGGAAAACAAGAACAACAGCTCACCAATGCCTTTTGTAATTTGGATAGATGTCCGAGGTGTCAGAAGTGCTTTGAAGTAATTTGGTCTCTTAAGAAAAGTACTTCATGCATTCAGGGGCTTCAAAGCCAAGCAGTGTTTCTAAAATTTATTTATTTTATATGTTGAATACAGTTTTGGGGTCAAAATGTTCACAGATCCCCTTTATATTCATCCTGGTTGTACATCTGCAGGTATTTTCCTGGTGTGTTTGGGAATGTTTTAATACTTACAGATCACATTTCAAAGCTGAATGGAATCTGGTAGCATTTACCCTACTTGCTGAATATGCTAAAATCCAGTAATATTTAAGTGCTTTGATAGTGTAAATGCTAGATCATAACCTCTTAACTGCCAGCTTGTTTTCCTAGTGAAAAAAGATAGAATAAGAGAACATGTGCATTAACTGCTCCTTAAACTGTACAAAAGGCTGTGGTAAACCTCTCACTTCTATCTGCTGTGCATAATGTCTCTATGCTACTCTGTACAATACTGTGTGATAGAGAATATTATCATTGTAGTTAACCCATGTACAACAGTAAAGTTTCTGTAAAAAAAAGATTTTGATACAACCTTGGTTTTCAGTGGAACAAAACAGTGCTTGGAGAAATTCAAAAGAAAAAAAGATAAAGAAAAAAGAATCTGCTCAAATTGAGTATTGATGTGGCCGTGGATGGATCAGCAAGTGGTGTAGGAGGTGACAGCAAACAAACCTGCTGAGCTCTGGAAGCTGCTGCTGTGGTTCCTGGCTGCACTCTTGTGTTGCCCTGGCCACAGGAATCCTGGCTGTGGGGAATGAGGGAATCTCACCACAACCCAGCAAGGAAAGGGGGAGCTCCCAGCAGTGAAGGACACAAAAGAAATCACTGCAGTTGTACAACCTGGAGATTTTAAGCAGACTGTTCTAGGCCAAGTCTTTCCCCAAGGGAATTCTTGGGAGTTGCTGAAGCTGTGGAAGGGCTTCAGCAATCCTTTGGGGTGAAAAGCAATCCTTTTGGGTGAGTAAAGTGCCACACTCGGGGCTTTAAAGTATGGCTCAGCTGTGAAAATCTCTCACAGAGGACTGTGAATGTTCAGGGTTTGTGCTACAACATTTATATACTTTATTTTTGAAGAATGAAGCAGGAAGTGTTTCCAAACCCGGTAGGATAGGGATAATAATCTCCCAGCTGGTTTCCTTTGCACATTCCGGGTTTCACAGAAAGAAAATACAGGTGTGTGGGCTCAGAGCAGTCCAGGAGTCCTCTGAGAACAGGGCTTGAAAATAGCTTGTACTTTATTGTAGCAAGTAAGTTGAAGTGCAGGAGAGAGGCTGAGAGGTGGCAGAGAATCCTGAAATGTAAAGCACATGAAAAATCAGGACTACGATTCTGATTTTCAGAAAATGTTTTGCTTCTTCCCCACCCTTCTCCCAGGTTATGTGTACACCGTTTTCTTTATAGTTTTTCTTCAGCTTTTAAATCCAGATGTACAGTGCTGTGAAGTGAATGCATTTATGTGTTGTGCCATAATAAGTTAATATTTTCCTGTACAGAGTTTCACAATGCAAACCTCTGTGGAAAAAGGTAACTCAAGAGCTCCAGCAGGAACTTTTCCTTGTTCTGTGTTGGGAAAAAGATAAACATTTGTGCTCCCAATTCCATTTACTCCAGTGCTTTCCTGTCAGCTTGAAAGGATCAGAGGAGTTCTGTCCTATTAAAACTGGTTTTGGAAAATTAAGATTTGAATACTGTGATCTTCCCTGTACCACAGGGATGAATGGATTCAGCAAAGCGCTTAAACAGACACTTTAAATTGAGGTTTAAATGAAGTTGCACAGAATGCAGTTTAGATTTGTGTTTGTTTAAAATGCATTTGAGGACCATAAGCATGTTCATCCTTTCTGGAAACCTCTATTAGACACCAGAGAAAATGGATTACATCTAGCTTTTGTGTAACCTTAACATGCACTGTGATTGCTGTCCATTAGGTTTTGGGTTTAATGATCAGAATACGAAATGAAAAAGAAGAAAAATATTTAAGAAACTATTATTATGACTACATCAAGCTAATCATGCAGATACAAGTTTTTAATGATAGTGAGAAGATTTTGCTCTGTAAATAGTAGAGTCTGTATGTTACATTTTCAGCTGTTGAATATCCAGAAGCTGGTAGTACCATTCGGTTTTGCTTCTCTGCTAACTTAAGTCTATAATCAAACAATCATTTAAAGAAAGATTGATCTCCAACTTCCTCTTAGAGTTGGAGTAATATTTCACTGAGGGGGGGCAGCAAATTGACTAGACTGATTTAATACAATGCACCATCCCTTCTCTCATATTTGTAGCACCTTCTCAGCAAAAAGCTCCTGTATCTATGAAATAAACTTGCAGAGTGGGAGGAGGTCTTCTTAGTAGATGGTGTAGCACAGTTCTTCCTTGGTTTACAAAGGAGACATAATTTTATGTATTCAATTTTTTGAAACTGTCTTTTGAGAAGTTATTGTAAAACTTTAACCTTAGTGAAAATAAAACTTGTTTTAGCTTGGCATGACAGCATTAATTTTATAAAATATTGGCTTCATTGAGGGTGCATCTCAATACCAACCCTTAACTCTCTAAGTTCTTATACTCTGGTCTTTCCATATATAATGGAGAGACTTTTTCAGACAGTAACTTAAAACCTACTTCTAGAAATATGAATTATTCAATATTACCTAAAAAAACAAATTAAAAAAATGAAACAATAATATTCAGGAAATTCTGCTAAAGGAATAGACAAAGCAAAAATGCTGCTGTATGGATATCAAATTTAATGCCATGGATTGTCTGACATAAGAGATACATATGAATGTGGGACTGTCATTTAATATTTCCCAAATGAAATTGAAAAGGTAAAAGTTAAAAGTGATTGTTCTGGTAGTGTGTGCATAGGAGAGCTGGCTAAAATTGAAAAAGGTTCTTCAGTCTTTTGAACTTCGAAGATGAATATTTCCTGAAATGTCACAGTTGCATTACATATGGCTCATAACCTTTAAGTGTGGTTACATTAAACCAAAATATATTTCAGATTCAACACAGAGATGAGAGATGTGCAGAGCTGTCATTTTCTCCAGGCATTCATATTTGGTCACTGGGTTTTCCACTGGGGTGTCTCTGTTCCACAGAGACACTCTGCCTTTTAGCAGGTAAACACAGGTTTATTTTCTTCCCCCAAGGAAACTGAGCAAAATCTGTCCTAAAAAAAAGTAGCTCCATACAATCTGCAGTGCTACCCTCTTGTTTCTGTTAAATTTTCAAGAGCTAAGAAACCACTTCTTACAGTGCTGCTGTGAAACTTTGTCTTTATATGTTTGTGGTTTTCTTAAACATCTTTGGTAAACATTGTCAGCGAAGCTGCATGTTTTCACCCAAGTGCCATCTGGAACTGTCCATCTTTCAACCTGACTGTTTGAAAAAGAGGAGACTCGGTGAGGAAATCTATTTTCTCTGTTGGTTTGAAAATGCCTGCATAATATGTGCTAGCCTGCATATCCCCAGCCTTTGTCAGTGTTTTGGAAGAGTGGCTTTTCTGTTGAGTTTATTATTTGCCAAGCGTCCTCTGTGCATATGTAGGTCATTGCATGACATGGCACTGAAGCTGTATTGCTTTGGGGGGATAGAAGCATTTCCAGAAATATTTTTAAAAGAACAATGACAAATTGTTCTGAGGCGGAAATTTAACAGCAGTGGGATTCCTTTGCTCCTATGACTCTTATTCTATAAATTGTGATAATCATTTCTGAGGGAGGAAGGAAGGTGAATGCAGAAACATCTGTGCTAAATGTCCAGTGGCTTTGGCACCTGAGCAGTGAAGTCTCGTCATATGAATAGGCTCTGGCTAGTGGAGACAACAGGGAGAGCAAAAGCAAGAAAACTCCTGGGCTGACATAAAGATCTTGTAATAGGTGGAGAAAAAAACCTCAGTGACAAAACAGGAGTCACCCACCATGTCCCACCAGCCAGCCCTGGAGCAGCAGCTGCCTTCGCAAGACAACCCCAGCTCCTTGCTGTGCCACAGTGGTGCTGGGGCTGTGGGGTGTCCCCGACTGTCCCCTCTCAGCTTCCTGCCCTCCCCTGCTTCCTGGGGCAGAGTGGGGACTGCAGAAAGCCTTGCCAGGATGCCAGCAGTGCTCAGTAGCAGCTGGAACACCGGTGCCTTATCCAGCCTGGTTTAGTCACAACCCCAAACCTCACCACACTATGGGCCGCTGTAAAACATTAACCCAGGTCTGGCCAAAGGCAATATGAAATTAATCCAGGTCGAACCGTGGAAAAGAGACTCATAAAGGTGGCTGTTACAAGGGAAAATGCGTTTATTTCAACAATTTATGCTTAGTTTAAGTCTCTTGGATTTTGGGGCTGATATTGCCCTTTTAGGAAGGCTGATGAATGAGCTCAGATGTTTGTTGAACATGACCTAATTATACTGAGAGAAATGGGAAATATTTTCTGACAGGTTCAGAAAAGCTCTGTGGGAAAGAGCTACCCAAGGTTGTCTTGGTGTGTCAGGAGGGGATGATTGGAAATTAACTCCTGAGAGACTGGTTCAGGCACTTGGGATTTGGGTGATGGGTGCTACACAGGAACCAGACAGATCAGTTCAGCTGTGTTTGAACTCATTGAAGGATTAAATCCCCTTCAGAGCAGCAGCATGATTTTGAGTTTCTTTGGAGTTCCCTGCAGTGAGTGAGTTTATATCTCTCAAAACCAGACAGATAAATTAGTGCCTGCAGTAGTTTTCTCAACTGGATTTGAGTTAGTAGCAGTTGAAATTCCCTCCACAGAAATGAGCAATTGCCCTTTACCTCAGCACCCCCAAAGGACTGCGCTCTGTTTTCCAACACGAGGTCCCACGGGCTGCACAGTTCAGCACTTGTTTCGAATTCCCTGAAATATGCCAGTAATCAGTGGTGGAGGACGTGATCTTCCACTGAGTCCCACACATGATTCACGTTTCCGACTGGCTGCATGACAGTAAAAATGGTGGCAAATGGCCCCAAAGCTGGAAGCTGGACCACGGGAGGAGAGAAAAGCAGTGGCTGCTTTGGGGTTCCTTTGCTGCCAGGTCTGAGAGTGTAACTCAGCTGAGGAGCTGCAGGAATGGAGTATGAGGGAGTTTCAGTAAAAGTGTTGCTTGGTTTTTCTGGCCTTTATTGTTTACCAGCTAAAGCTGAAAAACCTATAATCGCCCAAAGGAATTACAGTCTTAGTCTTAAGCTCTCAGGATCTCTCAGTTTAGAAGCTTTTCCACTGATTTCAAGAGTGTGACTGCAAGAAATAATATAATACATATGAGACTGTAATTCTGGAGACATTTGAAGGAGAGAATATAGTGAAATTGGTTGCAAATGTCTCCCTCCTTTCTATTTTTAAGAATACAGTGTTTATAATACCTTGACTTTTAACCTGTAGAATTGCTATTACTGTAAGCATCACTATCATGGCAAACAAATACATTTTTTCTTTTTGTTCTGATTTTATAATAACGATCTAGCTATAACAAAACCAATTGCACAGTATAACGGCAGATGCTGAAAAGAATTTTGATCACTGTTAATATTTTGAAAAGTAAAAGCTGGAATTTCTGGATAAGTGCACTGTAAATTCTCACAAAAGTGTGTTTACTTTATCAATTATGGACATTTTACAGCTCCTGTAGACTTATATTTGAATGCATTTGTAGAAACTACTGTATTGCCATTATGATTATTATAATATTATTGTGATGGCTTTATTTCTGTGTCACAAAACTTTGGTTTCAATTGTTGCCCATGTAAGATCATATTAAATGTAATGGCAATTTAAAATTGATTCTAATAACTTTAGAAAAGTAAGACTGGAAGAAGTGGTAAATACAGAATTTCAAAAGCATTCCTATTGTGGATCACAACATTTTATCTTAGATGAGTAAGTAGGTGATTCTCATGAATGCACTGACGTTTGGCCAGCAGTCGACCTGCTACATTAATTTTCTTTTTTTTTTTAAATATTCATGGACTGGAAAAATATTTTTTAAGCTAAGAGCAAGAAGTTGTTTCTTAAGGTCTTAAGTGAATTAAACATGTTTGCTGTGGACTGTGTTGTACCCTAAGCCCCCTGAAGCTGGTTTTCCCTGTGTCCCATCTCACCACAGGACAAGAACAGCAGTGCTGGGGTTTGGAGGGAAGACTGCAGACTCTCAAATAGTGCTGATGGGCAAATATCTTTAGTTTCTAATTCTGCTAATCTTCCCTCTTAGGATTTACTAATTTGGGTCTCTCTTCTGTACAAACCCAACTTGACCAGAAACCTTAGAGGTACAGTTAAGTTTGAAGCCAAAGCTCCATTACAGAATAAAAATCACTGTTCTCCCACCATGTGTGGATAGGATGGCTCAGTACTGTATTTGGTTGACAGTTTGCATTTTGCCTGAGCTTTAGGTGTCTCATGGCATCTAGGGAACCAAGTGTTGTCCTCTGTTATTTTAGTCAACTGACTTAAAGTATATCCTTTTAGCCTCATGGGGAGATTCATGCTCATTGTTCTTTATAAACTGGACATTATTTCTATTCAAACAGTAGGGAAGCTCAGATTTTTTAGTTAGCATTCAGAGCAATATTTTTATATTTTCTTGTGGTACTTTGATTTTTCCCCCTCATAGATCTGTAAATATTTTTTTCTCTGAACAGGTAAGTAGTTTTTGGTAGTATGTTAGAACAGATTTGCCTCCCCTAGTGTCTGAGTCCTTCATGATCCTGTCTTAGAAGTGTTACAGCCTCTCCTCTGCAAAAAGCACATTCTGTGAGACGTTAATAACAGTAGGAAATTAAGCTAAGAGGCAGGTGCCAAATAACCCAACTATGCTTTTCACAGTAATGAGTAATCTGTGCTTCTTTTCCTAATGCCTTGACTAAAAAGGCTTGTTTAGTGTGTGTGCTTCACACTGTAATATAGTGCTTCATTTCCCTCATAATTTCTGGAGCTAGGAGCTAAAGTAATGGTTTTCTGGGCCTTAGCACACTGCTTGATCTTGCAAAGTCTATTTCATGGTCTGCTAGATCCTAATGGAGATTGTTGGTAATGAGATAACATTTATTTATATAAAACGAAATTTACTGCCAACTGCCTAAAACTTGCAAGCAATTGAAGTAATGAGTTGTTTTAAGTTTTTAGTTTATTTTATCAGTATGTAAGAGAATATACAGAGGTCACAGTTTCAACTCCCTAAAGTGCCCAAAATATTATATAGGTCAGGGTACCAAGATATAGTGTCTTTGCAAACTTTTAAATGAGGCTGTATATTAATGGTTCTGCTGGAGATACATTTATGTCTGGAGCTTCTGCTTCCCAAGCAATTAAATAATTTGGCAACAAATGTTACACTTCATTGGGTAAAATCAGATATTATGTGCATCTGTTAATGCAATCAATATTAGAGCTGAAGCATGAGCAAAGATGGGGAACTTGTGCAGCTGCTTTTGAGAGGCTTTGAGGGTGACCTTGGTATCAGCTGTGCTAATGGCATTTCTAGCAGAGCCTCTGCAGGAGGCTTTTGCCTAGAGCCACACTGTGAGTTATCCCTGCACTGGAGATTGTGTAATTGTTAAGAGAAATGAGGAAAAATGCCCTTCTTAATTCCCAAGTGAGATCTACAGCACACCAGTGAAGGCCAGGCTGGTAAATCCAGCCTGGCAATTTAGATGCTGTGCAAACCAAAGAGAATCAGAAGATCATTCCCCCCCAAGAGCTCGAGTGCAGTGCTCACCATCTTGGCTTTAACTGATGCAATGTGTCTTTCTGGTATGCACACAGAACTTTATTTTCAAATGGTGGCGCTGTGGATGCCCCATTTCAGATTTTTGAGGAGGTTTTGTTTAGATATTGCTCATTTTTGGTTGGTGAATGTTTTCTAATGAGAGAGATTTCTGGTTTGAGAACCATCAAAATTGCATTCCTTTTGCAATCATGAAACAAATTATAAACAGTGAAACATTCAAAAATCTGTCAAGCCCATGTATGTATTTACAGTAGGGGGAAAGAATATTGAGAAAGATCTCTCCCTTGCTCACAAGGTTAGTAATTGGATTATATATTGATTTGAAGTTCAATTCTGTATCTGTAGAACAGAGTAATAATGTAATGAATTCAGAGGTTTCATGAGTTCAAGTTTGAAATAGTGAAGTCGTGGCTTAATTTTGTAGGTCATATCAAATCTGTGCCAATAATTCTTCAGGGGATAGCACATTATCTGTGCACCTACCACTTTTAAAGGCTAGAGACTCTTAAAAATATCTATTAGCCCTGTTTTAATAAAACCTTCATATCCAAAGTGTTGGAGACACCGATGATTAAGATTTCAAGTGTAGTGGCCTCGGGCACTGTATCTAACTTTCAGAAACCTTTCCAAGTTATCTAAAATAATAACAACTTCTTCACTTTTTACTTTCTTGTTAAAAAATTCAGGATTCTCAGGGCTTTGTAAGGCTATGAAGTTGGCAGACTTTACTGCACAGGAAAGTTTATTGAGCAACTTAAGTTTTACAATCAAAGCTTATTAGATGGCTTAAGATATGTGTGTCACCTTTTCATTTGAATTTATACAATGCACAACCAGTGTGGAAAATATTTTTAAGAGGTTGCAAGGGAAAGTTGATAGCAGTAAGAGGGTGGGGCAAAACCTGGCAACATTTGCCAGTGTTAAGGGAGGTGAGATTTTAGGTTTTGCAGTTTTCAGGTTTTGTTCTTTGTAAATGGTGTTCTTTGTCTTGTTCTTTGTAAATGTCTTGTTCTTTGTAAATGACGTTCAGTTCCAGCTATGGAGTTTTGTTTTATTTTGTTTTTCCTGGAGAGAGCATTTGTTTGGGTTGAGGTTTTTTTGTCTCTGCTTGGTTAGTTAAGAGAGAGAGAAATTGTGCTTTCAATTAAACTGATATTAATCTAGAATAACTAAAGATTCACGTGCTGTTAGCCTAGACTAGATGGGACAGAAAAACAGAAGCAAGCTACAGTATATGTTGATGAGTAGGATAGAGATGAGACTTTAGAGAGAAAGATCTTAATTCTGGTCCAAAAACTTCTCATACGACTGATATTAAGTTCAGGTTTAGAAGAGATTTAAAATACTGGCTCAGGAAATAAGTGTAAGGAAAAGAATCCTCTTTGATCTGCACATATGCTACTGGGAGAAGAACCTTTTGCTCCTTCCCTGCCTTTGTAGGTATGAAAAGCTAACCAAGAACAGAAGAAAGTTTCCAGAAAGCAGCTGAACCTGCAGGTTCAACTCTCCCCTGTGGCACCCTCAGCTCTGTAGTTCTGCCATCGTCCTCGCTCAGGCACTGGCAAACCTGCAGTTGTTTGGGCAGCCACTCCATGCAGCTGAACTGAAAGCTTAATGGAAAAAAAGCTTTGAGGAAAACCAAGCTTTCCAGCTCCAGAATTTCTGAATCAGCTCCATGAACAAGTTCACTTGGCAGTTACATTCTAGGTTTTTTGCCATTGCTGGGAAAAACACTGGGAGGGGTTGGGTGGGGCTGGGGTAGGACACAGGACACTCCTGGAGCTGATCAGAGTGAGCATGGATGGTCAGCTGGGACCTTAGTGTTATCTCTGATGGAGAATATGTTAGTGATTCCTAAACCCAGCAGCGTGTGCTCTGTGCCCAGAGTGGCTGCCTGCTGAACTGGCATGGTAGGGTGGCTCTGAAAACCTGCGGTTGGAACTTGTCCCTGTCCCCAGAATGGCTTCTTCCACTGAGGGTTGCATTTTACACTGAGGATTTTACCCTGCATCAGGTAAAGCACAATTAAAATTGCACATCAGCTAAGTAGTTAACTTTTTTTGAACGTAGGTTAACACCAGAGCAAATTTATTTTGTGTTAGTCTTTCTTCTGAATATATAAAAGGACCAGAACTCTGTTCTCCGGGCATCTCAATCAACCAAATTAAAGCAGAGGAAACTGATGAATAAACACTACAATCAGTGTAGAAAGAAAACAAGTAGAGTAGCAATCACCCAATATCTCACCGAGTAACTGTGCAGAGCCAATAATTAACACTAATGACCTGTCCCTGTGGCACAGCTGTACTTCAGCACTTTTAAAACACAATACCCAAATCCCTCACAGCACATCCTTCGGCCAGACAATGGGCTATTTCAAGTCAGTAAGGCAGAGGCAAAGTAGGGGTGCTGAAGTGGCTTCTTATTTTTACAGAGCAGAGCTGGCCTTGGGGGATTGGCTGCTTTCAGCTGCCTCAGTGCTTTTGGGGGCCAGATTGAGCCTCTCAGCAAGGCAGGTGGCAGATCTGACAGGGCTTAGGTCAGAATCTGCACCTTGGAAAACTGCAGGTCCCTCCTGCTTGCTATGAAACACCCACTGGATGTGTTCATGTCACTTGCTCGCTTGTGCTCTACAGAAATTCCCTCTGAGTTGCTGTCTTGTCCTGTTTCATTCTGAAGATGGATATGTGCCCTGTCTTGAGGCTTGTAGAAGCTGACTGTGGAAGGTAATGTCAATAGCAGTTAATAACTCATTTGAAAAAAGGTGTCATTTTGTGCACCAAAAACATGCATGACATTCTAAGCATATGGGGTCCCCAACAGAGGAAATGCCTCTGTCCTGCCTTAAACATATAGAGGTGCCACTGGCATCACAAAATCATTTAGGCTGCAGCTGAAACCCATTCTAGCATTGTAACAGCCAAGGCTCTCATCCATGCTTGTGGCTTTTGGAACAAAAATGACATTTGAGATTTTGAGTTTGTTTTTCAGCATCACCGTGACAGAGCCATCATCACCATGACAGCCAGCCCCAAAGAGCAGCACAAACCTGTCACAGCAGCAGAGTCTGCACAGACTCAATTTTGGATGCCCAAAGGGGAGAGCTTCCCAAGGGTTATGTGCGGGACATTCTCCACTCCAGTATCAGCCAATGCCTCAGTGTGGACTTAGGGTACTACACTGACATTAAATTATTGAATTTCCAGCTTCAGCTGGGTAAATAACGATTTACTTTCTGTGAGAAGTTGTTATCATTAAATGGTCCCTGTATTCAACACTACTTTTCAGGCAACTAACTGTAAGATCCATAAAACTATTCTTAAGTTTTCTTCAGGAAAGGTATTATAAACCATAAATGATTAATAATCTCTCATATATCTGGATTTTTCTTGTTTTAAGAAAGTGGCTTAAATACTTAGAGTGTAAAATCAGTAGGGCAGATCATATTGAAATGCTAGACTAACAGCTCTAGCAACTAAGGAGGTGTTGCATTAAAATGTTAAGTATATATTTTGTATCAGAAATGGGGGCTTTTCAAAGTACCAAAAGTTCCTGGTTTAGTTGGAATAGGAAAAAAAGAAATTCATGTGAGAAGAGCATGCTCTAGGAACTACAGTACTTTGATCATTACACCCTTTACTAAAATACTGCATAATAGAAATTACTGTAATAAAAATTACATAATTAAAAAAAAATAATCAGTTTAGGTTGATTTTGAGCTCAGGAAAACACACCAGTGCTGAGAAACAGATGAAATGACAAAGCTGTACTGGAAAAGAACTAGTATGGTAAAATATTAATAACAATTATTTTAATCTAATGTGCATTGCCAAGAACTGAGAGCTTGAGAGAAGGTTGTCACAAAGAAGTGATGTAGCACAAGTGGTAGCTGAAACTGAGACTGTTAAAAAAAAATCTATGCAAACCAGAACTAAAATGACAATTCTACAGTGGTAACTGTGTGTGAAACCCAAATTGAAGGTTATGGATGAGCTTCAAACCAACAGATCTGGGACTGGTGTAATTATTGTGCTGAGCTATTCTTGCAAACTCTTCATTCAGCTGGGCCTTCCAGGGCATCACATGTAATGAAGTTTAGAGGCTCTTACTTAATTTAAAGCTGCTCATAGAGGTCGATGCCTCTTGGCAATGCTGCCAAGTCTTGTTGAATCTTAAAGGAGAGCAGCAGGCTTTAGGCTGGAGGTGTTAAATGTGGGTAACTTCAGTGGATTCTCATGGATTCCGAGGTGGTTTTGATGTCTAGAAGGAAGGTAGAATGTGCTGGTGTCTGCCTGGGGATGTGAGCAGGCGAGGTACACAGCCCCCAGCTGTGCAGGGCAATGTGGATGTTTGTGCATCTGAGGACAGTGCCTGACCAAGGCACAGCTGTGAATGTCCCTCTGTTGCTACTTGGATTCAATGCCTGCTGCAATTCCCTACGGTGCCTAGCATGGAACTTGGAGCATTTGATACATTGGAGATATTTGGGCCTTTTATAAATCTTGTCATATTAAACCTTGACAGATATAGCTTTAAACTTCAATCTGTTCCATTCCAGTGTCTCCATTATCACCTTATACATTCTCTTTATGATAATTCCTAAATTTGCCAATGGATTTTAAGGCCTTCCCACTCAGGAGACTGTACTTCTGTCCAGATACTCAGCTTGAAGAGTTGGGCTGTGTATTAATGATATAATAAATCCCAATTTAGCACTCCCTCTTAGGACTGAAAAATTTGCTATGGGCACTTGGCAAAAATGCTGACTCTGTGTAAAGCCTGGGCATGTTCTGATAAGTTTTTAAATTATTGACAAGTTAACATTGTACCAGTTCATTTATGCTGAACAGGTATTATTTGTCTTTTGCAGACAGAATAATGTTCCATAAAAGCGTAAGGCAGCCTGAATTTCAGAATTGCTGCTTTGGCTAACTTGGAAAATGCATCTGGATGGATCCAGATTCAGGTCCAAAGGCTTTGGCACGATAACACTGACTGTGAGAGAACACTTCCAGCACCATGTATGACAAGGATTGTAAACAATGTTGTGAACAGTGGATACACTGGAAGCTGAAACGACAATAATTACTGGCATATTTTTATGTATAAATTATTGCAATGAAATTTTGACATCATTTTAGAAGCCCCTGTTGTTTGCTGTTCAAGTAATATTGGAAATTACAGAACTAAGTTTAAAGTGTTTTTACGCAGAAACACAAAAACTGTGTTTCTATTGAGAGGGGGTTAAAAGAGACATTTAGCAATGGCTGGGAAAGCGAAGCTCACCAGTGCACTTTGGTTTAAAAGCTGCTCTTTCTGAGCACAAGAAGTGGAGCTGGGACTAGTGTTTACATAAGGTCATAGTTTATCTCTGAAAATTGTATTGCTGCTTCTGGCTGGAAATTGGCTTGATTTGTGTGTCCATGTGTTTTTAAATGATAGATATGAACACAAATCTTTAGACCACTGTGAAATATTGATGCTTATGGCAGACAGTAGTTTCTAGAGGTGTATTTCCCTCACTACTTATGGACTTGTATAAACCTTGCACTTTGAAGAACTGGTCCTGCTCTGGTTGCTATTGTAACATTTTCTTCCCTAGTATAATTTAGCTGTGTAGCCTAGCTGCAGTCCTGTGTCTTCTTTTTTTTAAATTTATTTTCTATTTCATGTGAAAACGTGAATATCCTCCAAAAATGTGACCATGTGTAACTCCCTTGCAGAAAAGAGGAGAGGCCAGGTTACATCCATTTGGAGGAAGAAGTAGTCTGGGGAAACAAAGTCAGTCTTTCTAAATAAGATCTTGGAAAACAAGACACAGCAAGTTGTTAGACTTCATGTTTGGCTACAGTGATGTGAGAAGCCTCTGCAGGGAAGTTCAGCTCTTCCTGCCTTCAGCTCCTCCTAATTGCTAAATTCCCTTATGTTCATCAGAATTGGCTGGTGGTGAGAGGCTGCCAGATTTGATAGAAATAACCAGAAACCTGCAGTGAAGGGCGAGAAGTCTGTAACAAGGGCTTGTTGTAATGACTAATGTAATCAGAATGAAGGCTGAATGACATTGACTCCTGTATGATAAATACTAGTGGGTCAAAATCTGAACACTACTGTACCCTAGGAAAATGCAGTTAGATTTAGGAGAAAGGAGAACAAAAAAAGCCTGAAACATTCCTGTCAAGTCACATTTCTCTTACTTATGTTTACTCTTTCACTGTTGTCTCTTCAGCTTTTCCTTTTTTGTGCCTTTCTTTGTAAGCCTTGACAAGATAGGCAATATTGTTACATTGACACATTAGGATAGAATAAGAAATGTAGGAAAACATTGTGTGAAAATGGTTGTCAGCACAACTTTTCCGGCGTTTTTCTAGACTTTTAGTTAAAATACTACATTCTAGAAACTTTTTTCTATCTCTTACCTAATAATTTAATCCTATGATTTACCCTCTGGGTCACTTCACCAGTTTTCTGTAGCTGTTCCTTTTCTCATTTCCTGAATTCTCTTTCACATTTGGACATTTTCATGAAAGAAAAATCAGCAGTGCTGCCTGTAAGGGCTGTCCTGAAGTGTCCTGCACTTGTCTGCCTTTGATGGCATGTGCTGATGCAACAGGGGACACACAGAGGATGCACAGGGGATTCACTGTGGGGCTGCTGAATGGGTGAGTGGATTTCATGCAAGTTGCTTCTTCATGCCACTGCCTGCTCACATGCTCATCTTAGTTTTAGGAAAAGCCAGCTATTCATAGTGGCATTCAAGCACATATTCAGTACTTCACTGGGTCAGAGTTTCAGTGATCTGCTTTTTTTACTAAATTATACCCAATTATGTAAATTACTTACACATGGCTTTGGAACATAAGTCACCTTTTTGAGATGTAAGCCTTGTAAAATAAACAAAACAAAATCCCAGAGGGAAGAAAACCCACAATCCTTTTCTACATTTTAAGCACAGGATTCTAATGCAGCCAAGCCATCTTCTTCCAATAAAAAGCTCTGTGGTGAGTTCAAATATATATATTTATATATTTCATTTTTCCCTAACTTCATCTTGGTTATTTGGAGAACTTGGAATTCACATTCCTCATTGGAAAACTTTTAAACCTTGTAGTGGAATGGCAGGCCAGGAGACCTGAACACAGCTCTTTTGCTTCCTGTAGGCCCAGCAAATGTACTTTCACTTCAGGCTTTTTATCCAGGATGGAAGTGGATTTGAAGCCAAAATGACATTCTTGCAAGTTTGTCCCCTTGCAGCAGGCTTTGGAAGCTCTGTGCTGTCTGGGTGATGAGCTGTGAGCTGCAGTGCAGTTGTGAGCACAGCCCCCTGTGTTTCACTGAGGGGTTTGGGGTTGAGCACACACACTGAACAGTGTTTACTCACTTGGCAGTGTTGCCAGTCAAGGATCATCCCATCTCAGTACTTTCCTCTTATGCTAAAAAATTACCACTAAACAATTCTGCTTCTGCTTCTGACATTTCTCCAGTAACCCAAATGAATACTTTAAAATCCTTATCAATATAATGGATCTCATTCTCATATAAAGCAGACTTTTATTAGAAAACTGTAGTCAGATGTATTTTCTTACTCAAGGCTGATGGTTCTGCAAGTACAGACAAGATGAATGTGCTTCATTCTCCCTGGGATTCTGTGTGTTCCTTATTTCTCACAGCTCCTTCGCTTTTAGGATGGACATTGGTTTAATCAGAGCAGTCCTGCCAGTCATACTTCATTATTTTTGGAGACATAACCTTGGCTAGTAATTAATTCTGCTCTGAATTTGTTACTGAATTCAGGTTCAGAACATGGCATATATATTCTTATATCACACACTGTTTCTATACCCTAGTCAAACATACCTGATTGTCTCTAGTGGTCTGATATTCCTGGCAGAATTCTTTGAAGATGTAAGGTTAGGATTCTTGTCAGCTCCTGGACTAATGGCATATTATCTGAGAGAACTGCTCAGCAGCTTACAATACCAATGCTTTCTGTGCTTTTATCCTCAAATCACTACATATTGCATAAGGTAAATATTCTTCTCCTCATATTTTGGGAGAACAAACAGAAGAACAGCACCAATGCCATTTGTAAAAAAAGCAGGACCTTTCTGACTGTCTCAAGCCAGGAAGTCACACTTAGTCCTTGTTTCCCCCTTTACTGGGTGGCAGAATTCCCTGTGCTGATTGGGCAGTGCTGCAAAAGAAGCAGCACTAACACTGTTCTTGCTTTCTGCTCTCCATTTAGTCAGCGATTTACCAGTCTGGCAGGAACTGCTTTCCTTCTAACTGTGCAGCCTTCACAGGAGAGTAAATGCCTTTTTATTCTTCTGTGGGAGTTTATCTCAGTTTCCAACCTATGAATAAAAACATTAGTTGAGAAAATGAAAGATTTTCTTATCGATAAGCCATGAAAATAAGCTCTTCTTTGATCTTTGCTGGAAACCACCATATACATAGATTTCTCTGTTCAAAGAAATAGAAGAATTAAGCATTAAACATCTAGAAAATAAAACAAAAGCCATGACCATTTTTCTGGGAAATAATTATAATATCACTTTATGCTTTTTCAGTATAATTTAGCTATGCATTATATAGAAAATAAAACCTTTTAAGAGATTTTGTGAGGAATAATTAAATAGATGAAAAGTGGCATTGTTGAAAATAATCAAAACAGATTTTTGTCAGATGTGGGCAGATCTAAAACCTGTTGAAGTCAATGAAAGTCCTTACAGTGATTTAAGGTGGCTTTCCTATCCTCCCATAGAACCCTGAGTGTGCTGCATGGAGGCTGCTGTATTGCTTCTCTCTCTCATGTCAAAAAGTAGGTGAATATTTGTAAGTCAGAGCAAGAATCAAAGAAGTTTATAAACCAAGTCTCACTGTCAATTATGACTTAATGCCAGATTTTGGGTATATTTAGCTGCCTAAAGACCAGCTAAAGAACACACTGGGCTTTCCCAAATCATGCAAATGCTTTCCTGTGTGATCCAACGGGCAGCAGGTCTGTGCATTGAATGCTGGGGGTATATTCACAACTGGGCTCCTGCAAAAATGCCAATTTAATTATAAAAAGGATATCTAGGCCTTAAAATCACTGAGGTGCCATTGCAGATGCTACAAAGGAAAGCAGCTTCTCATACTAGAATATTTTTAGATTATCAGTAACTGCAACATGAAAGTTCCAGTCAGACCAGGACCCTGTCTCAGTTATGAGTGGTCAGCAATCATTCTGGAATATATGAATGTAAAGTAATAAGACTTATAAATCATGCCAAGCAGAAATAGTTTCTTCTATTTTATTAAATATAATTATTATCTCGAATTATGCTTTAAGAAGAAGAAAAATATTTTAAATGGTCTTGGAAAAATACTGCAGAAAATATTAACAAGAAAACTGCTAGTGCCATGAGAAAATAGAAAACTTGCTACTTAAGCAGAATAAATAGTTTTTCCTCACAATAGTTTTGACTCATGATGCTGATGGTAATGGAAATATATCTAAAAGGTGCAACTTAGAAGTTATGTAAATTCAAATTTTAACTTGTCTTGGAAAATGTCTTGGGAAAAGTCTAAATCATGAAATTCTAAATTAAGAAGCAAGCAAAAAGGATAATATTTCTGGGGTGGTATTTGAAGGTTTTCAGAAATGCTTCGTTAGCCAAGAGCTGAAAATTTGGAATCTGTGAAGTCAGAGTGTGTAATACAATGCTACCATTTGTGGGAACTCTTGCGTTATCAGATATTCCCAAAAGGCTCCTGGCTATAATATTTAAAGTTAAATAAAGAGTCAATGTAGAGGCAATTTTATGTTTAAAACTGTGGAATAAGGAACAAAAGCTGTCAAATACGCAAGAAAAAGGCAGATCTCTTTTCATACTCATTTTTTTGGCATATTCTAAGAATTTTGGATGCTGTCTTAAACCCATAATTTGAGATGCAGTCTAACTGTCTATTGTCTTTATCTTTCATTGTGGACTTATGCAACAAGAAGAACTTTGCTTCCAGGCAGTGTGTGGAATTTGCTAGTCAAATTAACGACTCAGGGAACATGAAAGACTGTAGAATTAAAATATTCTGTATATCAAGAACACTATTATTAGTAAGCAAAGGTATGTATTTAAGCTTTCTGAAATGACTTTATTCTCAAGAGAAACTGCTTTGCAGCAGAAGCCTCATTTTCCAGTATCTGGATTTAGCCATGTGTATTTAGTAATTTAGTATAATTAATGCAATGTAGCTTACAAAGTTGATGCACTAATAAACTGTCAAGCCTATGGTGAAGGTGTGAAGCTATACACTCATTATATTATTCTCAGATGTCACTGGAAGTACAGTAGTTCACTGAAAAAGCTGATCAATGAAGCAGAGGCTCTCTTGCTGCTATCTCGAATATATCATCTGAAAAGGAGCCAGCACTAGGGAAGCACTGCAACCCCCAGCTGCCCATAAAGTGGCAGCTTGTCTGCTTGAAAGGCTAGTTAAAAGGTCGAGTTCTGTGCAGAGTCCTGATGTTACCTGGTAGCATTCCTCAGCAAGAGATGTGTCTAAGCACAGCAGAGTGAGTGGGAAAGTGAGGACAAATCACTGCTGCTAGAGAAAACTTGTCTTTGGAGCTCAGAGGTAAGGAATGGAACTAATTTATGCTCATTTCTCTTTTATCTTTTTTTTTTCCTTTGGGGAAAGGAGAATGAAAGAAGACCACATTCAGTAAATGTGGAACTAAATAAGCAGTGACTGTTTGGCTGTAAAATTCAATCAATTCTGGTCTTACACTGACTGTGTGTACAAGATATTTTATTGTCAACAGTAGAAAAAACTATCTGGTCAAGTTCATTAAAAGTAGGTTTAAAGCCTCACATAAGCCTTCTGTTTCTCCCATGCAGAATCTTAAATTAATCTTGAAGGATCCTGCTGAAAATTTGGTAATTTATTTCTTAGCAGCTGAATATCCATTGACTAGTGGCTGGAAGCTCTGTGATGAACAGAAAATGGCTTGGGTTAAGAACTGGCTAAAAAATTACAGGGTACGGAGAAACACAAACATCCATGTCTTTATTAACATCAAAGGAAACAGTTCAGAGCGCCCACAGATAGCTGTGGAGATTGCCAGAGCCTCATGAAGGTACCAATAACCTCTGTGAGACTTTCTGCTTGAGAAATGGCAAAGTGGTGCAGTTACCCATAGTTTGAGAGCATTTTGCCTGTGAAAATGGTTGTACTCACACAGAATCTAAACACCAAATCTGCAATTTAATCTGACATGTATCTGTTTTCATCCATAATCAAACAGTAGAAATACATGTGTCTTTTGCCTTTCTGTATCCATTATCCATGAGGAAACTGAGGAGGGCCAATCTGACGATGGAGATGGACTGTAATTGAAGCATGGTGGCCTCCACTGTCACTCATTCAGCACAGGCTAGAGGATACAGCTCCTCTAATGCACCACTTTCCTATCTAGGGCACAAGAACAAACACAGTATTTGTCTTTAGCAGTGGCTGGCAGCATTGCAGCTTCTGCCTGCACTGCAGTTATCTCTAGACTTTGTCACAGAAATGACCTATCTAATATCCCAGACATCCTTTCCTTAGGGGTAGGGTAGAACTGGATGTCTCTGAAATAATCATGTGTATTATCTAATTCTGCGGGCAGCTGAAGGGAGCAAATTTGTACCTTCTAAAATGTTCTTCTCTATGTAAACTGAACAATGTTGGCTAAACCACTAAAAGCTAAATGTGATGCAGTTATTGTTTAGCTGTGTGAAGTAACATCACAAAAATGTTTCAGAACAGCAAGTGAAACACTTAGCCAAGATTTTAGAAATGCTTACTTCAAATATAATGTACTTAGAGACTTAGCTAAACTTTGCTTTTTCATTGTAAAAAATGCTCTAAAATCTAATAACTTCAAAGGATGAGGGCTTCAGTTTTACAGAAGCAAAGTGCTGACTGAGCCTTTCCTCAGAATGAGTTCAAAAGCAAGAGCACAACTTTGATCAGAGACATCTCCTTAATTTTATTATGGTTCTAGTGAAGTCTGCATTGCCTTGATAGCTGCAACTGGTAAGTTTAACCCTACTGTACCTCCATCATACTATACAAAATAATCACTCCACATAAAACTCATGAGGTAATAAATTATCTCCTTCATTGCATGCCTCTGATTTCTGATTAGAAGATCAAGGTTTTCAGTATACTGTTGGAGAGCCTTCAATCCTACACATTCTAGCAGAGAACAGGAAAGGAAAACAGCCCTTCCAAGGTGGTGTATGCCTGGGTCAACCACTTCAAATGTCTGAAACCTGCAAACTAGAGATTGTATTGTTGTTTTATTTAATAACTAACAGCTGTGTTCAAGTCTAGCAGGGCATGGCCATATTCCCCAACAAAGGGTTACATTGGCATGAACAGGGAGAAACTGTGCCCTGCTGAGAAAAAGAGAACAGAAGAGTGCTATTATACAATTTAATGCCCTTACTGGGACTAAATACCTGCCAAGGGCTTGCTTGCTTTTATAATCCTTAAAAACCCCACAAAATACTCCACCTTTTATTACTGTGAGTTAGGTAAAATGAGATGCTGATGAACTATTGATCTCTTCTTTTCAGCAGATCACTTCCTTTCAGGCAAGACTGAGCACAGTGAATGACCAGACAAACCAGACTGGACCCAAATGCTGCCAGCTGTGCCAGAGGAGAAAGGACGTGAAGCATCACAGATGCTCACATAAGTAACAGAGGTCCAAAAGTTGGCAGATGTTAGCATCTGTCTGGGATGTCACCTGTTGTGAGACAACTGCCTGGGGTGTCCAAAGGGACCTTGGCAGGGACCTTCCCTGCCCTGTCCTGGTACTGTGTTTGTACCTATCCTGTCTTTACACCATTTCCCACTTGTTTTCATGCCTTCCCTTCTAAATTGTATTCTTTTTATTTTCTCCAGTCATTCTTGCTAAACTTTTTTTTTCTTCTCCTTGTCACTGTCATATCTTTCTAACTTCTTGTCTTTCCAAACTGTCCCAGCTTTTTTCCTGCTGAATTACACAGCTCACTCTTGTCTTCAGAGCCAAAACTACAAAAACATAGGAGGAGTTTCTCTTTTCTTGTTTCTCAAGTGTGGTGTTAAATTAACCGTGGCAATTGTGCAATTGCAGAAAAAAACCTTTCTTTAATTCAGGCCAGAAATTGCATATTCAAGGCATTTTACTGTCAGGCTGTACCAAAAGTCTCAACTGTTCATGTGGGAACTGGAATTTTGGAAGCTTATATTTTAAACAAATTTGGGAGGATTTTCACACCATGATACTGCAGTGATATTTTCCTTCTGCCACATTTCAATTTCTTACTCTCTAGCTTGAAGGTATCAAAAAATGAAATTGTTTTTTCTTTCTTTTTTTTTTTTTGAATTGTAGATTGTTATTCACTTGCATCTTTCTTGAAATTGGCTCATTTGTTTAAGCTGACGCTTTCCAAAATCTTTCTGCTTGCGGCAAGCACCCAGCAGCACAGGAAATTCCTCAGAATGGTCAACACTGGCAAAGTTATAAACAACTAAAAATAGGTCTTATCATGGAAAGCTTTGAATGTGCTGACTGTAAGAGGTACTGTCAGCTCCACATGTAAGAGACAGAACAGAGATCCTGGCTTTCTTTAGAGGTACTTTGGCAAAGACCTGCTCATCTCCTGAGGCAGTTCACATACACTGTTTCTGGGCATGTTTCCAAACAGAAAGTGGAGTAAATGCTGCTCCACAAGCCAGGACAGGACTGAAAAACTGGCTCTGTAGCCTCTTTCTCTCAGAGCAATAAGCAAAAATGTTAGGGTGAGACTGTGGTTTGTATCCTTACAGATCCCAGAGATTACTGTCTCCAGCTGGTCATCACCACCTCCTTTGGCGTTCACAGTCTTTGTTGATTTGCCAGTTGCAGTAAAAGTGCTTGGTTAGATGAGAGGGCTCACTCTTATGTCAAATATGAAGGCAAAAAAAATCCATCAAAAAGCTGGAGAAAGTTTGGGTTTTTTTCTGGAAGGACAATGGCATAGTTACTATACTGTGGTGCAGAGGCCAGCTTACTACTAGTTTGCTTTAAAGAATTTATTCTTATGGAAATGTTAATGTTTCTCAGTTCATCCTCAAGTGCCAATAGATCAAGCACTGGGGTGTTCTTAACCTCAGCTCTGCTGCATGAGATCAATAGGAGCCAATGGTTTTCTGATTAGCTCTATATTGAATTGACCTTAATCTAAGAGTCATGTTCCTCCCTAGTAACAGTAATCCCTCAGGAATGCCATGGCTTATTTGATGATAGATGACATAATAATCTTCATTACATTCTTTTCATTGCTCTTTTTGAGCTGTTTCTCCATGCAAGTCATGTCTTATCCTTATTGCTTTACTTTGGATTTGGTAGCATCATTACTAAGGTTAGTTAATTAATTTGTAAAACTTTTTATGTAGATACCTGTAGCTATTACTTCTGTGCAATGAAAAGTTGCCAGTTTTTTATATTCATTATCTCAGTAAATGTAGTTTCTAGAAAGAGAGTGTGGTGTGCCATTGTGGACAGGTGATGATAGGATAAGAGTATACTTTTGCCTTCTAGAGATAGATCTCTTGAAAAAAAAATTTTCTCAAGCCAAAATCAAACCTAGTTATTCTAGGTCTGTAAAGGTGTCAATTACTCAAGGAGACTTTTTCTTTTGTTATGAAATTTTATCAGTTGTCCTCTCCTTATGCATAAAAGATTTTCTATGATCCCTGTTAGCTCTGCAACTCTCACCTAAATCTGAAAGCCAGGGTGGATACTTTCCTTTCCAACTCCTCTGCTGTTTGCAGGAACCACAGGCTAAATGAGGCCATCACTAAATTTTTTTTTTGCCCCCATTTATTTCTCTCTTAAGAGACAACTTTGAATAAACTTGTCCAAACCTATTAGCTTTCAGCAGGATTTGCAGAGGTGTAACCGAGGACAGCCTGGCCTGAAGCAGTTTGTGCTCTGCAGGTGACAGCACATGACAACACACATAACCAACACATGACCTGAACATCTCTGTCTTTTACCATGCCTTTTGAGTCTTGCAAAATGAAACACTTGTTACTGCTTCAGTACAACTGCATTCTTTTAACACAAGTGGAATAAATATCAATTCACTGTAACGAGAAAATTATCTTCTAGATCAATTTCCTGTCAGAAGAAAATGGCTATGTACCAGCTTTGGTGTTTTGGCTAGTGCAGTTTTAAATTCTCCAAGCATCAGGAGATCCACTGATGCTTTTTAAAGACTATTTCATTTTATTAGCTTCTATGAGGGGATTTGCAGCTTCCCTATTTTTTAACTTTACATTAACAAAACCTGTTCTTGTCACAGGGAGTAATGAACTAAAGAAAGTTCATTCTCTGTTCTCATCTCCAATTACTGTTAAAGCACAGCAGTTTAGTGTTCCTGGGTGTTCACAGGAATCAAATGTCTTTAAGAGGTATGGAACACCTACAAAATGTGTTTGTGTTTTACTCCCTATAACCCCATTTAGCTTATTCACTTAACAGCACATCTGGCTAGAAACTGGCTTTTGATCCAAGAACAGCTTAGCGGCTTTTGGGACTGCCTAATCAGACATCTTGGGGCGTTTCAGAGTTACCCCAAGTGATGAAATTATGCTGTAGGAAACTGAATTCATACTGGGAAATAAAAACTGTTTCAAATACAGTAACTATTTGAGGGCTGCAGGTTTTGATGGGAGAGGAAGATGGTGGTAATTTGTGCTTGCAGAATCAGCTGTGCTGGAGGAGGGGTTAACACCTTTGTGACTGTGGCAGCTGTGTAGCTGATTCCTGTTAGTTGGGGTTTTTTTGTTGTCATCAAGAAGGTTTAAATTGTGACTGCTTAACTGAGGAGGTCTTCTAGGTGGCTGCCTGGAAGGAGTCCATTTAGGCATGTCCTAGCTCTACTTCTTGTTTGCTGTTTAAGAACGATACATCAGGTAAATCAGGACACGGAGCTGCAGGTAAGACCAAGAATGGATTTTTGTCTTTTGCTATTGTGAGAGGTGATTCATGTGTGTGCACATTTGGGGTGGAACCCCTGGAGCTATGACTAACTGGCAGAAAGCACTGGAAGCATGTTGCTCTGAGCCTCCCCAGCTCCCACCTGGAGTCTGCCTGGGCCCCACTCCCATTCATTTGAGGCTCAGCCCAGTGGTAGGAAAGCCTGTTGGACACTGGCTCCTTCTGGGTTTTACCTGGCTGAACAGTCCTGATAGTAACTCAGAGATGTAGCCCAAACTCTGGCAGAGATAGCTACTGGGGTTGCCTAAGGGACTAACAGGTTTTATTGAGGCTCTGTGTGGCTTTTGGCATTTGCTGGCCTTGGTGTGGGGATGTGCTGTGGGTGTGTTCTGCTGCTGCGGTCCTTTCTTGGTCTGTCTGCAGGGAGGCTGAGATAGAGCTTAACCCTAGAGCTGAGGTGAATCTTATTACTGAGGTCTGCATTAATCTCTCTGACAAGTGTGCTGTACACCTCAGTGCGTTTCTACTGGATCCAAATAAATTATTTTTCCTATGGACAGTAATCTGCTTTAAATATAGCAAGTACCCACACAGCACATGAAAACACAAGCAGGAACTTATGCCAGCGTGCTTTGGCCATATATTAGTGGGATAGTCCTTAACAAAAAGCTAGCTCAGCAAATAGGAAAGAAATGATCTTTTGTCAATCCTGTACTGGATCTGTCTACCATTTTTGTATATGTAAGGTTGTGTAAATAATAAATCAGGAGCCAGTGAATTGTATGAAGGCAGAAAGCCAGTCAATCATTTCTAATAATCTCATTATGCTTGACAATATCTTTAGAAACTGCTTCTATTATGATGGGAATGAAGGGAAACTTCCTAGCACAGTTACCAGCTCCTGTGCTTTTAGAGGTCTAATCAGATGATAGTAGGTTTGAAAGATAAATAGCTAACTTTAAAAAAAAATTGAAGGTTTTTTTTTTTTTTTTTAAGAGAATGAGTAAATCTGATAAACATGATAGTTGGTTTGAGAGTGATTTGGGAACAAAGCATGTGGTAGCATTTGTTAGGCTTCACAGAAGCAGAAAATCAATTTGCCTCCTGCAAGGGTGGTTGTAATCTCTGGTGTGCATACTTACTGCCCATGTCAGCCCATCATTTCTGGGGCCTCTTGGTTAAAGATACTATCATTGTTAATGAAATTTAGCTCATTTCTTCAAATGATCTCAAAGTCAATTACTATTTAAAATACACAATAGATGCAGTCCTGTTTTACGTTAGAGAAGATTGATCTCATTCCACCAGTTTCAAAGGTCTACCAGTGAACATGTTTTCTGGGCTGTGTAGAAAAACATAGATCAGTAAATCCCAAAGGCAATGCTCCTGTTTGCTTTTCCTGGCTTATTCTCCTTCCTGAGATCTGATCTTGGCTGGTTACTGTGCTGCCTGTATGTTGATTGTTCAACTGGATGGACACATTGGGTGTGGAACTACTTATAAGTAAAAGTATGAAATATAAAGAAAAATTGGTCTGTGTAATTTTCTTCCTTGGTATTGCTGGGATTGTGTACTATTGTATGAGATTGAGGTCAAACCACAGTGCCATATGAGAATAGAACTTTTAAAAGAAACAAATTCAGAATGACAATTTAACTGAAATATTTTTATTATTAACATGAAAAAAGAGATAACTGTTTTGCCTTGCTTGTTGATCTTACAGAATATTTCACAATTTCCTAATAATCCATCTTCTCTTCAAAACTATGCCTAATGAAGCTTACAGGAATCCCATGATATGTGTTGTTGGAGAAAGCAATACTCCTTTTTTTTTTTTTTTTTTTTTTTTTCAGATTTCAGTTTGTTTTGTATCAGGTACCAAGTTTCTGGTTGATTTCAGGTAACACAGAAATGAAGGCTGAAATAAGGAAATGGCTCTCCTGCATATCAAACTAACTTAAAGTATGACAGAGTAAATCTGTATTTAAATACTTTGATGATTGACCCTCTTTATAACCTGTGACAGCTTAATCTCTCAAGCTATTTGTGCAATGACTTCACTAGTTTCTAGTTTGGCAAAATACCCTGAAGACACATCACTTAAAATTTGCAGTAAGAGTTGAGTCAGCAGCTGTCTAGCTTTAAAAGGAGAGTCAATAGTTCAGCATATTTTCATCAACATAAACAAATTTGGAAGAAACATCATGACCTTCTCAGAATGATTTATTTGTCCAAATCAACTAGCCCCTTTTGCCTTGCTCTTTCCTCTGTCACACCTCTTAGCATATCTGTGTTGTGGAGCCAGGCTCTGTGTGCCAGCTCCATGTCTGTGTTGCACTGGTATAGCTCTGTACCAGCAAGGGATGCTCCTTGACATTATTCCAATTAAAAAAAAAAAGTAGCAGCAGTGAGATTCTGGAGATGGCTGATGAGTTTGCCAGTACTAATTTTGACTTCTCAGAATTCGATAGCTCACTGGCTGAATGGGAAAAATGAATATTGCAGTAAATCCTTGGTTGAGCATATGTTTGTGTGAAAGCTTTTGGTTTGTGCATCCATTTGATTGTCAGTCACCTCTAGGAACAGTTTCTTTTAAAGCAAGGTGACTGTTCACAGAGCTTGGTCTGTCTGCAGCTTATGGGCCTGTCCCTAACGGGTACCACTTGTTTTCTCTGTACCATCCCTTGCACTGTGCTGTGATGGTCAACACTTACTGACTGTGCTGGCAGTTAAAGCCTTGCTTTTCACACCCTTCTCCTCTTATCTGTGTTTCTGGGTTTGTTTTGTTTTTGTTGTTGTGTGTTCCTCCTGGGAGTCCTGCTGGGGCAGGCCCTGGGCTGTGGTGGTGCCGTGTTTCCCTTGCCCCAGAAGAGCCCAGTTCTGGGCACACAGGGACATTCTAGTGAGAGCATCACACGAGAGCAGGGTGACCCAAACCCAGCAGTCCAAGGGGTGGCACGGCTGGAGAAGGTGGGAAGGGAGAGGAGAATGAACATGGGAGTCCTGCTGGAGCTTGGCAGCCCCCTGACACTCGTCTCATCTGGAGAGCCTGTGCGCCAGGGAGGGGCCGTGCTCTGCCCTCCCCTGTGGGGCTGTGTGAGATGCTGTTGCTGTGGAAACTGTCTGTGCATTCCATGGTGCCTGTGACACCTGTGAGGGCGAGCAGAGCGCGATCAGGCAGCCCAGCTCTGGGGGCACGGGTGCTGGGAGCTTTGATGGAGGGCACGTCTCCTGCTCCAGGGCCCCCTTGTCAGCCTGTGACAGCCAGGGCCCAGGAGGGCCACACTGACTCCTCTGAGAGCGCTGCTGCTGTGGCTTTATCCTGGCTCTCCTCTGGAGCTGTCCTTTGGTTGTGCTTTGGGTTTGTTTCTAAGTGTGCACAACAGACGCTGCAGGTGACAGCAGCGCTGAATCCAAACCCCTCTGCCTGGCCTGAGGCCCAGCCATGGCAGTCCTGGGGAGAGACATAAACCACCCAAGCATCTCACTGGGGTGGCTGTTCTTTTCCACTAAAAACCTCTCCATTTTAAAAACTTTTGTCTAAAAACTTTCAAAAAAAAAAAAAAAAAAAGTCATCCCAAAAGCACACAGTGAATGTGATCCACAAGTATGTGGTGAAGTGGTGCTTCAGTTGAAGCTCATAAATGCTTCATCATCAGTGTATTCAGTGCACAGCTCGGCTGCCTAAGCAGCTGTCAGAAAACAAAAGTACTCTGGAGAGTAATACATTCTTCAGGCATCATTTCAGATTATGTAGATAATTTAAGATTAACCCTTCAATGCTTTAATAAGATTCAGTTTTTTTCACACTGTTACAACAAGAATGAACCTTTTGGAGTGATGCCAAAGGCAAGATGACTTTTGTTATTAGTTTCAAGTGACAGCAGTAGTTTGTTCTGTTATTGTGTCAATATGTCAGTATATCTAGCTGTTTTATTCTCTGTAATGTTTCTAGTCTGAGTTTTATTTGCAGCCTTGTCTGTCTGGGTTTCTTTAAATATCAGAACATATAATATGTTGAATGAGGTTATATGAAATCACTATTTGTAAGGTAAAACTTTAAGACATCTTATTTGCATGTAACTGCATGACCTAAAATGTTAGGACTACTATCAAGTATAACTAAATAAAATAAGAGATAATTATTTCCTACCTGAATGATACAGCTGGGATCACTAAAGAGACAAGGAATTTTATTGCTTTGTATTAACTCCATCTGCCTTACTGTCCTCCTATTTTGATTGTGGTTGCTAGTTTGCAAACAAGATGCCTTTCGTACTTCATATCCTGTGAGTGTCTTGACTATCTAGACTACAGTCTTAGATTTTTGTTGCTTTTTCCTATGGCAGTTGTGGACAGAATTTGTCCAAAGAATATTGATGAAGCAACAAAACTCTGTCCTTTATTGAAAATGATCATAGAGGTCTGAGCAGCCAAAACACATGTAGTCTTCTCTTGTGGAAATCTATGAAGCTATGGTGCCATAATCAAAACTTTCTTTGTTATTACAGGCTGATATTCTTGTATGTATGTTTAAGAGGAATCCTACTGCCTGACCTTATGTAATATGTGTGAATATTTCACAGATAGCTCCAGTATCATGCCCACTAGCTAAAATGATTGCTGATCTTTAATCTTCAGTTTTTGATTTGAGACATGGTGAGTGTTGGAAGCCTGCCACACACCTTGATAAGCTGTTATAAAGGTTAATTACACATTATTTTACGTTCTTGAAAATCTGTTTCATTTTCTGGTCTGAAATTTCCAGCTGCTGTCACAATGGGGCATATTCCTGTATAAAATGTGTTCCAGTGGGAACATTTATGAGGCCAGAGTTCAATACATTAATGCCTTTCCTCTAAGGTGAAGTCAGGCAAGAAATATGTGAAAGACTTGCAATAGGTAATATGCATCTGACATGGAAGGCTACAAGAAGCTGAGAGACCCAGACTGGAGGTAAGGAGGAAGAGTAAGATGCTAAATTTAGGATGAGCCCTTTTTAGGCTAAAGCTCCATTTTAGTTGATTTGGATTTCTACTGTGCATACCTGCAGATGCCTCACTGGGTGGCTGCTGAGGTTCATGGCATTTTGAACTTTGAGCTAAGTACAAGCATACATCTGCAAGGTGCCCTGGCAATGCAAAGGCGTCACTTGTGCCATTGTGTTGCTTGATGTGGAAGTTTTCTGAATCTTAAGGTGGTGTATTACAATTGTCCCATGTTCCTGCAGTTTGAGTTGGAAGGGAACTCTAGTTCAACCCCTGTGTGTGAGTGTTGTGTGGAAGCTATCACACAGGTGGGTGCAATTCACCTACAAGATTAGACAAAGTGTATACCACTTTTGAAACTTCTGTTGAGGAGCCAGTGCTGGTTTCCTTCATTTCAAAGATTAACAGAGGGTAATTGTAAAGAGCACAATAGTGCAGTGTACTTCAACCTGTGATCTCTAATCTGACTGGACTGCAAGTGAGCACAGAGGCGTCAAAACATTATCTGTGAAATGTTTGCCAAAAACTGAAGTGCTGACAGGGTTAGCTGGAATCTGGCTCCTGGTGATTGTTAGCACTTGCTGGCAGCAACAGCTATAAATTGCTAGAAATTGCCAGCAAGCAATTTTAATGCTGAAGTTACAATGCTGTGAACCAAACATTTTCTGTTTAGCCTGGTGATAAGTACTGTGGAGTTCATGTTTCCAGCAAAGAATGAGGACAACTACTCTTAAAGCAAGTCAAAGCAATGAGACTTGACCTGGCCTCTTCCTCTCTCCCTTTTCCCTGTCCTATTTTGAGGTTTCAGCATAAGTGTCCAGAATAAAAAATTATTTACTTGCTGATGCTAATTGTGAATGCCTTTAGTTTCCTGTTTAATTTGGAGTCGTGTTGGTACAGGAATGGGCAGTGGCAATTTTAAATATGCTCAGGTTTTTAAATGAGAGTTCATGCTGTAGCTCTACCACTTTTTCAAACTAATAGAAAACTAGCAATGAATGAGGGAGTGGGAAGAAAAGGAATATGCATCATAAAAATTGCTTTGGACACTTGTATATAACTTTGGACATTACATTTCATCTTGAGAAATAAATACAGTGTCTCTCTAGTCAAAATCTGTTTTACAGACAATTCTACCTCCATTGATTTCTAGTTGCTGTAAGGAAAAAGTAAATTCATTATTTATTCAGCACAACTGTAACACACAGGACACATTTTTATCTGTGCACAGCTCCTTGGTACCTTAACTGCATCATGCCTGACATTCAAAAATGTTGTGAAAATACAGAACAGGTTGCTATTTTTGTGAAGTAGATTTATATACAAATCACATAGTTCTTTCACTTTGGACTGCTGGTTACTCATCCCCGGTCGTGATCCTTATTCCAAACAACTTCTGTTTCTTTCATTTCCCCCTTCTCACAAATTCTAATTGTAGTAGCAGGGCCTCTGGCAATATTTCTCCTGTTGTCTTGCTTTGATAATGTCACAGCTTCCCTGGATGCTGACTGTGACCTGCTTGGTGTATCAAGGTCGTTCAGCTGCCCTGCCCACGCTCTGTCCTCCTTGGGAGAGGCAGCATTGCCAGGGACTGGAAATCTGCCACTCTCTCTGGTAGTGATTCCTGACCCAAACAGATGTGCTTTCAGATCAGTACGTTCTGTATGTCTCCCACACAGATACATCTTGCAAGCATTGTTCAAGGCTGACTCCTAAAATCCTATAATACTCTAAGGAGAAAAGCAGATCCTATTAGAGGGCTGAATGGTTTTGTAATTGGAATTGTCCTTCTCTCCAGAAGTTCTTCACAGGTCATGAGAACTATCAATAATATAAATTTTCTTCATTTAAGCACTGTTTTATCAGTGATTTTAGGCCCACATGAATGGCCTTTGTACAGAATTAAGAGTTCTATTTTTTTTTTAGGAAGGAATTTGTTTTCTGGAAGGGAGATTGTCTATTTAACATCCCTTCAAAAAAAGAAGAGTTTTCATCAGGTAACAGAATTTCAAAGATGTACAATGCTGAGTTATAAGTGCATTTACATGTGTAAAAGATTTCTGTACTGTGCTTTTACATTTTCATCCAGGAATGAGTGCTGTAGCTTGATCCAAGCATTGTAACAATGCCTAATGTTACAAATGCACATGGCCAACTGCAATCAGAGAGGACTATCTGCAGCTGAAATTGTGTCCTGGATTTTTTCCGGGGGCCAGACAGGGATGGGTGTTTAATTCCTAAGAAATAAAAATACCTTGGTTGCCCTGATGTAAATCCATCCCCTCCCACCTTTGTCAAGCCTTGCTACCCACAAGGGTGGGATGTGGCATTGAAATGATAGCAGCGTGCTCCTTGCAGTCCTTAGCTCTCACGGACAGAAGGAGATTTTAAAAATTGCTAAGGGCTTTTCATTCAGATCTTCCACTGGAAGCCAGTTATTCAGAACTGCAGATACTGTTAGGAAGTTGACAAAATCATTTGGCCACACTGATGATTAATTTATAAAGGGCTTAAAGGCATTAAACCAGTGACCTGGTAAAAATCATTGGTGTCAGATAAAGGGATGCCTGCATTAACAGAGCTGAGGCCTTTTACCAGCTTTAGGAGGAAAAGTATGTGTTAAAAGCATGCTAAAAATGACACTGTTCAGAGAACAAGACAGCCAAAGTAATTTGCAAAGAGAAATAGTGTGTTATTTTTGCATACAGATTTTGATTGTTGCAAATACTAATCTAGGCCTACAGCAGCAATGAGAGATGAAAGCTAGAGAAAAATAAATTCCCAACCTCTGTTTTTATAGAAAAACTGTTCATTTTTCTTTATTATTAAATGCTTGGAAATAGGAAACGAATCTCTTCTTGCAGTTTTGGATCCTTGCATCCACCTGGAATATCACTTGAGCTATTTCCAGCAAAAGTCATCTGTCTGAGAATTGTGCCTCTTATTAAAGGGGCCTTATTCTGCAATTAATGCATATTCCCTCAAACTATTTCTGATGTGTTCTGATGTTGGTGGTTGTCTTATGGCTCACATCTGTTAATCACATTTATATAAAGAATTTGTATAAACTCTTTAGCATTCTAGATAGCAATGTAAAAACTTAAATCCTTTTAAAATTTAAGTAGGTTTTTTAATATTAAATTCGGCAATTCCAAAGAGATATTTTTTTGGGGGAAATGTAACCTAATTTCTTTTGTTTAACAGTTGAAGAAACTCATATTTTTTGAAACATCTGCCTCAATACATCAGCATGACTTCTCAAATTCTTTGGCAAGCAGTATTCCAAACTGGCTTGTTTGGGAAGGAAGGTAGGCAGCTTGCATGTATCTACAGATTGACTGTGTCATGGATGCTGTTGGATAGGGTCTGTCAGGGTTATTTGCTTTCAGGCAGCACTATATCATTGTTACATGACTGCCTCACATGTTGAGGTTAATATTCTCAAGCTTTGCAGACCTGTGCATTGCAGAAAGAACCATCTCCAGTTCCTCAGCACTGCCTATTCAGTATATATTTCAGGAGAATTCTGCGCCTCTCCAATGGTCATATTTTGTAACTTTCTGTCTTGTAAGAGTGTGACTGTCATAACAGTACTCCTTCCTTTGCATTTAAAATAGCCTGGGATAATGTAAGTTTTAAGTAGTAATTGCTACTACATTAGATACCTTGTCTGCTCTAAGGAATGATCACACCAATTAGGTTTTAATGATTATGTGTAAAATTAAAGCCACTAGTCTCCATATAGAAAATGCCTACTGAGATAATCAGTTATTGCAAGCAGGGAAGAAACAGTAATTCATATTTGTGGTGTTTAAATGACCACATTGTTTGCCTGAACCTGTGTCCAATTTCTACTATTCAACAATGATGTAGCAGAATATCAAGTCTTGAGCAATCCCCGCAATAAAGAGAGGAAATTATCGTAGTGCTGCAGTTAATGAATGACCTTGCTGACAGAAACAATCATTACAATTAAACATAGTAAGGTTGTTCTTCTGTTTGTTTTTTTTAAACCCTTCCTTCCTCAAAGAAAGTTGCCTTTGGTTTTAGGAAGGAAATAGTAATCAGATTGTAACTGAATTGTAAATGAAATGGTGCATCTCCTTTACTTTCAAACATCACTGCTGGTTTGTGTTTATTAGCAGACAATATGCGTTTGCTGCTGTTTTGGAAACGATTTTCAGCCAGTACTTAGCCAGCAAATCTAGAGTTCATTTTCTGACACAATCTATCTTGGGGGCACTGATGCAGAAGATACATATCCAGGAGTTATTTTTCAATTGTGGTATAGGCTTAGTCAGTTCTATTCTCTGCCCTGCCTTCTCAGTTCCCATTTTTTGAGCAGTCAGCTTGGTCACAAGGGTGAAGAACTTGTTTGAGCTAAAAACAGCCACTTCCTTGCTAGGAGAAAGGTTGTATTAGTCAAAGGTTCTACACTGAAAGGATATTTTTGCTTAAATATGCATGTATTGCAGTAGATAATTTTGCATTATCTTCCTACAGATGAGAAATGGAGTCATTATGTCCAGTGACATTGCTTAGATTGAAACACAAGATAGATTTAGCTCCTTTTTTATTTGTTCTTCTAATTGAACCATCCAATCCACCAAACACAGTGGAAGTGAGAAACAGTACTCCTAGGAATATTAATTGCGCGGAGTATAGAAAAATAATTACAGAATTATTTCAAATGTCAGTATTGCAGTGTTTTGTTTAGTTCACAGGATCCAAGTTAAATAGAAGAGTGGGAGTATTAGAAGTTTTGGAGGAAACATCTGTTTTCCATTGTGCTTGAATGAAATTGCCTTTTCTAAACTTTTCATTATGTACAGAGTACATAATGTGAAGGGTTTTTTTTTTAAATGTAAATGTTTATATTGAATGGGGATACTGTAGTCAGTATAGATAAGAGGGTTTCTGAGACTTTTTTGCCCATGAAACATTGCAACTGACTTTCTATGCTCATTCAAAATTATTTTTGTTGTTGAGGCTGGGCAAAGTAAAAGTGTAACCAGATGCATTAACTTATGAAAAAGGGAAAAATATTTTACAAATTTGCTTTTATTATGAAGGTAAAAGCTAGTAACTTTTAAATATATGCATCCATAAAATCCCCACTGGATAAGTTGTCTCCTATACTATCCCAGTAAAAAGTTGTCCTGCTTACTGTGTATCAGGCACCCTTATGAGACAATAACCTGACCTCTGTGTGTTGTCTCTACATGAGATTTTGTATATGTTCTTTCAGGGAACATTGCAATTGGGGTTTGGGTTACAGTGTACCATGGTAATCCTTCAAAGGAACCTGCTATCAAGAGTATATGTTTAAGGTTTCTTAAACAAACTGAATATTTTGAAATGTTTTGTTTTGCTGAGTAAGCCCTATTCTAGGCTACGTTTTAGAGGGGAAAAATTGCCATGCTATGTTGGTTGCAATCCCTTCCTCTTTTTTTCTTTCTCTCTCTTTTTTAAAAAGCATATTCAGGCTTTGCAGAGCCGAATGACTTTTGACAAATTCTTGCAATTTCTGACAGCCACCTGCTCTCTTGGTCATAGATTAATAACACCTGACCAAGTATGAAAACATGCTGAGTCCATCTGCCTCTCCCCAAGCAGGGGGCATTGCAGTGTTGCCTTATTAACTCCCCAGCGCAGCATCCCGTTCAGAACCGTGTTATCAGTCCTGTGCAAGCAGCTCATTTGACAGAATGTGGGATCTGTTCACAGCACCTTGGAAACAACCTTTTTGTCTGGACTTCTTTTGCCATAGTGCTGCCAAGTCCGCAGTGTGTCCATTACTTGAGAAGAGCTTTATTGTTATTTAATATTCCCTAGAGATTCTTATTGAGCCTCTTTCAATGAACTGCAGGGGTGCTGCCTGTGTTTGTTGGACCCTGTCTCATAGGACTACCTATGGATTATATGTTCTTGCTTAGTTCTGAAAAGTGCTAAAATATGTTTGCAATTTCAAGCACAAGAAGTATTCCTAGTGAAATAAATGAGTACTAGGATGGAACAAAAATAATCACTAAATTAAACTTTTATTGTTATTTCAAAATAGATTTTAAAAAAAAGAAGAAAAAAAATCCACTGAGATACCTGTAACTGGCAAAATGTATGAATAAGTGATGGCTTACATCTGCACAGAAGATATTTCTTGAAATAGTAATGATAATTAGTACCTTCAGGTGCCATCAGCCTGTACTGTACTTATATAATACCCAGCTGTATAATTAAGTGATCTTATTTTCAGCTTGATCCTTTCTTTTTTCATAATTACCTGTTAACATCTTACACTTGTGAAGCCTGACACTTGTGTTTGCAGTGTGGTTAACCCTGGCTGAAGCTGTGCAGAACAGCTTTTAGTGTCAGTTCAAACGTTTAAGCTCCTTGGGCCAAAGGCTCCTTCCAAAGTGCCTTGTTGTTCCAGAGCAGACCTTGGCTGGGTTCTTATGTGCTCTGACAGTGCTAATGACTGGCTGGAGCTCTGTGTTCCAAAACTCTTCCAAATCTGGGTAGAAAACAAGGAAGCAGATGAATTTGTTTGTAGGAGCTGTTATAAATAATGAAAGATATAAGTCAAAGTCAGATTCTAAGGCTTTTAAAGCTGAACAATAATGTTGACAGAAGACATCAATATGAAATGAAGTAAATACCTGCTCATTTTTGGAAGACTGTAACCCCTGTCCTGCCCTGTATTTTTTTTTTTTTTTTTTTTTTTTTTTTTTTAGCTCATATCTGTACTGAAATTCCTTTTTGATGAAGAGAAATATTTAACTTTTTAAATGAAACCAGAAATTGCAGTAATTTTGGGGGAATTAGAAGGACATGTACTGATGTTTCCTTATCTATCCAATGTAATTTGTAGGTACTAGATGGGCTCTGGAAGGATTTATCTTTCTTGCTGTGTACTTCTGCTTTTCACATTGCTGCTCTTTGGAACTTTTAATGCTCAAGCTTGTGAACAAATGAACATCTGGACACAAGCACTGTATGTGGTTGTATCTCATGCTGACTACTTATGTCCAAATATTTTGCTGCTGTTATTTAACTCCTAGGAAAGGAGAAAAAATTACTTTTTTTTGTGAGAAAATAAAATATTCTGCTTGACTTAAAACAATCACTTTATGTTTTAAAATAATGAATTCATTTCTGAAAACAAAATTTGAAAGCACACACATTCTTCTGTGATGAACCTTCTGTTTTGTGTCACCTCTGATCAGAAAACTTATTGTACTTTTTTTTGGATAGGCTTCAAATTACTAATATTATGATAGTAGCCTAACTGAAGTGCCTATAGAGCAAGAGAAGTTAGTAAAGAAATGTTGGTGATATGTTCCTGTACTTGCCCTTAGTTAGATTTGCTGCACAGCTGCTTTTATAGACAGTGGAGAAAAGAGACCATTCACTTAGAGGGAACTTCACTGGGGAAAAGAAGGTGATTGAAAGGAAAATGCAATTACAAGTAATATGAGTCTAAGCCCATTTTTAGACAAGTGCTATTGTTCAATATAGGATGGAATATAAAAAAATAATTTTCTCCTCACTTTCACCACATCTTAAGCAAGCCTTTTGTACTAAGAATTTGCAAAATTAAATTCTTTTGACAATGGATTTCATGTAACTATAAAAAATTAAACCAGTTTCATGTAAGGTTTGTATTATGCAGTGTCACCTCTGCTACACACAACTGTTCCTTTTCTCTCCTGACTCTCAGGTCTCCTCCTCCCTTTTTCCTTCCACTTTATGGATGACTCCTTCATCTTAAACAAGTGATGGCTGTATCTGACAGCAAACCCCTTCTTAGGAGTCCATGAAGTCACAGAGGTTTCAGACTTACTTTCAGACTCCTTATGTTTGAATCCCTGGGTTTATTAAAATGGTAGGTGGAAATTAGATATAGTTTTGAATAACTTTTAGCTGCTTTGCAACACTTAAAGATTGTTTTATCCCCCGCACAAGCTAAAATATTCTTACTTTAAATAATTGTCACTATTTGGCAGATCACACTGAAAGCTGCTTGTTCAGTCTTGAGCTGCTCTCATTCTCTGACTGTGAGGAGAGGCTTGCCACACCTTTTTCAAGGTGGAATGAGGTTTACAGTCACCATCTTCCTTGTTATCTCTACAAACTTGCACTCAATGGCCAGCTTTTGTTGTCATGATCAAGCACCACAATTTTTTCTTTTTATATGCTGGTAGGATGCAGATACTTTTATAATTCAATTCAGGGGGCCTTTGGATTTGGCTTTGATTTGGAGTCTATTCTGTAAATTAGGTTTGCTAGCTATATAAATCAACTTTTATGCCTGTTTTTAAATTACTGTTTACTAAAATTAGAAAACTATACTTAAGAAAGTGGGTATGTCAGAGAACCTGTGAAAATGTCAAGACCTCTCTGCCTGGGGGTTTGTATTTCATAAATGGGCTCTAGTGTGTTGACATTTCAGTCTAGGATCTCACTGGCTGCCCTTGGGTGAGGCTGCAGGCTCTTGGCACATCCCCAAACATGTATGTCAAATCCATCAGACTTCTGTTGCTGGTCAGTCTTCTTGGCCCGTGTTTTCATCAGTGCAAACTCACTACAGATCTTTAGCCTTTGGTTTATTTGCTGCTCTGTTTGTGTAAGCAGAATTTAACCATCAATGTGACACTATTTACCTCTTGTGCTCCTATGTGCAACGTGTTAAATAACACAAAAACAGATGTGCATAATAATAAGGGGGTTTATCCCTCGAGTTTGATGTAAATAATGCTTTAATTATTCTAGTTGGTGTAGAATTACTGTAAAAATGAAATCTTTGAAAGAATGAAAGACATATGCTTAGTTTGGAAAGTGTATGGTAGTGAATTAATACTTGAATCCAGTATTATTTAATCTCTGCCTCAGGGTCAGAATTTGGTATTCCTAATAACACTGGTTATGAGCTGCCTTTAGGGAAGCTGTAGAATGAAGTACTATTCACTGTAAGGAAGAACTGTAAAACATTTCCCCAAAATACTAAACGTAAGCAAGAATTGCACAGGTATTAATCTGACATGCAGTTACATTGTTTCAGGGAAATCTGTCTATCTTGCAGTTTCTAGATGGAGGAAAAGTCCAGCAAAGCACTCAGACTGTCTGCCATTTTCTGAATGATTGCCAATAATTATGTCCCTCTTTTGAAATGATCTACAAGTAATTCAAACTGATGAGAATGCGAGATGTGCCAAATGATTTGGCAAAATATCAGATACCTCTGAACGTGGTGGCTCCTGCTGACCTGCTATATAAAATGACACAATGTGGTGTGACTGACACTGCATACATTAAGCAGCATGTAAGAAATTGGAAAATGCAGTGTTTTCAAGGCTAAGGTACTGAGAAAAAATGCATTTTTGATGGATGCCTACTTAAAAAAACTTGCTGTTTGTGAAATGTCATTTTGGCCTTTTGCTGTATTGGAGAATGGATTGTATGTCTGGATATTAGCCTTGGCTCTGATCAGCTAAAATATACTGTTGAAAATACTGGGAAAGGTGGTAAATTATTGGGTAAACAGTCTGATCTATGTAAACTCAGTTTTCTTAATAGGGAGGGAGAAGGAGGTGAAATTTCTCCTATGAATCAAAAAGTTTAAACAAAAATATCATAATATTAGCTATTATCCAAGATTGGGATTCTCTCTTGGATTCAGTGTTGAGCTGAAATTTAAAGAATAATCTCAAAGCAGTGAGATTTAAATATCCTCTATTATTTATTAGTATTTGCCCCATGCACTGACCTCTCTGTCATGAACCCAGCTGTTCTGAGAGCAAGGGGACACAGGGAGTCAGTCTGGATGTGCTGGCTCAGAAGTGAAGAGCATTTGCCAGTTACTCAGAGGCAAAGGCTCACCTGTGAATAGAGGCTGATGGAGACGATTTGCTAGCTTGCTAAAATGTCCTAAGAAATGCTTAATTGCCTCTGTAAAAGGTCTCTGAAAATTTTTCATGGTTTCATTCTTCTTGTGGTTAGAATAAAGAAAAGGGACAAGTAGAAGCTGCATAGCTAACAGGATCTTACAGACTTGACTTCAGATTAAGAGCCTGTGGAAGTGGATGGAAATTTTGGACCTAAAGCTTATGAAGGTAGATTAAAATGTTAAGACTAACAGCCTTGTCATACCAGGAACTAAAATGATTGAGTGTATATATACTACAGCTAATTAAATTTGTGTTTCTAATAACTTTGATTTTTCAGTAGTGAAAAGAAATTTATTTTTTTGCTGTGATGGAGATTTTTCATAATTTTTGGTTTTGTTGGAGCAAAACACTGAGCAAGTTTCAAGTACTTCAGGAAAAATTCAGGAAGCACTAGCCCAGAAACAGTCCCGAGTGTCTTTTCTATGCTTGTTTAAGGTTATAGTGATTTACATGTCAGTGATACTTAACTTCTGTGCTGTTTCAGCTGCCCTTCTTGAGAAGCAAGACTGGAGCCAAACCTCTTTCAAGAGCTCACTTGGCTCTCTCAGTTCTTTCATAGGTATCCTGCTGAATTTTGTGTGTTACAACTTGTGGTCTGAGTACAGCACCAAATGAAAGGGAAATTGTACCTTGTTCTTATTGCCTAGGAAGGGAGGATAGTCTACTTTTCAGTTTAGCTCAGTGAGATTAGACTATTGCACAAGAGATTCCTGAGGGGAATGGGAGCAGTTGAAAGAGCATAAGTGAAATGGGAAGGGATACTGTCATCTACATCAAAAAAGACACCCTACATTGGCAGTGAGAACAGGAGCGAACTATGTGATAGCAGTTCACTGGCATTATCCACCTCTGATTTCCCTGATTGGATACCTGAGCTAGAAGCTCTACAATGACTATGGAGCTGTCTGAATCATGTCATACCCATGAGAACACTCCAGGGGTTGGATAAAGGCAGTTCATTACGTAAAGCAAAAGCTGAATGCACAAGCCAAGTAAAATAAGGAATTCACTCTCTGCTTCCTGTGGAAAGGCAGATATTTAGCAATTTTCAGTGAAGCTGAGCTTCACCATAGGTAATGGTTGTTTGGGAATCCTAGGACTGTACTGCCAAATATCACCTCTTTGTCCACCACCTCTGTACACTGAGTATGATGCAGAATGGTATGGAATGTCCCTGTGGTCAGCTCTCCTGGCTGTGCCCCCTCCCAGCTTTTCCTGCATCCCCAGGCTCCTTGCTTGTAGGGAGCATGATAAATGGAAGAGGCCTTGATGCTGTGCAAGCACAGACCAGCAACAGCTGAAACATTCCTATCATCTTGAACACTCTTCTGATCACCCATCCAAACCACAGCCACACACGGTACTGTGACATCATCATGATCTGCTGTACTTTTTACATAACAGCAAGCATTTCCAGTGGCCTTGCCACTGTCTGCCATGATCTCATAGGACAGCAGCTCTGGTAGTAACAGTTCTGTTTCGATAAACCTAAAACTTTTAAAGAGCTTTACAAAAACCTGGTGCTGTCAAAGATGGTAAGATCAAAGTGGTACTGAACCTTCTTTTTGCATATTTTGTGAGTTGTTTTGATGTACAGCAGCATATGTATAGTGGAGAATATGAAGCCAAACAAACAGGAAAAGAAGTCTTATATCTTATGAGCAGTCTTCTGAAAAAGAATGCTAATATTTGATGAAAGCTAATCAGTATTACTGTCAGGTTTTATGTGTTTGCTCTCCACCATGACTTCCCCATTATTCAACCCTTAAAGATAAAAAATATTCAATTTTTATCTGCATTTTGGTTTTAAACTTGCAGGTTTCCACAACCTTTCCCATCTTTCATCACTGGGCCAAATTTAACCAAGAAGTTGTTCATAATTCTGCACGTTATTTTCAATGAATTATGATTCCCCGTTTCTTAACCACGCTTTCCTCTTACTGGTTCCAGGACTGTGGTTCTGTGTAGACATTATAACTTTTAGAACTGCAAATTTAGATAGTATTTTTTTTTTCCTGTGTCTGTTGTTTTGTGCAATTTGTATCCCTCTACACCAATGTTTGTTACTCAGTGTTTGTAGAATCTCCTCAGGTGTAGGGAATTTACATATAGGTGGAATTTGATATTAAAGCTGACTCTGCATATATTGAAGTCAATGGGGATAATCTTGGATGCAGAATTATTCATCCACTTAGTTTTTTGCAAGATTGAAACCTTGAGATAAGATAGCAGCAATTATTTTAAGCTTTTGGTTTTGTGTCAGTTAATGTTGAGTGGGCTGAAGTTATTTTTAAGGTGAATAAGTAACTCACTTATATTGGCTGGAATAGGGGTGGTAAGGGGTAATTAAGCTGAATGATATAAATGCACACAGATTTTTAGAGTTTTTTTAAGAGAAATTGACAACTTCATTCATAATTTTTTATTTTTCTTCCTGCTTGTATTTTTTAAGTGTGGTTGCAGTGCAGTTTTTCTGTTTGATTGTAGAAAGATAACCATATTTGGAAGCTGCTTGCCAGACTCTGCCATGGAACTTGCTCATCAGGTTTTTTGTCCAGTCAGCATGGTTTCAAGTGTCATGAGTGCCAGTAAACCTGTCAGCTCAGTCTCATTTCTAAGAAGTACAAAGTACTGCAAAGCCTTTTATTTTCTGACATGAGCAAATGGAAAAGTTCAGTTTGGTCTGTAACCCATAGCTTTACGAAGTCATTCAGTGTGAAGGCAACAGCTCTGACCTGCACAGTTCTAGATGGGACATGTAGGTGGTGCTCAGTTAGCCCTGACACCCTGCTTTGAGTGCTTGCCTGCAGGGGCTGTGGGTGGGAGCTGCCAGCACTGCCATGGGGACTCTGGTGATGCTGGCCTTCACTGTCTCGAAGGTAGAGCTCAATAATAATTGTCTCACATCAATATTGCTGTGGAGCAGTGTCATTAACAGGGAAACTCTTGGTTTAGCTTTACCATGGACCCTTCAGCAGCCCAGTGAAGATATGTGGTGGCTCTGTGCACCCCAGCAGAGCACTTGCAAGAGCTGGAAATACAAGTGCAGATGAGGTATGAAATGCCCAAAGTGTGATCATGTTGGCTTACAAAAATTAAACCATAATCTATGGTAATCATAGGTGTAAACAAAATTAACTTTTTTTCAGTTTGGGCAAAAAATAATTTACTACTTTTTATTGTCCAGGTTGGAACAACACTCAGGTTAATTTTCTTTCTTTTCAGTTCTCATTAGCCCATAGTAATGATGGATTCCTGCCAAGCAATAAACAGTGCCATTCCCAATTGCTTTTGGGTGGTTTTTTTCCTCTTACACTGATACAAATAGTGAAGGTAATTTTAGTTTTAATTTTTGTCCATGCTAGTGATTTTGGGCAGCCAAAGCCTTATGTCCCATTTAATTCTGAGTCAAGACTGGGCTCAGTCATGCCTGTGAAAACTTGTCAGTTTTCCAGCCATTCATGTTCACAGCCAAGGAGTAGGAAAAATGTCTGCAGCTAAATGCTGCTCCTCCCCCAGATAGCTTTTGTCTCTTGTTTTGAGAACTCTCCTTATGCAACGTGTTTTGGCTGTGATGTAGTGCTAACTCCAGAGAGGCTTTCTCCCTTCAAAGTCATTACTGCCTATTATATTCTTCCTGCCTCGAGAGCTGTTCTAATTATGTAAAAAGAACTGGCTTTTCATATAAATAGACACACAAATCACAGCCTGCATAAACTTCCATAACAAAAAACTAAGTTTCTGTCACTTGGTGTTAATTTCCCCGTATGCTCTCTGTATAAAAGGAATTTGTGGTTTTGGTTTCATACAGTGAGATTCTTTTAGTAGTTATAGTTCTGTTTTTCCCAGTCACAGGAATGGATATGATATAGTCATGCTGAAATGCCAAAATAGTCATTGTTGGTTTATAGTTGCTGCAGGATTTGCTCTTTGAATGATTTATTTTCCTTAAGAATACAAGGAATATTTTATTTATTAAAATATTACTACATAAGAGGAATAAATAGAAAATTTGAGCTGCCATTGAATGGAACAAGAGGAATGGGCATCTCTGAACCACATATTATTTTAGCTGCAATGTAGAAGGGCATTCTTTCCAGCTGGGAAGAATGTTAATGATGCCAATTACCCATTTATGACAATGAATGAGGAAGGCTGGAATGCTGGGCTCTTTTTCTGAGGATGATGTGACTGCATTCAGTTCCAATGATGTTCCAATAACTTTCAGTAAGATCCACATTATAGGGCTGATTTTTAAACAATGCCTCTCATTCCCCTTTATTCTATCCTTGAAATGAAAGCATTAGAAGTGTCAGATAGTGTATCCATTGTGGGGAGAGGAATCCATAAATGATGAGTATTCACTTCAGTGGTGTGACAAGTGGCATGAGACAGTACTGGCAGCGAGGATGTTCTCAGGAATATGCATTGGTCTGTGATGTTGGCAGTGACACTTTGCAGCAGGACAGTGGAAGTTCCCAGCAGTGGGGAAGTGCTTGCTCTCCCCCAGGTGTCCAAGAGGGTCTAGACTGGAGGAATTGTTTTGGCATGAGCTCTTCAAAGGCTGCAGTGTTAGTATGGCTGGTCAAGTCTCTAAAGTGAGTAACTTCTTACCTTCCTGCAACTGTCCTTTGGTAAAACAGATAATTCAAACGCTAAATAGGAGACTGCAATGTCTTTCCAAGAATAAATTAACAGATCTTGTGTAGGCACACAGTTTGTGGTAATTGGGAGTGGGACTGTGGGAGCCTCATCCCCAGTGGGCACAGCTGTGAGAAGCAGTGAGCAGCACTGACAGCAATGAGCCATGGAGTGCCCAGGTGCACTGACCAAAGGGAATAGAGGGCACACAGGTGCAATGCATCAACATGAGGGTATAAAAGGTTGGGCTAAAGCACAAGAAGGGCAGCTGCTTGCATTGCAGCCTTCTGAAGTGACCTGGTGTTCCTCTGTGTGGGCAGACAAGTGAAGCCTTCTGAAGTGGTAAGGTGTTACCATGTATGGGCTGATGCTTTCTGGTATTGTATGGTGACACTCTGTGTATCGTGACCGTCCCAACTGCGACATGTGCTGTGAGAATCCTGAGACTCCTTAGGTGTAGCAAAGCTCTGCTAAATAGCAAAAAGGTTTTGGGTGTGGAAACTAGTGAAGCTGCATTGCATTAAAATAGTGATTTTAAACATAAAATATAACCTGTGCTCCACCTGAGATTACAGACTTTTTGTAGTCTCCTGCCTGCTGAGAGGGAAGTACAAAGCCCTTGACTGTAGAAAGTGGTAGAGGATTGGGAAAAGAAATCAGAGTAGAAATTGTTTTTCCATGTGGGATGAGTAGTTTGAGAGAAGCTTGAACACGAAACGTAGAGGAAGGAAATAGTGGATGTCTCACTGCTCTCATGGTGGTTACGCACACAACGCTGCATTTCAATTTAGAACGAGTATGTTAGCGTGGGCTGCACTGATCAAATTAAAACCAGAAACCATAGAAATGTACTGTGAAAATTCTGCTTGATTAAACATTGTCTCTTATTCTCCAGCCTGCTTACTGTCAGGACAGTGTGTTAAAAATCGAGGGCTTGAGAGCTCCCATCTATTGTTCCCCTGCTGAAAACCTCCCTGACGACAAAGTCTTCCCCTGAGTGAGAGTTCACCAGCAAATTCCAGTAATGCTCTGGGTAGTTGGTGTGTCATGTAAACTTCTCTCTTAACCCCTGAACTCTGCTGTTTCTAATTTCAGCTAAACACGTGTGACAGGCCAGGGCTGTGGCTTGTGAAACCAGCTGTTCTGCGCTGCACTGCAGCTGTGCTGGGCCACCAGGCACTGGCTGTCATTCCTTCTGTAAAGAAAATGTTTATTCCTCTACTCTGGTCTTGAAATGACAGGATGCATGATGGAGACATGACATGATTTGTATAAGCTTTCCTTTCTTTTGCTTCTGTGTTTGTTACACATGTATGTAGGGCAAAATTTAGAGCAATGGTTCAGTAATAATACAATGATTCACTTTAAAGCCAATCTTCTGGTTACTGTTTATGTCTAGCTGCAGCAGAAGCTTAGCCATTAAAAAGAAAAAAAAAAGGTAAAGGGCAGAAGTTTTGCTTTTCCATCTAGATCTGGTCAAATTACTCCAGTTTTGCAATATCTTTATATTAATCTGTGGTTTCTATTATTGGCATAGATTTGCTGTTAGAGGCATTTGTCTGACCTTTCTGTTTAAAGTCCATCAGAATTCCATGTTTATTATTTAGATTTAATAACTAGAGGTACTAAGTTATACTTGGACATCATGACACAATTAGGTTCCACAATTATTTAAATTTCTTTTTATTCTTGGTAAGTTATCTGTAGCTTTGCTGCTTTCTATGAAAATTAAAGATAATTTTTTTCTGCATTTTTTTCTTAATTTCTCCTGGCTTTTGGTTAAATTGAGTTTTATAAGTAGCTGTATTCTTTTTGCAGATAGCCTTTTTCTTATTCTAGCTTATGACTCAGCTGATTTCCAAAGACTGCATTTTGTGCTCACACCCCCCCCACCTCCTGTAAATGAAGAATATTTAGAAGGAGAGAATTCAAAATACATTTTTAGTTCAGTAGCTCAGAATGCTGAGCTTTAATTGGCATGGCCAAATTCAAGTTCATCCCATCCAAGCATATAGAAGTGACTCACCCTTAGCTAAAATTGCTTGTACCAGATATGGCATGTCTAGATGCTATTTAAAATGCTGCTTATTAAACTGCTCTAAACTATTGCTAGTTTAGCAGTCCTACTGCCCTCCCTGTTTAAATATACTGCTTTTTTATTTTATTAGGGAGAGATGTTCACTTGTTTTCTACCCTGTCCACAAATGTATTTTTTTTTTTGCATTGAGGCAGGCAGTGAGGTGGGACCCTCTGCCTGGTGGGGGATCTAGAAATAAGTAAAGAACACTTTAGTTTTGATTTCTGTTTGGGTTTCCTTCTGGTTTTTTTTTTTTTTTTTTAATTTCTTTTTATATGAAGGCAGGTGATTTTGTCTTTTAATTGGCTGTCTTGGGGTTGAAAACTCTTACATGCTTAGGAAGAAAACTGTCAATGGTTTCTAGCTCTAATTTCTCTCAGGCCTTCATTTTTACTGTGCACACTCTCTGCAGAAAAATAAAAAAAACTCCAAAAACCAAACAAAAAGTAAACAACAAAACAACAGCTCTGTAGAAATGCAGTACTTTCTGGTGCATATGTTGTTTGTAGTCTGATTTGAGTGCTGCATGTTTTTCTGAATCTTCAGATGTCTCCAAGGTCATATGTAGTTGAGAGAAAGGAAAAGGCTGTAGTGGAGCTGTTTTAGTTTTTCTTCATGTGAGTGAAGAATAGAAACTGGACAGCAGGGCACAATGCTGAAATTAGAAAATAATGCAAAAAGGATTTCAGTGTTAGTATAAAAGAGGGAAGTACCAAAACGAAGCAGTTGTATAACTGGAGTTGCTGTATAACAGGAGTTAATGCTCACCTGCAAGAAAGGTGGGAGGCTCTAAGGGCCTCAGAATCCCGAGTTGCCTTTGCAGTAGAGAGGAGCTGGGTGATCGTGTGGTTTCCTTCCCTGCTGCTGGCAAATTGGTTCCCATCCACTCCTTACACTTTTTTTTTTTTTTTTTTCCCTGCAAGCAACTTCTCTGTTCTGCTTGCCTTGTGTTCAGGCCCTGCCCTCAGTGGCTGATGTTTCTCTGTAGAAAAGCTTAAGCCTGCACTTCTTAGTTAATCTTTGCAAATGTGTAGCACAAATCCATGAAGTTTTCTGCTTTAAAATACAAGCATCCCTTGAAAGCTTTCATACGTATAGAGTACACTTGAAACCTTGTACTAGCATCAATTACTTCTTTCTTTGTCTATTTAATGGTAACTTTGTTTAAATAATATGCTGTGACATCTTTATTATCCTTTAGTGATGAGGACAGTGAGCACAATAATAATTTTAAGCCTCAGTAGGTTAATGGAGTTAGGCTTGTCACCATACATTATAAAAGCAATCAAAAGTGTTTTTAATGATCTCCAGTGAGTGTGAATCCCAGCTTTACACAGCTCAAACTAGAATGGCCCTTAGAACATGTCTTACTGTTTTGGAAACCTAGTAGAGGAGGAATTTCCATCTTGTGTCCCCAAACAGAGGCAGTTTGACTCTACCTCTGAGCACTGCTTGTGTAGAGAAAAGAGAAATTAAATGGAGTGATATTTGAGGCCATATTTTACTTGGCCACCTTTTTTCCTGTCTCTGTATTTGTCATGACATAAAACTATGGCTGAAAGGAAATAAAATAGAGTAAATAAAGGATTTTTTTTTTCTTTTGCCAGGAGTCAGATTCTATGTGGTCAACTCAGGCCAAAGGGAATCCATAAACACTGTTAAATAATTGTGACAATAGACCCTTTCCTGCAATATTTATAATACTCCAAGAAAAATTCTGCTATTTTAAGTTGTGAAAATCTCCTGAATGGGCCTGTTAATTTTGGTTGCTTTATATCAAGTCCCACTTAGCTCTCAAGATATTTATGAGTGATCCTGGAGGAATGGCATGTTCAGTATTTAATGTGTTATGTCTGCATTGCAGCTATCAGGGTGCAGGTGTGTATAACACTGCTGAGGTTGGTGGGAGAAATACACAATCCTGTAGTGCCTAGGTACCTACAGACCTCAAAGTTTTCATCTTGTGGCATTCCCAAGGTGGTGGATTTGGGCCTATTTATAGGCAAAGCTGAACTCATGTCCAAACACTAGTTCCATTTTCCTGCTTCAGGATGCTGCATCTTTCCTAATCTTTATTAATGGACTTAGTGATGTCTATACTTGCCAATTTGCCCTCATCTCTGTGGTTTTATAATGATTCAACTGATTTTTTCCAATCCATCTAACCTAACATATAGAACTACTCCATCTGCGGAGATGGAGGAGATAAAGAGCTTACTAAAATAACTTGCCTTATCTAGTGACAAGCAATGAAACCTAGGGGAACAGGTCATCATTGGGTAGATAATTTTGATGCTGCTTGCCATTGCTCTTAAGGCATTAATCCTGCATATTTTGCTGTGTGTTGTCTCTGAGGGATTTTCTGACTAATTTGATCTGTTTTGATTCTAGATTTGTGGTTATAGCATTGCAACTGCATATGGGTGTGGAGATGATTGAATTGTTATTCTACTGTAATTGGGGTGATGAAGTTTCAAAGTCCTTTTCTGAGATGGTAATGATTTTATGAATAACTTATTTATCCCAAAAACTTGTATTACTTGTGTTGCACAAAATGAGATTAAATAAATTAATGCTATTAAAATCTTTATGCCATTTGGGATATCATGACTCTGAAAACTTGTGCATTGAGAAAATTATTCAAAAACTCTCTTTATCCTTCACTAAGATCATCACCCTTATAACAGTTCAAATTTTATGTGTATATAATAGATTTATTTTGATACTCAAACTTCATGTGACTGGTGCAGAGGATGATGTATAGATTTAAAGCTCAGGTTTGGACTGTGAGCTCTGGAGCTCAGCAGATTTGAAATGACTTGAAGCTACAAGTTAGAAGATGTGGCTTTTCTGCAAATTTAATTTCTAATTCAGTTGGGTGAACATATTTGCTTGTCAATCAGTCCCTGAAAAATTTTCAGATCTCACTGTTTACAGTGCTATTCTCTGTTCTGCAGATGCCAATGATCTGTTATCCACATTCCTGCTAACAGCCTTCTCTGTTCCATGGTTTTGTCTTCCCTTTCTCAAATGCCAACTACTTTCTCTCAAATTTTCCAGTTAATTAACTTAATTAGGTTAAATCATGGTCTTGAAGGCAGTGATATTGAGGAACCTTTTCTTGGCAGTTCTTTTTCTCTTGAGCAGTTCCTGTGCTTGTTCTTTCTGCTTCCCACCACTTGTGTTCCCTGATGTAGCACATTGTAACCTGATTCATGCAAGTCAGAATCTCTGCTTTTTTAAAACACCAAGCAATTAATTCACTGTTCAGCTTCACAGAGCAGCTCCACAAATGGTTAATTTGGCACAACTGGAAGGCAGCAGCAAGAGGGTGGGTGGGCAGAAGCTCAAGGCTAGCAGGGAAGGGGGAGAGGAAAGACCTCAGCTACCCCTACTGCTAAAGGAGAGAAGTCCTGAAACCCTATTTTCTCCAGAACTTCTGAAGGGAGGCATCCCTGAGCTTGGTGTTTTTTCACATTTTTTCAGATGGTTTAATGCTAAACACACTGCTTCTGTCTATCAACTAACCTTCAAATAGACAACCCCCTCCCCTAGAAAAATCAAACCAGAAGAACCAAATCTTTACAGCGCTTTCAGAACTTTCACTTCAACACCACATTCTAGTCTGAGTGGAAGTGCCTTAAATATCCCCATGGAATTGTACTTTGACTTGCTTGCAGTTATGCCATAGGCTCCCCTGACTTTCCATCAGTGCCACTGCTGATTTAAGCATCCCCTCTCTGTGCTGATGGCACTGGGGAGTCACCATGGCCCTTGATGATGCCTTGTTCATGTGATAACACAGTGAACATGTGCAGGTTAATTTCTTTAATGCATGGCACAGTTAAGGGGATAATGAAAAGGTAGGAAGGCACTATCAAATTGGCTCTGCCACTGGAAGAGGTGCTCTTAGAACTGTGCTTGTAGGTGTTTCTTACTTGGCCTCCCCAGCAATTGTTTTTTCAGTTGTTTTCAATGAATAGCTCCATAGAATGCTTAACATAAAATAACAAAATTGATTGCTTTTGACTGGTGAAGTTTGGAAGTTTGACTTTCCATTTCAGTTGATCTACCTCTGAGTTTTACTGTTCTAAAAATGCTGTTTTGGAGTAGGGGTAAGTCCATGTTACTCTGTTGTTCCTCCCTTGAATAATAACCCTGGCATGGGCTGCTCCAGGCAGTGCTCTGGTGTGTGCCTAAGAACAGCAACAGGTTTCTGAGTCTTTGCTTTGTTGAGAAGCTTGTAAGGACTGTCCTGATGAGGGCTAAGGAAGAACACTCCTCCTTGAGAGTAGCAGTGGGAAATTTGAAGGAAAGCAATGGGAATTGTCACCTACAAGAAAGACACAGGTAACATAGGCAGCCAGTCTACTGGAGGGTTTGTTCTATGGTGCTGTGTCTTCCTGTAAAGCACTGCACTCATGTCAATTGAAATGAGACAAAAGAGAGCAAATAAGTCTTGGTATGAAAGAGGTAAAAAACCCCTTATGTCTACATTTCTCATTCCAAGTGCTGGCTTCAGCAAGTTTATTCCAATCTTTTTAAATCCCTACAATATGGGTGGGATTGAAGTTAAAAAACATATTGCTTAACAAGATTACATTGGTATTTACCCTCATTACCTGGGCCCTGTCAATATGACTGGGTCACCAAGTCATCAGTGTGTTTGATTATGCTGCATTGAGACTAATTACACTGTGGCAAAGCAGTTGGAAGCCATAAAATGGAGCTGTTTCTTAGAAGCTTTTAATGGTAGCTCTTCTTTCTGACTTTCTGGATGAGCAGTGATTGAGTACAATATCTGCTTGTCTGCAGATGCAAGGCACAAATCTTTATTTGTATTTCCTGTTATACGATGGGGGTTAGAAAGCACTGAGTCTATCCCCCTCCCCCCCCCGCCTTTTACTTCTCTAATGTGAACTTTGAAGTCACCCTAGTTGTGCAGAAAACCAAACATTTAGTTCTGGAGGGCAATTTAGAAACCTAAATATTTCCTCTGCTTGCTTTCAAATTCTTAAGCCCTTGTTTACTTTATCCATGGCTATCATATATATGATTTTGTCTGAAATAATATCTTCATCACATAATTGCACTTTAAAAACCAAGCAAAATATGGAGGAGTTTTTGGTGAATTTTCTTTGTAATTCCTCTCCTCCTTTGCCATAAGGTTAATAACTTTTTATGCATACATGTGGCCTTGGTGGACTTGAAAGATTTCTCTGATGTCCTTGCACTCACAACTGTTTTCACCAAGGCTGTATTCAACTTTGTGTTTTGTAATTTGGGTGTTTGGGAGACAAAAATTAAAGGACTTGAACCACTGTAGTACAGGAGATTTAGGGATGAGAGGTTAGACCCTGTTCCCTCCAGCTGCTCGTCCCTCTGTCCTGTGGGGCTACAGGCAGCACAAGCCATGTGTGCAGGCAGAGCAGCCTCACTCTGCTGAGCTGGCATTGTGACCATGCCAGGCTCTGGCTGGCAGAGCATCTGCTGGGATGGCAGTCCCAGCAGATTACACTCCCAGACAGTAACAACTGTGACTACCTCAGTCTGGCTTGGTTTTATCTTGGAGGTCCCTTTCTTTGCCTTAACACTGCCTATTTCAGGCTGCCCTTGAAAACAGGATGCAGTGAAGTGAGTAACAGAGAGAACAAACTTTCATCTTCATATTTTTTACAGGAAGAAATAATATCCAGTATTTCTAATTAATTATTTTATTAATAATTCTAGTGCCCTAGAATTTCTTTGTTAAGTGAAGAATTTACTGTAAGTTTCATTGCATATAATTTTTTCTTTCTCAAAGACAGCCATGATTAAACACTGCTTTATAAAAAAACCTTATTATTTTCCTGTTCATGTAAAGCTTTATATAAACTAATTTTTATCCATATCATCTTGTGATAGCATACTCCATTTTGATTGGATGTATTTTAAAAGGTTTTTCAGTCTCTGGATAATCTCTGAATATTTTGTTCTTGAAGCATTATTCTTTGTCTATATCTTTGCTTTATATGCACTGATATCCTAATCCTGCCAGATCAGAGATTTGTAATTTTGTTCTTGCAGAGCATTTAAGTACTAATGGCTTCATAGCAGCAGAGCTAAAGAGCTGGCACCTTTTGGTGTAGACCTGCAGAACACCTTCTGATTTGTACAGAGCTGACCAACTTCTTCCTGTCAAGAATTATGCAAGAGTAGTGCTGGTTCCTAACTACAGTAACCAGCAGTGGATTGGTCCTTAAAAATCTCACAGTTTGCCCTATTATATGTCATCATGCTTACTCAGGCAAATCTTTCCTCAGCAAACACCATGATTGCTCACCTCAACTGAACTTTTGTTTCTCTCCTCCTTCCCCTTCTCTGTTATCTTCCAGGCAGTTGGCTGGAGACTCATCTGTGCATGCTCTCTATGGGCAAGGCAATGGTGGGAAGTCTGGGGTTTAAATACCTTAATTCTGAAACCTGGGTGCCTTTTATCACTTTAATCACTTTTATCACGTTAATCACTCCAGCCAGATTGATATTCAGAGAATTCTGAGGTTTTGGTACAGGATTGTCCAGCCTTGATCTCACAGTGTAATTGAAGTTTGCCTGTATTATTAGTGTTTTCAAAGATAGTTCTTCTAGGAGCTATCTCAAAAGTAGCCTACTTGGTTTCTTTATTTTATGTTTCTCTCTTTATATGCATCCTGCATGCATGCTTGTGTGAGCAGGAGTTGATATCACTAAGTGGTGTATGAGGTGGTGATAGACCTTTATTAGATCAATGTATTTTTACCAGAGGTTTCAAGAACTTCATTGAATCCATCTGAAAAGCTGATGACTTATGCATGTAACTAACAGAGGGCAAATCTTCCAGTACATTTTGATTTCAGATTTTGCCATTTTGTATAATAATATATATTACACTAAACAATATATGACACTAAACATGAATACTTAATTCCAAATCATCAGAGACAAATGTATGTGAATATTATTTGACATATTGTTTCTTTTGCTTGTGGACACTGAGATGAGAATTAGAAATATTTCTTCATATGGCTAATCACATAAATCCCTAGGATCTAATTTATGTGGCTGAGTATGGATTCAGCAGTCTAGTTTTAAGAATCTGCTTTTGGCTTTACTGATCTTTAGCATTCTTTTCTTTTTTTTAATGAAGAATTTAACCTTTTAGTTGCTACTTCTTTTGAATTGGGCTAATTTCAAAAGGAAATGGCTGCACACTGTTTCATACAAACAATTCTTTTTCATCATATTTTCCCTGAGACCAAAATAATGGCATGTGAATGTGTGCCTTCTATTTTTTTTTGCCAGAGGACCAGAGAAAAAGTAGTCAAAGTCTGTGTTAATGTTATTTTGTTCAGCTTTAAGTAGTTTTCCACTCTTCTTTTCACTCAGCAGAATAAACCAGACCCGTCTGACCCAGAGCCAGGAATAACAGTAATGCCTCCTCTGTCTTCTCCGTTCTCCTCCCTCTCTTACAGAAATAAGAGCAACATTTTTCTTATTATTTGGAAAGCCCAAACAAGTTAGGGCCCTGCATCAAATATTTTCTGAACCCTTTAACGTTTCTGAAGTATGATAACATATTTAGTGTTGATAATGTGACAAATAGTTTACTTATGTCATGCTTGTAAAAGTTTCTGTTGCCTTTATTGGTGGTTGGAAGCACTGCCAGAATGCCTGAGTAATCACCAGAACAGCTATTGGGCTGCAGATGAGGTCAATATTTGCTTGTGCTTCCACTTGTGGTTATGTTTGTGTGGGAGCTTAAAACTGAGTCAGTAAATGCTATGAAGCCATCTTTATGTGGAACACAATAGTAACTAAGGCAGTGTTCACTGGATTGTAATGGTGCATAAGAAATACATTCCTTACTCACTTTCTTCTGAAACATGACACTGAACTAAATGTGGCCTTACATTATTTTCACTTTAATAGTTAATGCTAGTGAAGTCTCAAGGATTTAAAGACTAAAAAAAAAAAATCAAATATGCCTGTGTGTTAATTAAATAACTAAAACTTACTATTCTAGCTTAATAAATATGGCCAGAAATATTTTTTCAGATTCCTTTAAAATTTTTTCTCTTTATTTTTGCATTAAAAACCCAATTTAAAATACCTGCTGGGGCACAACAAAAGGAAAACTCTTGAGGCATATTTGGATTCTAGCTTAGGGTCTAGATTTCAGTTTTGGAGAGGATCTTAGGGGTGAGGTGACTGGACTGTTTGGTGCTTATTCCTGCTGCTGGCAAGAGGAACAAAGCAGGACTTTTTGATATTTTAATTGTACATTGAAGTAAGAAGGTGGAGGGGAAGAGGGAGGGAACAGACTCAGTATATACTGCAATGCAAATCTGCATACATATGAGATCTCTGGTGTATGAACAGCAGCTTTCACAGCCATCTGTTCTTTTGTTGGGGCTGCAGCAACTTGCATCAATTTCAAATATTCACTGATGTGGGCTAAACATGTTTAATAAACCCCTGCTGAAACCATAGGTTACAGGAAGTCAATCCTGTATTGTTCCTAGACAAATCTGGATGATTATTGTGGCGTACATCCAGTCAGCAGGCTTTTGTCCATCCTTTTTATGGGGAAGATTGTGGCTGTTTTGACATGTTTATCTGCTTGTATTGGCATATTTAGAGATCAGGGAGTTTTATTGCAGGGAGATGAGAAGTTCTGCTGTAGCTGGGGTCAAGAGCTTTGCCCTTTAAAGTGGGGAGAAATCTAAGGAGGGAGCAGAAATTGAAAATACAGTGTGATAGTTCTTAAAAAAGGGAAAATGGGTTTGAGAAGGATACAATCAAAATAGTTCCCAAACTCAACCTCTGAAGCTTTGGAGGTATCTAATAGCTGACTTGGACTCTCCAGTCTTTAGAGTAGGAGTCTGTAATTGTCTCTTATCTGACAGCCAGCCCTATGGTAAGAGGGTTATGATGCAGTCATCTGGATCTAGAGCTCTCTAATGCAGGCTGCATCCCTTCAGATAAAATCCATCTCTTTTGTTGTTCCTATAAATTAATATTAGGGAAGGATTTAGCCCAGATCCTCTCTTATTGAATTTTACCAAGTCCCTCAAGCAAAACATCCAAACAAATAAGATTGTTAGAATGCTTGAAGGTAACTTGTGTTGGCCACTGATTATTCCCTGTGGTATGGGAAAGGATGGGTCCCTTGGCTTCACTATAATTATAACTGACCTGTGTCAGTCTTGCCTGTCTTTCTGTGGTGTGCCACCATGCCCTTTCAGATTTCTGTAACATATTTTATTCTGGAAATACAAAATATCCAGGCAAAAAACCTAAACTGAATGTTACTTTCTGGGGGAATACTGACTTGAACGTGTTTTCTCTTCAGACCTTTACTCTGGGCTAACATAGGAATGGGAAGATAATACTTTTATATTTAGTTGGTGTGAGCTTTCTCCCAATTTCTGATTTTCAGTAGTTACCTCAGATTTCAGAGTATATGTCTGTAACTGTGAATGTGTTGTCAGAAGTTGCTAACAAGCATGTGTAAGTGTGAAAAGTTAAGTATCAATATTTTTAATCAAACTCATTCCTAAATTATCATAGGTTGTGAATGAATAAGTATCTGGTTTGTCATTACAATTTTTCCAGTGATGTCCCTGTTGGGGGGCACGATGACCACTCTATGACCCAGTGACCAAGATCTTGCTACAGCAGATGTTTAAATGTCTAAAATACAGCAAAAAGACTGAATTGCAGAGCTCAAACAAGCGAGGAATTCTTCAGAGATGAAAAATGTCAGGCTTATGTTTTTTGTGAGGCTTATATTTACAAATTTCTGAATGCAATGTTGTCTTTTAAACCTCTGACCATAATTTTCTTAAAAGTGTTTAATCTAAGGAATATAAAGTATTATTCCATGACTGGTTGTTCATTTAAGACAGATCTGAAGAGGGTATAAATGTAGTTGCCTTACTTGCAGACACGTCAGCAATATATGGCACCTTAGAACACAGGAAGCTCCTTACTAAAATAAATGGCATGGTGACTGTTTCATACTTAAATCAGCATCTATGAAAGGATAATAAATCCATTATTAAGTTAGAGTCTTTCAATCACACATAATCAAGCCTTGTGTAGCTGCTGAAAACATACATGGTAAATCCAAACTATTTTGATTATTTGTGCTCTGCAGGATTCAGTTATCATATAAGAATTTTTATTTTGTCAATCCAGTCAAAAGAAAATTAATTTTTCCTAACCCTGAAATTATGAAGATGGTAGTTTGATATAGTTTGGAGGAAAGTGTAACTGATGATGGCTTTTGGTGAGAGTCACTTTATCTCTGTGTCCCTTTTTTCAAAGGATCCATCTGTGTAGAAGGCAGTTTCTGGACTTAAGTATAAAAGTTCACAAGTTTAAAGTCGCTTAATTAATGCAGACTGTCATAACTCAGTTATCCAGTAGCTGAATGAGTGTAGCCAGTGTGGTGAAGATTTTTAGACAGTGTTTTGAAATATGTTTTTGATTTATAACTGGTTGCCAAAGGTTTTTGTATACTTGCTGTTCCCATGCAGCTGATTAGACCTCAGTGGAGTTTTCTGCTGCGTAACTCTTAGAAAAATCAATCAAAACCTAAATAAATGGGCTTGTTGCATTGGCAACTCATTCCATTTAATGAGGGGTTAAAAAGGAAAGCTGGTGCTCTTGAACACCTGCCTGAAGTCGCTGGAATAAACATGCAAACCTGAAGATGTTTGAGGAGTCTTTGAAAGGTATTTGGAAACATAAGTCTTTACAATAAATATTTCAGTTTTAACCTAGATAGCATCTAGTTACATAGAAAAATTATGTCTATGTGTCTGATATGTATTTAATCATGAAGCAAGCCAAAGTCACACTGATGAACAAGCAGTTCTACATGCACAATTTAAGCCTGTAGGTCATGGGAGCTAGAGATTTTAGGCATTGGGATTAATCTGATTGTATTCTAATTTGCATATTAATGAATATGCACAATCATTTGCATATATGACATGATCTCTAACATCAGTCTTAGCCTAACAACACGTTTCCTCAGTGAGAAGCCAAATGACTCTGCTTTAATCTTACACATGCTGGAAGCCAATGCATTAGAATTCGATAAAATCTCTGTACCGTGAGTAAGTGGAAGAAAGTGACCCTGAACCTTTCAGTCTGTAAAAGCTGTTTGTAATTTCTTGGAATGACTCCCTTCCCACAGAGGTAATATTTGGAGATAATATAAAAGGTTAGGACTCCTACATATCTTAGGTCAATGCTCTTTTGTAGCTGGATGTCCTTTTGCCTTCTCTGTAGTTCAAATCCTGGAGCAAATTGAACCAATAACTTTGTTCAGCAGATTTCTAGAGAGGCTTGTGTTTAGCTGCCTTTGGGACAGGATGGTTCACTCCCAAGAGCTGTCTGGTCAGGGTGCTTCCTCCAACGTGGTGACAATTCCCCTGTTGTCTCCATCCCCATCTCCACAAGCCTTCAGAGGTCTGTGTGCACAGGCTGTGCCTGGCGTTGGCAGGAGCAGGGCTGAGAGCAGGAATCAGGGGCTGCCTGGGATGGGATGAGGGACAGTGGGGACTGTGTGCTGTGAGGAGCCCTCTGTCTGAAGCACCTGGGAGTCACAGTCCCACCAGGAGGCTTCTAAACTTTTGTGTGGGATTCATGGTTTGGAAATACTGAAGTAGTAGCTGTGCCTCTCTTTATTTTTGTATTATGTCCTTTTCCCAAAACATTTCCTTGTTTTTATTTGTCACAACAGGACTTCCTCACTTTTCACAATCCACTGTAACTAAAGAAATTCAGCCCTGCTTTGGTCCAGTCTCCATAGGTTCTGGTTTCCCAGGGCTCCTACTGTTTGTTCTTCCCAATTGTTGGTGTTTGGCTGCAGTCTTTAGTCTGGGTTTTTCTTGAAAAAGTGAAGCCCAGCTTCTGCTCCAGTAGGTTTAACAGATGCTGAAAGATGAATGTACCACAGACTGCAAGACTCAGAAAAGAATATGTACAAAGTTAAAAAGATGTCACTAGAATAGAATTATCCTGATTAATTCAGGACTTTTATTGCATTTTTATACTGTTTCAAAGTGCCTGAGGTAAAAGACTAGGCAGTGGATGCTACCCTGATTCTAGAAAAGCAAGCAGGAGGAGGAGTTGGAAAGGAAAAGCACATTCAAGCCTTTGGTTTAAATTATAAGTTTAGCTGGAAATAAAGGATGTTTCTTCATACCTTATCTGACACAGGAAGAAGTGTGAGACTCAAAAAACTGATATGCAAAATAAAATTAATATGATTGACATGAATACTTGTATTGTTTGGCTGGTGTGTTGCAGAAGAGTGTTTTAATTTTTTTTTTTTTTTTTGTTTGTCTGTTTATTTTTGTATATTGTGTCAAGGAAGTCTGGAATGTTAATGTTTTCTGTGAGATAATGAACAGCTGCTTAAGGCTTATTTTCTTGGCTTTTCTAATGAGATTGTTTTTTTTAGATCTTTAGTCCCTGTAGAGTTGACAAGAGGTGAAGTTTCATTGTTACAATTTGTTTAGGAGCTCTAAACATGACCTAGGATTCTACTTCATAGGTATTAATAACCAGGAAGCAAAAGCACAGATGCTACATCCCCTACTGCTCACCTCCAAATGTTTCACATGGAAATAATACCTTCCTTCCCCTCTTCCCAAAACAGGAACTCTGGTTGTAGCTCTAGTATTTTCTGGTTAGGGTTCGTTGCTCCAGCTCTTTTCTGCACAGGAATGTTTATAGACTGTTCTGGCAGCACACTTGATAACGGAAGTTCTGTTTCTGCTTTGGGTAATATTCAGCTGATTTAGTTAAGTGCTTAACTAGTAGGGTCCAACAGATCAAACCCAAGCATTAAGGTCTGGGTTTGTGGCTTTTTCCTGTCCTGGTTTTTTCTCCCACTGTCCTGCTCCCTTCCCTTCCCTCTCTGGGGAAGTGCTGCCCAGCTCCTGGCTGTACTCAGTCACTGACAGCAGTGGGGTGGTGAAGCCTTTCCAGAGCCAGCAGAATGATGGGTTGCAGGCAAATACTTCTTACTGGAGCTTTATTTGCTATAACAATCATATTTGGGTGCCCCCATCAAAAGGTCAGGCTTTTATTTATTGGCAACCTAATCCCACTCACCAGGCCAAAAGAACTCTCCACATTCTGGAGGACTGAGACTGAACTTAGTGTATTTCGACCAGAAGAATGTTACTTAAAGCTGCTGCAAGTTTTAGGATTGTGGCCCATCCTAATATCTCATGTTTGTTTTAATATTGTAATCAACCCCAATGACATAAAATACCCCCAAGTGGCAGCTTGTGGTGGTGTGTTTTCTTGTATAAGTTGATAATGGTTGGTTCTGTTGCCCCTGTATAAATGGTTTGTCCCCAGGTTGTAGCATCCCACTCCCCTTGTCCATCTCACCAAAGACCTGCCCTTTGTTCCTGGCCCTTCCATGTCCATCACTTCTCCCTTGTCTGTCGTTGTAACCCCACCTTTACTTCCAGAACCCTCCATGCCAGTCTTGTACCCCCTGAGACCCCATTGGTTTATCCAAACTGTTCTCCTCCCCTGGTATTCCCTATTGGTTGGCACATTGCATTCCCTGCCTTAGGCTCCTCCTCAGGTTCCTTGTGATTGGACAAAGTTTGTACCCTCCCCTGTATATAAACTGGTGCAAGGTGTTGTTTTTGTTTTTCTGTTCTTAATCCTCTGGGCAATAAGCATTTTTGGAAAATCTGGAGAAGACCTGCGTCTGTTCCTTGTCCCTGCGTTCGGCGCAGTCTGATCCCCACTGCAGTCCCCCTGTGCTGCAGAGCAGCTGTGCCCCACAGCAGCGCCCAGGTCCAACAGCTCTCTGGGGGTGGCCGCTCTCGCCGGCGGTGTCGGGAGCCAGTTGGGCCGAAGAAATCCAGCACCGCAGTGGTAGCTACTAATAGGAAAGAAATCTTTCTTGTTAGATAAAAATGTTCCAAGGGAAACACAAGTATTCTTCCTGGCCTACTGAGACATTTGATAATAAAATATTTCCGCAGTACGTTTCTAGTCTGTATTTAACTGTCTGATCTGCTGAGGATCCAGCCAGAAAAGGGGAAAACAGAAATGCATCACATTTAGGGTATTATATTTTCTTCATTATCTAAGGTGCTGAACTGTCTTTCAGTAGAATTTGTAACAAAGTTTCATCAGTCCAGCCTTTTTTTGGAAAGTTTTGAAAGCATGTGAGTGGGATCATGCCTATTTCCCAAGGCAGCAAATTGTGTTGAAATTAATGGTCACATTATACTTCAGAAGGAGACTGATACATTTTTTTTTTAAGGTAGGGTATTTTGTTTATACCCACATAGCATCACTTGTTATTTAAGTAATGGGCCTGCCTGGTACCTCATTAAAGACCTTTTGTATTGAAAGATGGCAGAAAATGGCAGCATATGAAATAACCTAGGCATCGCTGAATAAGACAATTTTCTAGAATGCCTGAAAATTGGACTAAATGCACTGTTTATGAAGGACAGATAGCAAGTCTCATTGCAATGGACTCTGTCAGAAGTAGGCTGAGTGATGGGACCTCAACTGACAGATGCACTGAAAGATATAATATACTTATTGTTTAATCATGTGGATAGAGCAGAAGATGGAAACATTGACAATAAGAAGATTACACTAAGAACAAGTTCTTAATCTGAGCAATAGTCTCTGAGGCTTCTTAATCTACTAGGGGAATTGTATAGATGCAGTAAGTCTGACAAGACAAATAAAAGAATAAAGAATGTCGTAAGCAAGTGAAATTCTGGATTTTAATTTCTGTTATTCTACAAGGAATTGAGGAAAGGGAAATGCAAAAAGGCAGGCAACAAATACACTCTACATTACTGCTGTTCATGATGTAGGAAACATGAATGAGTGTAAGATGTGCCATTTTTTGCTTTTGGAAGCATATGAATTGCAGGCTTGGAATGCCCAGCTTTGAGTGAGGAGTCAAGAGGACTGTGCTGCTGATTGATGTAGTGTGTGGTCAAATATTGCTGTGGTGTCAAAAAGCCTCAGCTAGGTCTGAGGAAAACATGGTGAATACCTGTCCCTGTCCCACAGAGCTTGTGGTTTAGAAGTTTGCAAGAAATTAAAGGATGTCAAAACCTGCTTGAGGGTTGTATGGCTGCTGCCCCTAATGATGGGTGTTGGATAGGCAGGATTGAAGTAGCTCAGTTTTAACCTGTGGGGATGATGTGGGATGGGTGGGAGTGGAGTGTGGAAAAAAGCAGTAGGTCTTAACATGCCCATCTTAATAACGTTACAAGGTAAACACACAAAGCCAGGCTTTTCAATGAGCATGCTTGTGTGGGAGTACATTGATATTGCACTTGTGGCCACAGAAACCAGGACAAATAAATGCAAATGAATTTCAGTAAATCTGCTGGTGGGTACAGGAAGCTCAGATAAAGCTTCCCCTTATGTACTGCAAGAATACAGTGCTTATTGCAACATGCTCAGAAAATAATAAATTTGTGTAATTTTTACAAGCTACAAATCATATAAACTATGCATTATCACTAAAAAAAGTCAGTCATGTTGGAATCCATGTAAAGTAAGCAGAGTGCTTTCCCTGACTCATGTGTCATTCAGCTCTTGAATAGCACGTTCACTTAGACAATTCTAGCAGCCTTTAAATGTTCTAGGAAACATCTAAATTACATCAGTAGGAAAGGTATTTTGGGAAATTTAATTAGATACCAAAGCATGCAGAGGCTTGTAATTTAATTGCTGAAAAAGAAGGGATTGTTAAACATTAATAATATTTTTTTATTCATCAGCTTTTGCTTAACGCACACTGGTTCCACAGATGCTAAGTAGCAGAATTTTTAGCAGAGATGTTAATGAACACTGCAAACAGTTAAAAGCTATGCAGACCTCAAATCTTCTTAAATAGTAGCATATTACGCAATAACTTAAATTCTTCATGTTATTATGAGAATCCTGGAAAGATCTTTATCCCATCCAAGTCCAGAAAATCTTGTGCCTTATATGAGTTCCTGCAGTGTTGAAGACTTGTAAGTCATAAGCATTCAAACAATATAAGTCTAAAAAAAAATCACTTTTACTATGTTTTCCTTGGTATATGTTTTAAAAATTTCAGTTTTAAGTTCTCTTTTTCTTTAATTTCTCTCAATCCTATGTTCTTCTCATCCCTTCAATTTCCTGTCATCTTAACTTACCCTGTGTCTCTGCATTTTTCTGAGTTCCTACCCACAAAAGCCTGGCTTGAGCTGCCTCTGGAGGCAGTGGTGAAAGGAGTCATGGCTCTATTATCATGGGGAACCACAGAAACTTAGGATCCTTCTGTGGCTCTTGAAAGAGATGGCCATAAATCATCTTTGTAATTACAGTAAACATTCATAGCAGTTGGCAACTGAAGATCAATTTTCTCTCTCCTAGACATCTTTGCTTGTAAAGCAAAGACTTGACTGTCTTTGGTCTTTGACAGTCTGCTTTCCAGACTGTAGCCGCTGCCCTACCAAGAATAACTTCAGGACTCATTCTTTAAGGTCTGAAAAATGAATCTAAAATGTGTTTAATTAAAACTCATAGAACTAATGATTTTATCTTACTTTTTCTCCTATTACCACAAACAGTGCTGGAATGTCTTCCCCAGGAGAGCTAACACCAGTTTGTTGGTTCCCTTACTGCCATTTTGACTTGCTGGATTTGATGTTTTCAGTACAGACCCATATCCCTGCCAGGGGATGCCCTGCAGTAAGCAGCAGAACAGGAATATTGCTGTATTTCACAGTGAAATATTGTAAGACTCCCTTCATCCTGAGAGGAATTGTTCTGATTGTGGTATTTGGACAGTCATTTTAGAACATGAAAGTGTTTCTGTGTTGAAAGATGAGAGGAAGATTATATTAATGAAAAGATGGTTCAAGGTTAGTTCACTGCCTGAGCATTTGTGACTGAAGATAACTGAAAAGTATTGTTAAAAGCCTTCAAAGTCACCCATCTCACTGGAGTTGGTGTGTCTGAGTGGCTTTGTTTTATACTTGGCCAGGTCTGCAAATACAGTTCCTTTCAAAACCCACCTATTTTCTGTAAGTGTCATTTTGATATCCAAGGGTTCCACGCTAATAGTGATCCAACTGCTCTTTCCTCCTCCCTTCTGGCATTGCCATACTGTTCCAGTGACTTTTCTTGGTAAAAATTAACTATATGAAAATATCAAAGAAAAGGTTTGTAGTTTCAGAAGTGTGGTGCAGATGAAAAATGTACTTTTTGTATTATTTTTCTTTGAATTTGGTTATGCCTCTTTAAAATTAGAACTGAAATGAACTAATAAGGAATGATTAAGTACCTATAATCCTAAACTGCTTTGCTATCTGTCTTAGGCTTATTACATTAAAATACACAAAATATTTCTATTTCAGGACAAATGAGATGAAGGAGCAATAGATAACATGTAGCAAAAAAGGACTCAATTATCTGGCTACAAGATACTGAATAATCACTACGCAAGCGCCAACAAAATCATTAATTCTCTGATTGGTTTGGTTTGTCAGTTCTCAGTGTTTATACAACTAATTCATAAAAATATAGCATCCATGGGATTATAGTATTCAAAACAGGCTTTGAACCTCTAATCATGCAGGCTTTTAAATGTTTATCTCTAAGTAATGGGAATAGTCAATATAATGCAGGCAAGTCTTTGGCCTATAGGATGAGCAGAGCCTGGTCCTCTGTGGTTGTTAGCACCATTACTTAAATCAGATATGAATAATCATCTGCTTCAGACTTGTTGGCAGGGGCAAAATGAAGCCAGATGATTTAAATTGGGTTTTCATGTGTTGGGAGGCATTTTTATTATTAGAAACTCTTCAGAAAAAAAGATCAATAAATTTATATGTAGAAATCTTACTTACCAAAAAAATATGAAAAAAAAGTATTTTATTTCTGTATATTGTTATTTACAAAAGTGATGAACATAGAGGCTCTAGAAAGGCAGATGTTATTCCTGAGACATCCATACATTTTTGCAAGTTAGTTCTCTAACTGTTTTGTACTGGGCATGGTAAGATTTCATTGTAAAGAATCTTTTCCCACCCTTAGCTTAAGGCTCTTTCCTAGTGTACTGTGATAAAGAAATGGGAAGCCCTTGGTTTGCTTCCATTTGTCACTGAATTAATATAAGAAATCCCTGAAACAATGAACAAGGAATAAGTGCTTGCCAGTTTTTATTCTGATCTGATCTACTCTGAATTCCTGCCCAAATACTGATGCAGTGGAGAGTCAGTTCCATGAGCTGTGCAAGAAATTTACAGCTGTAAAGGGCACCTGTTGTACTCCTGTTCCCTCTGCCTTTGTGGGAAAAAGCTGTTGACCTGTGACAGTTTTTTCATGGAGAACTGTACAGCTGGGAAGATCAATCTTTCTCGCCAGCTATTTAATTTCTATGTCTTTGTGCCACATAGAGTTGAATTGTTCAGCTTAATGACTCAAGTGCTTTTTTTGGCTTGGTTTAATTTTACTCTGGTTTGTTTTTATTTTTTTGGGGGGGGTGGGGGTGGTGCTTGGGGAGGTGGAGATGTCTTTGTTGGGGTTTTGTTTTGTTTGGAGGTTGTTTTTTGGCTTTGGTGATGATACCTCTGTGGAAAATTCAAGTTCAAAACTAGTTATTTAAAGCCATGAAAAATATTTTTAAAAAGGTCCTGAAACAAATATGTCCCGTCATGTTTAAACCCAAATAAGTATCCATCAGTGGAATCTAGAGTGTCTGCTCTGTAAACACAGTGTCAGGGTGGATAAACCGGCAAAGAGCTGTTGCTTCCTTAGACCACAGAGAATTATACCAGTGAAGATTCAGTTCATTTATGTCTTTGATAAAAGCAGTGGAATATTTCCTGTATCCCGAGCTTGTATTCTGAAGAAGGGAGATGAGGAAGACCTTATCAGTAGATAAGACTTGATAAGCTATAAGCAAATTGCATGTAATCAGCTCCCAGGAACATACCAGTCATTTAGTGCCCCTAATCAGGGTTTATGGTTCAGGGTGAAGGTTACTAAAGCCATTGTGAAATAAAGAAAAATGGAGATAGTTAAAGCAGATTTGTAGCCATTAGTGATATGTGGTTTTGCAATTATCTTGTGCTGTTTTCTGTTTATGAGCACAAAAAACACACTGACTCTGTAATATTGATTGGCACATAGCAAATTGAATCTATTTACTTAATCTACTTAATAGTTTCTGCATTAAATGGGGGGCAAGATAGCTGAATATAAGAAGGTAAATCAAAGCAGCTGTCTGCTTCCATTTGTGATATATAGAATTCTGGACTGCAAGGAGTGTTTCAATGCTGGACAAGTTATTTCGTAAGGCAACCTAAAGAGACACTGTGAGAGAAAATCTCTTGTTCATTAGAAAACAGCTTTAGAAATACTGCCATAAAAATCCCTGAAAATCACTGGTGGAGTTAGATGAATTAAGATTTACATCATAGTTAAGTCTCATTAAGTTTCATTATGTTTTTTATGTTCTTGCTGAAGATTTATAAGAGCCATTAACTTACATGTTGCAATTCTATGAGGATGCATCCTTCTGAAAAGAAAAATGGTTATTTTTTGGGTCGGCTTAATGCCAAATTATACGTGGCACATATTCAAGGCTTTTATAATTCTTTGTGCTCTAATCATGTCCCAGGTTCTCTTCCTTACTGTATGGTTAAGCTGATAAAATTGTCCTTAAGATGTTTCTAGCTAAGATACTTTTAGCAGATTAAAATGAATAAGCAGGATGAACATCTGTTTAAGTGTACAAAGAACCCCGTATTCAGCAGGCATCTCCTGCAGCCACCTTGGAAGATTTCTGCTCAGTTAATTTTAACAAATCCTTGTTACAGATGATAACTGTTATCATCGTTGTACATTTATTTATAATAAGGTCATTATTCACAGGAGTTCTCCTACATCTAGATGTGTCAGAGGAAAAAAAAAAACATATGTGGCCTTGTACTCTAATTGCTCTAAATTAGGAGATGCAACTTGAATATTCTGGGAAATGTATCAATAAAAAGAGAACTCTATAGGACAAAACTTCTGTGGTTGCTATAGGATCATCTGTGCTGATGATTGGAACCAGGGTGTGTCCCAAAACCACATTTGGAGTAGAGATTTTTCCCTTGAGGATGTACAAGGGTTTTCAAAATGCCTTGGGAACACAGGGATTTTTGAACACTTGAATTTCAGGATTGATTTAAGGAAGATTTACTGAGCTGCTTTTTTTTTTTTTTTTTTTTTTTTTTTTTTTTTTTTTTTTTTTTCCATTTTGTGAAGAAAATGTTCGGATTTTTGCTCGTGGATAACTGCAGTTCAGATTATTCACAAGTTATATAATGTATTTTTTTTTTGTCTTATGGAAAGACAGCCTGTTGCTTCCCACTTTCTAACCAATGATCTGGATAGAACATGTAATTCTAACATGTAATTGCATCTAACATGTAATTCTAACATGTAGTAATTGACATAAGTGGCTTTTTTTTTTTTTTTTTGTTGGTTTTTTTTTTTTTTTTTGTTTCACATAATTCCTAACGGAAAGCGAAAGCTCATGTGTTATTTGTGTCTGGGGAATGGTACTACTTCCCAGAAACAGAGATCTGCTTCTTTTTCTGGAAATTGCTAGGAGCCATTTGAGTGCTCATGTACAGCAGCTGTACGTTCTGTACCTGAAGTATCCCAGTTTTCAAACTTAGTCAAGTGGATCTCATCCATTATTACCATGGACAATACAATATCTGTTTGAATAGATCTCAGAAAATCTTCTATGATAATTCATCTCCATTTCTTCTGAAAATTATGCTACCACAATCTGTTTATGCAGGATAGAAGATCGGATAGTTCAATAAAATTTCATTTAGAAACTGAAGTCAAAAACTGTGTTCAAGGAGTGGTTACTCAGAACTTGGACAGCTGCAATAACATCTTTTGGGCTGATGTTGTTTATGACTTGCATCACAGAGCAGACGTGAACAAGGTCAGGATGCTCTAAGTTTTCAGTAAGAGTGTAGAGCTGTACAAGAGAGTACTGACTTTATATTTGGAGAAGGAATGGCTGGAGAGAAGAATGACAGAAAAAAGTGTTTTCCTGTACTACTTCTTTCTTTTTCCAGCTGATCAATCTCAGGAACTTTAGGGAGGTTATTTTGACATGAATTAGAGATGTATTAATACCTGGGCTGAGCAGCAGTGCCCTGCTGCACAAGGGACACCTGCAATCTGCACTGGTGCAGCTGAGCAGCAGTGCAGGGGTCTGCAGAAGCTGAGGGTGTGACTGGGCAATGGCTCTGTGCTTGCACCCACATCCCCTGGCATCTCTGCTGGCACTGAGAACCAGCTCCAGAGTATCTTGGCTAAGTCAGTCTGCACTTTCCTAAGGTCCTGCAGCTGTGTGAAAAAGACTGAGGAACAAAGAAGTGACCAAACCTTAAATTTAGAAATGACATATGGAGGCTTTTACACAGAAAGAATCTCTGTGCCTCTATTGATTCTGCTTAATTCTGGGAGGAGGCTTCTGGATAGTGTTAGATTTACTGTTAAATTCCTTTTCTGAGGCTTTCAAGAAGGGCATGGTACATGCTTCCTTGAGCAGGCTGCAGAAGGGAAAGGAGTTTTTTCTATGCTTTTAAAATGCACTCAACCACTTTTAATTCTGAAATTTTCTGTTTGATTTTAGTTATTGGCATAATATTACCTGGCTGATTTGCTGGTGCTTGGAAAAAATATAGGTCTCTTCCAAACCACCAAGAAGCACTTGAAGCAATTACTACTTTACCTGATTTTGTGATGCTCTCTGGTCAGAATGGAGATGTGAGAGTGAGGAAATTGATGAGAGGGGAGCAGGGAATTTCAATGCACTCAAGTTAAGCAGATGGATAGCTGTCTCTGGAGAAGCTGGCCCATGCTCAGAACATTATGCAGTATAAAAAGATGATCGTCCTACTCAGCAGGTTTTCCAGTTACTTAAAGAAGACCTCCTCCCTGCTCCATGCTAGTGAAAACTAACACAACCTCTTTTACCTCCTGAGGCCGATCAGTCTAAAATTACTCACTTCTCTCTTGAAACCTCTTTCAGAAATTGCGTAAGGGGAGAGGGCACACTAAGAGCAGCAGTAGGAAAAAAAAAAATTTAAAAGATGCATTTCCAAATGTAAATGAAACCATTTTGGAGAAGTCAATCAAAATTGACCTTTTCATCAAAAATGAGACCTTAACTTTAGTTAGTTTTTTTTAGATTTAGGGTTCTTTCTTACTCTATAGCACACAGACCTTTTATATTTTTTCACTTTAAAATACATGTATTCATATATGTATAATTTAGATCTCACTTGTTCTAGGGGGTCTAGTTGTTTTACGGTCATGGGATTAAGCAAACAATTTTCAGATGTGTATGTAATTTATTTTTTAATAGAATGAAAATTTGTAATGTTTTGGGAATCTAGAAAATTTTTACTTTGACTTACTTCATCTCTTGGCTACAAATTTCCTATAAACCACACTTTAAAAATGTATTTATTTTGTTCATGTGATAGAAAAAAGTGACAAAGGAGCCAGCACTTGTATAAACTGGAAAATTTTGCAATAATGCTTGAAAAATACAGCTCTCCTGTCACTGCTTTTCTGTTAAAGCATGATTAGTTTATTCTGTCTACTAATTTATTCTACCTGGTGGCAAAAACCTTCACACAACTGAACAACATCTAGCTGCTTTGCTGTGGTAGTTCTGTACCTGCAGAACATATTTATTTGAGTGGTACCCTGGCTTTGGTGTGTTCCTCAAATAGCAGCACACTGTAACTGCAGCTGAGGTAGGCTTGACACGTGAAGTACCTGGAGGCCGCTTGAGGATATGCTGGTGGCACACACCACTACAGGTATCATGGAACAGCCCTTGCACCACCTGGAATAGCTCTGCTCCTCTGGAGGTGTCTGACATGGCTGTTACAGCACAGGGTATTTATCCATTCACTGCAATGTACAGGATAATTGTAGACAAAATTAACATGTCAGCTTGAAACAGCATGGAAATGCATTTATTCCCGAGAGATGTAGAACTTCTCAAGTGTAAATAAATACCTGCTGGTGTTTAAGGTTACCAAGAGTTCTATATTTGCTGCTCCCTGAATTTAAAGGCATAATTTTGCACAATTTTCTTTGAGAGTGGAGGTAATTTAGCTTTCAGAACTTTAGTTTCTTCTGAATTTTGCTTGGCCTCTTTTCTGACCTGGGAAAAAATTGCAGTTGATCCGAAAAGTGTTGAAGTATTTTCTCAGAAGTTGCAAAGAGGTAAGTATATCCAAAAAGAGAATTACTTCCCTTTGTGTTGCTGTTTTTCACACTAACCTTGAAGAGCTTGGTGCAGTACATCTCTCCAAGCCCTGTCCATGACTGACTATATGCCAATAAGTCCCTGCAGCTGATTGGCCTGGATAACCATGTTGTATTTACACTTTGCAATGCGTGTAAAAAGCTGACAGGAGCACACACAATACCCCACACCCATGAGATAGGTGTTATCAAGATAAACTAACTAAACTTTTTTCTGTTGGCGGAAAACAAACATATGTAAGGTGAGTTGGAAGGGAGTGGTGTGGGAAAGGAGAGGGATTTTATGTACGTTAGTTTTATACCAGGGAATCCAGTTTGCTTACACTCTTCGGTGGATGAGGATGATGATGCAGACACTACTTCAGGAAAGTATAATCTGAATCTTAACAGGAGGATCCTGTCTCTTCATCCACTGAGTATGTTAAAAACATGGGGCTGCTTACCTCTCTGAATAGAATGTATCTCATTGTTAGGGTGTGGTACAATTTATGCAGAAAAAGGAAAAAGTTATTTGCAGGTTTTTTTTCCCTCTCTGGTGGCTAAAAAATGCTGTCCTGGTGTTTTATAAACATGCTTTGTTTTCAGTGATAACTAAGTATGCAGAACCTAAACCTCCTGTTTGTGCAGCCAAATCCAAATTGTCATTGTTTTAAATAATTTTCTCTCTATGTCTGGGTTAAGATTGTCCTGTCTCACAGAGTTACTGCCTGTACAGAGCTGCACTGTGTGCAGGATCTTCATGGGACCGTACCACTCAGTATATGGGCAAAAAAAAATTCAATTATAGCAACTTTTATTAGAACTTAAATATAGTTACTTTTTATTATGCAATAATGAAAATGACTCATCAACTGAAATGTTGATATTCATGTAATTATTAAAAGCTACTCATTCTCCATAAAAACTTTAAATGAGACAACACAGGCATTCTTTGGCAAGGCATGGGATAAGTTTGTGTGTTTTTTGCTTAGATCTTTCTTCCCCAAAGTTGCTGACCTTGACTTTTGAGACCTTTTCAAAATGAGCCATACTTATAACCCCCAGAATTTAGGCTTGTCTTCATCACTGGGGTGTGTTATCTATGTTGACATTGTAAATTGAGCCCAGTCAAACACACAGCTGTCACCTGAGCTGGTTACAGTTTATTTAAGTGTTTTAGTATACATGGGAAATAATTCCATCTCTACTACAATAGTCAACTGTGTAGCAGGGAATAACAATGTTCTAATCAGCTTCCTGGGTTAATTATAACCTTGGCAATCATGAAACTCAAGGGAGAATGGGGGAAGGGGGATGCCTGGGATTGTTCATTGGACATAGAGGTTTTTCTTACAGAAGATGGTTTGACACCACGTGGTCACTTCAGAGATTCCTACATAGCTGTCAGATGGTGCCACCTTTTTGGGACAACTGTCCTGTACTTGTGCCACTCCCTCAGCCATGTCTGCTAAGGAACTGCTGTGTTCTGAGCAGGTGTCAGAAGCAGACTTGTCTTGTGCCCACAACAAGCACTTAAACACAAATGTTTCTCTACCTTGGGAAGCTTTGGTCTCTATTAAGAGAACTGGAATTGAGGATTTCTAGGGATATTTATATGTAATACCCCACATTATGTCATTATAACATTATGTCATGTTATTGACTGGTGCTCCCTGTCCCTCCCCTGCAAGCCTGCCTTCAAATATAATTCCTGTCCTGTCTCTTTCAGTCATCTTTTCTCACTGCCAGTAAAAGAGGCTGGGCTGTGGACATAAACATTTCCCTGTTTGAGCATTAGAAACAGCTGAACAGGCTGCCTGCTTTTGTTTAGCTGAGTGTGAAGAGCAGTGCCTTCTGTTGGTATTGCTGTGTCCTAAATGGGTAGGGCCAGACTTAGGCTTTGGATAGAGCTGCTAAAGTCATCAGTCCATCAAAACCAGGAATTATGTGCAGAGCAAGCAGGTATCTCTTGTGGTGGTAATCACAGTCATTATCTCCTGACACTGAGTGGCCCATGGAAATTCACTAGCAAAATTTGCAGTTCTGTGAATATCTTCAGTCTGTTTTGCTCTATTTTTCTTGGCTATGAGCTCCATGGCCTGTTTAACAGTGCTGTTGCACAGCATGAAAAATTTTGCCTCTTTTTTTTCCATGGGTGTAACACTGGCTGGTGGAGGGAGTAGTGCAAAAGGAATACAAAAGGAAGTTTCAATAGTCCTGTGTACAGATTGTTTGGGGAAAAAAAATCCCTTTGTGTAAAGTGCGGAGCTCTGCATTTAGGGAGTAATAAATTAATTTTATCATTAATTTGATTATAATAAAAATTGCAGGGCTTAACCATAAGAACTGGTTTCAGTAACTTGCAAACTATCAAAGTGAAGTAATTTATTCCCTTTACTCCTGATGAATACGTTATCGTGTAGCAGCTTGTTTTCAAGGATTACTCCAGTTTCTCCAGAGAGCTGCTGATGAGTAACAGTGAAGCCAGCTTGGGCAGGTTGCAGTTTGCCTCCCACACCAGTGGAGCAGCTATGACCACAGTGTGGATTCTGGAGCCTGCAGCAGTCAGCTGTCTGCTCCACCCAGACTGACATCTCTGACTTGGGCTGGCTCTGAGGAGTGAGGGCTTCTTACAGCTGTGACTTCTCTTTCTGTGCTCCCCCTTTCTGGAAGTTCATTGTCAGGAGGTTCAGCAATATCAGCTGCAAAGCTGACTATGGAAACTTGGCAGGAGAAAGCCCCCGAGCCTAAGTTTCCATGGTGGGTTGCAAACTCCAAGAGATTTTCTGTGAGCCAACCCTGGCTGTTGCACAAGCAAATGCAGCTGTGGTTTGTCATCTTCCCCCAGATTTGCCTTTGGTACTAAACAAACCGAAGACAAAAAAATAACAGACAGACATATTGCAGTGAAACAGAAGTCTAAACTTCTGCTATGGAAGTGTAACAGTTATGACAGGGAAACTAAACATGAGTTTAAAGCACATGAAGCCAAATATTTCTCGAAGATGCTGCAGCTGTGCAGACAGTGACACCATTAAGGAGAACTTAATTCTTTCAGTGGACTTTGAAATTACTGTTAAGGCCAGTTTGGGAATGAGAGAGTGCTGGAAATCCAGTTCTTGCCTCCCTATGCACTGGCAAACAACAGTTAAAGACCTTTCTCTCTTTTTGAAAACAGGTCTTTCTTTATCCACTACTAGTCTTTTTTTTTTTTTTAAGTGAAAGGCCTCTGCTTTGCAAATCATCATTAAGTTGTATCTCTACTGTGTAGTGACTAGCATGTTCCCTCCTGCTTAAATTCCTCCCATAGTGGCCACAGATCTATAAAACATAAGAAATGTTCATTGTTCATGCATCCATAAATTCATTATTTTTTCCTCACACTCAGCTTTGATGGATGCTGCATGTAACTCACTCAAGGAAGTGGCAGTATCAGTGCGCATTAGTCAAATGAATTTCACCTTTTGTTTTCCTGGGGTTAAAAATAAAGCATTTTCTGTTGAAATGTGACACACACCAGTGTTTGTGTTCTGATTATGGTTATCTCCCTTTGCACAGCCTGGAGTAGAACATGCTAATGGTTACATTTATAAAATGTAGCTGTAACTGCAGTTAGTGGTAGTGGAAGGCAATTTTCCTGATAGTCTGTGTTCTTAGCCCAGATTAATGGCTAAATAAATATACTTCTTATCCTTCTCTTATCCATAATTTCTGTCTCAAGCTGAGAGCTTGCAGCACTCACTCAGTTGCATGTCACTTTTGGATGTAGATGTCATTTAGCAGCCTCTTGGTGAGGAGCATCTTATTAGCTGGAGATCTGGATAGCAAATAGCTTGGGGAAAGAGAGTGTACTGCAGAATTTTCTTTCTATTCTTTAAGGATATTTTGTATATGCAAAGCAGTAGAATATTTGACAATTTGAAACATAAATGTGAAGGGCTACCAGGAGAGAAACAAAAAGAGAAGGTAAACAGAAAAATATTGGCAAGAATCAGTGCACCCCAGCTAATTTGATCTAAGGTTTTTTCCTACCTGGTATCTCCTGTAAAGTTTTCTTAATCAGTGCTAAAAATTGTATTTCCCCAAATGCTTTACTTCTTTAAGGTTTTCTGTCCCACTTCTCTCTAGTGAGTGTTTTTCCGTGCTGCCCTGGGTAACTGTAGAATCCTTGCTGAGAAAGAGGAAACAGCAGCTGCTTGGTGTATTCTTCAAGTGTCAAACACCTGCTGCTGGAGAGGTTCTCAAGCCTGTGCTCTTCCCCAAGCTCAGAACAAATCAAAGCAGGATTGTGCAGGCAAGACTGGGAAATAAGGAACTGTTAGAGAAGCAGTTCCTCTTTATTGGTTCAGGAAAATGACTCTTCAGGTTTACATGAGATTGGGAATTGAATCCAGGTTTCCTGGGTTTAGTCTGATGCCTACTACAAGTAGTTTGGAAATGACAGTTTCTAACAAGTCTTCAGTTAGACTTTGGAAAAATCATTAGAATAATTTCCAGTATTGTCACTCTAGGATCAGACTTTAGATTTCTGTTTTATTTTTCTGTGCTTATAATCAGTAAGTGTGAAATTCCCTAGTGTAAAATCAAACTTATTCCTGTTCATAACTAATTAAGCTTTAAATCCCTAATACCTGACAGGTTGGAACCATGTTGAGATCAAAATAACAGGGAAGAAAATTTGGAAAGTGATGATTAAAATTCTACTGGTTGGATAGAGATGGTCATAGTATATAAACCTGTGAAACCTGTGATTAAACTGAGGCTTGTTCCTTTGTTTCATCTGTTGCTGTGACTGCCCTTGCTGTACTTCTCTCTGGGTGTTCAATCCTTGTCTTGTTAAGTGTTTGTTCTGATCTTTGTTTTCTGTTCCTGCTCTTAAGTTTTTTTTTTTTTTTAATTCTTACTACCCTTTGGGGTCACCAGCATTGACCAGGGATACTGAAAAGAAAACATTACTGTTCTGGGGAACATGGGCTGGATGAAATGATGGCTCTTCCTTGTCTTGATGTTCTTTAGGAAATCCATAATGTACGCTGCTGTCCTGGTGTGAAGTCCCAGCACAGGGATGGGTGAAGCATAAGGGCTCAGGTACCTGAATCCTGAGGTGTTACCTACAAATTCCCAGGGCATGGGCTGAGTTTTTGTGCCTCAGCCATTGTGTTGTGGAAAATAATTTTCACCCCTGATTGCAGAGAGATATATTAGAGAAAATCCAAACTTTTTAATGTTTAGTATCTCTTTAGTGCAGGTTTCTTTTGTGTGAGCCAGGGGACTCCAAAAATGTGACTATTCTTAGAGGTCTCAGTGTCAGGAAGCCATGAGCTTAGAATGAAGAATAATGTAACATAGGAATTGAATATTTATATAATTCTGCTTTCACTTGGAATACTTCTGGCAGGGAAGTAGTACTTTTAAACTTGGATCCCAGAACTGCTGTTTTGACTTGAGGAATAAATATATGCAATTAAATGAAGTAAATAGCCTGAAATTTTGCTTCTAAGGAAAAGCAAAATCATCCCACAACGAGTTGTATTTGTGAATAGCAGGGTCAAGCACAGAAATTTCCATAACTTTCCTGAAAGGGCAAATATTAACACGTACACTGGAGTTTCAACAGATTTAACACAGTTTTGTTGTGAAGTGTTTGTGATCTTACAGTCCCTGAAGAATTTCCATGTGTGATGGATGAATAATAGAAATAATAGTCTGAAGAACTGCAGGAAGCATAGGAAGAAATTGAAATCACTGCTCTCATGAGTGGCAATTAAAGATTTTTAAGCTCTTCAGCTAGAGGACCAAGATCTTATTATTTCTACCTGTTCCATCTTTTGTATGAATATTGTCATGTGGTTACAGTTTTCTCTTGGCTGGATCAAGAGAATTCAGAGCTGATCTGGTTTGTGTGGGTCTGTCTCACTTCAGAGCCCAGGTTTTTCTACCTTTCTACATCTTGCTGAAATTTCAAAGAAATAGTATTTTGATTTCAACCCCTTTTTCTCCTTTCTGAGGACCTTGCTGCTTATGAGGCTGCTGTTAGCACAGAGGAGCCTGCAGGAAACAGACAGTTCTAGCAATGAAAAGACTGTTTATATATTGCTGTGTTCCATCCAATGTTTTTCTTTTAAATGACATAAAACTATGCTTCAGAAGGTATGGAGGGCACACATCTCTATTTAGTTTAGCTTCCCAGTTTGCTGTGTTTAAAAGCACAAGCAATTCATCAGTCATTTGAAGAGAACTGAACACAGCTGTCAGAAAACACACATTTTCTCCTAAAAATGTGTTAGTGTGTGTCTAAATAAGGTGTCTATCTGTTTGTACACTGCTTATTGTATCAGGGTCAGAAATGTAATGTTTAGAGTTCCCATCTGGTAGGATTATTTCATACTGCTCTTGGTTCAGGCAACTTCTGGTTCAATTTAGCTCAATGTTTGTATGGCAGTCATAGAATCATCAACTTTTGCAAACAAGGACTAGTCTGTAGTGAGGGACTTCTGCAAACAATTTTACTTTCTCTACAATACGTATAATTCTTTAGAAAAATTGTGTTAAGGCAGCTTCACTCAGATGCCTAGAAATGCATTAGAAAGCTGAAACCTGGAAATGCATTAGAAAACAAGATCTAAATTATTTAGGGTTATGCTCTTTCTCTTTTTTTGCTAATACCAGTGAGGCTGCTGGTACTTTCTGCATTGTGAGGTAATGCTCTGCTCAAGTGCAAGACAGATTTGGACTCTAGTAACTGAGTTTGAATAAAGGAAGATCTTTAATATCTCTACTCTTTTGGTCTCTTGCCCTGAGCAAGGTGAGGAAGAAAATAGTTCAACAACTGATTTGCCCCCTCATACAGATGGAAGAGGTTGTTTTTTGTCATCTTTGTCTTTGGACTTCACTGCTTGATTCATAGGCATTTTCATTTGACAGAATGCACTGGAAGCAAAACAAAGGTGTTGCCAGCAGAATTCCAGATACTGAAAATTAGTGATTGTCAGTGGTGCTTAAGCTGTGGCTTCCAGTTTCATGTACTGCACAGTAGGACAAGGAATGCGGTATCAATGCATTTCTTTTGGAGCTCTTTTTGACACTCTTGAACTGTAATGTGCAGCTCAGATGAAAAGGCTGCTGTGTCTCAGGCAGCCAAGGATGATGAAGTCTCAATTCTCCCTCCTGTGAGCTGCAGGAAGTTTGTGTTCTGCCCAATACAGTGCAGCAGCTTCAAAAGAAAACCAGCTAGAGACTGTGGGGGGATCAGAATTAACACTTCATTAACAGGAAAAACTACTTTCTGCTCACAAATAGCAGTCTTAAAAAAAAATAAGTTTTGCTTCACGGTGCCAATTGTAAGGCTTTTAGAATTTGCATGAAGAACTATTTTGCTGTAGTTGGGATGTAACTGCCTGTGCCTCTGTTTTGTGTGCAGCTAATCAGGATTTTGAGAGTCTCATAGCTACTGCCCCCAGTTCTCTGAGGAGAAAAAAGTCAACTGCATATGAACGTTTTATAGAAGTGTTTTGCATGAAGTGAGTTAGAGTACTCTGTTACCAATTAAATGGAGAATCCCATATTTGATGTGTTTCTAGAGCATTTCAGATAAATTATACTCCAATGATTCAGTTTTTAATAAATAAAAAAGTTTGTTACTTATTTAAGCATTTATAAAAAAAAAGACACATTTAGAATATGAACACCTAATTTGCTGAACTCTGATAAAAAGCTTTTTTGCCTCACTGGCTTCTGGGACCTGATCTTGTGAGAACATGGAGTGCTGACCATGGGCTTTGGGCTTTCTAAAACTTATCTCAGGAGCCAAGCCTCCTGCAATTAGGATTGGTGGAATATTGTCTTTTCATTTCATAAAAATAAGTGTATACATTATGAAATAAAACAAGAATGAGCTTTAAATTAAGCTAAATTTGAACAGAAGGATTCTTTAATTTTAAGAAAAACTCCAGTGGGATGCTCCAGAAAGAAAAAAAAAAAAGAAGCTATCATCTGGCAATATCCTACAGGTGTTGGTGTGGCTTTCAGACACTAGAAAATAATTCTTAGGAATTTTCATGCCTAACATTTCTCTGGATGTTTATAGTTTTGAAGGTTCTTTGCTGGTTATCATGAGTGCTTTGACCATTTTCAAGCAAAGACGATTTTTTTTTCTTGGCAGAATGTCACAAAGACATTGATTATAACTGTAAATTAGAACTTTCTACATGATTTTCAATACTGTAAGTTGAAGAAAACAGATAAATTAATTGCTGCTACAAAATGACTCGTGTTCTCCCCCTCCACACCAATTTCTGTAGAAAACACTAGGGAAGTATTACATGATGGGTTAAGGGAAAAGTGGGGCTAATGGAAGGTTAACTGTTTGATTTCAATTTCTTTTTCCAATATATTCCTCCTGCCTTCCCCCTCTGCTGAAGTTGGCTGCTTTGCAGGAGAGCAGTGCTCTCCACTGCCTGTATCTGTCTGGCCCCTGACTTGGAGTGATATGCAATAATATCCAGGTGCATGGATCTTAACAGAACTTTTACCACAGACTAAAATAGGCCAGAAGTTTTAGCTGTACATCAAAATGTCTTTTGTTGTGTCCCCTTGGAGAGTGAGCAGAAACTTTGAAACATCAGGAATATGGTAGAAGTAGAAGCACTTTATGGGCTTCTAAACGACCTCAGTGGTCCTATGGGCTTGTAATGAGCATTGTGTGAATACATGCAAAAATGACAGGTGAATTTTGGATGAGTTGGTCACTAGGGTCCAACTAATAGAAATTAATTTAACTAAGTTACTAAATATTAATATAACTTAATGGAATAGTCAGTATTAAAAGTAGTAACATTATAGGATGATTCAGGTTGGAAGGAACCTCAGTCCCAGCTCCAGCTGAAAGCAGGGAGAACTCTGAGGTTAATATTTTACCACCAGTGTGGCTGTAGAAGCTCTCCTTGCTCTTGGTAATTAAGTCTCAACTCCAGCTGAGCTTTTGCTTTCCAAACACTATAACTTCATGCCTGATCAATCTGATGGAATTATATCTATGTACTTCAAGAACAAAAAAATGTGAAAGCTTTCTTATAAAAAGTGTGAGATGTCTGTAGAATTCGTGGAACAGTCGAGAGACTGGATATGTTGGAAACATGTTATGAAGACTGCAGAAACAGGACCTGATTTTTTTTCACCAGTTCTCTTTCTAGTCCTAATATTGTTTTTTTTTTCTGCATTTGATCCTGCAAGATTCTGAGCTTTCTGACCTAGTTTCAGTAAAATATTATTTTAGGCATGTGAGCAGACCATAAAAATATAATAAGCTTTTCTCCATATTTCAGTTTTATGCCTACCTAGTTTCCTGGATCATACACTGCCTACAATTTCATGATGATTTCCTAATTTCATGTTTGCATGTGATAGCTAGACAATGTTAGGTTTTGATGCAACCCTTCTTTTACTCCTGTGTATATCTGGTGATTTAGATGATGCAGCAAATTGCGTCAAGGCTGAAAATTGTTGAATCTCTGTCTCCTGGTCAGCAACTCACTGATTATCGAAGCTGAAATACTTGGGAAACACGAAGTATTTCACCTCAGTGTCTTACTTCTGGGGCTGCAGTCAGTGTTCCTTGGTAAAATCAGGATCTGACCCAGTGTCCTGTTTTATTCTGGGGCATTTGGTCACTTGTGATGTGTCACAGAAATCACATAAAAAATAGCACAGATCCTCTGGGTAATGTTTGAACTAGGCCTACTTTCACTTGTCTGGTTACTTTTTGGTGATTATTTTTTGTTTTGTTCTTCATAGCTGCCAAGCCACTGCTGAACTTCGTGGATATAAATTTTTTTAATGTGTTGTCTCTAAAGTGTATCATTTCTCCAGCCTTCCTAGGATCTTCACAGAATGTTACATAAATGTGAACACCACACATTTAACAGCCCAGTTTTAACACACTTCTACAGAACATTCAATGGTGCTATCACAGTAAAATTACTTTCAGAAGTCTTCAATACAACAAATAGTGATATTATTTTCTTATATTGCTAGCACTGGTGACTGCTTTTAAATTGTCTTTAACTTTGGCTTCTTTAAATAACTCTTTAAATGCATTTCAAGGGATTTAAGGCTTTTCAATTAGTTTATGGTTGTGTTCATTTGTCCTTCTGTTACATCAGTACTTTTCAGCTTGTGCTCCCACCCCTGTTTCCTTCCCAGCTGAGGTGTCACAGGGACTGGCCACAGGCTGTCAGCCTGAGGCAGTGGGAGCAGCTGGCACTTGCCCTACCTGCAAATATCTGGAGAATTGCCTGAGTGCCTGTGAACACTCAGCAGTCAGGAGGGTGGGGAGCAGGTATATGACAAGGAGATAGCAAACCTCACCTAGAAGTCAGATTCTCTCTTTTCAGTTCTAGAGGCAGTCAGGTAACCATTTCTTCATCAACAGCAAATCTACAGAATCCTGCCCAGATAGATTAAGCTCTCTGATACCAGGGGGAGATGAGAACAGGCTGTTTCCTGACTTAATTTTGATATGTCTCTGGTTTGCCTCCCCTTCTAGTTGTGCCACAAGTCACAACTGGGGAGCTGGCCCATGAATAAGGTAAAGCAGTTCTGTCAGCTCTGCTGCAAAACCACGACCTTACATAACACAGGGCAATTATCTGTCCAGTGTTTGATCTTTCAGTGCTGCAGGTGGAATAAGGGGAGTGCTCCCAGTGGCCTGAAGAATTCAGCCTTGCCTCTCCATGCACACTCTGTACATTTTCTGTTGTTTACATCTGTATATTTTCTTTTTTCTCCACAAGGCCTTTGTGTTCATACAGGGTTTTTTTTTTTTCTGTTCTGTTTGTTTATGCTCATGTGGTCAAAGGAGTCTCAGTTTGTCAGTGTGATGCTAGATGTAGCAAGGTGGCAGAAATCTGAGGATGCTAACAGATAAAGAAATATGTTTTATGCATGTGCTTGGTGGTGTAAGGACTGGGAAATGATGATTACTTGTGGCAGAGTAGGTTGAACAGCAGCGCCCTTCTGCAGTACATTTTGCATTTGAAATGTTAATTGCAGGTTACTGGTTTACTGAAAATGTAAAGGGGATGTGCACCTTAAATGTAGGTCACTGCTACACACAGAAACCTCTGCCCTTGCAGCTGCAGATATGCCAGGCACTGTCTCTGGGGGCAGCACAGACAGGCTACACTTGACCTGTCTGCATCGTTCACAGGGTCCAACATCTGTGCTATGATACCAGAGTTCAGGTGCTTCGTTTTTCCCTTTGTTTTGTCACTTTGTCGCTGCCAAAAGAGGGTAACAACTGAGTGTGAAATAAACCAATGTCTGCATATGGCAGTGATTTTTTTTTCCCCCACAATTGTATCTCTTAGATGGTGGTATTTTTTTTTTTTAATGGTTATTCAGGAGTCACTCAGCAGCTAAAAGGGAAAACTTTTAAATATTTAATGTCTCTGAATGCTCTAAGACTGAAATAATCATGTTTTTGCAGATTTGGGTTAACATAATGGACTGTGAAAGGAGGCCAATGATTATGTAACCATTTGAGAGTCAAAATCACACCTAAATCAAGTATGTCAGCAAACAATGACTTGATAAGAATCAAGATGATGAAAGTATAGCATAAATATAATCTATACAGAAGTAAAATATGGAGTGCATTGAATTTACCTTTGAGTCAATATTAATTCAATAAGATAAGGCTTTGCAGACTGGTGTTCTAGTCTTTTTTTTTTTTTTTTTGCATCTAAAGGATGTGGAATATGTGAGAATTTCTTTACTCTTCCTGCTTTATACTGTAATTGGATGTGCTGAGCAAAAGATCATAAATTGTCATTTTGTCAGTCTTGAGCAACAGGTACATAATGCTTCCCACTCTGAAGCAAGAGCTTGGCAACAAAGGTGAATTTACAATTAAAAGAAAAATCAAATAAAAAAACTCCACCAAACTTCTGTCAAAGTGATGTTTAAAATAATCCTCCATTAAATCCTACACTAATACCTTTTATTTATTTTTCAACAGGTTTTCTATATTTTTTTGTTATTGTTTTTGTGGCTTTTTAGTTATTGTTATAGAATATATTCAGCTGATTCTTGGGCTGCTTGTGCTGCAACACTAACTAAACCCCACGTATTTCCTAAACTTTTTTGTTCACCATTTTTGCAGGGCCTAATTTTCCTCACCTTATTATTTGGCTTCAATGAACTTCCATCACCTTTAACATGAGGAAAATGAGCCTGTGACATGGAAATTTTGATATCTGATTTTAATTTAGTTTTTGATTGATTGTCCTTGGGAAATTAATGTTTTACATTGACAGAAGATGCTGCAGTTAAGCAGGATGAAAATAAAAATTGTTCTGATATTTCAGTGGTTAACTTGCATCTCTAGTGGAAGTGACAGCAGAATATATTCATGAATCACCTCCGTTCCCCCAGACAATGAACGAGAACACTACAATTGAACAATTGCCTGCAGATAATAAAACCGTTATTTCCTTTCAAACACTTAAATTTCCTTTTGATTAAATAATTCCATGTTTGAGTGCAGTTTGCAGGTAGGACACACTTATGTAATCCCCACTGATTAGAGCAGCATCCTGAGGAATTTATCACTTCATGATTTTTAGCTTCAGTCTGTTGTGGCAAAGTAAAGCTTGCTAAGCAGTCTGCACATCTACCCCTGCAGATTCTTTAGCACCTCCAGCTTTATTGCAGTGCTTCAAGTGTACGAGGTGCTGATTGCTCTGGGATGCAGCTGTCTGGGTTTGGTTATCAGCTGGGATTTACTGTGACATTCACATTCTTTGGACAGAGAGACATGATTCTGTCTGTCAGGATTTCTTGGAGAAGCACAGAGAGAAGAAGAGAAAACAATCTTTATCTCTGCTCCTTTGTTTTCCCCATATGGAATGTGGTATGGAGATTGTTTACCTGAAGTGATTGCTGGACTGGGTTCTGGTGAAGGTTGTTTGGGTTCAATGACCAATGGGATCCAGCTGTGGCTCGGACTCAGCAGAGAGTCATGAGTTTGTAAGTTAGGTAAGTAAGAAGTATGTAGAATAGTATAGTATCTCTTTAAATAGTAGGTTAATGTAATATAGTATAGTTTTAATAAAGCTATCCTTCAGCCTTCTGATCTGGATCATTTCTTCCCTGAGCCGGGGTTCGCTGCACTTCACTACAGATTTACTGCCTGGGCTCTGAGCAGGGGGAGCAGCACGGCCCTGGTGCTGCAGCCTGTGCAGGGACCTGCCAGGTGCACGTCTGGACTGAGCAGGGGCTGCAGTGCCCTGCTGGGAGCAGAGAGCCAGATCACAGGTCACAGATCACAGGTCAGCCTGCAGGCAGAGCATCAAACCACACAGCAGTGCCTAGAGATGGCAATGAGCTGGGTTATGTCAGTGATCTGAAGTCTTGCACAGCCTTGGCAAAGGACCTCAAGGTGCTGCTGGAAGCATGGCCACTGCCTGGTACCACTGGCCATAGGATGCCTTTATTTTAATTTGTGCTCAGCTTCAGTATCCATAAAAACTTCAGTTTGCAGCACCCTGTATTTCAAAGGAGCAGGTTTACAAAATCTAGCAACGATGCAAAAAGTGTATTTTAATTGAATTTCTGAAATGTTAGATAAGTATGCCGGCAACACTGCAGCTTTTAAAAATTAAGTAAGAGAGGCTATAACATTTCTGTGGGTTTTTTTTTTTTTCTTTTCTGGGTGGTTGTAGTCTCTCTACATATCTCAAAATATCTGAGGGTATTTTGTGTTCATATTGCATATTTATGAGTTGTAATGTATAAGAACACATAAAGGTAGATTGCAAAGTTTTTATTTGGTTGTTATTCACGCAGGACTCTCACAGAAATCTATGAGAACTCTGTGTTTATGTGAAAGTAGAAGGTATACCTGTCTAAGGTGTCTACATTAATTTCTTTATTTCATTTCACATTTATTTCCTACACCATATATTGTAAATACACAATGAAATCCAAGAAATAGGTAGCTACGTTCAAATTCTAACTTTTGGAAGACTGAGGAAATGCACAATGCAAAATACACTGGTAACCTGGGCTCCCCTGTGCAAAGCAGTGTCACTGCTGAGCCCTGCCCTCCTGCTTCTCCTCCTGGGGCACAAAGTGGCAGAGCCAGGCCACCAATTCTGTCTTCCTCTTCCCAGGGCCCTTTGGGAAGGGGGAGTAGGAAAGCACCCTGTCACTTCACAAAGCATGGCCAAGTAAGTTTGCCAAATATGCCACTTTGGTGTTTGCATCCCAGTCCAGTTGTGCCAGAACGAGCCTGAAATGGTGGGAGAGTGCTCCTCTCCTCCTCTGTGGCACACAGGAAGGAGAGATGAGGGGATAAATTACTCTAGTTTCTGGCAATGAGGAAAGCATTTTCTCAGGGAACGTGGACTTCTATCAACAGGGAGTCAAACTGGTGTCTGTGTGTATGTGTACATATATCTATATGTACGTATATACTTATTTATGTACATATGTCCTTTTCATGTTTGTATCCAAATACATTTATGTGTTTCTTTAGTTATGTCCAAAGCTCTTGATTGGAAACAGCCTGATTGCTTGAGAGTCTGACCTAAGCTACAAAATCAGTCAAAAAGCAATGCCAGACAGCTCCTGTGTCATAACAAACTTGGGTTGAATTTATGGCAGGAAAACATGTATTGATGCTGTTTGGGGAGTGTCTGTATGGATTAATTTTTGTGGGTCTTTTGCTCAGCTGACGCAGGTAATAAATATTTCCAACTTTGCTTGGAGATACCCCTGCAGTGCAAATCAACCTTGGGGGAAAACTTCTGTTTTTACCCATAGTAGCATATGAGGGGCAGTAACAAGATCTAGACATCATCTACTTCTGAGCTAAGTAAATGCACCAGTAAGTCTTGCTGTTTGGGAATTAATTAAAAGCTTAATTGATCATTTCTGCTTGGTGTAAAGAAATATCCTTCAAATGTAAAGGTTGCTGATCCCATTTATGTAGGTAGAATAAATATTTGTGTATACTTTCAGACAGTGTTCACGTGCTTTGCAATCTCATTGCCAAAGCAGTTTTGCAATGTTTGAATCCTGCCCTGCTGCCAGGGACATGGTGTATCACACCTCACACTACATTGTTTCTGTGCTGCTGCTTTTTAAATGCCTTTGCATGGCAGCACCTGTGCTGCAATGGAGATCACAGCTCTACACCATGTTAGTTTTCAGAAACCTCAGGGAAGTGAATTTTTGTTCCCAGGCACTTCTCCAGTTTCTTTTTTATGTTCAGTTTTGGCACAAAAGAGAGATGTACAAGAATGCTGAAGCCTAACTTATCAACCTTTGTTGCTGGTGAAAGCTGTTCCCTGCCAGCTGAGTGAATGAGAATTGCTCACACATGCTGTACTTACCTACCCTCCTTATTTTTTACTATAGATTTCCCTCATTCTTAGAGGTATTTTCCTCTTTATATGCAAAGATAAATGATGGATCTTGCTGTTTCCTTTGGGAAATCTATCCTTCTGCTTTGTATGTGGCAACACTGTTGTCTTGGGTGCATTCAGAGGCTGTGGAGTCAGGGTTATGGCTGCAATTGGTGTGCATGGTCTAAATTAAGCAGATCCTACTTGCTGCATAATTATAAAGCAATATGAAGTTAATTTCACTTTTCATTTATAAATCTAATTTTGGTATGTGTTAAGTGCTAGTAGGAACAAGATTTTATCTGTTAAATATATGTGTATTGGAAGGCATACACAGGTTTCCATACTTATTAACCAGATGAACTGTGGCATCATTCCAGGAATGACTTTATAATACCATGACATTGCAATTCCTGCATATATTATACTTTTGTTTTTTAGTTTGAATTACAGAATGATAATGAAGTATCTTGTGGAGGCTCTAGACAAAGACTTAATCAACCGTAAGGAAGCAGCAACTGTTGTGCAGACCAGTGCTGTTCCTGTGGGAAGTGATAGCACCCATGTGCTTGTTCTCCTCCCTTAATATTTGCTGATAGTAGGGCCCTCCTTTGCAAAGGGGGATCTGCCTTACAAATTCAATAGGACAATAAATTACCTAATGGAGGTGACGGATTCATTTTTCAAGAGCACAGAAGGTTAATTTTCCCATTAGTAAATAATAAAACAAAGTTTATTTGACAGGGACAGATGGGAAGCCATGCAAATAAGATTGCAGTCAATTATATTTTTGGTTTGATGAACATATGGACAATAGACAAACAGAAAAGTCCATGCCAGACAAATGAGTTGACTACAGTAAGAAAACCATTTACATAGAGTTCTAAGTAGAATGAAAAGATTATATTAATGGCAACTCTAAAATGGCTGAAATTCTTTTGTCTTCAGGAAGAAAAAACGTTATTTGGACATCAAAGATCATTTGGGAATGCATGGAAACTGATGTACCCAGATGAGCTTGTATGTGTCCAGTAGTGAAATTCAGAATGTTGGTGGTGGCCAGGAATGGTCACAGATGTTGCCAAAGTCCTTTCCCCATGTGTGCCACACACAGAGTCTGCATCTTGCAGCAGTGGGTGAAGCTGCCATTGGAGCACGGGTGAATTGCATTTCCCCTCTGAATTCCAGACAACAGACCTGCCCAGTCAGGGGTCACCCACCATCTGTGTGCTGGGCTTACCACTGCTGGCTCCTTTTGGGATTCATAGAGCATGAATGGTGAGAAACTCTAGTGAGGAGTTCAAAACAGTAATCAATGCAGTAATTTTGTCAGCTAAATATTTCTTAGTTAAATAACTTTTTTGTGTTATGTTTCTTTTTTTAGTTTTAGTATTAAACACTATTGAAAGAATTTGTGGAGGATGAAAAGATTCATAAGTATTTCTGGAAATTTCTAACCTAACCTTACTTTTCCTAATATTTCTCCTTTTAAATAATTGTAGAATTCAATTCTGCAAGTGAGGGGAGCTAAAATGTGTATATGAAAGTGGAGATTAATGTTAACAGGATTTATGCTAACAAGATATATAGCTACTTAAGATGTATTAACCACCTGGTTCCTGTGATATCAGGTATATTTTTATCTCATGACTTGAGAACTCATATTTGTTGTATTAAGAGCAGTTTAACATTGTGGTCACTCTGAAGCCAGTGTTTCATTAACTTCAGTTTGAAACAACTATACCTTCTGCTAGGATTTTGCCTATTAAAATAATGCCAGGTGTGGTGATCACTTGCCAAAACCCCTGTGTTTTATGGTTGCCGTGATCCACTTTTTACTAGATGAATAAGTTTCCACTTTATCTGTAGCAGGAAAGGCTCCATTTCTAGTCTCTGCCTTTTGCTAAATTTGCAAATTATTGCAAACAAAAATCAATTTTTGTAATTACAAACTGGAATTTATTGTTTATGTGATGTATTTAGCTGCAGGAAGCTTTTGTTTAAAATAATCTCCTTGCTATAACTGCTAGAAATGCTTTTTTAATCTCCATTAAACTTCTGGCTTAGTTCATTAACATATTGTCAATTGTTGTTTGATTTAGTTTAGTTCCACATGAGTGGCACTTGTGAAGCAGAAATGATTTTTTTAATATGTATTGTTTGGAAAGAAAATAATCTAAAGTGATTGGAAAGTGACAGGAGCATAGAATACATGTATCATAGCTGAATGTTTAGTAGGAACAAAACATAAATACAAAAAAACATAATAAAAATTCAAGTGGAATGACAAAAAAGAATCTGCAAGATAAGGTTATAGGAATTCATAAAAATGTCTTTTTGGTAACACTAGAATGTCAAATTGAAAAATCAACATTTGTATTTCAATGAAGGGAGAATTTTTTTATGGTAAAAGTTTCCATTTGAAACTACTCAGCTTTTTTTTTTCCCCACTGCAACACACTCTGAGCAGGGTTGGGTTCCTCACACATTGTGCTCAATATCCCTCAAAAGCTTCTTTTAAGAAGGAATGTTTTGTTTTGTAGTCTTTAGTAAGATTTAGGAAACATTGTCATGAATACACAGTGCTTAAGAATATATTTGTTTCCTGTTAAACCTTTATGGTTTTGAACATAAAATGTGTGGTTTTCCAGATTCTGGTGAATTGTTCAGCAGTTTTTGTGCTGACCATCCTGTTTGCTGCTTTGGCATTGCTGTGTCTGCCAAAATCTGCCTTTTTTGGAAAGGTGCTTCTTGGCTGATACCAAGCCTGAGATAAGAGGAGCTTGGACACAGCTCTTTCATAATTCCTAGAAGAGGTTTTTGTTGTTTTGAGTTGTTTCCCCCTTAAAGAGAAGTGATTTTTTTGGTATATTTTGAATATTTTTCCATGTTTCTCTGGCATTCTATTAGTAACACAAATTATAGATTATGCACAGTAAATAGACACTTGTTCAAAAATAACAGGAGAATATACTTGTAAATATGAAAAATATTTTAGATTTTTAAAAAATATATTAAGCCCTTAGGCCCTGTGTTATTTGATATGATTTCTTGGAGGCTGTTAGTTTAACTGTATCCTGGAAACACACATCAAATTCATGCCTTAGCCTGTTAGTGATCTTTATATTGAGTAAAGTACATGGAGTACAGAGAGAGCAGATGAAAGTGTTTAGAAAATTAGACCAAAAATACAAATTTACTTAAGCCTTTTTAAAAACTAGACATCAGAGAACATGAAGTAAAAAGACACATTTTTGCAAAAATGGTTTAATGTTTGAAGCTATGAAGTAAAAAGTTCCCATTCAGGCAACTTAGATGAATGCATTTATGAAAAGTAAAAAATTCACAGTTCAAGGGGGCATGAAATATTCTAGTATTAAACCACAACTAGTAGTTGAAAGTCAAACATTTTCCTAGTCTTCCTTGTTAGGCCTTTCAGCAACTGCTTCAGCAATTTTGCCTGCTTGTGAATGTCTCCCTCCATCTCTGATTTGGGAAAGGACAATCTCAAATGTTAGAGCCAATTCTTTTATTTAAGTGAATATCTCTGATGTTTTCTTTAAAGACCTGGTTGTTTTGTGGGTCTAAAGGAAAGGACCTCAAAAATGAAATTATTATAGTCAAGAATGGATTCTAAATGCATATTAATGAAGATTAATAAAAATAACTGTGCTTTTAGAGGGACTGAAAAGAAATGAATTTATTTTGGTGGGTTTTGTAGGAGACATCAGATTGGGGGATCTCATTGATAGCAGGTGTGAGGCTGTCACTTCATGAGAAGCCTGAGAGGTTTCCCCTGTCTAGGCTCACTTGTTCCTGCCCTCCCTTTTGGAGGCACCTTTGCACAAAGAGAGCTCTGATCCAGATTTGGACACAAACCTCAGCACTGGCACTGTTGAGTGGGTGAAGAGTGAGGGAGCAGCAGAGGGGAAGGCTCAGCCCCTCTTGTGCTGGCTGTGGTGCTGGAATAAATCTGCCAAGAAGCTGTGCTCTGTCAGTGCATGGCTTCATCTGCTGAGGCTCTGTTTAATGTGGTCTGCTCCTCCAAAGTGTTGGTATTTGTTTGATCTAGAGCATTTGTAACAAAAATGAGCTACCCAGAAAACACGATCAACTTATCAAGAAACTTAGGACCTGCACTTGCTCCTGGGGATGCTCACTTGGAGTTTACCTACAAGGGAAACTGTTCAGCTGGGTATATGAAACATTTTCATTTCAGTACAGAAGTGCTCACATAAGAAGTCTGTTCAGGATAGCACTCTCCCCTGACATTTGCATCTTTCTTAGAAGTCAGTTCCTTGTGTGAACAGAGACGATCACTTACAAGTGAGGAGCATTCCTTTTTTCCTGGTATCCAAAATCCTGTGATATGCTGTTTAAAAGATTAATTGGATTCAAAGCTGTTTCAGCTGTTTTCAGCTGATTTTTAGCTCTGGCTCTACTTAAAGCAGGAAGGTATCCTAGAAGTAGATTTTTGCTGAGCACATGCATATAAGAGCATAAAGCATATCTAGACCAAGGGTACTTGGGATAAATTAAGTAGAAGGTATATGTGGGGAAAAAAAAAGTGCTAGTAAAAAAAGTGAAATCAGAATTGTTTTTCATGCTAGAAGAAAAATGGTGGAGGGATGGCTGAAGAATGAATTTTAGTATTACATTATTAAGGTTGAGTAGTATATTTTGTCTTTTGAGTGCTAAGTCAGAGAAGAGAGGTTTGACTTAAATCTTCATGATTATCAAAGTTTAAAAATAAATTCATTTTTCATGTAATTAGTCTTATATTCAAAGATAGCATATAAATTTTTTATGCGCATTTCTTTAACTCCAGAGCTTTAACTCTGCAGGTAGCAGTTAATGCCTTGGGATGTGCAAGGTGCTTGTGTGTGTACTTTGTACAGAGATCTGAAAATCCTTGCTAATGACATGCTGCTGCACATTGTACTGGCATCTGTAAAAATATCTAGTGCTTATCTCTCAACTTTGTAAACCCTACATGGAGGTATCTGATGCAGAGCAAGACTAAGCCAGTGGCTTTACTGACCCTAATATAAAGAGAGTCAATATTTATATGTTGTATTTAGGGTTTTAGAAAGGCTTAAAGGGTGGTAACAAAAACGGTGTTACTCTGAAGAGATGGGAGTAAAAATAGATACAGGATTACTAATAACTAATGTAGGGGTAGTATGGGAGAAGAAGAATCCTGGGGATATAAAGAGTTCTGAAGAGTCAGGACATTCTAGAATCCTCATGAGGATACAGAGACTTATGTACTGCTGAGGAGCCAGAGAGTGATGTAAGGCAAAAATAAATTTAGCAAATGCAAGAATGTTTATTACCTTCACATGCAAATGAAACATCATTTATTTAACCAGTTTTTGATGTCTGTAGTAGTGTGTATACTGTGTTTTATATGGTTCCTGTGTGGCCATAAATAAATTTTATTTAGCGCATTGGAGGGAGCTGTTATTAACAGAGTTACTCTCAGCCAACATCAATTATTTCTGGTACTCTACAAATACTTATTTATGGTTACAATAAAATATTCTTGGGGACGTGCAGTTCTGTAAAGCTACCTAGAGTACCTAGGATGAGGATTTCATCTTCTAGTATAAAGCCACTGTTGTACATTACAAAAATATGGAGAATCAGTGAGTAACTGAATAATCCTTGAAGTGTTCACTCTTATGAGTTAATGTGTTCTGTCATTTGTCTTTCTTAGGGCATGGACCTCTCCCTTCATGAATAAATCTCACAAGTAGAATACCTTTGTAAGGAGAAAAATGTATAATAATTTAGAATAGTGGTACTATAAATGTTCTTTAAAAAATTGCGTAGCTAAGGCTCTTTAGCAAACTGATTATAGGTATTTCATCTAATTAGTCAGTTTTTTTCTCTGCTTTTGTCAGAGAGGTATTTTAAATTTCTGGAGCAGAGAGTGTATTTTTTAAACATTTTGATATATGAATACCTAGCCTTTTACAGTTTCAAAGATCTAATGGGTTTCTTATTCTGCACTTTGAATATCCCCTTAATATAAGGCTACATGTATGAGATGTTCTTTTTTCTCTTATGCTACTAGTAAGGAGCATTATCGATACCAAAATAATCTCAGTTTTACAACATGTCTCTTTATATTGCAATGATCCAAATAAAGGACCCCATGCACACTGACAGGTGTGTGCCTGTCATACAGTGGAAAAGTCATTACAAGCTTTCCATTATATGACAATTTTTGACTTCTTTTGTGATGAAATTATTGGAAGATGATTAGTGGTAGAACTTTCCTCTTCATCTGAAAGGGGACTGATTAAGTCATTTGCACACAATGAGAGTTATCAGTCTGTATTAGACAAGAAAATTTATGACCCATTGCTGGTAATTTGTAAATCACCAGAGGCCCTGAATTAACAAAGTGTGTGAAGTCATTCAGGTTCATAATTAGAGTTTTTTTCCCTTTAAAATTTAAAGAAGTATAGATATTGATATGATATCTAAGGAGCATGTGTTGTATTAGTAATTTTTTTGCCTGTTAGAGAATTCCATTCTCATAGGATTTTCATGAAGTGTGTTAGACTTTCTAGAAGTAAGGAACTGTCAGTAACTGTCTGTTATATGTGGGACTGTGCAATTAATGGCAATGCCCTTCTAATGTGTTTATCCCAGGTTCTTGAAGGCCTGGTGAGTGGTGGAATATCATCCAATTCATGTTTGTCAAATCACCATTTCACTGCCAGTGAAACTGGAATCCTGCAGAAATGCATTTCTCTTCTGTACTATGCAATATGGGAAAGTAAAGAGAGTCAGTCTAGGAGCAGCCCACATAAAGAGTATATAAGCAATCTTAGGTGTCAAATTTTAGTCTGATAATAAATGAAAAGCTATTAAAGAAGAATTTGAGGTCATCCAGATAATCATGCTGAGCTTTCATACTTCTTCCCCTAGGAGTCAAGGAAATTACTTTATTATTGATTATTTTCTTATTTTAAAATATATTAGCAGTAAGAGCAAAATATGATGTTTTCATCACCCTCTGCTCTATTATTAAAGTTAGATCTCCAAGCAAAAGAGCCTTTCCATGTTGCTGGAGTACAGATGTAGAGTCAGAATAAAGTCCATGTGGAAATGAATGTTGTGCCATGTAAAGCACAGCTGACTGGTCACAGTACAGCTACCAAATTGCTTTGAACTCTACTATGTGTTTTGCAAAATTTTTCCCTCCTCTGTCAAATAGTTCTTGTTGTTGTTGGTTGGACTGCCACAGATTTATCAAGGATATTTATAGGTGAGCTGGAGGCTAAACTGCCTGAAATACTGGGAGTATGAAATAGTGTGAAGGACAGGAATGTTATTTAGCAGACACATTAATCATAGGACTGTAGAATATGCTAAATTGGAAGGAACCCATCAGGGTCATCGAGTCCAAGTCCTGGCCCTGCACAGGACACCCCAAGAGTCACACCGTGTGCCTGAGAACCTTGTCCAGACACTTGAACTCTGTCAGGCTTGGGGCTGTGACCTCTTCCCTGGGGAACCTGTTCAATGCTGGCCATGTTTACCAATTATTAAGGGAAGGCTGCTGTTTTTCCATACCTCAAAAGCTTCAAAATTCTGACATTACTGGAAACCGAAGCAAGCTGAGGAGTTAATTTTTGCATATCTGTAATGCTATTTCAGCTGCAGCTTTTAAAGGGAATTTCACTGTTAAATTAGCTACCTCAGTAAACAGATCTTAATTTTCAAGGACCCTTCCCTGTACTGCAGTTCAAACCTCCCAAAGCAGAGCCAGTTTCTGCACAGTTCATTTGTTCTGCTGTGTTCACCCCAAGAGAAAACCCCTTCCTTCTGATCACACAGCAGATAACACAGGTGCAAGAGGCTGCCCACAGCACAGCTTTCTGCTACTTACCCTTTTAGTAAGAACATTATTCAGTTGCTTTTAGCCATAACTTTATAAATTTGACTGGGCCCATAAGAAATGTATCCATTTGTGATAATTTTTGAACTGTGATAACTCATTTTCTTGAAGAACAAAATAAACAAAAAGTTGAGAAAGATGAGCAAATGCCAGAAAAATAGTTGGGAACTTAAAATTTCAGAGTTTTTATTTGGGGTTTGTTTTTTGTGGAGTTTGGATTTTTGTGTGTTCATTTTGACAAAGTTTTGTTTATACTCTTTGTTTTTATTTAGTATAGAACATCGGTGCAGGGTTTTTTTTTCCTGTGTCAGATATTGTTCCTGCAACAGTCTGTTTATTATAGTCAGAAGCTTTAAGGGCAGTTCAGTTCCTATGTTGCTATCATTACATGGAACACAATGGCATGGCAGAGTAAAAGCTCTTCCATTGGATGGACCTGGAGATTTAAGCAAGTAAAAGGCTTGGATTTTAATTGGTTCATTTTTATGTATTATGCTATTTCAGACAGACACAAGGCAGGATCTATATGAAAGTTCATATAGATCCTCAGGGTATTTGAAATTTAACTGAGGTGCACATGTATTTTTGTCCTTATGGCTTGCATATTTGCCTTTGATAGCAGATTTTAATGCTAGCTCATTAAATCCTTCATATGAATAGAAACACAATTACAGGTCCTCCCAGCTGAGAAGAAAGCACTAAAACACAGATGATGCTCAAACTTGGCTTGTGTTAAGCAAAATAGGAAATGAGGTACAGAAATACACTGAAAGAGGAACAAACTGGGAAATTTTCCCAGTAGAGAGCACGGCTGATGAAGGGTTTTTCTCCAGCCTGTGAGATACGACAGCAGTTAGTGGGTTTTCCACCAATCTCTCTCCTTGCCATCCCCTGACACTTCATCCCTCTGGGCTGTGAATCTGGCAGTGTGTTGGGGAATGCAGTCCTGGGCCCCCGAGGGCAGCACAGCTGCTCAGGCTCTGGAGATGCAGCAAAATCCTAAAAGGAGCTCAGGTTTTTCTCTATGCCATGGCTGTTTGTCCATTTTCCAGTGGCACAATTCCAAGTCTCAGGCAGCTGCTGTAATTGTTGTCAGGGAGAGGTTTGGTAAGTTACCCACCAAAGCTGTAATTTGTCTTTTACCTGTTGGAGCACATCTAGTTAGTGAAAAGCATTGAAACAATTCCCTGTCCTCTCACCATTTCAAATAATTCTGTGATGAGTGCTGGCTGAAAAGGGAAATTCTGTCTTTTTGAATTTAAATGATCTATTACTCACTAATTCCCTTGAGTTAGTAACTGTTGAAAACATATGTAGCATATTCTATATTCTTTATTTAATGGAAATGAGATTTCTTGGACAAAACCATTCTAGAGGGAGAAGGGGAACATTTTTACTTGAATTTTATGTTTATATTCTTACCAAATCAGAATGTGACATACTAAGTGGTTTGAATCCTTTAGTTATTTAAGCATTTCATAATCTTGACTGCTGTACTCAAAAGAAGCTGATAGAAGCTGAGGTTGTAATTTGTCTGTCAGAATGCATTTCCTTTGCAGCAGCCCTATAGCAGTGGTAAAAATTAGTGGTTTGCCTTGGGTGTTTCAACAAGTGTGGCCAATTTAAGATGCCAAATCAGAATGGATTCCATAATTCTTACAGCATGTTCAGTCAGTTAACTAATATTTTTCTGTCTATTTATTCAAAGAATTCTGTGTTAAGAACTGAGGTTAGGGTAGGGTTTTTTTTTGTGTGTGTGGGGTTTTATATATATATATATATTTTTAACAACAAGCACAGAAAATCTGTCACTTTCACCAGGAGTTAGAAGGTCATTGTAACAATCACTGGATGAACTTTAATTGCAATAGGAATGGATGGGAATCTCTTCCATTAATGGAATTCTGGTAAAATAAGTCAGTGTAAGCTATCATGTGTGTCATGATACTATATTGCACAGAGAAGGATCTGTGAAACAGGTCAAGAGAAGACTGACTGGACTCCTACTCTGCAGTGGTGTTTTTTTGGTGATGATGTAAGCTGTGCAGAGAGAAGGATGAAGCTGAGGGGGGTTAGACTTGCTTTGTTCTTTGAATCACCTCCAAAGCACTGTGAGCTCCAATCCACTCACAGGTTGCTTCTCATGCTTACAGCATGGACAGGAGCACCCCCATGTTCTGCATGTATATTCTGCACTAGTCACTGTTTAACACTTGGATTTTCATCCCCATTTCATACCAGGCAGACAGACTTTGAATATTGCTACATTTTTGAATTTATAATTTGAATAATAGTTCCTTTCGTTTGTATGGTTATTACTTTAAACAAACTTCAACTGAGGTTTTGGGTACTCAGTGCATCTAGAATGCATAGGATGAGTGTGATGCAATTTAATATCAGTAAATTGTCTTTTCTTGGATAGAACTTGCTAAAATTGTACTGTAGTTCTATATCAAATTGAAATTGAGAAAGAGAAATGAAGTTTTGTGTTATAATAGGCTTAGTCAAAAGCCTACAAAATTTTTTCATCAACTGTAATGGGCTCAGGTCAGGTGATAAAGGCTCATTAAATACTCTTGCAGTAATATCTAAAAGACATTAGGAGATGACAGCTGCATGTGGTTTTTGTCTGGGTTTTTTTTTTGGTTTTTTTTTTTTTTTGAACATGATGAAGAATACTTTGTTCAGAAATAATACTAGGACAAAATCACCCTGAAATCAAAGATGAAAAAACACCTCCTACCTCCCTGATGGGGTGGAACATTTCAGTCCTGCAGCTCAGGAAATTGCTCTTTTCTCTACACAAAAAGACTGAGGATCCAATATTGGTCTCTTACCTCCATTCTACCCATAACAATTAAGGAAAGCAATTTGTATCTCTAAGAAGCCCCATTGAATCATAGAGCATTCATTTCAGTACATAATAGTCTCATCAGAATCAATAGGACTGTGGCTGTAACCTCTGTGTCCAAGGGGAATTGTGTGTGCTGGTGCCTTCCCTGTCTTGGAAGGTCTCTGAACCTTTTTGCTCAAGCCTTTAATACAGAAGGAGCTTATTGAAAGCCTTGTTTGCTCTATACTGAACTGCTTTGATTTTCCTTCCTTTCTGAAGTATTGAGAGTGTGTACTGCTGTCCTTGGGGTGCCTATTAATATCTATTATAGTAGATATACTTGTTCATTTCTTTTTCATGTCAGTATAAAGCGTTGCATCCTCCAAGAAAAATAATTACTGTATATTTTCTTTAATGTTTTTCACTTAAGAAAAAAGAAACCCTCAGTAAGTGGCAGATCTTGATGTAGTTATTCAGAAATGTAGTTTAAATCTGACTCTTCCATTTTCTGTATCTTTTCCCAGTTTGATTAACATACACAATGAAAGTATTTATCTGTGTGGTTGAAAGAACAAAGTGCAGCTGTGCACTACCAAATCTAATGAAAGACATCTTGCTGTCTATGGAGGTTGGTTTGAATTTTCCATCCTGCTTTGTTATCCTTGAGAGAATCCTCTCCGACTGATTATGACAGTTGAAAATGTAGAAACAGAAATTCTGAAGGGAAAAACCCCAAGTCATTAGAAATGCAAATTTTTTTTTGCATATAAAATTTTATATTGCTATATAATTGCAGTGATCTATAAGCTTGCTGGAGTAAACATAACAATAACTTGTTTTCACAAAATCTTGCACTGACTTACAATTTAAGGGATCATTCACAAAGCAGGAACCAGCAATTATCGAGCTGATGCTGGCAATGTATTAATTAATGCAATCAAGCAGCAATAATGACACTTGAGGGCATCATGCAAATCTTATATTTGAGTTATGCTTATAGTCAAATCAGAAATTGCTCAAAGGAATTCACATTATTAACTTAGTCCTTCTCAGACCTTTAGCAGAAACCTTTATTTTCTTCCCTTTTTCTGTGGAGAGTAAGTACAGGGTTTTTTAAAGTCACTCTCTGACTGCACTTTTCACTATAGAATCGCGGTCTTTGTTATAGAAATGTTGTAAACCATTTTGTCAATTACCTGAGAGTCAGCAATTGGTATGTTCATAAGGATAAAAGGAATAATTTTTTTTTGAAGGCTTGATTTTAGTCTTGTGAATAGGAATTGTCTGTGATGTCTCCCTCCCTCATAGACAGTTTAACTGCATCAGCCATTGTGGTGATCAAGATCCTTTCATTTCAAAGTGTTTAAACCATCTCATCAAATATACTCTAAGAACAGAACTGATGAACAGCCAGTCTCTCATTTTTCTGATTTTTTTTCTTCCAGTTTTCCTTTCAAGTTTTGAAACCTTTGGGGATAATTAGCTTGCTCTTGGGATGGTGTTTCTTCTTTGGCTGTCAGCTTGGGCAAGCACCTAAAGCTAATTTAGAAATTGAAAGCTGGTTTATGACTGAAAGCATAAGAGCAGTCCAATAAGCAAATTTGCTGCCTGTGACCTCTACCTTTTAAGAGTTTTTCTTCCATGTGATGCCAGATCGATCATATCAGTGATCATCTTTTTGAAAAAAAACCAAATCCCTTCTACTTTTGAAAATGAGTTATTTTAATCATCTGCCTAAGTGAAAGATCTTTTATGGTCTTCAGAGAACATGAAACAACTGGGAATGAGAAAACTGCAAAGGAATAAAGACAAGCACAGGATACTACAGAGAGGAAGGAAGGAAAAATAGAATATCAATTCTAGAAGTAGCCCTCTCTACTGGGTTTACTGCATTATGGTGCCAGCTGAAACTATTGAAAATCTTATGGAAATTACATCAAGAAAGTAGAGTGGATGTTCTCTGTTTACAGCCCCTATGCATTAGAAAAACTTTCCTTTTCCTCTTTTTTCTTGATACTTTTCACTTGCTAGAAATTTCAGAATTTTGTAAGAGGCAAATACTGGTTGTGGGAAAGTTGGTTTTTTTCCCTTTTTTTTTTTTTTTTTTATTTGCCACACACAAAGATTAAAACCAAGAGGCGAGGCAAGATATAGTTAAAGCACCAAAGTTAACACGCTTAGCTTTGGTGTGTGAGTGAAGAGGCCAGGCGCTCTCAGCTCAGCAAACAGCCACATGATTGCAGTCCATAAAATCATTAGCAACATGCAAAGCACGGAGGGGGACTGGCTGCTGCTGTTTTTTCCAGCAAGACTAACTGGAGGGCATTGAATGCAGCCAGGAATGGGTGGGGATCAAAACAAACAAGATGAGCAGGATTAAGGGGTAGCAGGCCTGTGATCTCCTTGACAAGGAACACTGTGGGTGCCAAAAGTTCAAGTTGGTCCTGGGGCAAATTCATTTGAAGTTTTTGCATGAAAGGCTGTTTTATTAGCAAAATGAAATTGTGATCTCTCTTTAAAAAAACTCTACATGATTCTCTCTATTTTTTCCAGTCACCATGACAAAAAATTAGTGTTTTAGAAATTCCAGCTCTGAGAATGTTCAGAGAGATGGCAAGGTATGAGGAGCTTTGCAAACAGACTTTGTCTTTGGAAGTTCAGTTGAATTTTGTGAGAAAGTTCCCATATACTGATGACAAATGAGATTGTAAGAATCTAAATGAATGCAGAATAACTACTAGGAACAAATAGTATGTGTAGGTTTTGGTAGTGTCCCATCCACACTGCTCATACAATTCTTTCAGTAGAATTTAAAAGAAATACTCTTTAAGTAAGCATCTCCTTTTCTGTAACACCTATTATTTTCTCCAAGCTCCCAGCATATTTCTTTCATGCACGCATTAGATCAAACTAAATGTAGAAAGCAAGCAGTGATTTATGCCTTTCCACTGAGTTTTTAGTGTGGAAAAGCTCTCCATAGATAAGCCACATTTGCTCCTTAACTAGTACTAAAGTATTACATCTTACTGCATGCTCCATTTGCCTATTGCAAATTTTAGGTTAATTTGGCATACAAAACTAAGCTATCACTCCAGCTCCTTTAAACCTTCCAAAAATCCCTCATAAAGCAAGTAAATGGAGTTTTGCATACAATGTATAGTGAATATGAGCTATTTTCTTCTTCATTTGCTTTTTTCTTTTTTTGTCAGTGAATGTTATGTGTGGGCTGATTCAGGTTGGGGTGGTTTCTCTTTGTATAAAGATAAGATTATCATTTTAAAGTGAATACATTTTAAAGTGAAACATACAATCAAATAGTTTTACAGATGAAAGCCATCAATGGATTTCTAAATTCTACAACTTTCTCAAATATAGGGCTATTGGTAAGTGCTAAGTTCTCCATAATAAGAATATAGGAAGAGGAATATGACAATTATTGGATATGCATCACTACAAATGTAATGTTTTTCTAGCCTTCAAAATACCTGAAGTTCATAGTTTAAGCCAATCTCATCCATTGTAAAATTCCTTTATTTTATTCTTGTCTCTCCTTTTGACTTACTGGGGGGAAAAAAAGGAAGGAAAAATAATCATATGGGCTTGGATTTATAGGAATAAAGATAATTTTTGGTGTTTTCACTGCTTTTATTATGTGATAACAAATATCCAGATGTGTGTTTCTCATAAGCCTCAATTCTCTATTCTTCAGAGTTGTTTTGGTTAGTCCTTGACATCTAATTCCACTTTACTTTTGTGTCCATAGACACTGTGACCTAAAGTGAGATCACCTGCTGGCTGACACCTTTAGCCTGGTTTAGAAATAGTGTTCCTGTCAACACTGCTCTTAGATGTATGTGTGAGACTCACATACATGCAAATGTACCGAGTCTGCCTTCCTAAGTTATCTGCCCAAGCAAACCTCACTGGGGAACAATCTGGGCTGTAAGCACCAGTCTATGGCATGCATGAAGAAAACCCTTTTTTATAACAGCTATAACTATATATAATTGGTGAATGCTGGCAGAGGTACTAAACAATTTCACCAGCTGTTTTACTGAAATGTAACTTCTTAGTAAAGCTTTGTTTTGAGCCCACTGTGGAGTAAGTCAGCTGGATTTCCTTCAGAAAAACAATCTGTACACTCCCTAATTACAATTCACTACCCTTTCTTTCCACAACAGAATATAGCTTGAGTGTGACAACTCTGTGACTCAAAACCACTGAAACTTTCTGCCTAGATAATTTAAAGTGAAAAATGCTAACCAAAACTATACTCAGATAAAGCAGTCTTGCTTAAATAATATATACAGTGGTCAAAAGCCATCCTTGTTAAAACACACAGTATTGGAAGGAAACTTCATCTCATAAAGGACTCTAATGGAAATATGTCAACGACTAGAGGGCTAAAACAATTTTTAAAAGCATTTTAGAATATAATTGGGATCAAAAGATACCTTTATTGGATTATTTTCTTGATACAGACAGTGAAATCCTGAATAGTGAAGCAAAATAGGCAAGAAATGTCAACAACAGTTTGTGCCCTGTATTTGGAATGTGCATGCAGGAGGCAGGTTTTGAGAGAATGGAATATTCACCAGCTAAGGGAAAAAAAAAAAGAAAAAAGAGATAGCACTTACTGAATCTAAGGGTTTTTTTTTTTTCAACCACAGATTCAGAAAATTTGTCAGAGACCTAAAAGACATGATTAGCAGTGTTTTTTTTTTTCACTGATGTAAAAAAAACCTGGGAAATTTGTTTTTGAAGAAGAGGGAACTCTAAGCTGGTTAGCTACAGGTCATGCAGAGGCATAATAAATACTATAGTTAAATAGAGACTGTAAACACACAATTTAAGAATAAAAATGGGCAATGTCAATTAACATGGCTTCAGGACAAGTATTTTTTGGTAAACAAATCTGTTACCCGTTTCTCAGAAACACAGGTTTGATGGACAAAATCAGCTATGTTGAGTAGTAAATTTTGTTTTAAGATTATTTAAAATCACATAACATACTAACATGAACCTTGCAGTCTAATTGCATTCTGTAGACTTAACAGGGGTACTTAATACCTTCTTTACCTCAGACTTCAACAGAAAAGTCAGTTATTCTCAGGGCAACCAGCCCCCTGAGATGGGAGAGAGGGACAAACATCAGAACAGACCCACTGCAACCCAGGTGGGAGTAGGTGATTACCTGCAGAGCCACTTAGACCCTCCCAAGTCTCTGGTAGTGGATGGAGCCCACCCAAGGGCAGTGAAGGTGCTGGAAGAAGAGCTTGTCCAACTGCTCTCCATCACTGATCATCAGTCCTGGTAACCCAGCAGGTCCCAGATGGCTGCAGTGTGACCAGTGGGGTGCCTCTCTGCAGGAGGGGCAGGAGCACCCAGGGAACCACAGGCAGGTCAGCCTGACCTCGATGCTGGGGAAGGTCAGGGAGAAGATCAGCCTGAGGACCATCCCATGGCAAGCACAGGTCACCTTGGGGGTCAGCCACAGGCATAGGAAGGGCAGGTCCTGCTTGACCAGTCTCATCTCCTTCCATGACAGGGTGACCTGCTTTGAGGATGAGGAGGTGGCTGTGGATGTGTCTGTCTGGACTGTAGCAGAGCCTATGTCACTCTTTGCTACAACATCTCCTGGAGAAAGTGGCTGCTCATGACTTGCACAGGTGCTCTCTTTGCTGGGTGAAAACGGCTGCATGGCTGGGCCCAGAGAGTGCTGGGGAATGGAATTACACCCAGCTGGCTCCTGGCACTGCTGGGGCTCCCCAGAGCTCAGTACTGGGACCAGCCCTGGTTTATGTCTTCACTGATGATCTGGACAGGGGGAGCAAGTGCACTCTCAGACAGCACCAAGTTGGGTGGGAGTGTGGATGTGCTGGGGGGCAGGAAGGCTCTGCAGAGGGATCTGGACAGGCTGGATTGATGGGCTGAGGCCAAGGGTGTGAGGTTCAACAAAGTGAAGTGCCAGGTCCTGCACTTGGGTCACAAGAAGCCCCTGCAGTGTGGAGTTATTAAAAGTAGTGGGATGCTGCTTTCCTGCCTGCTCATGCAGGTTAACATCAGTCAGGGTGGCTTCTTGATATCATCATCTCCCAGGCATGCTGGAGTCCAGTGCTTTCACCTCGTTTCAAAACTCCACAGTACTTAGCCCTGTTAGGTCTCCATATGCCATGGTGTGATTTATGTGTAAATACCAGGTAACAAATCCAAAGAGCTCTGTAACAGTTTAGGTTTGTTCATCTACATGCACAGAGTATCCATATGCTGGGGTCAAACATGTATTTGTGGAGGAGAAACTAGCATAAGAAAGTGAACCCCTAAAACATCTCTAAACACCCCTTAGGAATTCTAAGCTTGGGAATAGCACTCCCCTAAAACAGAGCACAATTTATAACATCTAGAATTTATTATAAATTTAAATTGCATATAACACCCCAAGTATATATTTTCCTTCTCACAGAAATCTTCCTTTTTCTGGCAGCATTATAATATACCTGATTCATTGAACTGCTCAGGTGCGTGACTACAAGGAACTCTCAGTGGAGAAGAAGCTGGAGTTCCCTGAGTGCTGCAGTATGCTTGACATAGGAGTAATATCTGCTGACTTATGGTCTATATAATTTTTGAATTGTGTTCCACAGCACTCAGCAATATCTGTCATATGCTTTGTATCTATGTCACAGTTATTGCTGAATTCAAATGAGTAATACTTGGGTTTCTTTGAGAAATTCAGGTGAAAATCTTCAAAATATTTGCATTGTAGCAAAGTTTCATTTTCTGCTGATGAGTCATTATTTTTTATGAAACTTTAATGAACAACAGCAAGCACATATAAATCATAACTGCGTTCACAAAGAAAGGTAGTATTGTAATGTCTTCTGTGCTCATCTAAAATGTTGCTGGCTTCCAAGGACAAGATTTGTCTTTATTAATTGAACTTTACAATAATTATAACTGTATGTTAATGTCAATAAAACTGCTTGTGAATGCAATTATTTAAAACCAGCAAGCCTTAAATTACAGACATCATGCATAGTATTCAGTTACTTTCAAAGAGCAGAAATCAAAGATTTTCAAATAATCAGAAACTGGAAGTGGAAAAACCTATTTAAGCCACTCTCGCTGTATAGAAGTTCTTCAACTTTTGTATCTTTATGAGCTGGAAATTTCTGTTACTTGGGAAATTTTTATCTTAGGCAGCCTTTATCTTTACCATTGAGTGCCAGCCTTCCCATGTTTTTGAATGAACAGCATTTTTTTGTCTGAGGGACGAAAACAGCAGAGAATATTCAGCTTTTATTCTTATCCACTACCTCTGCATTCTCCCCAGTAGTAAAAGGCTCCCAATTTCTCTGCTCTACCACTACATATGTCTGCCAGTCTTTACAGCAAAGGACAAAATGGAAATGAGAGTCTACAGAATATTTTAAATTCAGTAGAGATAATTTTCCTTCCTCATATGTATAATAGCTGGTAGCTTTCTTTGGAGCCATATTTACATCTCTATAGATAGTGCTCTTCTAAAGCTCCCAGGCAAAGTTGAAATATTCCAGAAGCTGGATCTGAAATACTCTCTTAAGTGTTTGGATTACTTCATGTACACAACATTCTTTGCTGAAGGAGGGAGATTTAGAGAAAGACATGGGGTCTTATTCTTGCTGTTGTCTGAGTACCTCTGAAGGGAATAGCAAATCCTCATGTTTCTAGATAATAGCACTTTTACCTTGGCAGTGAATTTATGGGGTTGTGCCATCCTGCCAGGGCAAACTGAGCTCAAGTTCATTGCACATTGCACTGCAACATAGAACTGAGCCAGATTGTAAAATAGGGAGACTTTAGGTACAGCAGCATGAAGTTTGAGGCTGCATTAGATCCTGAAGTTCCCGTGGGGTCTCCAGAGTCAGTGGAACTGTTCTCTCACCTGCAGGGCTTGGTATGTCATGATTGTTCTGGCTGAGCTAATGAAGTATTCCTGGTGCTTCAAGCAAGAAGTCCAAGGGCCCAAGCACAATATACTTTTAGAATATGAGCACAGGCAGAAATGAAAAGGTAGTTTCTTACCACTGTTGTGTTCTTCAGGCCTGAACTTCAATGAGTCCAGCCCCAGCTCCACACAGTTGTGATGAGGTGTTTGAGCTGGCAGAATCGAGTGCACTGTGGTCATGCACCTCCTCTGCCTGGAGAAGGGATATAGGATGAAGGGGCTTCATTTGCTTCTGCTGCCTCCCTGCAACAGGAGCTTCCCTCTCCCAGAAGGGCTGTCAGCACCTCGATCTAGAGGAGTCTGTGTGTTTTGTCACTCTGTGTTGCTGATCCACCTGGTGGTGTCTTCACAGTGTGAGTCATTGCATTTCTGCAATACCTCAGTCTCCAATTTAAGAAGGTTTCAGAGATGGTATCAGTGCAGCTCCCAAGCTAAGCGTGCTTGTCTGTCAGTGGTACAACTGGACAGGAAAAGCTGTGCTCAGATATTCCAAATTCCTTCCCTCTTACACATGCTTTACCTTTTCTGCAAGCCTAAGATGATACAAGCACATTAATTCAAAGGTGCTCACCAAGATATTGTGCCTTTTTTACTAGGAATAACAAAAGCAGACAGTGTGAATGTAGTGCTCTCTTGCTGTCTGTTCATACTTTATGTAACATATTGTGCTTATCAGCTCTTGTTGGGCTGTGACAACAACCAGATTAGTGCAATGGTGCTGCATTGAAGGAGCTGTGAGTTACTTGGGCTGTGGAAAGGAAATGCTTTTTGTATGAGTACTGGGATTAGGAAGACTGTACCACAATGACAATAGGAAACTAGGACATGGGATTTTGGGCAAGACCCCTTTGATCAGTTTAACAGTTTAGTCTCTTTTGCTAATTGTGCAAGCAGGCATCCCATTTCATACTGAAACAGAGTCACAGATCTGATAGAGCTTTGATATTTCTGTGTGTCTCAGTGAATAATTGAAGAAGGACCCTGTGAAGATGGAATGCTCCAAGTGTAAGTGGGAGCTCCCAAACAAATGAAAATGATTGGGGACATGCCTCAGGCTCCCAGGCCTTGTTTTTAAATGAAAAATATAGAATGAGGCTCCCAGATATCCTTTTCTTTCATGTTCCATGCTTAGGGCCATAGCAACTAAAAAGCCTTGCTGCACTGAGACTTGAGATAAGCTGAGGGAATATTAAATAAGCCAGTATGCAGAGATCACTAGGAGTAGGTAGGAGTTTGAAAGCTCCAGTTTATAAAAGTAACTAGGAAATCGTGCTGGTAGCTAAAAGATCAAACATTCCACTTATCAAAGGTTACGTTTGAAGTTTTGGGAAACCAAATAAAGAAATTCCTTGTTCTATTTCAGTGACTTCTGTGGCATTTTTTCTTTGGCCATTGTAATTTGCCTAATAACATCTGATTTCTGTGGGGGTAATTTTAGCAGTGCTGCATCATACAAGATGCTTCCAGAGTAAGCATTCTGCAAACAGTGTGTTAAATTGATTTCTTGTCCTTAATTGAGGTTGATTAAATGTAAATTTCAGGTTCTTGATCTAGTAGTTGTTGGCTTTTTGCCTTGGCTCTGGTTAGTGTATTTCTCCTAAAACACACTTGAGCTAAAAGCACCCATCTTTCTTAATCCTCTGTATTCACGTTGAGAAAAATATTTTTCTTGCTGGAGCAAGGCAGCGACTTTATTGAATATTTTGTCATTTGGTATATGACACCTAAGAGCTCTGTGCCTCAAACCAGCTTTAACACTGTGCTGCTGATCTAGAACACAGGCTTCAAATGAGTTTAGAAGGCAAGAACTGTAGCAAGATTAATGGAAATTAATTATGTATGCTTCCTTATTTTGGCAATTTTGATTGAATATTTTTTTCCATATTGGAGAAGCATTAAAAACATGTCTATAGAGAATTAGACCTTTTGTTTGAGAAAGAATAGATTATTTTCTTTGAAGCAGAACCAAAACCACTGAAAATCAGGGCTATTTCTTCTAAGCAAAATGCCAAACATTTCCCTGTGTGTTTATAGGTCAAGTCTCAAGGAGACACAGAATCCAGGGAACTTTCCCCTGGCCTAACCCATTATTTATCCAGCAATTTATCTCTGCTTGTCTGTCTGCACTGTGAATAGTCTGATTTCAGTGGGATTATGTATACCACATAAAGTTAAATCATGAGTGAGCTTTGCAGGATTGGGACCTTCAGAGGCAGCAGATTTAAAATGCGTTCTTCCAAAATGTGGCAGAGAGTTCTCAGTGTTATGCTAAATGGGCTTTATTACACTGAACTAATCTCCTGGTTATAACTAATCTCTTGAAGCCTGGTTCTCTTCATCCTCATTTCAGTATGTGCAAAGTCGTTGAATTAAGTCAGGGAGTTTGGCTTTTTTATTCCTTCATCCTTAATTATTGCATAACCTTTAATACAGGGTTTACAGAAGGGAGAGGTAGGTCCAGAGTATAAATTGGATTACTCCTTCTGGAACCTGTGGAGTTAGGAGTGTTTACAGTGACTAAGAATCTGGCCCATAAACTTCACTGAAAGGCTTTCTCTAATCCAGCAGTGTAATTAGACTGAAAGAGTTATTTTCAAGAGTAGTTAGTACCTGAAAATGATTACTCACTGGGGCATCGTTAGTATAATAGCAAAGTCACTTCTCAAGGATGCTGGAAATCCAAACACTCTGTGCTGTTTGCATTCCTCAGTAGGACAGTTAATATATTGCCTCCCATGTGACATGTGTAGTAAAACTGTTGTATTAACTATAACAGCATTGGTGCATGTTTCCCTAATCAAAAAATGAAACTGGTGTCTCTGGCAGTAGATAATGCTACTTCTAGCAAGACACATACTCATGCCTTTTGATTGAGAGAGCAGCAAGGACTCACTTTACAAAAACACATAAACAACAAAACAATTTATATTTGTAGATAAGAAGCAGCATCATTTATACTGAATAAGCTGGAGAAAGCCGAGTGTATAGGTTTTAATACACTTCATCAGCAGTACATTAAGGAACAGACCCAAAGCCCCGTGGAAATGGGAAGAGTCTACCTGACTTTAGTAGGGCCTTGGCTGATCCTTTTATCTTTAAGGTGTGCAGGCTCTCAGGGGAAAAAGGGATCACTACACAAAATATTGAGTCATGATGGGGGAAAATCTGGGCTGTGATGGGTGGTCCTGCAGCCATGTGGTCTGTTGCTGTCTTTTGTGGGGAAGTGAGGAGATCAAAAAGAGGGGGCAACTCCTCGCTGTGCTGTGAGCATCCTTTTTTCCTGCCTTGGCAGTGTGGTCGGGCTGCCAGGCACTGGTGGGTTTGGCTTGCCCTGTTCAGCAGCAGTGCCAGCACTGAGAGCAGTGTAGCTGTCTCCTCCTGCCTCCATCCTGCTGGGGTGAGGGCAAGGCTGGTACCTGAACTTCAGAGGTCCCTCTGGGCCTTTCACAGGCCTTAGAAGGTGTGTGAGAGCAAAGTCCTCTCCCAGGTATTCCTGTTGCAGCTGTTGCTGCAGGCTAGCCTGGTAGGGCTTTGCATGTCTCCTCAGCAAGAAATCAGGTATTAATAGCATCTTTGGTGGTCTGGCACTTTCTTCCTAAAAATCCCACTAAGACTTCATTATCTGTTGGTAAAGATAAGAAAGTGTTTTCCCGTGGTAGGTCATGTCAGTCCCCACCACAAGACGGAATCACCATCAGCTGTCATGTTTCTGTGCTTACCAGATCTGGGCAGAGCGTGGGGATGTTGCACCCTGGGGGAGCCCTGTACACTCTGCTCCCCCCCTGCTGTCCCTGAGTCTGTGCACAGCCCCTGAGCCCAGCTCTTGGGCAGGCAGCACAAACACTCCCGTGGCAGAGCAGCAGATCATCACAGCAGCCAGGTCTGCAGAGTTCTGCACACACAGGACTGGTGGTGCAGCACATCCCATTGTGCAGGCACAAAATGCTTTGTGACTGGGCTTTAAATAGGAGCTGGAGCACAAAGACATCTGTTTTACATCAGCTGTGCATATGAATGCAAACACTGGTCTTTAAAGGTAATTTTTACTAATGTGCTCCCCATTGCAGGATTCCCTGGCTTGATGTATCATGAGGGTGATACATCCAATGCCAGCAGCACTCCATGTTTCAAAGCAAACTGTAATATGTTGCTAGTCTGAAGCTTAAGATGTGCTTTGTTAAAAGCCAGCTTTTATCGGAGAGAAAAGGGTTTCTCTCTAACATCAGAGACTATTTACATTGCAGAAAAATAATTCTGCCTCTGAAACTTATCTGGTCAAATTAATGCTGGCAGTTTCTAGGAAGCTGTATCAGGAAGTGTTGGGTTATTTCATATTTCTCCATGCTAAGCTTTAATAGCCTTTTGTCCCATTTTATGTATTTATGCCTTTGCAGTTTTTAATATTTGACCACTGAGGGATAATGTGGTGCATCATGTATAAAATAAAAATTTGTTCTTGTTATCCATTTTTACCCTAATTTGAGTTCAAAAATAGCTGTTGAACTGATTAAGTGATGGTTTGTAAGTATTTCAATATTTTCTAAGCACAATTTTGGTCTCTCTATTTAGAAGTTACCCTAATCTCTTAATGTAACTGATTGTAATATTTCTAATCATAGGTAAATTCACCCAGGAACACAAAGAAACTCTCTTAAAGTACAGAAACAGTTGGTTCTGAAATGAATGATAGGAACAGATTTATTTTGTGGAGCAAAAAATATTCAAAAAGAAGTTTCTGGTAAAGTATCGGTTGCTACAAATTTGTGTTGAGCTAAAAAAAACTTCGCCCCTTTTGTGAAGTCTACAGAGAACCCCTTTTAAACATGTATTAATCTAGCACTGCCTGTCTTAAATGCTAAAACTGGAGGGAAAAAAATTGAAAATATCAGGATGTCAGAGTGGTGAAAAGATGTGGTGAGAAGATGAAGTCTTTTCTTCATTGTTGGATCACAATAGAGAAACTTGGCAGTCATTTAACTGACTGGATGATATTATCATTAGATATAATGTACATTCAGTGATTGTACATTCAGTGGATACATAAATGGTTACTAATGCCAAAAAGACATGAAAACATTATTTTCTCTGCTTTGAAATCCAGAGGAACCTTATGCCACATATTTATTTAGGAGAATTGTAATACTATCAGAGGAAGAGACCTCTGACATTATTAATACCACTAATTAATTCTTCCTGTCAGGAGGGTTCTCAGACCTATTTTAGAAGGACCTCTGTGATTTGCCAGCACTGTGCCCGCTGTGGAGCTGTTCCAGAGTGGGCACTCATTAGTGGCACAGTTACCTTGTACTCCTTTAGCAAGGGCTGCAGGTGCAAAGAGTCTGAGGCTTCATTTGCCTTCTTTCCACTTAACCTGTGCAAATTAAGAACAGATATTTTGATATCATATATTTTAAAAGTATGGGTTTTTATGACTTTTGTATATTTTAATGAGAAAATGGAGGGAAGAGACAGATTTTGTAACTTTTAATAAGGCTTCTAGAAAAACATCTGTATGCTCCATAAATTAGTCCTCTTTTCAGCACTTATTGTTTGCATTACTGTCCTCAGCCAACACTGAAGGAGGGTATTCTGATGATGAAGTAAAAGAAATGGGCTGATGTGAACTGAGAGGAAGCCTATTACAGATCCTATGTGAGTGACCCTTAGAAGGTCTGTAATGCTGCAGAGAGCTCCCAGACCTTGAGTCCTCAGGCATCTGCTCCAGATCCTGGTAAAGAGCTGGGGCCACCATCCTCCTCTGTGCACAGAGCATGTCTGCTGCCTTCCTTTGTCTTCCTGGGCTGCTGTAGTTACAGGTAATTGCTTGTGTCTGAGGGGCCTCCTGTGTCATCTCAGTCACTGCTCTCTCTCTTTTTTTTTTTTTTTTTTTTTTTCTGGGATGCTTTCCACGAACATCAACAGCCTGATATTCCTTTTCAAAGTCTCAACAGTCTGACAGGCTAAAAGTGCCTGGTTGGCAGTTCCCTGGTTTGGAACAGACTCCTGACTGCTTCTTGATTTTTTTAACTGCACCATGGGGAAGAGCTTGCAGCTTGACACAACCATCATACTGTAATAATCTATTCTATTAAGTCATTGTTTAGTGCTTCTATTACTTTTCATTTTATTTTTTTCAGAGAGAGACAACAAAAATAAATGCTTTTTTTTCCCTGGGGAAAAATTAAAAAAGTTATATGATGGGAAGAGGGATTTTTGGGCCTGTGGAAGACTTAAGAACAACAGTTCTGTATTCTTGACCCTCTAGTGAGGAACTGCAGAAAGAAAAAAGTCAAGATTTTCTGTGCAGTGGGTGTTTATGTGCTTAACAGTATTCAGCTTCATAAGCTGTAACAGAAACTTCTTTTGGTAGGTCTTTCATCTCTATAAACAGCTTACTGCAGCCATCACAGTTAATTTGATTAGTGGCACTCAGACATGAACCCAGTGAAACAGCAGCTTAAGAGCACTTTTGCAACCAGTGACTATATTGGGAATTCTAATCTTTGCCAGAGCTGCACAGGAGGACAGCTACTTCTCTCACATTTCTGAATGTTTTAAAACTGTTTTGAACACTTCTGTACTTCAGGGAATGACACAGAAAGGGTGAGAAAGATTATCACCTGACAAAGCTTTCTTGAATTAGGTCACTGCAGGCTGTTTCATTTAACAGTTGTTCCTTTTCCTACGTGCTTGCAATCAAGCTGTCCTTCTCCACTCTTGCATAAGACAGGGCAGTGTCTTTGCTCAGTGAACACAGAGATTGCATGACTATGGTGTCAGAGGAGGAAGGACAATACCTTTCTCAAGTATCCTAGGAAATAAGGACAGGATTCATAGGTCCTATAACAGCTGGATTCTGTACGTGTCCCAGGATTGTGCTGTGCTGGTCCCTTAAATTGCCTTCCCAAGAACTATCAATGCCCATTGTAGTTCACATGGCTCTGTTCCCTATTTCTCAAGTTGGATATCTTGTGTATTTACTTGTGTAATTGAGGAAATGCATGGATCACTTGGGTCCTGCAGATTCTTAGATAGAAAATATAAAAGGCAAACGACTATGGCAGAAAAAGAAGGGAGAGAAGCTGCAGGCTTTGAGAGCTCATTCAAGGAGTCTTCTGGTGTGAAAAGACTGGAGTAGCCTGTTTCCAGGTTGGACATGCAGGTGGCAAAGGCAAATCTTGTACCTGGGAAAGGATATAATTCCCTCTCTCCTCTGTTGGGGAAGTACAGATCATGTGCCCGTTAAAAAGGCTGCACCTGATCATATCCTGGTGCTGGAAGAGCAGAATTAGTGCTTATCTCTGCATCTCTGCTTGCGTAAAATAACAGTGTGTGCTTTGATAATCACTGGTTTGGTGTGGCTGCCAAAATGGTTAATAGTGAAACAATTAAAGTGAAGGTATTTAAGCACTGCTACTTGGTTTTATGGTTAACACCTGCTGAGATAAATTCAAGTTCCTAGCATCAGCTGCTTTTTTAAAAAAAGTAAATAGAAGTTTAACTTCTGTAAGTCTTTGACTTGACAAATTTTAGGAAAGACAAAACTAAGCAGCAGTTTATCTGACAGATAAATAATGTCTTCCCTATAGGATTTGAATTTCAGATGCTTCTGTGGCTCTTGGCTCACAGAGATTTAATAAGAAGTAATATGTCTTTCAGAAGCCATGTGTATCTGAGAAGAGATACAAACTATGGCATTATAGATGGCACTGGTTCTGACCAGTAATTTTAATCTGTGGATTTTTTTTTCTTATGTTTTTTTACCTGAATAGTTAGATCTGACTTAGAAGGTTATGCACTTGATTGCAGACGTATCAGTACTTCTCTCACTGTCGTATCAAGCCAAATGTTCTGTTCTACTTTGAATGTAACATTAATCAAGCAATTATGGCAAATGTTCTTGTGATACTATGGAAATGTATGGTTGTGTAAAAGGGTTGTTTGACTCTTGCTTTTACTTTTACTAGTGCTGTTGAGTGAGCCATGACTGCCAGGAAAAGAAATAATATAGTGCTTGCCAGCTGTTTATTCCCTACTTGGAAATTACTTGGATCAAGGTATTTTATCTAAATATGTTCAGGGTGCATATGAAATATATTTTGGATACATTCGTGTATTTATTTTTGAGAAAGAGCAGCTTTGAAAATTCCAGCTGTTCCACATGTGAAGTGCCAGCAGCAGTTAGATGACAGGATGTCTGCAAAACTCAACAGTTTCTTTAAACAAACCATTCAAACTCCCAGATCAGGTATGTCTTATCATCTATCTCACAACCCATCAAGCATCCCACCCCTCCCTGGGAAAACATGGGAAAGCAGGAGTGTCTGGAAGGATGATGAATAGAGATCTGATAAACAAAGGTGGAACAAGGCTTTCATAACTGGCCGTGCCTCTGAGGAGTGCCCTGCTCTATTGAAGCCTGTGTGGATTTACACTGGTAAATTGCACTGCAGGGAAACAAGTTCTTCAGCCCTAGAAGCAATTTGCAGGGAAACAAAGGCTGTTGTATTCTATTGGCCAATAATAGCTACTGTATATTTTTTGGTTTCTGCTGTGCAGCTCAGTTTCAGGGGCCTGGACAAATGACAGGGAAGTACTGTAAAAGTGCATGGCTGGAAGGACTGCTTAATAAGATACAGAGGCTCTTATCTCTAAGTAGACTGTGTGGGTTTAATAGGGCCCAAGTGTTGTGACAAACATTTATGCAGACAGCAGAGCAGTGTCCTGCTTTTTTTAAAGGGCTGAATGCTCCAGGCCTGCTGACGTCAATGCAAGTGTGAATGCCTCAGCTTCTTATAAATGACTTGGTCTGCACTGAAAAAGATGAATTTAGTTCACACAATTTTTAATTCTCAGCCATACAGAGCTCTCACGTAACTCAGGACAACAATATACATTTTAGCTCTAAAATCCACAAGGATCCACTTAATACCCAAAACATTCTTTTGTTTGAACAACTGTCTTTTTCTAAACTGCTTCACAATTTTGGCACCAATAGTTGGTTCTGCTTCTTGGGAGAAGGACAAAATAGTCATTTAATGGTGTTGTGCCATCTATGCCATTTGTTGCTTGTGTTTTATAGTGATACCACTAGATGCCAAAGTGTTGAAATTCCAAAAAGGAGGTATCAAAGACTGCCAAGAGATATCACATTGCATTGGATATGTGTTTGTAGAGCACTTATATCCTTTTGGAAATCCCACAGCTAGGTTTTTTTAGTGCTTGTCATCTGCTCAGTATAGAAGTGGTTGTGGTAAGGAAGGAAAAGACCACAACTTTTTATTCTTGCAGCCAGTGACTCCCTCAGAAGAGAAGTTAAATTTCAGAAGTCTGTAAGGCCTGGCTTGCCTTACAGATGCCAGGGATCCTTGGGGGTTGTGTTAAGTCAAAATATACAGCATGGCCAAAGTCTGCACTTCACTTACCAGAAGGAGGGAAGTCATCTTTCCAGAACTCATGGTCTGAGTCCCTTCATGGGTACTGACTAACCACACAAAAATTAAAGACTAAAAGGAAATTAAATGTTTACCATGAACAGTGTTAACAAGCCTAACTAAACACTGCTGCTACTGAGGAGAGATTCCATCAGACACCAGTTTTTCACAGCTTCAAGAGTTCTTTTATTAGAATGCTGAAAAATGGCTGTAGTGAAATAAATATCTCTACTTACATAATGTATTTGCCTATCATAATTATGTATAGTTGTGAAATTCAGGTTCAGCAGGTTCAGCATACAGCAGAATCCTGTTTGCAAGTAAATTGTGCTTGTTTAAAAAGATAGAAGTAGAGAGGAAGAAGCACATATTTGAAAAGGAGGGTATTTCAAAGAACTTTTCTGAGAGACTTTGAAGAGTTTTGTTTTTATTCTGTAAATGCTGCAGAGGAAACTGATCTGCTTTAAGCTGCCTAGAAAGCACATTTTTTTCAGAAAACTTTTCACACTTTAAAACTAAGTTTTAATGTGGCACAAGCCATCAAATTCAGGCAGCACATCTAAGAAAACAATTTTTTCTCATTACAGAAAACCCGAAGCTAATCCAAAGAGTATAAAAATGCACTTCCTTCTCGTTTGTACAGTGTAAGAAACTGTTGTACCGAGCAGACAAAAACCTGACTCCAGCCTCTTGATCTCCATCTTGCAAACCAACAATGGTACCCATTCATTACTTCTCCCAATATCCCTTTCTATTCTGTTTAATGGGAGCTATTCTCTGGTTGCAGTGTATTTCAATGAAAATTATTTTAAAAGCCTCTGCTTCCACACTCTGCTACTTTATATTCAAGCAAAAAGCTCCTCAAAAGTTTTGCACTTACGCCTTTACATGTGTACTGTTCATACCAAAACCTTTGTGATATACACAGAAATAGTATCTGTGTCCTGTGCTGCACTTGTTCTCTGCTGGCTTACTTCCCATTCATGAATGATGAAAACTGTGGGCCTGGGAGTGGCCAAGATATGAGATCTCTCCTTCTGCAGAGCTCTTTCCATGTACAGTCACTCATTTTGGGCAGAGTTTAGAAATTGCTGGAAGTTTGAAGGGCTGGAATTTTTTTGGGGAAAATTGTACTTCCCCCCACCCCATCTTTCCAATATCTGTTTTTAATTCTTTCTGTGTCTTCTAGAAAGTATCTCTGTTCCTATTTGGTTCTGTAATTCCTAAATAATTGCACTTATCCATATCCACAGTCATAGATCACTGAGGTGTCTGTTTTGCAGTGGAAAAGCAAAGGCTGTGGGAGCTGTTTATTTAGGAGTAAGCCATTTCCATACTCTTGCTGCTTCAGTTTGGAATGTGGAAATCTAAGTCTAATAAGTGTAAAGAACCTGTAGGGACTCCTTCCACAGAAGGAGAAAGTTTAGTAGCATGAGGCTATGGAAGTACATGTCATCATATGCTGGCCCACAGCATTTTCTCAATGAAAAAGGAAAGCATTTCATTTGGAATCTCAGAATGGCCCTCACAGAGCACTCTGTAGAAGACAATCATTCAGCAGTCAGGCTGTTCAGCCCTAGATCCTGCAGCAGCCTGCTACAATGGGACAGTACAGTAATGAGCAGCTACAGAAGTGCAGAAGACTTGCTTTGCCTCCTGCAAACTTCTATAAACTCAACTCTGCTCATCAGTTGTGTGGCAGAACCCAGAACATACCTGGAGTCACACAGCATCTGCTGATTTGGTTGTAATCTGGGGAGTGCCCTACTTATCTTACCTGTTCAGTAGCAATAGTTAAGGAAGAGTCAAGCCCAAATAGACCTATAATGCAGTGCTACATTGCTTTTGGTGAAAGCTGAAACAATATCCACCTGTTGTAGAGCATACCTGAGCATTTTGAGTTATTATTTCAGCCCCATTTAAGGGGATAATGCCATGATTGAGGGAGTGTATAATCATGCATACATCAGTACTGGAATTTGGTTAGTAACAGGTTAGTTCTTGTTCACAGCAGATGTTCTATATTATAACAGGGAGGTGTGGGAGGGGAAGCTGCAGTTAATGAAGCACTTTCCTGTGCTTGCAATTGTTCTGTTCTTTTCTTTTTTCTCTCATTCTTCCAGGTGCATTAGTCAATCTGTATTATAGTCATGCAGGGGTGCAGCATAACTAATGCATTTCTGAGAGACTTTTAATTTCAGAAAGTTAGGAGTAGAGAGCAGTAGATGGCATTTAGTGAGAGCTGTTCTCTCAGCTCTGCCTGAAAGGTGTCAGAGACCTATTGGGCCATGCTGAAGTCACTGTGTGGTTGCCTACGTATAGGTGCACTGCACAAAACTGAACTCTGTGCTTTCTTGAACCCTAGAAATGGGTAGGAATTAGAGTATTTGAAGCAATATTTTATGCACAGGCTGGATTTCCCATCAAAATCAATGGGTAACTTCCTACAGCTGCAGCTGGCTGGGAGCGCTGCTGTCACCAACTCATTTCCTCTGTAATGACCCTTTTGTCTCTGAAGTTGTTTTATAGTTTTGGTTTTATACCCAGATTTCACAGTAATTTTTATTGTTAATTTTGTGTACAGTGAGCAGAGAAGTTTTTGTTTACATAGTGTGAGACTTAGCAGCCACTGTGGTGTTTATCAACCATGACACTCATTTCACATCTCATCTGTTATATGAGTGAAATGTGAGAATAATCATGTTTTTCTAGCATATCAGGGATGAAATGACTTATGACCAACAGGGATGGCTGGGGTTATTTTTAGTCTTCTGTGTTAGTGTAATTTACCAGGCAAAGACTGGAACCACTTTCCTCTTCTCACAGGTTTATAATAGTAGTAAGTGCCAAAACTACAGAACTGCTACAACTCACAAACCCATTGCTGAGTTTTAGGATACAAGTCTCAGTGGCAGGATTGTTTTTTGGCAATTATTTTACTATAGTACTCCCAGGCAGATTCAGAATCTTGACTGCTGGCCTTCCAGGTAATCACGAGTGGCCAAATTCTGTTGCTCAAGCTCATAATGTAAAATTTTGGTTGGACATCAGTATCAGTGCTCGAGGTACTTTGTAGTCATAATGAATAACAAAACAGAACTTGGAAGCTGATTTCTAGAGGTAAAAATGTTTGATTGGAAGGAAATGATGTTTATTTTGCATTGCTCTATAGAAGGCAAATATTTGCAAGGGAGGGAAAAGACAAGCCTGTGCTGTCCCCTATAGAGTGTAGCATCAAATTACAGTCAACAGGCTTTTAAAGTATTAGAAGAGAAAATAATTCATAGCACTAAAACTCATAAGAAATTCACTGCCCTGTCAGAGCAAAGCAGAGGATAAGAAGGATGAGGTAAGGCAATGAGAAATTGCCAAAAATTATTTGAGTTATGCTTTGTAATGGGACAAAGGCCTAGGGCCCAGGGGATTTTGTCTTTGGTTGGATTTTTTGAGGGGGAGTGAGGTTTGTACCTTTTTGAGAGCAAGAGGGGTTTCAATTCTGATACGGCTTCCATTGTGAATGCAGTCATTTTAACTCACTTGATTATAACTCTGAAACTGATTAGATCCTTAAGGCAATGCTTTGATGAAGTTTAGAATATAGTTTGGAAAATCTGTAAGAAATTTCATGTTTTACTTTATAGGCTTCAGATTACATATATAGTGTTAGTGTCATAATGAGCATTAGGAGAACCAATTTGATTGCATACCTAAATACAGTTAAACCAGAGAGCTCCAGGCTTGCCTTTATGACTTTTCATATCTATTATACATCAAAGGGACGTGACAGTTGTGCTCTGAACCAAGAAGATTCACAATTACAGGAAAAAAATTACACATTAACACATACTCAGCAAAAGCACAGTGCAACTCATTAGAAATTAATTAAGCATCTCACTGCAAGATCTTTATGAAGACAAAACTCCCTCTGGTCCAAATTCACTGCTAGACTAGAAGGGTCTAGCTTCCTGAAAATTTATTTTATCTCAAGAATTTTTATCTCAAATGTTGGACAACAGTTGTAATTTCTCAGGGCAAGGATTGTAGAATAATGCACTAGACTTGAGCAGGACACATTTCATCTTGGGTAATCTCCAGTGCTTTTCCGTTTAAGGTTGATGAAGTAATAAAAAGATTTTTCCTTAAATATGGTAAGTAGGATGCAAAAGTCATTATGTAATAAGGGCTTGGATTAATCCAGATTTCTGTCATAATTTAAAGACAATTTAGGCCATCATCCTAAATTCATTAGAAAGAGAGAGATTCTCTTTTCAGATTAAGGTGATCCATCCAGTGACTTGCAAGGAACACCAGCCAATAAATCAAGGTGTAAATTCTGTTCCTCCTGTAGCGGGGTGAACGACAGTCAAATTGTACTGATGAAAATACATGTGCAACTTGACTCCTGCCTATATCACATTTATCTTGCTAAAATATCTATATTAAGATGTGAAGATAGCTGTTACCTCCATGCAATTCTTCGAAGACTCCCAGAGTTTTTTTTCATGGTTTAGAGTAACTTATTAAATGAAAGACTGGCCGGAAGCACACATTAGGAAAAAAATAGGCAGATCAGTGAGGGAGCTTTATAGAACATGTAATTTACAAATTGTTTCAGACATTCAAACTTATAAAGGTACAGCTGCTTGAAGATGTTTGAGACAGTTTCTGTGGTTACCTTTGCTACATTTTTGTACAGAATTACTCTTTGTTAAAGGGAAGTGATTGAGTAATGCAGTTAAATATGATGAGAGAAATTTGATGAGGAGTTTATTTGCAGTTGGATTTGAAATCCTGTATCCTACCTGTACACAGACAGCACCTTCCTCTTTCTAGCTGCTATGTTCAGCTTCAGCTTAAAAGAAACACTTTATTGTGATTTTTCTTCCAACCTTTCCCTGAAGATAAGGAGCTGTTTGAACAAGGAAATCCTGGTCGTTTGACTTAGTGATGAAACCAAGGTTTCATGTCCCATTCATGTCCCATTGCTTGTTCCATGCAACATATTTGTTTAAGATTTATAGGCATCTGATAAAAGCAATGAGTCTGTCTGAAATCCCAGGCAAATGGCCTTGTGGATTTTGAGACAGCACAGCCAACTTCTATTCCCATACTGAGCACTTGTTAAATGAGATTCAGACCTGATGCAATGACCTTACTGCACCTGCACTGCAGGACACACTTGGTCACATGGCAGAGGAATTAATGAAGTCCCATGTCACTTTATGTGACTCTCCCATTGGCCAGGAGCCTGAAAAATATTATTAAAAACCATACTTGTGGTACACGTTTGTTCTTGCCATTTCAGAGGGTTATTTTCAGTGACAGGATATTATATGCTCAGGGGAAAGCAGAAAAATGTTCTGTGATAGTTGTTTATCTACAGTTCTGTGCAGTCAGAGCAAAAAGTCTTTAGAAAAGAAGTCTGTTTCATTAATTTAAAGATAGTTTTATTTTTATGCCACTTCTAGAGAGAGAAAAATCCATATGTGGTCTACCTTTCTCTAGCTGTCTTACACAAAACAGTATAAACAATTTTACATCTTAATTATTGCATTTGGCTAACTGATATCCAGAGACCTAAACAGGTCATGAAGCCAGCTACCACAATGGATAAATTGTATTCCAGTTATGTCATTGAAAGACCTTTAGAAATCAGTGCAGTTAAAGATGGGCTGCATGGGTGTGACTGATGGCAGAAAATGGCCTATAAACTATGAACTGAAGAGGGGAATAATCTGAATATCTCTAATTAGTGGGGCTGCTGAAAGCACAGATGGAGCTTAGCTGCTGCTGCTGTGGAATATAAAATACATTTTGAAATGGTTTTAAAATGACCTCTCAGCAAGAAAAATACAGGAGGAAAGCCAGTTTTTCTCCTTGAAAGGAAAAAACCAACAGGTATTAACATCAAACTTTAGAGAAACTGATGTTTTAGGCCCAAGTAAACAAGTAATTAAATAAATGTTTAGTTAGAGATATTGTCAAATACTTAACACTAAAAATAGAGACCTGTCAGGAGAAAACTGGTCTGCTCTAAAGATTTAATAATGCCTGTGGGGATAGAGAGCATCATCTTCCATGCCTATCAGGTACTGTAGATTCCAAAGCAAAGCAGAGGAAATAAACCAGAATGCAGCTGCAGCGAAGGGACTTTTTTCTTCAGTTTTAATTTCAGATAAAGTATAGGTCTGTCTTAGTGTTTTCAAAATAAACCTTATAAGATTAGAATCCTGAAGAATTATTCAGTAAAATATTTTCACAATCCACAGGGTATCTCCCAGATGCTTTTTTTTGAATATCAATAACGTATTTCTATTTCATTGAATACATTTATCTTTTAAATTAGAAATGGAAGTATGTACAAACTAGGAAATAAATGGATCTTAGAGTTTCAGAATTCAGTGTTTTGACACGGTCACATACAATATTCAGAGAAACACTGCAAAGAGGGCAGCTCAAGCATCTTCTAAGGTGAGTCACATCTTGAATTTCCTATTTAATTTCCATTAAATAGGCAGCAACCTTCTTTTTTGAGTTCTAATACCACATAATAGATGGAAAAACTAAATATAACACAAATATTGCAGATATTTGTGTATTATTTTCCTTCTTATAACTGAACAGTAACTTCAGACTGGTACAATAAGAGATGAAAATACTCAACTGTTATGAGAGTTGGTAGGAAAGGAGGAGGAAAATTCATCAGAAGCTGGATACTAAGTTCTGGATTTAAAATCACTAATGGAATGCAGAGAAAAATCTATTTTGATTGTATTATGGCTCAACAAGACTTTGCATCATTGAAATATAAGATGGACTAATTGCATTAAAGCAATTGCATTTGGGTTTTTTAGTTTGTGGTAAAACTAATTATAAAACAGCTTTTAATTAAATATTCTTTGGCAAAGCCAATATATTTTATATTGCTGTTACAAAATGAATAATCTCTCATGCTGTACTTTTAAATTCTTAATCACATTCTTCATTTAAACTCTAGGAAATGAAAGAATATCTTATATATTACAGCCTTTTGACCAGGTTTTTGTTGTGAATAGTCCAGCAAAGTGATGAAATACTTTCCTTAATGTGCCCTAGGTGATGTATAGAAGCTTTGTCTCAATAGTGGTGTCAGTTTTACTGTGATGTTTCTAGATACCTATATGCCAGTGACATGCTCCAAGTCTGAGATCATTCCTAACACTCCACTGAGACTTCCCCTAATTTTGTTCATCCTTATTGAATCTGCAAATTGACTTACATTTTTAAAGAAAGCCACCAGTTCTCAGGATAAGCCACAGTCTAAAATATTCTTAAAAATAATCTCAGATTTTCTGCTGACCAAACCGGAGAGGGAGAAAAGAGCTAAAACACATTGCCAATTTCAGCTTCAACTTCTTAGGCTAAAACTTAGAAAGGTATGTTGATTTAATTGCTGTAAGTCCATAGCCTTTAATGGGAGCTGTATGCATAAAATCTGTCACCGTCCTCAGGTTACTCAGAGGATTAATGAAAAAAAGAAAAAAGTACGTATTTATGCAATTTGGAATTTTTCTTCTCTTAATATTGGCTGAATGTATTGGAGTATCAAGTCAGAGACTTTGTAGAGGATCTAATAGTCAGAAAACATTAGGCAACCACTCTTTGAAAACATTGCGTGTTTTTTTTTTTTTTTTCAGTGTCTTAAAATAAGGTTTATGAAGTAATTTGAATATTTTTCTATGATTGATTGCTCCTGTGCAACTCCAAAGATGCCCCATGTCTTGGAGGACTTGCAGATTGTTTGGGCTAGAATGTGATGTGAAGCCATGCCATTGCCAGCCCTGATGATAACTCCACTTGGCAACCAGTCACACTAATTCCAGTGGAAAGGTACTGCGAGTGAGACACATTTTTGCAGCTGGAGGAACACTGTTTTGTAACTGAGCTGTTTTGCTTAAGCATCTTATTTTGACTGATAATTTTTGAAGTCTGTCAGTGTCTTGAGAACAATGGGCAGGTGTCTCTTGGTTCAGATCAGTTTTATTTGCCAGCACTGGCTCATATCTCTGTAGTGACATATACAAAAGTGTTTCTTGCATCACTGTGACATTTTATTGCATATCAACTCAAAGGAGAATATCTCCAAGGACATTTTCCAAGGACATGGAAGATGGAAGGAGGACAGCTGTGTGCAGTGATGGTCCACCAGGGAGCCATGTTCTGCAAGCCCACCTGTGTCACCTCCCGTAGGCTCCAAACACCGCGGGCGTGAGCCAAACTCCTCCTTTCAGTGCCCAGCTGAGGCATTCCCCTCCCAGCCACTCAGCACAGCAGCAGCCTGCTGGTTTTGTTGGTTTAGTTTCTTCAGAAGTGCCTCTGAGTGGCCGCCCATATGTCTGACAAGCTCTGCTGGTGCACAAAGAGCCAGACTCCTCCAGGCCTGGTGGACCTGCCACATTCACACTGTCAGGGTCAAACTGCTCACCAGCCTCAGGGCAAGGCAGGAGTTTTTGCCAGTTAAACTCGTTTATTTGCCTCAATGGCTTCGATCCTTGATCCTCTTGATGTTGTAGTTTTCTGGAAACAATCTGTAGACAAGTATATGGGAAAATTATTTGATATGTGGGGAAATCTAAAGGTTTCCCTAAGGAAAGAGATAAAGATCTAGGTAAATGATCTTATGGTGCCCTCTGACCTGAAGATGTACTAAATATTTTATGTGAAGATGTGCAATAAGTAGAAGAAGGTGTGTACAAAATTTATGGAATTCAGCTTGCTTGTCAGAGGCTGAGCTCCTCTCTGGATGAGGAGGAGGAGGTGGTTGGTGCTGTGTGACAGCCAGCAGGTGAAGGTGCATTTCAGGTTGGGTGTTGTGTGTGAGGAGGATGAAGAGGCAAGAACTGCGGTGTGGGAGACCAGGAAAGCTGCAGGACTAAGCGGGGGACTGGTAAGAGTTAAAGAAGGTGAGCACGGAGGCTCAGGTGAGAGATGTGCAGGGAAATGGATTGTCAGAAAAAGCAGCACAGAACAACATAAAGTAATGACAGCGAAACTGAAATCTAGTCCTGAAAGAAGAAAGATGACTGAGGAACAAAAGGTCAATTGTTGAAAGGTGTAGCTAGTGTGTCATGTGCCAAAGAGAAGACACCTAACAGATCATTAATAGGAGCTCACAGAGCAGGTAACTCAGCAGTGGAGGTGGCAAATTGAGGTGGTGGCTGAGGAGCTCAGTGACAGAATGGCTCTGTGGCACTGGATACAGGAGGCGGTTCTGGCTCTGCAGACAGGAGATTTCACTTGGATTTTCTTCCTGAAACCTCTTTTGTGGAATCTCCTGCTTTTCAGCTCTCAAAGATAACTCAAGATTGCTGCTTAGTGAATGGGAAGACACACTGGTAGATAGCACAATATAACAAATGCTTAATTTCTAATAGACATAACTAGCATTACTTACCCAGACCTATATGTGCAAGCAGTTAAACAGCCATTGTGTGACTCAGCCCTTACCACTAAATAGCTGAAGGCTTTCACTTTGAAATATTTGTGTCATGCTTATTTTTTCTGGCAAGGCATGATCATGGGATTTCTCCACAAACTGATGACTGGCTTTTTGGTTTTTAATGGTCTGGTTTCTGTCAGTAGAAACAAGACAGAAACCTTGTTTAGTTCTGGAATCTGTTGGACTGTTGGCTATTCCCAATAAGAGGTGTCATTTACTGAAATCAGTTATGCTGATTTCATGAAGTCTTGCTCGATTGAGCTACTTTAAAACTTACTTCCATCGGAAAAAAAGTCATTTAGGTATAAGCTAGCCATGTGTAGTGATCTATCTACAAGCAAAGCTGAGTTCCTGCAGTCAAGTTTGAACAGTATAAACAGGTGTTTATGCTCATTGTAAAGCTGCATTTGAACTACTGCAAGTAAATAGCAGATGTAGCTCAGCCTTTGGGTAGTTTGCTAGTGCCAGGTTACACAGGAGGAATAAATGCAGAGGGCTGTGGGCAGGGCTGACTCCTGTTCTGACATCAATCCTCCCCAGATCAGTCAGAGCTAATCAACACTTTTCCAGTTATGGATATTGAATGCTTGTCACAATCTGCAACTGAAAAGTTATTCACTGAAATTATACAGTGAATTAACTGAAGTAGCATCTTGGAGAAAATTATAAGTGTTTTGCAGACAATTTGTGAATAGGTAAAGTGAAATTAATTGAACGAATTATTTGTTATGAACTATTCTCCCAGAAGTAGGAAGGTTCTATTTTTGGTTTTTCTAATTTCACTAAGCAAAGTTTGAAATGTTCACCCATATATCCTGCCATAGAAATGTAATCCTAGGCTTGGCTATTCTCATCTTCAGCGTCTTGCCATGTTCTGAAGATCACTGAGATCTTTAGCTGTACTTCTGAAACAACTTCTAGCTGAAACACTTTAACAGTTTATTTATTGATTAATGTGCATTAGAAATAGAAAATGTCCACCTTGTCATTGTTTTACTCAGCTTCTCCACTGTAAAACATTTACATTGGCCTACCGTATAATGCTCAAAGGTAGAATTTTGTCTAGAAGCTCCATTTTGAAGCAGTAATCTAAGGCAGATTTCTGCTTGATGTATGAAGTAATTCTACCTCTGAAAGATCATTAACAGTTGACAGTTTTAGAAAAGAGAAATGAAGCAATCTCCATATTTTTTATTCTGTCTTTAATGCTTAGCATAAATTTTCTATTTCCACAATGTAATGCATGATAGCTTTGCCTCAGAAAACAACTGTTCAGTCTTTATTAATGAACACTTTTATTTAGGCTTAATAAATTTATTAAAACTGCAATACATGCTGATGTGATTAGATTGAAAGTGAATGCTGTGCACCTCCCAGATATGCTCTGTTCTATGATCTTGCTTTATTTCATAGGAAATATGTCCAAAATGTAAAACAATGTCATATTTCCTTATACTTCTGTAATTTTTCTGTTAAGATTTCACTTAACAGTGATATCAGATACAATTATGAGAGCTGCCAGCTTTTCTCTCTGCTCATGATTTTTGTCTCTGTCGATTGGATAGTGATAAGTGGCTTAAGTCTCCTGACTGAGGAGGTTGCTATATTCTTGCTATATTTAATTCATTCCTCCATCAGTGGTGGTTTCATACACTATGTAGGGTACAGGAAGAATTTTCAGAAGTAGCTCTTCATTTCTTCCTTCTGAAATCACTAGAAATTTTACTTTCTTCTCTGAGTCAGGCTAAAGTGAATTCTTTTGAAAATCCCATTCTGCTTGTCTATACAGGAAAAAAAAAATTGTGCCCTAAAAAGATAAAAGCTTTCTCAGAGAAACACTGGCATCTTCATATCACACTTGGGGAATTCTTATTAGCACTTTATTGTATGGCTTTGGAGGGCAAAACCAAGCTACTTTACTTACTGTCTCTGCCAAACTATCTGAGGTATCCTTGAGTAGTATAGAATATATATCCTTAGGGCTTTTGAAGAGATCAGAGGTACCATGACTGAGGCTGCAGTTTTTGAGGACCTTGGTTCTTGAAGCTCAAATTGTCATTATTTGAAATAAAAGTTTCCTCATTCTGTGATAACAGCTTTGGTTTGTTGCCATAATGCTGTGGAACAGTTTATTGAGGAACAAATAAACATTCTTTTTCCTTGCCCCCTTTCTCCCAGGCTCCATTGAATTATAGTTGTTGCAAGCAAGCTCACCTCCAACATGATCTAAGGGGAGGAAAACCTTTTAACTAGATTCCCAACCAAACAGTCCCAATTCCCTTCCCTAGAGTCTAAACCACTTATCTTTATTGATATAACCAATGTGAAACAGAGAAAAGTACGTTTGTTAACAATCTGTTTATTTTGTCTGCTGCCTCAAACTGAAGTGACATTGCAGTTATAACTTCTCTTAGAGACAGGAATGCAGACTGAGACCAGGGACCATGCTGTGATCTGTAGATCTTTTTTTGTGAATGAATATATTCCACTGTCACGTGGTAAGAAGTAGAGTCAGGCAATGCTGAACTAGAAATGAAATGAGTTTATTTTCCTCCCTCCCATTGGATTTAATTTGGAAAGGTCAGGGAGAAGAATGCTGTTCTCATGGACTTTTAGAGGAGCACACTAGAGTGGCCTGTGTGGGTTAGGCAGGAAAATCAGCTGGCAGGTAATCTAGGATGGCTGACACAGTCAGTGTCTGCTTTTCCAGTAGCTGCTGAGATTATTCCCTGTTGCCTGATTGTTCTAAGGGAGGAAAGGTATCAGGCTCATCTGTGTGTGGACTGGCTGCTGCCTGGTCACTTCATCCCAGTGTTCCCAGATCTGTAAACTGGAGATTTGTTTCAGCTTTTCTCAGCTCTGGAATGCCTTCAAAAATGACGAATTTTTTTCAACTATTATTTTGTTTCAACTCAGATTGCCTTGGCAATCCCAAAATCCTCTGAATTCAATGTGCTTCCCAGCTTTTGTGTTCTTGCTGACTTCATCTGGTTCAAGAGGGACAGGGGAGCTGTGGTCCCTGGCTGACATGGGCAGGAGCTTGCCTGGAGTGCCCTGTCCCAGGAATCCCAGCTCTCTCCCTGCCTGCAGGGCACTCAGCCTGGCAGCTTTGCTGGGAGCCCATGGATGTCCAGTTGTGAGGCACTGCTCCATAAATCTGTGTGTTTTTCTCTGGAAGGGGCTGGGGAGCTATGAAAAGTTCACGAGTGATGAGGTTTAAGTTACTCTAATGTAGTCAATTAGTATTTTCTGCAGAGCTTTTCTACAGAAAATATTTGGTAGCTGGAATTTTTGTGTCATTATTGGCTTTGACAATAATGTAGGGAAGACCAAGAAGTTTTAATTCCTTCACTATTTTAAAATGAAATTTTCTGTTTGCTAACACAAGGAAATCAGTACATTTAGGTTTGTATTTTGAATTTAAACCAAGTCAGGTCTGATTTTCTTGAGCTTAGTTTCATGTCAGTGAAATCGATACAGTATTTGTGGGACATGAGGGACAACAGAAGCCAGCTTTAAATAAGAAAATGACATTGTTTTCTAAGGAAAGGGAACTTCAGAGATGCAAAGAAAAGCTGGAGCTAGATAAATGAAGCTTGTGTTTTACTGAGTTCAAAAGCATTTTGCTGTTTCTGATATGCATGTCATTCCAAGTCCTTTTTTTCCCCTTGAATCTCAAGACAACACTGCCACGATAAGGAGAATGGATCACCAGACAGTGTGTGCCTGCAGCGGGGCTCATGCTCATAAAACTCTGGGTGTATCCCTAAAAGGCTGATAAATCACTTGAAAGCAGTTCCACCAGCTGTAACCTTGGAACACACTGAATTGTTAATTGCCAAGACTAATTTTAAGCTTCCACATTTGTAGATGCAAAGCAAAATTTGCAATCATTTCAAGTCCAAATCTTCTATGGGATGTGATTTAAGAGTACTGTGTGTGCATAAACTGCTTCTGCAATGTTTTCCACTGTCTGAGGTAGAACAAAAGAGCAAAGACTGGATTTGCCATTTTACATTGTCTTCCAGCTTTGTTAAACACAGGATCCCATCTCCAGGATGGGCCAACCCATCACCACCACCCCCACCAAATTCCACGTTTTACTGTTAGCCAGAATAAAAACAGCAGCCAGGTTCAGCTTTCAGAAACATGAGATGTACTTTCCTGTTTACATACCCAGCAACAAAACTTATTTGTGATCATTGTGGTCTCTGACCCTTGTGGTGTCCTGTCAATTCCTATTCAATGGAAGGATTTCAGCCCAGGTACTGTGCACTGTCAGTGTGCAGAAGACAGTGTCCTAGGAGATCTGCATTGTGCTTTTCCTGTTGGTGGTAAATAAACAACATAAGAGTCTCCCTAGTCTGTAATTGTTATTTGGAGAATAACAATTCTCCAAACTTCAGCTTTTCAATTTAATTCTTCTCCTTCAATACTAAGTAAAGAATGGTGAACAGGTTTCCCTGCATACAAAAAGCTTTGAAATGGAAATATTTTTATGTCTGGGTGTTTTTTTTTTTTTTTTGTTTGTTTGTTTTTTTTTTTTTTTTTTTTTTTTCATTTTTCTTTAAATTTATTTTCTGACGTTGAGAATAGCCAGTCTTTGGTTCTCAAATGTACTTCAAGGTTTTCCAAGAATACTTGTTTAGTTTTCTTGTGAAGGAACACAGCAGTTGCTTGTGAAAACAGACTCACCTGATTGGTTTGTACTGTTTTGCCACCTGTGTAGCATCATAATCAAATGCAAACATGATGGAATAATGCAATAATGATTAGCTGGAATACAGATGTGAAAAGGTATAGATGCAATGGAAAGGAAACACTCAATAAACCTTTAAATGTATTTGATAGTGCAAATGAAAGGCTGAAGTGGATCTGTTAATTACTGAGTGAATTCAGTACTTGGTCCTGTACACCAGGTGAAGTTCAGGAGCAAGGTGTGTGTGCTGATGCTGGTTCTGTGTGCTGAGAGGAGCTGCCATTGTTTCCCAGGAAACAACAATTGACAGAAATGTTCACGTGCATGAAATCATCTCTGTATTAAAGCTCATTGCTTTAGACAGAGACTGTCTCTAGAGGTAGAAGGGATGAGAATGGGACACAGATGATTTTGTAGATCCTAAAGAAGTGTTTATAAACTCTGTTTTTCAAGATGTTAGCTTGTATCTGAAGCAAATTCCAAATTAAGTATATGCAAATCTTTATTTTGTAGTCTGTCTCAGGCTTTCAAATCAGGGCACCCAAGATGATGCTTTATATGAAGGGGTTTTCCTGAACCCCAAACAGGTGTTTGGGTGCTGAACTCAGGCTGTTCTGTATTGGAATTCACTACTGCATAGGCCAAGAGAGGGCCATAATGGCATTAAAAGGAGCATGACTCTTGTCTCAGTGATTTTTCTTTACCCACACCTGAAAGGAATAATCAGTTGGAACAAGCTGTCATGATTAAATGTGATATATTTGAATGTCGTGTAGGATTTACTATCCAGCTGGACTTGCTTTCATGAGAACCTTGATTATTAGATCTTCAATATTTTTAATTTTAATACTGCCTCCCACTCAACATTGTATTGTCAGAGTTATCTACGGCATCCAGGGCATTAAAGATCTGAACCCTGCAAATTATAAGAGAATTTTGTATTTGATAACTTCAATTAGAGTGACTAAATTATGTACATAATTGCTTCATTATATGCAAATATGTATTTGTGAAGTAATTAGAGTATTCCAGGTAAACAGTGATGGGAGGAGGAATCCACACACCATGAATTTGACTGAAGGCATAATGTAATTTCCCAGACAGAGGAAGCCAACTTTGAGTTGCTTTCTGTTACATCTGGGGGACAGACTGTCAGTCCATTTTGCAAATTTTCCTCTTTCCAAAATTAGTCAACACAATGGCTACAGGGAGATCACTGAGCCACTCTGATTTTCTGCTTCCTTGCTTTTAAAAGGATCGTTCTCTTGTCTCCTCCATCCAAAAAGTTCTGTAATTACCTGGATACAGTTAATGAGAAGCCTGAATTTTGGCAGCTGCAGTGTTTGAAGAACAGAAAATGTAAGAATTAGTAGCAACAATTTAAAGTGTAACACCTCTTTTTGATCCCTCTTGGCATTATGGAAATGAATTTGTTTTGCAATTACCTGTTCCCATGACAGGCTTTGTCACAAGGACTCATGAGCTTGATGAAAGCCAGGTACTTGCTAGGAAACGTTACTGTGTGCTGAACTGTGGGAATCCTTGGCAGCTTTGTTCCCTTTAGCTGGAGTTCCAATTACAGGAAGAACATGTAACAATAACCTGGCAGGCTGTGATGAAGAAGCGTCACATCCAAGAGCAAATTATTGTAAGTTGGTTTTATGAGGCTTAATTTTTGTTGTCCAGATGAATAGGAAACAAATATAAATTGTGCTGGGCCCTGTGATGAGACCCATGTAATTCTGCCCAAATACAGAGCAAGAAAGGTTGTGGTACTGACTGTCACTTCCTTGTCATTCCTAGTGTGGGAATTCTTGCTCCAGGCAGAGAGAGGGAGTGGCTGTGTGGGTGACAGTGTGAGAACATGCTCTGCTTCTTTCCTCACCTCCCTTTAGGACCACTGATGGGCCATTATAATATTTAGAGTATCCTGCCTTGCAGAAATATGAGAGAGTGAGAGTTAAGAAAGTTACTGTACAGTAGCTTGGAGGCACCAACTCCTCCTTCTGTCCAGAAGCTCACCAGTGGACAGTGCTGCAAATTGCTCCAAAAACATTCTCCCCGAAAAACTTCTGGGAGGAATCTCAAGAGACAAGATTTATATAATCTTCTCATTCTGTGCTGCTTCTGACAAAGCCTCTTGGAGGTGTTTTTATTCCACACAATTAATTGTATTGTAGCTTACAAACATCTATTTAAAGAACACTTTGTTTCTGCCAAGTGTTCAAGGCAGCTGAGCGTGTTGACCCAGTGTTCCATGGAAGCAGTACATGGTCAAAGATTGCAGAAGTGCTGAATACTGGGTCGCTTTTGACGGAGAGATTCTAAAAGTCTTTTGTGTCTGTTCTAATAGAGACAAAAATTATAATCAGAACACTTTTTGAAATTGCCACTGAGTTTCCTACTTGGAAAAGCACTTATCTTGCAAAAGCAAATGATTTCTTTACTACATCAAACTGCAGACCCTTTTGAAATGTAAATTAGGAAAATGGAGGTCTTGACGTTTGGAAGAGCTCTGATGATTCATTTGTTATGATGTTCCTCCCTGCTGTGCTATACTGAAACTCATACTATGGGGCTGCCTTGCATAGCTCAGCTGCATCAAACGAAGGGGTACCACACTGAAAAGATGAAGCTGCAGGGACACGTGTGTGCTGCAGTTTATGGAAAAGCCACCTCCATCAGCTACAGCAATTAGCTGTTTCTCTTCCCTCTGCTTTTAAGTTACAAATTAATGAGTGTGTCCATGAACCCACTGTTACAGCAAGAGAATGAAAAGCAGTTTGGTGTTTGATGACTGTAAATGCAGGAGTAAATGTGCAGAGAAACTTCCTGCTGTATCAGAGAGGAGAAGAGATAAAGGAAAATGATTGAGATAAATAAAAAAGATAGCAGCCGTCTAAACTGACACCTCCATTTTTGTGTAACTGAACATGTGGTCATATAGTGTGACTGAGACCACCATTACTAATGAGCTGATGGGACACTGCTAAAAGCATGAATCCTATGTTTTTGAACTGTCAGCAATGGAAATTATTTTCCTAGGAAAACAGCAGTCCTTTTAACTTCACTTCTATAGGTGCAAATAAGTTAACAATTTTATGAAACAAAAGAATGCTTTTTTTTCATGATACTGATTCTGTGTTGTAGGGCAGGATTGAATATATTTTTTTCCTACATTAAAGAAAGCCTCTGCACTAAACTGGAAAGTGAAATGTCAGTCTGTGAGAGTTGTGCTGAGGCTTGCAAGTGGCAGCAGATGCTTTTCTACAGAGATCTATATTTGAATGCATCTCTCTCCATATTTGAATGGTACCATTACAAAGCACAGCAGGCTGTGAGAGCGGTGTTCAGGCAGGATGAAGCTCCAGTCCTTCAGGCACCTTGCTGTGGATCACACTGCACAAGTTTGTGCTCTCGCTGTTCTCCTGCTGCTTCAGGAAAGTTTGTGCTGATTTGTGGAGTCTGTCTAATCTTGCATGACATGGCTTTGTGTTACTAGCATGTGGCAAAATACTGACTTCAAACATTTTGCCTCAGGAGATGATTTCCCTGTTAACAGTGGGTGGAAGAGCACTTTTGGTTATGTCTCCATTAGCATTTAGATAATAAGGCTTTGGTACATTATTTAAGATCTAATAACTTAATAACAGCTCTCACTGTTTTATCAGGGTATTCTCCTGTCACTCACCCCAAACAGTGTTATTCTGGGTTGATCAGTACATTGAATAATCTTGCAGACTAGACCAGGAAAATTAATAGATAGAGCTGTTAGTGTGGATTGTTTCACACAAATTTGCCTCTTTGTGTCTGCAGTGATGGTATCTTCTAGCTGATCATCCAAAAAGCAGCCACTATGCTGAGGATTGCTGAAACTTTTGTTTCTTGTTTATGCATGAAGTATCTTAGGATGGCATGACAGTACATTGCCTGCCATGTGATATTCTGAAGAAATTTATGAGCAAACTTTTTGTGGCTGCACTTCAGATTTCCAAGATCATTTGTTAAAGAAGCATGAGCACAGAGGAGAAATGAGCTTCCTTTTTGCTTTTTACCCCTCCAGACTTGATGATACATTAGATCATTATAGAACAGGTGCTTTTAGTTTAGAGTGTGATATCACTAAAGCGCAGGATAGAGGAGACTAATGACTTTGAAATATCTATCACTATTCATTACACTCTGTGAAATGATTTTTGGAGGATTTAACATAAATCTGTTAATTTTCAAGATCTCAAAGACCCTGAAGCAATGCTAAATCCACTAAAACCTTTTCAAATTCAGTGGGTTTTGGATAATATGAAATGGCTTACTACCTGTGACTAGCCCTCTAAGCTCCCTGCTTTTGGTGCAAGGTACACAGCTCAATTAGTTGTATTGATATATTTTCCCAAAATATATACTTCTAAAAAATGTCCAGGTGAGTTGTTCAGTTTGTCATGTTCTTACTTCTGGTTCATTGTTTTTTTCTAGCTAGGTACACTGTTTAATCGTAAAAACTGTAAGCAACTGAGAGCAATGCCATTTGCCTCTGCATAAGAGGAAATTTTTTGGTATTCCCATACATAAAAAAATAAAAGGGCCTGTCTTATGGCACAGAAGAAATTGCTAGAGCACTGCTTGTGAGCAGACATGCCTGAGATGCTGTTATTCCTGACTGGAATCTGTCCTGACAATTAACACTCAGCATGGCAGAAACTGCCTGGGACAGAGCTAATGCACTGTGTCATGATTATTGTACTCCTCCGAGCATAAATTGAATGGGGAATGGTTGGTAATTAGCTCAAGCAAAATAGACTCTACACTTGTCTTCTTTTGTCATTAACGTCCGGGCTGATAACAAAAGAATCTCTGGTAATTAGCACAAACCCATGCAAAAGGTCTGACTGCACTTCAAGAACCCTTTCACACATGCATTGTTGTTCTAATGAAAACTTGACTTGAGAAAACAATGGGCAATGGTAAGAAAATTGTACATTAATAAGCAATAATAATTTTAGAAAGAAATTAAATTTAAAGATCCTTTTTCTTAATGGCCAGGACTAATTAATAAAACAATTCTATAAAGGTCTCTGGATATGAAATGAAATAGATGTATGCAATAGGCCTCCCCCCAAACTCTCATGGGTACAGCTGAACAGAGAGCTGGCTTTGAGTTTTGCTAATATTCCATGCTTCTAGTAATAAGATGTGTGGAATCTGCATTTTGTGCAGTGATTTAGAGGAAGAGCTATCCTTTGAGTGTTGGCGTTTTTTCTCTTGATTTTGTTTTAAAGAGTGTAGAAAACACCTAAGGAGATCTGTACAGTCGAATATTTGATTTTTTTAAAACATATTTTTTTACAAATATATATGTTTTTTTTGCTGCCTGAAAGGGAAATTGTTATTAGGGTTGTGTTAATTGACTTACAGTTTTATATTAAATGTTTCAAACCCTGAATACTGCATAGTGTGGCTTTTAAATGCATAACAATCATAATGGTGAGATCCAACTTCCCATCAGGATTAGAGGCTCAACTGTTGGAAGGGTGTAGGTGGGTTTGTGCAGATGCAGAGATCTGAGGTGTAGAGCTCAGACTGGTGGTGGATACAGTTTTTCTGCTCTTCAGCCTAGTGTAGTTTAGGGCTTAATGTATGCAGTGTGAAATAATAATTTAAATCAAGTGTTAACAAAGGTAATGATGTGCTGACAGTGAAGGGTTTTAAGACACCAGCATGTTCCAGAAGTTTTGGAAGCTGAGTAGCAAGTTAAATCATCCTTACTGCTCCTTCAAGGTATAGGGGAAGAATTTTAGCTATGTTTTGTTCCTCTATCTCTTGTCACTAGCAATGAAGACTTAGGGTAGAGCATGCCTGCATGTGGGGCTGTGAAGAAGCAGCTTCTTTTCACACCTCCACAAGCTCTGAATTAAGCCCTATCATCCAAATGTAGTGATGGTATCCCAGAATTTAGTACAGCTAACTCCTCTATCCCTGGAAGGGACAAAGGCTGTTGACAGGGTTAGTCAGTACTTTTCTCAATAGTTATTTGTTTGTTGTTTATTTAATTTTCTTTTTTTACTAATGAGCTAGTTTAATTTTACAAAAGTAAGATGATGGAAATTTTAGGAGAAATATTTTTCTTTCTGTGCCTCAAAGCCAATCCAACTTTTTTCTCTCTGGTAACAGTGTTTACACTTCAGATAGGAACAACTAACAGTAGAACATATCCAGTGAGTGTGTACAGGAAATGAAATGCAGCAGTTCCCTATTCTGGCAGCTCTGCTATGTTCTTTTTTTTTTTTTTTTTTTTTTTTTTTTTTTTTTTTTTTTTTTTTTATTATTTCTGAAAGTCCTAGCTAAGCATATTTTCTCAGAGAGATCAATAGGTGCTTCATGTGTGTAAACTGATATGTGTGGCTTACAAGGAAGATATGATAAAGGAAGACTCTGGAATTGCTTGTATAGACAAATTCATTAAGATAACAGTCTGTTTATCTACTCTCATTGATGTGTTGTAGTTATAGATCACCTAGTACTATAACAATTCATTTCTGTTTCTATTCAGGTGGTTTTTATCATTAGTTTTGTTCCTGCATAGATGACTCTAAATCACTTCTCTCAAGATTTAGAGATATTTTAGATTTAAAAGACAAAACACTTTTGTCAGCTACAATGATAAAGACCAAAATACATAGCTGGAGTCTTTTGGCCAATACTGTGAGGTCTTCAAGAAAAGTACTAGAATCAATCAGCAGGATAAAAAAGACCTTGGATGATCCTGGTGAAGACTAAGTTGAGGACTCTGCAGCTCCAGGGTGACTGGGATTACTGTAATCTGCAGCCTGTTGGCTGGTACACACTCCAGCTCAGTGAGGGTGACAAATCACTGGGACCAAGGGGCCCTCTTGGGGCTTCTGTGAGATGGGCCTGGCATGGCAATTCCCTCTGTGGAGAGCACAGAACCATCTCTAGGGCTGCTGCTTTGACTGCTTACATTGGCTAAAGATGGTGTGCTTGGGTATGGTGCCAGTGCAGAGAGCCCCGTGGCTGCTTCATGGGACTCCCCAGCAGCAGCCACAGCTCTTAGAGTTCGCAGGAAGTGAAGCTGAGCCTTAAAAGGTGGAGTGATTTCCCTGGGGGAAGTACCTTGCCTATCCCTGAAGTATCTTTCCAAAGCTGCCAGCGTATTTTGTGTGTGTGTGAATGAAACATCCTGATAAATGCTGAGCTGGAGAGAGATGGCATTCCTTGAATTTAATGCTCTCATTGGCATCACATTCCTTTTAGCTCTAGGTTGTACTCTGAAATTGTATTCATTGATGCTTTTGGAAAGGCAATTTGATACGAGCTCCTGTAGTTACGTGAAGTCTCATGTGCCTTTTTTAATCCTGTCTTGAAAGGATTCTGTTTGCTGTCCTGTGGATGCCACAGGAAGGAGTGACATGGGTAGTGCCAGTGGCAGCTGGGCACTGGGCCCCCCACCTGCCCTGGCTCTGGAAAGTGCCTGCCTTCTTGAAGGTGTAATTCCCTCTGTGAAAATATTATTTCCATCAGACAAAGATGCACCATGGGTATGGAACTTGGGGCACAGCTTTTAAACTGTGTTAATCTTGTTTAACCTTGCCCCATTGTGCAATTTGCACTCTTAGTTGGAAAGCCTTTTTCTTACTGCCTATGAAACTTCATGAAAAAGCTGAGGTCTTAGTTTCTGTCTTGAATTTAATGTTCTGTTTATACAGTAAGTGCAAACAATAACAGCAAAATATGATGGGTGGTTCCAATGGTTTTAATGTGCAGTTAAAACTTGCATTAAGGAAAATCTGTTTCTACTACATTACAGTATGTAGCTCTTCAGCATAAATGTTTTTATAGTTATCAAGTCACTTTCCAAAATTTTATATGGGTAAATAGCTGGCAGTACCAAGAAACCTTCACACCAAGTAGGAAAATGTAAGGGTTATAATATTGAAACAAGTAACTTATTCAAGCCTGGATTATATTTTCACTGCTTAGATGATGCATATTTGTGTTTAAACATGCACCAATTTTCAAGCATTTTGAATGGTAATAAATGAGTGCTGATGGAATTTCATAGTATAGCAGACAATATTTCTGTGTTTAGCATTTTCACAGTTGTGTTACCTAAAATCAGACTGGCTCTTTTACTTTTTTTTTTTTTCCCCTCTGCCTCTTCTTATTGCGTGTCCATTTTCAGTTTTGATCACAGTCACTGGAAGCACAGAAAGCAGTAATTCAGTGCTGTTATTTGAGTGTTAATTTTTTTACTTTTCTGAAAAGTTTTGATTGCAATAATTCATGCAATTACTTGAGTATCAGGTACTTGGATACATGGACAGAAATAGATATTCCAGATGACCTCTCCTTAGAATTTTACTGTCTGGTTTAATGGTTTATTTAGTTATTTAGCCTTACCCTGATCTTAATTCTTTTTTTTTTTTTTAATTTTGGTCCTGATAATATCTGATGGGTGCTGACTCATGTGAGGTGTTGATGCTGATTTAGTTGTCTGTGATTTCCCAGGGAAAGTTTAATTTAGTGGGTATTATTCTGAACAAGATATTAAAGGAATGGAAACACTGTATTTTTAGTGAAAGCCAAAATAGTGTCTAAGACCAGGTGAGCAGATGCTCTTAATTTTAGTGATTCTTTCAAAACATGTTGGGTGGTTATGTTGAACATTCAGGTAATAAAAGTGATAGGACTATAAAGAGTAATTGTTCAGTTAATGACTGGGGGTTTTTGATGCCTTCCTGGGTAGGTTGGGAAGAGCAGCTTGAATCAGCATGAAACAGCCAGAATAGCTGATACCTTCAGCTGTTTGCTGCGTTGCAAAGAGGAGTGCTGAAACCACTCATGCTGCACTTTTATAATGAACTCACTTCTCAGAGACTTGTAATTCAGTCCTAAACTGGGCTCTGTTCTTGGATTTGGCAGTAGTATTAATCTTAAAGTAATGTGGTTTCTTTTCTAATCAGGTGAGAATGCAAACAATAAGAAATGAATACTTTTAAAGCTTCTTTTGCCATGTGATAGGTGCAGTTGGCAGCCCCTGATTCCCCAGGCATGTAAGTCCATGTGACCTTGCAGGCTTACAAAGAACTCTGTCAGTGAGAAATGAGTCCGGTAAATACTACAAAATTGATAAACTACAATTTATCAGACCAAGATATGAAAATGTAAAGAGATGCCCTTGGATAGAGTCCCTGTTCCCTAGAGGGCTTCCCCAGGGCAGTGGAGACCTGGGCTTGGTGCCAGCTGCTCTGGAGGTGGGAGCAGAAAGGAGCTTGGCAGCCCAGCTGCCCCAGGCACGGTTACCCAGCTCCGGCGCTTTGACGTCACTGGTGATTTTATTCTATTGATTTTTTTCAAGAAATGGGAGAAACTTGCAATTTACTGTGAATTGAGATGACAGCTCCTGTTTTCTTCTTTATCACCCTCTCATGACTACATTGCAGGGAGTGTAATTTAGACATAGAGCAATGGGAGTTGTGATGCTGGAGCCTGTGGCAGGCAGAGAATATACTGCACCTAACACAGGTTATGTTGTGGTGTCTCACATGAATTCTTTGGGAAATGAGTTGAGTTGAAGCTTAAATTTTGACTTGACAGCATTGTATTTAAACAAATAAATGGTAATAAAAACCTTTGCATTCTTACACTGATTCATGATTCCAAAGAGAGCCTGTGTATATCTCAGAGGATCTTACACTAACACTAGCAGAGAAAATAGGGCATCAAAACTGTTGGCTCCAGAGCAGCAGGAAGCTGATTGATTTCCCCTCATCCTTTCACAAACCTGGATTAGAGTGGCTCTACAACAGACGAATCAACAGAAATAATGGCACTTCTGACAGTATTGCAACCTTTTATTAGCTCCACCTGCACCACTTGACATTCACAATTCCTGCTAGAAAATGTGGGATAGCATTCAAAGTACCGAGTCTGCAGTAGACTCTGGCGTGCCATGCAATCATGGAAGTACTTCCTAAAGCAATTTTTTTTTATCTTATGGAGCTTTTCACTTGAGAATGGGAGAGTTAGAGGTAAGATTTGAATGATGTTTGAGCTGCCTGATGCAATAGAGATGGAATTTGACTCTTCAAAAGAGCTCGATCAACGTAGGGGTATTCTTTAGGGATAGACTGCTGCTGGGTGTTTTTCATGCCTGGGCTTGGTTAAACCAGGTGTTCCACATGTGAATTAGCAAACTAGCTTAGATTTCTGTCCAGGAAGCTGCAGATGGGTTTGGACATGTCTTTACTCACTCTATTGATCTCTTTAATATTGACCCTTCAGGTACTGGAAAGTCCTGTAAGGTCTCAAAAGAGCCTTCCCTCCTCCAGGCTGAACAGCCCCTACTCTCACAGCCTGCCTTTGTAGGAGTTGTGCTCCAGCCCTTGCATCCTCTTCATGGACTCCTCTGGACTTGCTCAAGAGCTCCATGTCCTTCTTATGTTGGGGACCCCAGAGCTGGACACAGCCCTGCAGTGGGGTCAGAGCAGAGCAGAGGGGCAGAACCCCCTCCCTGCCCTGCTGCCCACGGGGCTCTGGGTGCAGCCCAGGACACGTTTGTCTCTCTGGGCTGTGAGTGCTCACGGCTGGGGCGTGTTCAGCTTCTCCTCCCCCAGCACTCCCAAGTGCTTCTCCTCAGGGCTGCTTTTGATCCACTGGTTAAGAGCAGCCATCCATCCACCCAAATCTTTCTTTTCATATCTTGGATCTGAGTGCTAAAATAAAACATCACAATTAAGCCAGAGAATACAATGAGTCTGTAAGGAAAAGCAAAGGGGAGTCATCCACATTTTTCTTATGCTGTTATGAAGTGCTACAGCCATTTCAATTTGTACTGAGCAAAAAATTATTCACTATGAGGATTTCACAAATGCTTCTGAGTTTTTATCACCATCATATTAAAAGAAGAAATAAAATAAAAGAATAATAATATTAATGTAAAAATGGAAGTGACTAATATTGAAATTGCTGGTTTAATATGCTTTTTGTTCTCAAATAAGTAAGAGAAGAATTGAACAGAGTTGATTCAGGTTATGAATAAATTATCTGCAGAATTTCAGGGTTGATTCTTAAATGAGCTTCTGTATTGAAATTTTATGCCAGATTTTGTTTACATTTCTGTCAGTGCAATCTCAGCTCACTAGAGTTAATAATGACTAAAAAATAAATTGACTCCTCTTGTTTGATTCAGAACTGAAAATTATAGTGGGGCAACAACTTTAAACTTAAATATCTGAAAGTTTTCCTTAAAACAGAATTAAAAAATTACATCTATACCTACTAGTCACAGTCTTTTGTTCCTAAACTGAAAAATAATTGAGAACAGCAGTAATAAAAGCCCCAAAATTGAAATAATATGAAGAATGAATAGGGGAGAAATCCATTCCATGACAATGGGAATTTACTGAAGAGTTACCTGAGCTCCAGAGACTCCCTTTTGTGTAACTTCCGGTGTCTGAATGACAGGAATTGTGCAGAAATTAAATGAAAACTAAGCCAAAGTCTGTTCAGTTTAGCAGAGGAGGGATTTGGAGCATGCTGGTACTTTGGGAAGTGTGTGGTTCTCGGGAGATTTGTTCTGCAGCATAATTTTTCTATGGAACAAGAAGTCCAATTTAAATAACTCCATAGATGTAATTTTAGCTTATAAACTACACTTCCAATTTCTGTAAAAAGAATATCACCTAGCTTGCCATGGCACTCTTTCATATGGAAAAGAGAATTGTAAATCTGGACAACTAAGCTTCTGGCCTTGAGAGGGAAGCTTCAAGAACAGTAATTTGATCAAAACACTTTGTTCTATTTAGGAATCTGGGAATATGCATCAGCTGAATTGTGTCTGTGCTTTTAATATTAAAGGAAACAACAATAGGAATCTGCATAGACACAGGGGGATCAGCATATCCATGTCTCTCAAAACATAAAAGAGGCACACAGGGTAGGAGAAGGAATTCAGAGCCATCTTCCTTTTCTTCTTTCAGGTTGTTTTTTATGCCAGTATCTTGTTTTGTATTGCCAGAGGGATTAGGAATGTCACGCAGGAAAAAGCATATGCAGTTTCTGGGTAGTAGTGGTATACTTTCTGGTTTTAAATTAATCACCAATTTATCAACAGTCTGTTTGATAAAGGCCATTGAAATCTGCCTAGAAATGTCATCAATGCTTTCCTCAACTTTTTGACCAGCATATCCTAAGTGGAACTTTTAGTAGGATTTTATTTTTCTAAACTGTGTATAAAATTTAAGATGTGATCTGAGAAAGCTGGTTCAAAAATTTTAAAAAAATCTATCTTGTTCAGGTCAGCTATCAGCTGTGCTTTTGTTGAATGATTAATGTCAGATTTTAAATCCTTTTCTTTTTTTCTGGAAGTTTAGTAAGAAGCCAAAACAGCATTACTCTGAAATGATCCCAGCTCGTCTTAACAGAGTTAACAGATTGCTGAGAGCTAATGCAGTGGCAGCACCATACCTAATAGAGGATGTATCTACTCAGTTGAGTTTTTTTGATTGCTGGCAGTACATGCAAAATGGACTATTCACTTTTTGCTGGCAAACTGAAAACAGACTGATGCCAAGATAATACAGCTAAACTGGCTGTCTCAGCCAGACATTCATTCTTCCTGAGCTTTGGAAAGCAAACCCATGACCAATAGTTTTTATTAAAGCCTCTACCTCCCAACACTGCTCTAGAGCCTTCCCTTTCAGCTGCATGTTGCCAGACCACTTATTCATTGAAGTGCTCATCTTGCTCTAACAGGTGCAGGTGCTGTGGTGCCTTTGAGGGGTTTTGAACCCAGCAGCTCTAGCAGGAGGTGGTTGTACAGCATGAGACACAAACTTATACAGACATTTTTTCCTTTCCATATGATCCTGACTGGTGGGCACGTTGCTCTCCAGAACCAGCATTTCAGTCTCTGTACCCTGTCTGTGGTCAAGGCAATTAAAGCTCTTTGTTGCCCTTCTACCACATTCAAATAGCCTGCCTAGCCAATAAGGACTTAGTCAATTAAATTGATTAGAGTTTAGAGTGGAAGCTATGTTGGCACCTGTTACCAAATATATCTCATCTAAGTCTGCAGACTGCCAGAAAAGGAATTTTGCTGGTTCATTGAATATGAGAAATTTGCAATAGAAAATGCATGGTTGTAGCACTTCTTTCCATATGCAAGTCAAATACATTTTGCAGATTCAGGGCATGCTTCAAAAAAACCTGAAATCTGAATAAACTCCTAATGTAAAACCTGTTTTTTTTTTGCTGAATCCATGGAAAAACTTTTGAGTCTGTGTTAGCATAAAGGAAGTTGTTACCATTATATTTGGATCTGTAATTTTTGTAAGATGTTTATCAAAGAGTAAAGGTGCCTGATACATGATAGATGGGCTGTTGAGGTTTGTGGAGAGAGGGACCAAAGTGGTAGTCCTGGGTTTTGTTATGAGAAACAGAGCACATGATCCATGCACTCTGAACTGCACCACTGCCTTGATGACAGGACACCAGCCTTGGTGACCAAGTCTGATTTACAAAAGGAAGAAATAGCTTCATGTTAACTTTCTATGAAACTTCATCTCACAAAGCCTTCCTTGTGAGGTAGCTTCAATGCCACGGATAAGTGTGTTCCACCTTAAAACTCATGGTTCAAAGTTATTGCTGGATCCCAGGAATTATTGCCTCCCTTCTCCACTTCCTCCTTCAGTCAGGCAAGCACAGGGGCTCAAAGGGAAATGGCAGTGCTGTGAAGGGGATGAGAGAGGGTGAAAAAAGCATTTATATCTAACATCAGTCAAAGGGCAAGACTTACTTGCTTCCCTCTGCCTAAACCATTCCACCATTAAATTCATTAATCTGAAACTTGGTCACAGAAGACTGGGCTGTATTTCTTCCATGAGAATTGTATCTGCTTATCTCTTGTTGTTTGTCTTCCTAATTTAGTTGTCTTTTTCTTTGTACTAAGAAAAAGTTAATTGCTCTTTCACTGCTAGTTCTGTTGATTAATAATGCAGAAAAATCATAAGATATGTCTGGGGTATTGCATTTTCCTCCTGGAGGCAGCAGCAGTGTCACAAGCACAGGGCTGTACGCTTGCAGTGGGAGTACCTGGGGAAAAGGGAAGCCAGCAAGCTGGGAATTTTTGCTTAAAAACAAATTGAATGAGTGAATAAAGAAAATCATTAAGACTTCATCTATAAATACTCTCTAATTTAAATTCACATTGGCATGAAATTTTAAAGATTTATTTCCATAATTTGAAGTAAAAGGTATTTGTTTTAGGGGTGATTAATTCACACACTGCCTTATGGGTAAGGGAAAATTGCAGGATCAGGGTAGTATAAATTAATGATTGGAGTACGTGTACTAAAAGTGTGAGAAAAGATTTTAGTCAAGATTTTTTCTAGTTCCCTCTTCCAATTAGCATAGTGGTTGTAGAATTTCCTGATTCATTAACATTAAATGGGTACTGGTTTTATCACAATAATAAATAAAATTATCTCAGTGGTTTAAAAAATTACTCATACCAGCAATAGGGTGGACAAGAATAAAGAAACAGAAAGAATTTATTACCTGTTTTAGACTGGGAACCAGTTAGAACATACTCTTCAAGAAAAGAAAAATATTTCAAGGTATGATCATGCATATTAGTAAATGCTGTGTATAGTAACTAGAACTCAGACACCAGAGTCCTTTGCCCAGACATCATCCTGCAAATCCTTCAGAGCATCTCCACTGCTCTTGCTGAGCAGGAAGAGGGTTCTTGAGTGAGTTATTGGGGGACAGCTGTTAGAGGCAGATGTCTGTGCAGGGACAGAGCTCTGTGAGCTCAGGTTTTGTTTATGAGGTGATCACTTTTGAGCATTTGGTGTGTGTGGGAAAACTGATCTGCAGCCTTTCTTTGTAATATGCTGGGCAGTGTCTGGTTCTCTAATAAACTTTTCTTTCTTTTTGTTTTTGACAAATTGCCTGGTTTCCCTGCAAGGCTGTTTAGTGATTAGAATGGGAAGCACATTGCAGTGTTTTGGCTTTATTTTTCCTTAAAATAAATGGTACTTATGAGGATTGTGATATTTTGGATTCTAAAGACAATTGCAGCACCTTCACTGTCTGCTGTCCTTTGTTACTCCTTGGATCCTGCCCAGACTCAAGGCCTTGTTTCCATGGAGGCAACGCTTGTTATGAGACATATTCCTTCTACAAACAGACTTGTGAATTCTCACACCTTTGATTCAAGCTTTATAGTTTTAAGCCTTATCTGGAACTTTTATGTTCCATCTTCTTTGATCTTTGGCCAGAAGGCTTTATGTTGCAGACTAAGGTTATGGTGTTTGCATGTTTTACTTCTCAATTGCTCTGTGAACAGCAAACAAGAGATGAAAACCTCACATCAGAGTTCCTTCCTTCAGAAAGCAGCATTACAAATCCTTGATCATGGACAAAGCATGTTTTTGTTTGATTACTCTTACTATTTGCACATTTTTAAAGCATGAATAGCAATTGACAAATATGTTAAATTACAGCTTGGCTCATCCCTTGCTCTCCCTCAAGACAAAGCAGAATTGTGAGAGGCTTGACTTAGGAATATGTTTCTTTGTAAACCATTTCTCTGGGGTTCTTTTTGTTCTTTTTTTTTTTTCAGTAATGGTTTAACTTTTTTGCAGTTTGGGTAGAGTGAATTTCTGAGCTAAAAAACCCTCTCTGAATATCAAGTCATTTTACCCATTTACCTCTTTGAGTTGCCAGAATTCTGTATGTCAGTTTTGTTGCCAAAATCATAGAATTCCAGCTGACTTCTAGGTTTTGAAGGATGGGAATTCACCATTGCTGGTGAGGAGCTGTTGCAGTGGCTAATGATCTCTCTGTGCTTATTTTAGGTTTCTTTCATTCTCTGCTCTTCCTCTGCACTACAGAGGCATTACACAGTGGGTTTTCTTCCTGCAAATGTGCTTCTATATCCTCTTCTGGGCACCATTCATTCTCTTCTTTTGATAAAATAAACAGGCTGAACTCTTTAGCCATCTTACACTAAAGGTTTCTTAATATCACAGAACCATTACTGTTGTTCTTTGCATACTGTTTTCTATAATTGTACCAATCACAATCAAGTGAATCATGCAGAAAAGGTTTTTTCTCTTCTTTCTCAGATCCTTCTATACTTTTCCATATGGAGACTCAATAAGTCCCTGATAACTTAAAAAAAATGAATAGATATCTTTCTTTTAGAGTGCAATTTGATGGTGGAGGGCTATCAATTTTTTAGTTTAAAGAGAAAAATCTGCTTCTAAAATTATTAGCCATTTTGAAATTGAAACTTAAAACTAACAAACATTTTGAAAACCAAGTTTAGAATGAAAATAATTCTTAGAAAAAATGTGTAAGGATACAGGTATGAAATTAACTACCCAATTAAGTAATTAGAAGCAACTGTTTGTTCATTGTAGTTAATACATAGATTATAGAGACCTTGGATTTCAACAGGGTAAGTTAGAATATGTTGTGAAAAACCTTCTAATAGTAAGTAAAATTGAGTAGTAGAATGAATTTCCAGCAAAGATTATGGAGTTTTCATTACTGGAGGAAATTTTTTTTAGATTTGTCAAAAATGGTTAAGTACAGTTGGTCATAGTTTGGGTTTGGGGAATGAGGGAGCAGATGGCATTGAAGACAATTTTAGTGTTTCTTTTGAATTTTTTTTTGACAATAGATATTTCTGCAGAATTCTGTGAATCTGTGATCCCTTCAAAGTCAATGTCTTCCATGGAATTCACTGAGTGGGAAGTTGAAACTTGAAGCTATCCAACAATCTGGTGACCTGAAGTGACTCAAATGCTCTTATATCCCCAGAATATTCAAAGGTGGTGTGTAGTGCAGGTGATTTTCCCTTTCCTCAATCATCTGATGCTGTTATGCAGCAGATGGAGGGATCAGGTAGAACACTAATGTATCTACCAGTACTATATTTTTGAGTTCTAAGCTTTTAAAATCTGACTCTGAGCAGTCTCATTAAAATTGGTTATGCATACATATGTCTTGTCAAGAATAAACTTCAGTAAGGAATGCTATGAATGCTGAGGAATGCAAGCCCAGGCATGTCTTTTTGCATTTTTGCAGATTCCGGCCATAAGTTTTATTAGATGTTTGTCTTTCCACCTTATATCTCTATTTCTTCTGATCCTCAAATTCCTCTTACACTCAGTTTAGAGTAACACTCTTAAGACCAGCAAAACCAGATCCCTTTCCATTCATGGCATGAGTTGCTTCAGGCTCTCCATTGGCAGAAAGTTGTTTTAATGAAAAGAAGCACCTCAAAGCCACCCAGCACTGCTAAGGTGACCAAGAGAGATTCAATGGGTTTTGGGCAAGGTAAGCAAGGAAAGCTGGCTGGCAAGAGTAGGACCTAAGCTCCTGCTGTGAGCTTGATTCTCTGACAGGTGTAGTAGGAAAGGCCTTTTCAGATCAGGTGTCTCAGAGTTGTGTGGATGCTCTGAATGAGGAGGAGCTCTACAGGCCTTTCTGAAGTTTTGTTCTGGTGAATAGTCACTGTCCTGATGCATTGACTTCTGAACCAGTATGTTTTACAGCCTGAGCCTTTCTGGTTTGGCCTGAGTTTTTCCCCCATAACTCTGAAAGTTTCTCTGTGCTTCAGTTTCCTTTCATTTCCAAAATTAGAGTGCAATTTGCCTGCCTCAAAGCAGCAAACCAAGATCCTTTTAATAAAGTTACCTAATTTGTGAAGTATGCAAGTAGCATAATGGCAAAGGTGTGAAATGATGCCTACAGAGGGTTTGGGGGCTGACTGTCTAAAACTGTAAAAGTGACACATACAGGGAGCATCATGTTTTTGCTTTGAAAATGCTGCCTCAAGGTGATAGAAGGATTACAGAAAACAGTGTCTATAGGATTCTTACAGGTTTGTATTTGCAAGTGAAAAGCAGAATTATTCTGGGTTTGTTTTCTGGATAATAGTATATAACTAGGTAATTATTTGCTCCATACTAATATATAACTAGTGATAATTAGTCCTGTTGTTCAAGGAAGTTACCAGGGTAGGTTCACTTGAGGGTACTCAGCTTCAGTTAGTTTCTTATAATCAAATTTTAGAATGTACTTATACACTTAAGACTGAAGAGAAGCCCATAGCAGGATTTCTAGAAGCCTCCAGGCACATGCCCTGAGTAGATGACTTTAGGCTTGACTCTAACCTTAGGAAAGGGGCTTATGCAGTTCAGTTGTGGCCCCAGAACAAATTAGAAGATTTCTTGCTAGCTTGACCATCATAGTTTTCTTTATAAATTGTATTTGACCTGTGATGTTTTTACCTGTTGTGAGCTAAAACATGACATATTAATCCTCAGCTTGAGTCTTAAATGGAAATAGTTTCTCTAACATCTAGATGGGTTAGGAGCTTAGACATAGATAGTTATAATGGCTTTGCTGCTAAATGCTGTCTTGATAACATTCAGGTGAGCCTCCTTAGAAAACAGGATGCACATGACATGCATTAAATTTATACTGATAACATATACTGAGAAAATAATCTCCAAATATTCTCTGATAACATTTATTCTAACATATTGTTATTGCTACATATTATTGGTATGGATGAAGATAAATGTGATTTCCAAGTGATCAAATGTATTCATAGGATATTCTTCTGCTAGAAATATGACTTTATGATCTTGTCAGAATAATCTTGACCCACAGATTAAGGAAAGTATCTTTAAAGAAATGAGAAAGATAAGGTCCTGCATTCCACTGAAATTGTGTTACCTCTGAAAACTTCTACTGGAATATGCTACCTACAAGTTAGTGTACTTATCCAAAGGTGAGATTTCTGGTGATTTAGACAATTTTTCATAGTCAGAATTGGTTTGGTATAATCAGTTTTTCATTTCAATGTTGTTGTGTTGGTTCAAATAGTCTGCTGCTCTGAAGTAAACAAGATTTATTTCTTTCCTCATTTGCAAGAGCTAAGTTAGATCCTGAACTTTTGCTAAGGTCTAGGAGTTTATATTTTTAAACATGGACACTGGAGCTGAATGCCACAGCCCACCAAAAGCCTCATTGACATGCTGGTGCAGAGGTAGCATTTTCCTGACCTCCAATCCATATTTCCATATTTACTTTTTGAGTTCCATGTTAACTCAGGTGCTTCTGTTGTGTAGTCTTGCCTCTGCTCTGGTTCTAAAATCTCACTGAATACCACTAATTTCTATGAAAAGGTTGTTTTCATTTTTTTAAAGCATCACCTCTGCTCTTTCTTTCTGTGTGTACAGTTCTTTATCTGGCTATTTTACAATGACACTAATTAGGATAAATACCTTCTTGCTACAGTATTTTGTGGACTCCAGGGCTTAAAAGCAGTAACATATTTCACTAGACATCCACAATAAATGAACAAGAATAAAAAATTATAAAATTCTAGACTTCTTGTGTTTTCAGCACAACAAAAATGATAATTGATAAAGATTGGGAAAGGAAATGAGCACTGCAGGAACCAAGATGTTAAATAAGTTTGAAGCATTGTCTGAAATCTCTAATTCAATGTAGCCTTAAAACGTGTCAAGTTTGTTATGCTAAAGTGTGTTGAGTCAGAACCCCTGGTTGTGGTTTTTTTTTTAGTTCTTTTGTTTTTCTATTTTTTTCCTCTTACCAAGTTGCAGCTCATGCCATTAGTTATTACTGAAGTGTCAGAGGAGAGTGTTAAATTTTATAGGATGTTTTCTTACCTCAGGGACCTCCTGGAGAGTGTCTGCATTCTGCACTCCATGGTACACATAGAGAGCACTTCATGGGAAAAAAAAAGATTACAAACCACTGATTCTATAAATAAAACACATTATGGGAAGTTTTTACATCTTTAAAATCTCTATTTTATATAGTTTTAATAATCTGCAAGTATCCTGAAAAGTTTTGCCAAGTGCATGAGCATGGTGGGGAGAGAAAAGTTAAATCACAAACACTGGAGATACAAAAGACATTCTCCCTGATCTCTTGTAAGTGCAAGATAGGTTTTGGTTGCTTATTTATGACAAGTTGCAACCATCAGATATCAGTGAAATGGTTCTGGTTCCTTCAAAGAGGGGCTGTTTCCTGAAAGCTTTGTGTTATTCACTTCCAGGATGCCATGAAGCCCATGTTTTGAAGGTGTACTGGAATGACAGCAAAATCTGATTGTCACAGATCTCAGGAGAGGGCTTAGAATGGATCTCTGTTGGGAAATATCTGATTTTCAAACAGTGTGTTCACCACTGTGATCTATCCTTGGTATCAGAGTAAGGGCATTTTCTGTTTATTTGCACTTAAGAAAGGTGTGTGGATAGCTGTGCTGCTTTTTGACAGAGCATGTTATTGGAAGGAAGAAAATTTCTCTTGGAATAAAATTAGATTAGGATAGTAGGAAGAGCCACTTCATTACTAAGGACTTGCATTCATTCAGTAAACATGAAAACTCTTGCTGTCCTATCCCACTTGGGTACTGTAAAGATGTTTTTAGGCTACTTTTTATAAGATTAAAAATTTTATAAGATTAAAAATTATAAGATTTTTATAATCTTTTTATAAGATTAAAAATTATATTTGTCAATATACCTTATATTCAAAAACTATCATAGTTACATTTTGTGTGAAAAGAAGTGCTTTTATATCACATAATACATATGAAAACAAATTTATCTTTTTCCATAAAGGAACATATTTGACAAAACTTAAAAATGGTTTTACTTTCAATAAAAATATACATATGATGTGTTTTGAACCCATTGTAAATTAGAAATTCTGTTCCCATTGAGTGAATTCTAAGATTCTTAGAAATTTAAGTCTACTTAGGAAATAGCAGTGAAATTGGAATATGCCTAGCTGGAAGAGAGCAACTCTTGCAGGCAGCTGACATTTCTGAGGGGCTGTTGGCAGGCTCGCTGGGTCAGATGCACTTCTGCCATGCTGTGGAAGTGAAATACTCAGGAACTCCTTCAATGTCACTGTTTCCTCTGAAAACACCACTTATGCTAAAACAATTGCTCTGATGCTGCTTCTCTAGACCCTCTAATTTATGGCATAAAATACCATTATTTTTAACAGAGCAGAAAGATTTCTTACATTAGCCTGTAGATCTTTTTTTTTTTTAATATCATATTGAGCATTTATAGCTGAGTGTGTACCTTCAAGCATTTCCATTTTATCCCCTAATTTTTTCCCATTTGTAGAGCATGAGAGTCCAATTTAACATCAAATTTCTCTTCCATGGGTTTAATAGCACTTAGTTTGGTACTTATGGAAATTTCATAGGTAGAACCAATCTCTGTCAGCTTCCCCAGGGTGGAAATTGCAGGGCGTGGGAGAGAATATGGAGCTGCTGAAGGAGAACTCCCTCGAGTGATCTCCCTATCTTCTTCTCCAAAGCATACTAGCAATCATTTCTGAAGGGTTGCAGCTATATTTGGAGGGTTTTTTTTCATGACATATAAAAGAAGATAAAATCTGTTTTGAAGTCTCTTAAGCTAAAAGCTTTGCTGTCCAAAATCTTGCTGCTGGATGTGCCAGCTGTGCTTGCAATTATGAGCAACTCCAGGGAAGTTAATAAGATGCCACTGTGTCCAAGAGTGTTCACGGCAGTGGAGTTCAAATTACAAAATTACACTACTGAAAAAGAGCGGCCCTTTTCCACAGCTGTGAAATTATTAACTCTCAGAAAATGACAGAATAATTTTTTTTATTATTTTTCAGCTTTTAAATTAATACCATCACTACTGATTAAACTTAAGGTCACATGAATTCTATTCTACAGAAAATGGTCTCAGATCCTATGGCTGCTGGTTTCTGTGGCAACATATTTCATATGGGGAAAAGCTTAATTTTATTGTGAAAATTATGCTTTTAGCACCATAACTCTTGACAGTTTGTTTTGAAATTAACTTTCATCCTTTTTCTACAGTACAATATGGTGCAGAATTTTTTCCTCTAAGAGAACAAAATCATTTGAGAAGAGTTACTAATAAAACACTTGGGTTGATGGCTTATCACCACTTGTAAAACATTGGCTGTCTGTTCATCAGCTCTCATTTCCTGCAACCTTGATAATATAGTGGGGGTAGTGTTCCCTGCTGGAGCTATGGTGCTTTTGAAATGAGCTGGATGTTGTTCACAAGTACAAACCTAAAACAAACAACCCCCATCCCCAGCTCTTGTACATCCATGTGTAGCTAGAGATAAATATCCTCCAAGCACTAGGTGATATTTGTTTTATTTTGGAACTCTGTGAGTGATAACAGTCACTGCCAAAATGGAACTGCAGTTCCTCATCCACTTTCTCTCTAAATTCATGGGGCAACTGCAGTCACAAGGAATGAACTCTGGGAGAAAGAAACGTTTCTATTCACTGTACTGAATAGTTCTTCCTCTTCAGGATTTTATGGATATTTCCAAGTGTGTCACTTGCTGACAGGAGGTGAATGGCAGTTGGCTCATGCATATGAGTTTTCCTGAAAGTAAGGGTAAAATTCTGTAGAAGTAGCAATTTGCTCTCTGCTTCAAAGAAAACTTGGCATGATATTGTATTCACACTGATTTTACAGAACCATAATTTTATTCAATCAGAATGGTTGAATCCATCCCTGTTTCTGCACTGTTAATTTTTTGGGCAGTTACTGCTCTTTCTTGTATATCTTTGTAATCATTGAAATCCTTACCCACCTCCCTGAACTACATTTAATATACTGAATTTCCAGTCTCTCTGAGCCATTCAGTTCTCCTAACACTGACTGTATTGAGGGTGGCTATGCTGGGAAACTAAATAGTGTGAGTCATGTTTTTTCCATTAACTCATTTTCTTATATTAATGTGCAGTGGGAAAGTTGACCTGTGTTCCTAAATTAATGAGATTGGCTATAAAAGTAAAGGATTTATACTCCTCCCTCTCAGACAAATACTAGGCACTCTTTCATCTGAGTTGTCCCATTGAAGGACATGGCTAAGACTCTTCTAATGTGAGTGGAACAAGATTAGTCTAAAATCCTTTGTCACTATTGCAATCAATGAGATTTCTTGACTGAATGTTTGATGCAAACTGTACAATCTCCCTTAGACAAAGCACAATTGGAATTCTGAAGCAGCTGTCTGCCTCCTCTATCAGGATGAAGCACGAGCAAGCAGCTGGCAGAAACTGATAATGAGATGCACTGATAGAGCTGTGGGATTACTCTTACCCACCTCATGTCTATACAAAGCACAGTGGAAGCTGAGTTATTATTATGCTAAATTATTGAAGAATTTTTATATAATTATATATTCAGACCTGTCAAATACAATTTTAATGGTATGAGATATGCCCATAGATATTTACTCTTCATGCAACCATCCAGTGGAACCACAACCTCTTGCCACAATCAGCATTACCTAGTTTCATGATGCCTCCAAAGGCAGCCCACAGGACTGTGCTTTCCCCAGCTGCAGTCTGATGCTGAAGTGACTACAGGAAGAGCATGAGATAACAATTTCTGACTCAGATTTGCCATTGCTTTGGTCTGTTTCACTAGATCAATGGAGAAAAAGAGGCAGGTACTCAAAATATTTATGTCCCTCTCTAATTTCAAGCACCTAATTTAAACTTAAATCTGATTTAAATCTAATTTAAATTGATGAGATTGTTCCTGTGCTCAAATACATAATGCAGCATTAAGGTCTATGTAAATAGGACTCAATCCAAAATTCTTAAGGTTCAAGGTTATTAAGCATCTCTATAGTGATATAAAGACTCTAATTACTGGTATGCTGAGGTTCTGTGGAAAACTTTCTTTAAAATTTTCTGAGCAATGTTCTTCAGAAGAAATCAAGCCAGAAAACTGCTATAACAATACTCTTATATTCTGGTAAGCTGGTGGTACGGAAGCACAAGCCCTATTGATGTTTGGTATTGATCAAACTGTTTGTAAACAGCTCTTCCTATTTTTTTACTTGCCATTTATTCCTTATTCCTGTGAAATATTAATAGTGATCTCCTTTGCTACACCAAAATACAGAAACAAAGTGTAAATTGTAAGTGTAAATTTTTTTAACATGACATTACTGAAGAATCAGATTAGTTTAAGGAATGCATAATTCATTGTCTGGGTGATAGTCACATTGGTGGATACTGACAAAATTCTATTAATCTTTTTTTTCCTAGCTAATTGAGGTTTCTTTGCCCTTTTCAAGAAAGAATATCCTATTCATAAATCTAGTACATCCAGGACTTATGTTGCATTGCTTTTATTATTATTGTATCACTGTTTCAGTAGTTCAGTTTTAGAACTGCAGACATAACTGTCAAGGAGATTTACAACCGACTGTTATAGCAGCATTTTATAGCCCAGACTGCACTACCGATCCTTTAAAGTCTTAACACTCATCCTGTGACTTCAGTTTAAAAATATAATTTGCTTCTTTCTGTTGGTAAGAGCTATTGGTACCATGAAATGCTGAAATAATCTGTTGCCCACAATGATTTTTACTTATTTTGGGTAGTATTCTGAATTTCCGACAACAATGATTTGTTGCTAAACTAGAAGTTCATTATCAGAATGCGCTTCTCCCCTTCCCACACATCTTCTCTGCACATAGCACTGCTGTCCCTTTCCATCTTCTGCATTCCAGAACTTGGCAGCAGTAGCTGAAATGCTAAACAAGAAAACATTATTTCCTTCCCCCCTTTTTAAGGGGTTCTAGAGAAAATACTGAGAGCAAAATCAAAACTCTTCTTTGTCAGTGGTAATCTAATTTTCTTCATTTTTTTTTATCAATATTGTGCTCATTCTTTCTCTGTGTCTTTGTCTCTTTCTCTCTTTCTTTCCTCTTCTTTCCCCCTTTCCCTCTCTCCATTTCTTCCTCCTTTTCTTTTCTCTTCCTTCCTTCCTCCCTCTCTCCCATTCCTCACACCCTCCTTTCTGAAATTCATCCATATCCCTTTTCTCGTTACTGTTACTAATCTCAAAAATCTGATATCCCTTCTCAAAAAGGAAATATCTGTGTGGTTTATCCCTTGTACCTTGAAAAATATTTACTGCTCAGTGTTCTCCTTGATATGCAGTTCACCTGCTGGTTTTCCTGATGCAATCTTTCTTTGATAAATCTCTCACTGAATAGGTTCAACATCTCATTAGTGAATGAGATGGGGTGTGGGGGTGTACATGTACAATTTGAGTTCTGTGAGGAGCAAGGAAGGAAAAAAAGGAGGTAAAATATGCACCTCTTAATGTTTCTGTAAATTGCTATTTTTACTACTCATTTGTGTGAATAGTAGATGTATACACATGTGTAAAATTGCAATTATGATGCAAAAGGTAGTTGTTAAGAAAGAACATTTCATTATGATTAGAGAAATTAATGAGGTCTGGCTTCCTATGGACTTATGTCCTTTGTGCCTTAAGTCCTCTCTTCTGACTGCATTGCTCCCAGTTCCTTCCCAAGGCTCCTGTGATGATCACACTGGCAGGAAATAGCACTTTCTGCAGTTAACATGCAGCTGCCAAAGAGAAGTGTATAATGGCTGAATCCTGTCTTTCCCTCTGTTAGAGCACTAATTTGTTTCTTTCCTGTACAGCTGCTGATTTCCAGAATGTGTGTAAGTGCTTCAGACTTTTATCTGTCTTTCAAATTTGTTCTCAGTTGGCCATCATTTACCATGGGAAAGGAGATTTAGCAGACGTGCAACATTTCAAAATGTCTTGCTCCCTAATTTCCAAACTAAAAATGAGATAAAATTAAAAGATACAGTGTGTGTAGAATAGTCATTTGGGAGTATCAGCTATTATTCCAAAAGCCCTTTACTCTTGCTATATTAATCACTGAGCCTATTGAATAAATAAAGTGTTAGTAAAAGGACATACAACAATAAGGATTTGAACAAACAGATATTATTTTAACATTTCTGAGCATCAGATACAAAACATCTCTTTCACTGACTGTCCTGCATAGTAGAACTACCAGATTTCACAGATGCTGAACACATGCTTTAAGGAGGATAATGCCTGCCCTCAGCAATACCATGGCAGTGAAAGCAAGAAACTGGTGAGCATGGAAATAAAAAGATATAAGCCAGGAGCCCTCAGCCCCAGAGGGAGAGCTATTAATGCACTGCCAAAAGATGATCCAAGGATCATCTGTAACTCCAACCAGATGATAAAAGTCTCGAACTCTATAGAGGTACTGCTTTTATGGCACAACATGATTTTCCATGTTTTCCATCATGCTTAACATTTCTGAGTTCTAGAAATGGTAATTTTCTTTCTCCATTTCAGAGGAGCTAAGGACTTCATCATAGTCCCTGTTCCCTTTTTCTTGGTGTCTGTATCTCCTTGTCTTCCCACCATCCCCATTCTCTATACACATGGCAGTTAACCCCACTTCCAGCAGACCAAATAAGCCAAGTTTTTCCATATGTGAAGGCCTGAAATTCTGTGCACCTATATCAGACTTATTTTTCTTCATAAATACTTGAAAAAATTACAGCCAACTCTTGTTAAATACCCAGGCTTTAAATAGTGCTGAATCATGCAATCAAGAATTGCATAATGATCCCTCCAAAGTATGTACCCAGCACCTCAGTGGTTACAGAATGTCACCTCTCAGTTGAATCAGTAAGTGTGATAGCTTGTGTGTGCCAACTGCTTGATAGAATATAAATATTGTAGAACAAAATATTGCACTTTAAAGAGCCCAGGCAGACAGTGTGGAGAAATGGAATCCTAAGGAAGCATAAAGGTTTACAGGCTGAGTGTTTGCCTCTATTTGCTATTTCAAATAAATAGCATTAGAATATAAGCCCTGAATCCACATAAAAATAGCCTTGAAATGGTAAAAGGAGTTTGCAATATTAATGGATTAGAAATAATTCATCACTCTAGCATATTTCTGAGTGCTGTGTCAATTTATTTAAACTGTTTTGGTGCCTAAGGTTCTGTAAATCATTGTAACTTATTTTACATGATGATATCTTTGATTAACATTAAATAAAGGCAAGGGTTTTCAAGGTATTTAATAGATTATTCATAGTTAAACATAGCTGTAAATACAAAAATTTAAAGAATGAAAAGGATGGAAATAGGATAAAATGCTGTGGAAATATTTAGAGGTGTGGGGACAAGTGCATTTGAAGGCCTAGATCCTTGTGATACTGTAGCCAGAAGGACACCTTGAAGAAATGACCAGAAAGTCAATTTTTAAGCATAATTTACTGAATTTGAAAAAGGTCGATGTCTGTATTCTGCAAGTACCTTTATAAGCCCAAGTCAAAAGTCTGCAGATCTGCTCAGCAAAGCAGGGGAGAGGACAAAGCTCAAGGAAAAGGAACAAAAATATGGCACGAGTCTGAAGGAAAGAGTAAAATTTTCTGCAGAGCTTTACCTGAGGCTTGACTTGTTTTGTTTTGTTTTTTCCTTATTAATTACCTCTCTGGTATAAATTTCCCTTTATATTTAATGAAAACAGTTATACCAGGCTGCATGCTGAGATATTTTGCTGGAATCAGCCATAGCTTGCATGAGGAAAGATGTGGTGCAAATTGCATTTAACTGATTCTCAACAATGGAAGTAGGAGACACTTGTAAATACTTGAACTGAAACACATTATCAGATGTGTGTTTCCTTTGAAAAGGCCTCATTGCAGGAGCAGTTTCAAGAAACTTCATTAATATTTAATAAAGATTTTAAGACAGGGACAATAAAGGAAGATGCTGAGACACTGTGGGTACCTTATTATATAATGTTTACTTGTTGGTTAATGATGGTTGGTAACTGATGAATCTACTGTAATTAATAGATGGAAAGGAAGGAAGATGTAAAGATGCAAGGAGGGCATTTCTGAATAGAGTAAAAGGTGTGTGTGTGACTTTCAAGCAGTTCATGCAAAGATGACATTAGGATGTTTATGCAGATGTTTGAATTATTTGGCTCAGAAGATAGAGAAGCTCAGAGGTTCAGAGCAGTTTTGTTTCTAAGGCAGGTCACTTCTAGCCTTTGAAGAGGTCTTCCAAAATGCAGTCTCCTCCACCTTGCATTTATATTTGTGCCTGGCCCATCATAGCAGTGATCTTTTTCAATTTCACTATATCTGGAATGTCAGCATTTAGGAATTTCAGTCTTTTCTGAATTCAAGAATTCAGTTTTGTATTGCAAGCAGAAGACTGCTGCCAGATTCTGGTGTTCATTAATTCCTGCCAGAGGCAGGCTCTTTCCTCTGCATCATGCTGGATGAACAGTCTGTCAGAGATTTGCTGTCCCACTACTTATGTTTCCTTCAGCAATTGCTGGACAGTTGGCAACAGCTCCTCACCCACCCCTCTGTGCTCTCTTCTTATCATCATTGCAGAAATAAGTTAATAATTTTGTCCATTAATATCTTGAAAGAGGAGAACTTTTAAAATATCCTTTGTATCAGGAGCTAAAAACCATTAAACAGAAATGGGAAAAAAACAAAAAAAACCCACAAAACCCCAAATACAACAGCTGTAGCTTAATCCAGGGTGTCTGATCACAAAGGAGCATTGGCTGTAATATCTCAGCCAGCTTCCTGCTCTCTCTTGTTCATATCTCCATTCCCAGTAGGCCAGCTAGGCTGTTGGTGTTCTCAGGCAGGCTGCAGAGAAGTTCCACCATGAGTGAGTATATGGGATCATATGGCATGTTTTGCCTTTTAGGACATGGGGTTATTATGGTACCCCAACATCTAATACTTCCACTTCCTATGTAAGTAGAATGATAATGTGTTCTCTTTTCCTTATAAAATCTGCAGTAAGAAGTTTAGGCATTGAATCTCTGCCTTTCCAGCATTTGCTTTCAATTTTTATGAGTCTCCTTTTCTTTTTCAGTGTGGTATCTTAGCCAGTCTCCTGCATAAGCCAAATCTCCATGACCCCAATTACATCATACTTCTTTTTAACTGCACTGGGTTGTATCTAAAAAAACCCTGCTAATTTGTTCCTTCTGCTGCTTCTATTTTTGTAGGAAGAATTGACTTACACAGGACTCATGTTTTCTCCTCTGCTCTCCTCACCACTTCTCCAACTCACTTGCTCCCTGCTACTGGGAGATTCTGCTTGTTAGGTGCTGTTTTAGTTTTACCTAGGATTGTTTTTGCTCAAGATTTAGCTCTTGACAATCTATACAGAGTTCCATAAGAAAAAAAGGAATATTCCCCAGGTATTTTGTTTTGCTTTTTTTTTTTTTTTAAGGAAAAAAGAATGACTTTCTGAAATGTTGACTATGCCTTTCTCTTAAAGTGTATACATCTTAGCCAAGCACATGTGTTTATGGTTTCTCCCATTATTTTTGCTTATTTTTCCTCTTCATTTTCCCTCAGTGATAATTTGTCTTTTTTTCATATTATTTGAAATAGATGTTGCTTGCATTTTCTTGAATGAAATTAGCTGTAACCCAGAAAATCCTTGAAGCACTGCTGCCAAGAAATTAAAAAGGACTTAAGTGACTTAGAAAAGAGCAGCTTCCACAGCCCAGCACTACATGTGATGGTCCCAGATGGACGCTGGCATCCTCCCCTGCCAGTGCAGAGTGCAAGGATTCCAGTGTAGCTCTGGCAAGTCATGTATCTGCATATTACTGGTTTTCATCTCCTAAATCACATGAGCAGTTCTGAAAGGTTTTTCATACCTCACTACAAAGCAGGATGTGAAATTTAAAGAGTCTGGCAAATACCAGGATGATTAACAGTGCTGCAGTAAGATGTGTTCAATGTAAGTGACACAAATCCTTTGTCAGAAACAGGGATGCATAACAGGCTACACATTTGAATGTGTCCGTGCCTGCTCAATATTTGCTGGATATCAGTGAGGCTGGATTCTCTGTGGGAATGATTATCATTCAAAAGTGTTCTCCCTTCATAGTTTGAGAGAAAATGCAAGAGGGACAGAGATTGCTGAAATGTCATTTTGAGATGTGCACTTCTGTGTTTTAATTGCAGTCACACAGACTTTCCCAAAGCTGCCAATGCCCCTCTGTATGATGTGTGCATTGCACAAACAAATGGTAAGTGATCATTGAAGACTTTGTAACTGATACAAACAAAAACAACTGGTGAGGAACTGAAACCACATCTAAACATAATATATGGGAAGAGTAACCAAAAAAGCCTTATCTCTGAATTTACAGCATAAAGTTTTCTGTGCTGCTTCTGTCCTTCCTCCCTCATTTCAGGATGCTCATCTGATCAAGTGCACATTAAGTGTCACAGGGATCTCCAGCAGCTGTACAACCCACAGCTGCTGGTCCTCAGAGCTTATCTCAGCATTTATGTTATCCATTTATTTATTTATTTATTTATTTATTTATTTATGTGGCACCTCTCTCCTGTCCCAGGAGTGCTCAGTTGGCCCTTCTGAGCCTCCTGTGTAAGGAGACTTGCAAACCAAGAGACAACAAACAGGATTAGTGCAGAAAGAAACATTTGAGATCAGAGCAGTGCCAGAGTTTCACAAATACACATTGTGGACAAGATAGAAGCTTTGTCTTGGCACTTGGCAGAATGCATTCAAAACCTGTAGTGTTTGAGGAGATGGGTGTGACAGAGAGACACAGAGAAAGCTTGTGAGAATACCAGTGAGTTACTTTTTATTCCCTCCCTGGAATCTATGACTTCAAGAGCAAGGGTTTTGCGTAGCTTTAAATTGATACTGAGAATTGTCTGGACAAGGGAAAACAGTATTCAAATGAATCAAAATAAATAGAGAAAATGTTGTCTTATAGTACAAGGTCAGTAAAAAGAATAAAAAATTCTGAAGGAGATTACTGTTGTGTGCTAAATGACATTCTTCAGGCATTTCATGTTACCTTTCTGGGTAACCTGCAACATCTCTTTTCATGGCTGCCATGGTAACTATGATGGCTTCAGAGGGAGCATCCTGGGCAAGGTGTTGAGCCCACCTGGAGACTCCTTCAGCAGAGATACACATCCACTATGGTGTCATTTGTGCCGAGTTTTTCTAGCAGAGGAACTGACTCAATGGGATCCCTTGTGCATTGATATGTGGAATATTTTGCTGCTGTGGCTTGGCAGGTAACCTAAAAAAAGGACTATTTTTTTCCTGGAAATATTTCTTTTCATTGGGCTCTACAGAGAAAGCAATTGTGCACTATGGTGGCCATCATCTGACCTCCAACTTCCAGAGTTTTTTTCACTCTAACAGACAATAAATGCCTCTAAACATATTCCATGTACCCTTCTGTGTTCCCTGACCCTCTGTGCTGCACATAGCCACACATCACAGGAGAAGTACATCCTTTTTCCATTAAGAACCTGTGCAGAGTGGTGGGAGCTGTTTGGGAAGGGCCAGAGGTCCTCCCTCAGCTGCCTCAGAGCAGCCAGTGGGGCTGGAGGACTGGAACTGTGGGGCAGGGACACTGAACTGAGCCTGTGCCCATCCTCCTCCTCTCTCAGCCTTCTTCCTCTAACATCCAGCACAGCAGCTGGAGTGTTAAGCAGTCCCCTCCAATTTGTGTCAAAACTCCTAACTCTTATTTGGTTATTTTTAATCAGAGCACTTGAAATGAAACAATTACAGGGAGAGAAAAAAAAATAGTAAAAAAAAAAAAAATTAGCAAAAATGTTACCAAAAAGTGTGATTTTAAGTTTCACTGTAATTTTAGGTGGTGCAGATAATTTAAAAGGGTTCAAATAAGTAGATTTAGCTGAAAAGAACAGTAAGTTTTAGGTATTTTTTTTAAATATTGAGCTCAGTAACACCTTAGATTTTTTTTCAGCTTACAGAAAGTGAACCAAACAAATCAGACTGCACTTTAGAGACTTAAAAGAATGCTGCATTGTCAGAACAAAACCCAAAGCAGTTCCACAGGAGTTAGTGAGGTTGGATTAATGTCTTTGAGACTCATGGAATTTGAGGACAGATTGTATCAGGGATCAGAACACCCAAAATAACTAAAAGGCTGCTGCAAAGTCTGGCTTAGGAAAAACAAGATTGTTTAAAGCAGGAGAGCACAGAAGTTTTGGCAGAAAGATGGTATAATGACTCACTGGAGTTAGTTTGCAAAACAAAAAATTGGAATTTCTAGCTATGCTGGAAAAAAAAGACTGGAAAATACGAAGTGTGATTCTGAATAAAATCCAACATGCAAATAATGCAGCATAAAGCTCAGCACTAAACAGTGCCTTGCCCTTACACAAAGATCCAATGCTTGTGTTAAGCAAAAGCATTTTCTGAAAGCCCACAGCCAGTGACAAATGCAAGCACTTACACGTGTGCTCGTACGTGTTTGTCACACTGCAGGTGGAAGGAGAAGGTGATTGCAGAGCAAGGAGAACCAAAGGATAAAAGATTTCCCTTGACAATTTTTTTGAGGAAATGGCTGCACCTTTTGTTTGAAACATTTCCTTTAACATTTTCTTCTCCTGCTTTGTTTGTAAGATGTTCTCCCCAGACAGAGATCAAATTGCAGGTCTCAGGCTTTCCACTTCCAGCTTTTTTTTTTCCCTAATGCTCAATAGGGCAAATGTTGCTGTACTAAAAGTGAACCTTGTTCCATACTCAGGTGTGTCCAGTGAAGCTCCCACAGCTGTGGACTCTGACTTCTGACAAGTGTGGATACAAGAGCAGTGGTACTGTTGTGTAACTAATGGCCTTTTTATCTGCAGAAGTTTAGTTACTGGTCCTACAAAATGAAGGAAAGTTAACATTCAGAAAAATGCTACAAGTTTGAAAAATGAGTGGAAAAAGTACTGTGGGACTAGCAAAGCTTTGTTTAGTTTAACACAAAAAAAAGAGGAGAGATGAGATAGGATAGATTAGATCTTCTTAATGGTATTTAATGAAAATATCTTTATTTATTTAAAATTAATTTAATTAAACAATGTAAAGGGACAAGAGTGAACAAGAACACTTGTTTAAAGAGAAAGGATAACATCTGACCCAGGCAAAGGTCTGGATAACTTTTTGATGAATAAATGTCTATCTCATACAGGACCTTATGGGAATAAATCAGTTCTGGACCAGTTCAGTAACAGTAACAGTGTGGTTAAATCAACAAGTCTGATCTCAAGGCAGACTATATAAATTGTGTTGGCTTTAAATCAGAATCTTAGGACGTTACTACCTTCAGTACCAGGAAGGTTTGGAGTCAAAGCACTGTCCAAATTCTCCATTCCTGTACTTCCAGGTTTTCTGATTAACCTGAAACATGAAGTCTGGAAAGGTCAGTCCCAAGGCAGGGAGGCTGTATTGGTGTTGCGCCCCACAAAGGTACCTCAGATTAATTTACCGTTTGTTCTTTGTCTCTCATGAACAATTGTTTTATAGGCCCTTCAGTGAATTACTGTGCAAAACATTACAAAATATTATTGTGACTGTTGCCCCATTTGAGGCTTTTCAAGCTAAAAGTTTTACTTTTTTGGTTGTTGTATATATAGAGAAGAAAACTATTTGTATTCTTGGTAGTCACCTTGTTTAGGGCCGAGGTTCTCCTGAAGGATCAGTCTCATGCTGGAGTGAGACAGAATCTGCTTCAGTGTCTTGCATTCAAAATGAGACTTTGACATCCCAGAAAATATTGTTCTATGCACACAGTTTCATGTGATTCATGAAGGTACCATTGAGAATTCATTTTGTATTATTTTGGAGATATTTTTCATTGCTGGCAAAGAGGTGAACATTTATCTGTATGTAAAATAGAAACCCAATATGCCCGTTGAAAACTAATAATGAAAAATGTCAGAGGAAATTTTTTAAACTACAGCATTTTTTTTGCAATCAAGTAAAACAGCTTGTATTTGGATCTGGGTATTATTTTCTGTGGAGGATGGAAACAACAATTTGCTTCTTTCTAGATCTACCTTTCATTATGCAGTTGTACAGACCGTAATACAAAGAACATGAAATGGGAATTCTTCATGGTTTGATAATAAGAATTAATATAAATAAAATTATTAAATAATGTATGAAAATACATAGCAAAAGTCCCTTGAATCTCTTTCATGAAAGAGATTTTAACTTTTTCATGAATCTGGGCACGTGCTATTGATTTATAGCTCCTGAAGGAGGAACAATCAGGTCAACCAACATTGCATCATTGCCAAGCTATTTAATGGAACTTTCTTTCCAGCCCATGCTTTGACAGGTCTCATACTCCTAAGAAAAATCCCGTTATTATCAATTCATTATTAGTTTTCATTGAAGGCACGGGGTCAGGTCACAAACCTTTTTTTTTTTCAAAGACTCTCTCACTATTGCTTTCACTTCCAGAGATAAATAAGGAAATGATGGATGAAGCTTACTTACCACAGTTAAATTATCAGTAGAAAACTCATTGGCTGGTCCACCAGGCTAAAGAAATTTCATAAATTCAATAAACCACCAGCAGCATAATGTGTAGATATACATGTGAGATGCAAAAACCCAGAGATTGACCAAGCTGATTAGAAAGACAGAAACACATTAAAATGAGTGACTGCTAAGCTCTGGAGGAGGCTGTTTGATGTGGATAAGCTTCCTGCTGTGCCTCTCTGCTGGAAGCAAAAATAGCTGGAAATTTTACAGGGACAGCCTTATAGATGCAAGCAGCTGGCATGAAGGGCAAAGGAGAGAAGCCAAATACTTTCCAATACTTTCTACCAGGCCTTTGTGACTGTCTTCTCTATTAGTAATAATGAACAAAGATTTTCTCAAACTCTGTTAAAGACTTTGGGAAAGAAACGTCTTTATTTAGCATAGATTGTTTCTCAGCTGTTTTCTGCTACTTGAGTGTGACAAGCAATTAATTCCTTACTTGTCTATCAGTTCCACTGCTTTTATTACAAGTCTGTAGGTACCTCAGTACAACAAAGATGTCAAACTATATTTAAAATTTAAAAAATTCTGAATGCTGCATAGAACGAGGTATTCTGTGTTTGATAGCATACTCTGACACTCAGAATGACTTTGTAACATTACCAACAACTCCAGCCTGTGGCAAAGAAATTTTATCTGTTACATTGAGTGCAAAAATCAAGACTTGGTCTTTGTTGGGACTAGTGATTTAAAACTATTGCTTCATTACATTTTGTCTGCTTCATTACTGATGATTTCCTTTGCATCTACTATAACTTGTAACCATTTGTGAAAGATTGAAATGAGTTTTGTATTTGTACAGCTTTTTTTCCCCCCCCCTTACAGTCAACTACAGCTTCTTTCTTCTGTCTCAATTCACTATTTTATGAACACTGAAGGAGAGGAGAAGAGGATGGTGGAAACAAAGAGTGTTTTATAAAGTGAAAAAATGGGAATTTTTCTGTGATAATTTTGACTCAAGTGTTGGTTGTGTAGCATCTCTCTGCTGCACTAATTGGTATTCTATTTCTGTTTGGAGTAGTGCTGAATCAGGGCTGCTTATACATGACTTTTTAGGCTTTCTGTGGATTTACTATAATATATTACTCATGGAAGTTTTCCTCATTGATGTTACCAAAGCAATGCATGTAGATCCCATCACAAACAGAGCCTGTTGTGCAAACACCTCTGTGTTTGTTCAGACACTGCTCATACAGGCAGTAAGACCTGTCTGTAAAGTGGCACTGATGTGTAGTGGGACTAGGAAATATTGTATATAGCAGGAAACAGCACCACTCCAATTCACATCTTATTCAGCCTTATCAGGGAATGTCACTCTTGGGAGAGTGTATCCATTGGTAAAACTTACAAGGTAATTGTGAATTAAACATGGATCCAAAATTTGCTGAAATAATTAAATAAGAGAATTGGACTTTTTGAATTTGCTATGAGTTATACCCAGTTTTCCATGCTGTTCATTTCACTGTGTGCCACTGTGAGACACAGGTACCTAATGCTTTAAAGAAGGCTGGCCGTGGCTGCTTTTCAGTCTCATTTGGGATCAAACCCTTCACACACCAGCTCTGGGCCTGGCACAGGGGGAAGGCACTCAGTAGCTCCAACAATCTCCTGCTGGAGTTGAGCCCTCTGGCACAGAGGGACAAAAGCTGGTCCCACCTGAGAGGGTTCACAGGAACTCGCTTTCCCTGCTCTGCTCTGTTTTCTGTTGGGTGCACAAATGATGTTCCTGTTTTATTTAGGGACTGGATGACACAAGGACCATCATGTACCTGCTTAGGTTCAACAGCTGCTTAATTGGATTGGTTTGGTTACCTCCAAGAGGGACCAGTAATTGCCTTGGGGCAACACTGAGCTGTCCCTTGGGAGGCCATGCTCCCTCTTAGTCCAAAGGTATTTGTGAATAGGAATGAATGAATTGGGAGATTATTCCTCTTAGTCCAGCTTGTAAAGTGGCACATTTTATGATTAAAATAATTTATTTTAAAAATAACTGGTTAAAAATCATGATAGAGCCAGATAAAAATGAGGATATATTTGGGTGCACACTGAAAGAGAAGCCTTACCATAGGACAATTTCTTGGTTGCAATCCTGTTTTGCAGCCTGTGGAGGCTTGGAAGGGAGCCCAGCATTTGTACAGTACAACTTATCTGGTACTTGAAGCACAAAACACAGCATGCTTTTTTGCTTTCTGAAGACATGATTTTGGCCTGAATCCAAAGAAGCATCTTGAGATTTTTGTTTGATGACCAGCAGACAAGGTATAATTTGGTGACTGTATCATGTTATCTGGGCTTCAAACTGACACTTCTCTGGAGTAATGCAAGAAACATTTGTTTGTGGTTTCTTCTTTCTATTTTTCTGCCAAAATACAGATATGTTTTATTTTGGCCATCCACATTTCTGTTTTGTACAAGTGTATTTTTAACATAAAATAAGAACGAGGTAAAACATTGAAAATTATTACCAAAAACCTGTCCATTAGTGATCCTTCCAAGGAAAGGAGAAATACAAAAACAAAGACATCTTTGTTCCAGTGCTGCTGCAATCTGTCTTTTCAGCACTCTGTACTGATGGTTTCACTATCGAGCTTTTTGCATGAAAAACTAAAGGACAATAAATTCCCAGGCAGTGCTCAACAGCAAGGAACATGGCACAGCTCCTTTGTGAACTTCAAACAACTGGTGCTGCCAGAGCACACAGTTCAGAGCTCCTCTGCTGCTTGATTGATGCAACATCTCCTGATCTGTACAAATACAGAAAGAATTTTCTGTGTGCCAAGCTTCAGATGAAAACTGCTGCTGAAATGTTAGCAATCAGTCTGAGGCCTCTTTGAAAGTGGGATCCTGAGGAATTTTACACATGGACAAATACAAAGATTATGATTATCATCCTAGAAATCAACATGTCAGAAGGAGGGACGGGATGTGGCGGGGCAGGAGTGAGTGCAGTGAGTTCCTTGTTAGCAGGAACAGCACTGTGGCACTCACTGGCTCTGTGGGCACAGGGCTTGGATGCCAACATCCACGAGTAGCCCAGAGTCTTCTGGCCTCAGAGTTCAGAGGATCATAAAAGCCTTATGCAGCACCATATCTGGTCCTCTCAGATCTGCATCTAATGGATGCAGAAGGGTTAAAAAAGGCATTTTATTACTTTTCCTGATTGGCACCTCAAATGTCCTTCCCCCCTCTCTCTCTTTTCTCTTTAGATTTGTTTAATTGAAAACAAATAATGTGAATGAATTATTGTAGATTAGAACATCTGAGAACTCCAATCCTCTTCAATTAATATGAAAGCAGAATGGTAACAATACCAGTACCCACAGGCTTGTTAGTGCTTCATTTTCTTGCTCTTTCAATTTGGGTTGTAATTGCCCAGAAGAGATGCCACTGAGAACATTTTTCACTGCTGTCATTCTCATACTTTCAAGAAAATACACATTTATTGCTCTTTGCATGAAATACCATGCACATAAAAGTCAACAGCTAAGATCCCATTTATTTGAGGAGATTAAGATTTCATTTTCTGAATCATCTTTTGTGTGTCAGCAATGACAGTATTTACAAGCTCTCCATCCGTACTGCTTTTGTTTTATTGTTGTTATTGCAGTAAGATTGGTTCTATTAATAATTTAAAAAAAAGTAAAATATTTGTTACATGCGTTTCATTTCGGTAAGTTTTCAATACAGCCAGATGTCATAAAATGAGAACAGAAGGTAACCATAACAATGGAAGTTTGCCTAATAATTCCAAAATAATTTGTGTCTTTCAGTTGCCTTTTAATTGTAAAATTTCAGATTGAAATTAAGCTTATTCCTGCTCCCAGTATTGCTTTGAGTAGTCTAAACTGGTGTTTAAGTTTGATTAAATGATTCCACATTTTTTAGATCTTTTAGGGGAGAAAATGGCTGCTTGACTGTTCCAGTTTCTTGGGGTGTGTGGGGGTTTTCTGTTTATTTTTGGTGGGGGTTTTTTGCTTGTTTTTCTTTTATCTTTCCCAAGAATATAATTTACTGTCAAGAGTTTGTGGCAGAAATTTCCATTAGTGCCCATGCAGTAAAGATCATTAGCTGCTTGCTGCTGCAATTTTCAAACACTTCTTGTGCAGGAAGCAGGATCCATAATCACAGAGTGGCTGTAGCTTCTGTGGACAGGACACAGAAAAATGCTTGACACTGCCCATCCTGTCCTGCTTGTCAGGTGAAATTGCATGAGGTAATCTTTAGAAGGTTAAGGCCACAGAGTGTGTGCTTGGTGGTCGATTTGGTGACTGTTGGTTGGTTTTTTTTCCCCTGCAGCCACCTCATGTGGCAGGTTTGTGTTTCAGTCACTTTGGCCTCTCTGGTTTTTGTAATTGGAGGAGAAATGCTGTTCTTTTATTAGAAGCAGTTTAAGGACATATTTTCTGCCACAGAATTTAGGTACAGAGACTAAGCATGGAATGAAAATTTTTGTTCTGCTGTATTGAATTTGGGAAACTTTATTAACTTTCTCTTCAAAATATAATACAGGCTTACTGATGCTAGACCTGTTTGTTTGCCCTCAGCTTTGCAAAATGCTCTAAGGCTCTGCTCCAGCTGTGGTGTTTGCTGTCCTTTGAAGTCTCAGCTATTGAGGATTTTGCATTTGAAAAGTAGCCACTTCTGTGAATATGCCTGAGTTACTCTTACTAGTGTTTGCTCTGTGCCATAGGTAAATCAGTTCCATGAAATTCCTATCCCCAAAGATATGATTTCAGTGGGAGCATCTCTTAGTGTCACTTCCACTGAGACCAAACTTTCTGAGAAGAGAATAGCTGTGCCATCAGAGTCACATTGCATCTGCAGGGCTTCAGGGAGGGGAGCACATTGTCACTGCAAAGCTCCACAGAGATCCTTCCTTTCTTTAACAGTGTAAATAACAAGGATTTTGCTATTGAAAAGAAACTGCTTTTATGAATATATTTTAGTTACTGTTAATAGTGTTTTCATTGTGTCAAAAGTGTATTGAATTTCTTCCGATAAAGCTCTATCTCCTGAGACACAGTTTCAGTGGGAGCATCTCTTACTGTCACTTCCATTGAGATCATGATTGCTTGAAAGGCAAAAAATAGTAACTGTGTCATTAAAGTTATGCCATATCAATAGGACTTGGAAAGACTACAAAGTCAGTGAAAAATGTCATATGCACTTTCTCAGAGTTTATCTTTCAGGGTTTTAAAAGAAAAAAATAAGATATATTTGAAGGGTGAATGCAGTATTTTGGAACTATTTTAATCCCTTCAGTTCTGCTCCCAGTGTCTCTATCAACAGGAACTGTGCTCAAGCACTGAGGCTCATGTACACATTTGGAAGCAAAGGTGCAAATTAAAGAGAACAAAATCTTCTTTTGTCCTATGTCAATCACCAACAAAGATGAGGCTATTGCCAGGGGTCAGGTGCAACCACAAATCTTTCAAATCAAGTCAGGAAGCAGCTGAGCCCATGAGAACTGGCAAAAACCCTGCTTTTGACTTTGCTGGGTGTTGTGTTGTGCTCAAGGCTGGCATGCAGCAGCTGTGGCACAGGGACGTGTGGGCCTTGTGGCACTAAGGGATCTTCCAGCAATGCACTCTTCTTCTGAGAATGGTGGGAAGGACTGCTTCTGCCACTGCCCAGGAGATGAAAATAAGGGTTTATTTTATATTATTTTATACTCTGAGACCCATTTGAGGAAAGAAAGGTGTCTTGTTACCCAGCCATTGGCCAATGGAGACAAAATGCATGTCTCTGTACTAAGCCAATGACTGCTCAACCAGGGTTCCAATTCTACAGATTATTTGAGAACTGTTTATAGTACTAAAATACAAACATACCTCTTTTTTTTTTTTTTTTCCAATATCTAATTTATTTTCTTGCAGATACTTATTCAACACAAGCCTGTTGCTTTTTTGACATGTAGTTTTGGACTTTATACTGAATATGTTGTTATGTGAAGTGAGCTGAGAAAAAATGCAATTTGACTTCTTAAATTATATGGATGTACTCGTTATTCTATTCTCAGGAGCATATGAAATAGCACTACCAGCAGAGACTCTGACAATAACTTCAGCTCCATGCTTCTTCTCCCTTCTGCTCACATCTCATTAGTGATATTGTTCTAATAGAATAAAAATAATTAACTTGTACATCTTCACAGATGAGCCAAACAGCCCCAAGTGAAAACAAATTTCAGAAATTTACACTTCCACGTTTTCAGTGATTTAAATCTGGAGCATGGTGATCTCTGGCTAAGAAAATTTTAGATCTAGGCATGTAAAATAAGTTATTTTAGTGCTTGGAATTAGCAAATACCACATACTGTTGTCTTTTTTAATTTTCCACCTCATTAACATCTGCAAATGAGTATGTGAGGTTGAGCCTACAGAAGTCATACTCTTTTGTCATTAAATGTATATGCTGCTAGCAATAACTGGATCTCATAATGCTGTTTTGCAGATATATGTGTATTTATCCCCAAAATCCAGCAATATGGACAACTTAGAGTTGTGTAATCAATACCCATATCCTGAATTTGTGGGACAGTTATAGATAACCTTTCCAACTCAGTGGCATCTGTCCGTACAGCTCCAAGCTGTAAGCTGTTTCCAAGAAATAAAATTCAGTTTAAAAAATTAAAATCACTCAACCACAGAATTTTATTACTCCAATCTGATAATGTTCAAATCTCAAGAGAAGTATATTCTTGGACCAAGTTCCTCTGTTAAGCTTTATATCAGATATCACACATCTAGGTGGATTTTCAGAAACATTCTCCCAAATGGGGTAGTGTGTAAGTAAATGTAAGCCACTTTCCTTTGCAGTTCCTGCCTCCAAAGGGCTCAGTCAGTTTTGTTCACGCAGAAAAAGGTGAGGCATCATCCTTACATTAATCTGAGTACCAGCTCTATTTAGTCTCTATAACATTGTCCCACCATGCATGGACTATAATCACATCCCAGTCATTGAATGGATCACATTCAGACTGAAACTTATGGGACTGAAACTTTAACCTTGGACTCCAAACCACCATTGGATATCATTTGAAGTAATGCAAAATTCTGTTCCCATGGAAGTGTAAAAGAGCCATTTCTCACAGCAAGGAAATTGATAGGCACTGTTACATTGAATTCAGTTCTTCTGATAATGTGCACTAGGGTTCCCTTTAGCCATACTCATCCCCACTAGCTGTGAGGAGCATATGATGGCAAATGCACCATTACATAAATCCTTAATACGTTCTATAACATGACTTTCTTCGTTGTCCTATGATCAGTAAATTTTTTTTTCTTCAAAAGCTTTTCAATGTCAGAACTGGTTTTCAATTCTCTTAAAACTGCTGTCATCTATATCTCTATCAAAATCTAAGTCCACTGAAGGAGGATTATACAGCTTGACAAACCAGAAGGAACACCTTGACCTTTGTAGTTTTGACTACTCTTTTGTAATGCCATCACAAAGTAAAGATAAACAATATCTGATGATCACATATCAGGAAAGACTGGAAAATGGCATTGCTCAGACTTGACATTTTGAGTGGCAGATGGGATAACAAATAATTTTTTCCCATCTTTTCTTGTCAATATTTATTTTAAAGCACAGAAGCTGATAAATATAGTGCATTTTAGTTCCATAAAATGTGAATATCAATATGCTTCTCTGGCCTAATTGCTAATCTGTTGATAAGAACTGGATCATAATTTGACATGAAACCAGACTTTCCCCCCCTATTTTGAAATAGTGAGCAAGGCATATTATTGTGCTGATAAAAGTAAGTATCTCATTGTCAAATATTCCCTGTGATGTTTTCACAACATCCATCTTTTTGAGGTGTCACTCACTGAAGTTAAACACCCTTCAAACCTGCACCAAATACCTTGTTTCTAATTGCTCTGACCTATGAAGCCCAAACATTTTAAGCTTTTATCCAAGCATTAATGAAGTCAGCACCAAGTCTGTACATTATGTACCTGACCTATGTGAATATAAACCAGCTAACTGTGCATACATTGTTCTAATTCTGGTAGCTGCATAGACCAGTGTCACCACGTATCCCTGCTAATCAAGCTTGCTCTTAGCCCATGGGTTTCCCCCTGAGCCTTTCACAATACAATTAAAATCTTTCCCTGTCATCTCCCAGGTGCCTTCCAATAGGTTTTGGAAATGATTTGCCCTGTGTTCTGGACATAAAGCCTCTACCAGATACCCTTTGTTATTAGATAAACAGCATCTCTGAAGGGCCAAAACCAAACACTAGAAAAAGTGTATGGATTTGGCTTGAACTGAAGATCAGCTGAAGCTGGGGCCATATGCAATCCTTATAAATATTGAGGCACCTAAAAATGAAAGGCCTTTAGTAATTTTAAGAAAAAACCCTCTCAGTAGGAGAATTAAAGCACAACTGGCAATGCCGCAACTTCTATCTGTCTTTAACCCGGTGACACCCTGGAGCACCCGTACAACTTGGAAAATGGCACCAATGAGAGGATTTTATTTAGACACATGACCATCTTGTAGCAGTAATGGATACAAGAATATAATTGTAATTGATGTATAATTTATCTAAAGCTTGCCTTTAGTCATGCTTTGCTAGGAACTTTTTACTTTGGTCCTTATTTTCTACCAGTAATTTAATGGAGTATAAATATATGAAACAACATGTATAGGGACCATTAGAGTGTTATGTTTGACACAGCTATAATTGAAACTGCTTGGAAGCCTTCAGGGAAAGCTGAATGGAATCTTTAATATGTTTCCATATTGTTCTTTTTTTTTTTCTTTTATCTCTATGGATACAGACTGATTCAGGTTAAAGGGATTACAAATGTTATAGTAAGTTACTAAAGAAAAATGTGAGATAAATTTGATGGCAATATTTGTGATAGACTGCAAAAAAAAGTAATTTCTCAGTTATTAAGGCATTTCTTCTAAGTTGTATTAAGTTGTCACACTTCTCTCCTAGTTGGTGTTTTAGTGTCGTGTAAGATCATAAATGTGTGACTCGGATAACTATCATACTACATGCTAATTTGTTTTTAGCCTATAAAGTGTTGCTCCTACAATGCATTTCTTTTATTGAATCTACAAAATCTATTTGTTGCTTTTAAAATAATTTTTAAAGCCATATTCATTTTCCAGTCCACTCTCTCCCTTGGTATTTACATGTCCAGCCTATTGTATCTGAATGCATGAATGAAATACTTGTAGGAATTTTTCCAGAAATCTTCATAAAGGTTAGACATTTTTGAAGACATAATCAGGTATGTGATGTTAAAGCACTGAACTGGTAATTTTCTTTACAAGGATTCCCCCTGAATTAAGGCCTGCCACTGATGGGGGATATTCCAGTCACATCCTTCTGCTGAAGGCAGAGTCTTCTGATATGAAATGATGAGTGCACCTCTTCCAGTGCTTAAACCAGCCTTGCGTGGGGCAGATGTAGTGCTGTCTGTAAGCATTTCAACTGGCTAATCCTGAGAAAAGAAAAGAAGAGGGGGGGGGGGGGGAAAGAGTTATTTAATTGCTGCCTGACTTTCATATGGACAAAATATTTAGAGATGCCTCTGCTCAGGCCTGTCTACTATTTAGGATGCCATTGGGCATACCTTGAACAAAGTTTTGAGATTAATATGTGAGGGTACAAGATAGCTAAGCTGAATGTTCTGGAGTTGAGGGTCACTCCTAAGCAGACAAAACTATATCATCCTTCTCATTTCAGTTTTGTGGAATAAACTTACAGAAAGATATGAAGGATGGTAAATGAACTCATAGATTAAATGAGAGTCATGTATAAACATTCTCCCAGGTAAAGTTCCAAATGTTCAAATTGCCAAGGAACACATTTATGTCTTTTGAAAAATATATATGCATAGCTTAAAATATATACAGACATCTTAAAACTATAAAGATATTGTTACCTCACTCATAGAATGAAACAGATTTTCTTGACTCTATGAAACAAGAAATTAGAGCTTTTTTACTTCCTAAACCAGACATGCTGTCTGTATCTAAAACAGTTTTCTCCTCTATACGCTCTTGATGTACAAACATTAAATTGTAAATGTCAAACTTGATTTGAGGTTTGAATGGGGGCTTGTCTGCAAATCCTATTTTCAGTTTGCCAGCAAGCACTTTACCCTGCTCAGTAGCTTGCACCTTTTCAAGCAGAATAACTTAAGGCACTTCTCATACAATCATTAACTTGTTGTTCCTAGTGGGATCTCTTTCCTGAGTACTTGTTAATGTTCATGATATGGGTCACAACTCTGCATTGCTATTTTCTCTAATTACCATCCTTCAACGGTTTTTTCCCTCAGCTGGAACATTGTGTTCTCCCAGGCACAGTGTATGCAAAAGTTGAGATATCACAAACTGAGAGGAAAAAATAACCTAATTATCTTAATGGTCCAGGAAGGTCCAATTAGGAATTAGAGAAATGTCTTGAAATAAAAATTATACATTGCTTCTTTGGACTCTGTTTCTAAACTGTTAAGTTCACTACTCAGATTTATCATGGGATTAACTAACTACTGATAAGAACACTTTTAACACCAAAGCTCTAATGTTTCTGAGCACAGATGGCTCAAGGTGTTTGAAACTGCATGAATTTCTGAACTATAGTATCATTGCAGGGTTGTTAATTGTTCACTGAGCCTTGAATGGAAATATACTTTAATTCATGCTGCATCATCACTGGAGGTGCAGTTTTCATAAATGAACATGCAGCTGCCACGCTGAGAATGCAAGAAAGTGACCTCATGAGTGAGTGACCTGTGAATGTGCAGGCTCTGCTTGGTCCTGCTTCTTGCATCGTGCACACAACTGATCACATGTTACAAAACCTACAGAAAGAGTCCCACAGTGGTACTGCTTTATTCTGAGGTTTCATAGTTTATGCTGAACTAAAGAGAGTAAGGATGGTTGGTGTGGAAGGGGAATGGTTTATTGCAGCATGGCTGACTGCAATGACAACACAGTTTCCATGTGAACCCCTCCTTCAGCATCAACTACAACTGAATTACAAGGTACAGTCTGCAAAAAATGATTGCAAACTAGGACTGCATTTGAGAGGAAAAGATCCATAGTCAAACCCACAATTTATATTCCAAGGGTTGATATGGTTATATAATAATCCTCATTTATAATTTATACCATTAGGTTTCTACTTTGGTAGAAGTCTACATCAATCGTGGGAATCTCTCTAGGAAGTCCTAAGGGTAAGCATAGATTCCTACCAGCATGCAGCCTCAGCTTGGAAGTGTTCATGGTGAAATACCATTTCTTAAAACCTCTGGAGGGAAACTAGAGGAGATCAATGTAAGCACGGAGGGAACAAAGAATTTTAATGCTTATTACTCTGCAGAATCACTTTTTTTTTTCTTTTTTAATACAAATGAATTCATGTTTCTGGAATTGGAAGCTTTGAAATTGGTAGCTGACAGTAATATATACATGTCTTTATTCAGTGGTTGTGGGGTAGGCTGTAATACAATATCAAATAGAACTTGTTAGCTGCATGATATGAAAGGAACAGAGGATAATACCTGCATTTTTCCTGCATTTTTTTTTGTCCTGAACTGAAAAAAAAAAAAGCAGGAAAACAATTTCTCTGCTTACTATCATATATTATGCTACCTCATCCATCTTGTCAGTCAGTTGTTTAGGCATTTCTTTTTGCATCCCTTTGTCTTGTGGCATGGGCCATGTATAAACTCTTCTTATCTTCTTATCCTAGAAGATGCTTTCTATTTTTAGATTTCATTCTCCATGTATTTATTCTGTAATTTCTCACTCTGAAGCCAAACCAATTCTTGACCATGCTTTGCTGCTCAGGTGCACCATACAAATCAGTCTGGAAGAATGAGGCCTGAGTGCTTGGAATCCAAGATTGCTGCATTTAGCATCTAAATGCAGGAGTGCTCACTAGGGTATATGAAATGTAATGTCCTTACTTAGAGGTATTCAGCAAATAATTTTTAGTAGTTTTTTCTTGTAACAAAAATCTAAAAAAATTGTCTTCATCATGATGCCTGCTGCATTTTAGGGCTTCAGTGCCCTGTGCAGGGGATCCCCTGCACAAGAGGTGTTGTTGGCTTGTGTTGGAAGCGTGTCAGGGAGAACAGGCCATACTCTAGAGATAATTGTATAGATCTAGGCTGGGAGTAGGTTCCTGATTTTCCATTCACTGCTTGTCAAAGAGGAGTTGGACCATGTGGAGAAGGTCAGGTAGAAAGCAAAGAGAAAGCACAAGGGTGTAGAAAACAAGAGGTATGAGAGTGTGTTTTTGTTCTAGAAACAGACAGCCACAACTCCTTAATTCAGGACAAGAAACAGGCCACTCTGGAAAGGAAGGGAATAACCTGAATAGTTCAATAGATAGGACAAAACTAAGGTGATGAATTATATTTCTATTAGGAGAAAATAAAAAAAAAAAAGGGGGGGGGGAACAGCACATACTAAATGTGGAAATATGGCATTTCTGCCATGGGTACTTTTACAGAACAAGTGAAATAAGCATCTGTCAGCAATATCAAGAAGCAGCTTAATCCTTCCTTGGGGCAGGGAAATGTTTTTGTCTATCCCTTAAAATCCCCTTCAGTACTAATTTTTCATTGACTGTATGAAGATTTTACATGGTGATTTTCAGCCCAAAGGGTATTTACTAGGAAGTCTTGTATTGTTTTTGTTGAGAATTTTTAGATATTTTTTTCTCCAAGAGTAAGTGGAAAATATCACATGGGGAATGTCTAGTCAAACAAAAGAATGTTGAGAACGACAGTGTTTTATAGTTGTGGAGTGGGCAAGTCTGTAAATCAGATTCCTGTGGTTACTGCAATCAATGTCAAAAATCCTATTCACTTAAGTGGTTGGAGACACAAACCTTAAGCTGCTTACAAGAAACTGGTTAATCAATTTGAATAAAATTCTTCTGCCGTGTGTTTTGAACCAAGCAATAGTTTTCTGTTCTCTTTAGAGGTGACGATCCATCATACCAATCTCCCTGCCCCCAACATTCTTTGGCACTCATTTAAGTAAACATTAATTAAATTTGCCTTGAGGAAGTTATTTTGCTGTCCAGATTTTGTGAAAGATTTTTCTTTCTGCCTGCCTGCTTTATCACCTCGGTGCATCCATTTACAGAAGATGTAGACGCAATATAAAATATTAATTCATCAATTTGCTGAGGTTAAAGCAGTGCCTCCCCCCTTCCCCCGCAGTCCTTCGCACCCTGTAGCTGTGCCGGGCGGCCCGGGGGAGGCTGTGCTGCCCCAGGGGCTGCCGGAGCGCACTGCGGAGCCGCCGGGCACAGCCTGGGCCGGGGGAGCCGTCCCTGGGGCTCTGCTCCGTGCTGTGCCCCGGGCTGTGCCGGCCGCTGGCAGCGACCCCGCGGCTCTCCGGGCGCTGGCCCAGCCCCGCCGGAGGCTGCCCGGGGATGCTCCGCTGCTCCCTCCCGCTCCGGGCAGGCTGTGCTGTCCCTGGGAGTCCCGGGCTGCTCGGGGCAGGGGGATCTCACCGCATTCCCTTGGCTTTTAAGGGATGTGGTGCGGGGAAGATGGGAGCTCCCGTAACATGAAATGTTCTGTTCTCCAAAGGTCCACGTTTGTAGCGTGCATTCCCGCGGTCCTTGGTGACCGTGGTGGAACTCTGTGTACTGTACAGTGAAACAGGGGTTAATGGAGAGGGGGAAATACTACTGCCCCTCTGTTTTATTTAGGGTTAATCCGTATTTTAGTTCGAGAGGGGGAAATACTACTGCCTCTCTGTTTTATTTAGGGTTAATCCGTATTTTAGTTTGGAGCACATTCACACAGACTTGAAGATTCTAAATTTCTGAATCTTAGTGAGCAGACAGCTGTGAACCTCCAAGCATGTTTTTTTCACGGTTGTGGTTTGTTAGTTTAATTATTTTTTTTTCAGAGTACACATTGTTTTACTCGGGGTATATCTCAAACTATAGCACTCTTGATTTCTTTATCCCATTCTTCTGTGTACCGAAGAATGGAATAATGCACCTTTCATTGCTGGAGAAAATTTATGTAACTCTGCTCCCTAAACACAATTTTTCTTGAAACATTGTATGTATATATATATAGATAGTATATATCTCTGTGTCTCACTTTAATTTTTCTCATGTCCTGTCTAGAATCTAGTTGGATTAATAGCTGCCTGTGTTCTTAATCAATAGAATAAACAGCATATCTCGTATTTTATTGATCATTTAGCATGCTGTTCTAGATTACTAAATGACTTCATTTGAAACTTAAGCCTTTTATTTTTTCCATTGTGTGCCCAATTGAACATTGCTGTGTTTTATTGGAGATACTAATCTGTAGTAAAATCACTGTAATTATGAAAATGTTCTTAATTTCATTGTACTAAGCATATATTGCTGCACAGGTACACACTGTAAGAAAATCTAAATTGAAGTAATTTCATTTGTGCTCACAAAGCTGAGAAAGATTTAATGTTCTTTCTATAAATTAAGGATAATTTTAGCCATTTTAAACTCTAGGGAAAATGCCATCTTTAGCAAACTACTTAATTGACATTTTAAAATACAATATAGCCTTTAATAAGGAAGTATTATGGTTTGTGAGAAACCCCAAGACTAATATTTTGGCAGGCAGCTTAGTCTTTAGTATAGCAAAACTAAGACAGCTACAACACATCAATTACTGGTTGTATAACAAGCTGTTTTTCCAAGCATGTGATTGTCTTGTTTAGACTGACCTGTTTTTCTCAAAACAGGATTTTGTTTGTGAGTAAAAATATTCTTGAAATTGGTACTTTTAGTGCCCAGTTTGCAAATCCCTGGATAAATCTAACTGCCTTGCAGACAATGAGAGTGCTATTGACTTGGGGAGGACAGGCTTTAGCCTTACTCTCTGTCTCAGCTGAAGGGATCCTCCAGATCCTGAAGCACAATTCCCTGCAGTAAGCAGTGTTACACCTGGAGCTGCTGAGAAGTTCCTGTTGCTTGCTCACATGCACATCTTCCCGTGGCTTCCCTGTTCTGATTGTTGAAACTCTCCTCTGCTTCCTTGGTTATCAGTCTTCACTTCCAGATTAAACCTGCCAGTCTTGAATCTGTTTTTGGCTCTCCCCCTGGTTCTTTTTCCCTTTTCAGTAGATCTTTATGGACAACAGTAATCATCTTGGGTCTGTCTTACTGGACAAAACCCTTTAGGAATAGGCAGCTAATACTGATGAGCAGTCACTTTTAATCAGCTGCTACAAACTCCCTTTCCCAGGCAGTGGATGACTGACCAGCAACTTGTCTGGCAGTGACCTGGGGATGGATGGGGAGGGAATGAAGCTGACTGTATTATCCTAGGCTAAAATTTCATTTTTTACTTGTAGTTTTCTGTGGTTTTTAAGTCTCTCCATAGTGTAGCACCTGTGGCTATTTTTGCTCCTTTATAGCCACCTGCCTTTCCTGCTGCTGGCCCCACAGCCCTGCCCCAGGACCTTGGTTCTCCCCTGTGCCCCTGGCTCCACTTGGCTGTGGATGGTGCCTGTGGAGTGCCCCAGTGGCTGCCTGGTTTGCAGGGAGGCAGAAGCAGGTGACTTAATGGCTGCTGTCTCTGTTGTTTATGACTTGGGAACGGGGCCAGCCAAACACTTGGTTTTACCCAGAGAGTGCAGTAGGCTGATGAAGTGGCTTAGTGGAACACATCCAGCTGAAGAGTTGTGTCATGCAGGCCTGGTACTGCTCACAGACTTCACACAATCTTCTGAATGTAGTTCATTCTCAGATTGCAAAATTCTCTCTGCTGGGAATTGCCTGACTAATGGCAGCCAGGAGTTTGCTGTGCACCACTGGGGCCAGAACCCCAAGCACAGCTATTCCAAATCCTGGTGTACACACAATTTTAGCTGGAAACCTTTCTCAGTAGAGCTGTTATCCCTTAAGCTATCCACATAAACATTATGTGAACTGTTTGACTAGGATTAATCTTATAGTACTGTTATCTGTCATGGATGCCACCTCCCATTGTATTGTGACTATTGGTACATGTCTTTTAAATCTTTCCATGATCAGAAGGAAACTAATTGCATTCAGAAGTCTTACTGATAGCTGCAAGAGCACTTGAAGCTATTTGTCCCACTCTTACTCTAGATAACATGTACCAAGACTGGGAGTATCAATAAGTATTTGGTTGCATTCCAGCATATTACCCTCATAAAACTTTTGTTTTGGTGTTGCAACTTTGAAAACTCTGGCCTGTAGTTTTGAAAATGCATTTCAGTGGGTGGATTGGAAAAGGGATACACCTGGAAGGTCAATGTTTTCCTGCTGCTGCTTGGTAATACCTTAAACTTGTCTGTCTCAGATTAGATTAGATTTATGTTTAGCTAGTTTCCCCGGCGGTGTTTGAATTTCAGAAGTTATATTTGCTTATTGGATTATTTTTTTTCTTGGTGGATATTCCAAAGCGGACTTTGTGCAGTGTTATTCCTTTTAGAGATTGATCATGTTTAAGAGTGGCTATTCTCAATGTTCTTGCAAGCACTGCATATGAAACAGATCTAAATTTTAACTGATAATATTTATTTTACTTTGGGTAGTGGGGAGCATCCCAGTAAGATATTTGGAAAAATATATTTATATCTCTTGGACCATTAAAAAAAAAAAAAAAAAAACAGGTGAACAGGTAAAACCAGCTCAATGAAAGCCCAAAGGAATCTGATAACTGTATTTTTCTCTGTGTGTGTGTATAAATACATATTGTGCTCCTTAGTTCCAAAGAGTGCAATAAAAGCTAAGCAATAACTGTCAGTGTTATTGTCAGACACTTTTAGAGAAAACAGTCTGAGGACAGCTGGGGTTGCTTTAGTGGGAAGAGTAAGAGTAAGGTACTTAGTGACCTCAGAAATTTGCAGCAGTCACAAGATGAAAGCATATTTTGGATCTACAAGGGACTTCTAGCTGTTACAACATGACTGTTATTACTTGTTTAGTAATATTTACTACTAAAAATTTATGTCTTATGCCTAGGAAACTTTAAAGGCAATTTTTATATATCATTGCAACTGGAATGAAAATACAAACATTTCCAAGTCCTAGACTTGGTTTGGTTTTAGTATGTCTCCGTGTGTTTTGAGCTATGTATGTTGTTGTAGAGCAATGCAGTGGTGTTCAGCCAGTTTAAAACACATAAATCTGCCTGAGAACTGTATGTGAGAAGAGTTTAAATATAATCCTTGGCTTTGTGCAGGCCATCCCTATATGGAAGCAAACCCTCCCTCTGTTAATCCTCCACTGCACCTTCTGGTGATGCCATGGCTGTGCAATGCTCTGCCTTTTCTCACACCACATTTCTTTCTTTGAACTTGCTCAAATGTGTTGCACTCAGAGGTTATTGCTAAGTTTGGCACTGCCCCTTAGTGCTTTGTCAAGACTTTGTCTTGTTATTGTGTTTCTGTGGCTTTGCCTTCATTTATATTCCTTTGTGAAGGATGCCCTGGTTCATCCTGACACTCACACACAATGGTATTCTGCAGAACCTGCGTGTGTACTTCTGCTAAACTAATTTCCTTTTGGCTTCATTGATCTCTTTAATGAAAGTCTAAGCATTTTTATGAGCCAAAACCTCATTACACTGTACAGAGGCTGTACTTTAAACCTATCTGTTCTGTTACTGTACATTTTAATAAAACTTTATTAGATTACTCTTCTGATGAAAGACAGCAGGAAATATTTCATTCATTAGAAAATTTGAGGTGCTGGGAAACTTAATGTTGCATTTTTGTTTTCAGATTAATTATGAGCTTTGTTATACCTTGTTAATGGTCCTTCCATGAAAGGAAGTACTATAAATTATCCCATAGAAGATAACTGCATTCATGTCAAGATTATCTTTACACATCCTACCATGTGGCTTCTTTTGACTGAATAATAATTTTTTCAGTCTTGATTTATTTTTTCCTTTTGTTAATGGGTATGATACTCATTTTATAAGGATGTATTTTATTTAAGTTCTACTTCTACCAGTGACACTTTGCTACAGCAGCAGATGCAAATCTACTGCAAATGTAAATCTATTGGAATGCATTTTCTTCCTTCTTTTAGTGAAAAGACTTCATTTTTTTCTGAAGTGGTTTTCTATGCAACATGAGATACAGTAATCTGTACAGTTATTAAGTTGTCTGAATAGGATGAAATGAAATTCCATTTCCTAGTAATGAAAGCATTTTTATGTAACTTAATTTTTTAAAATCCTGGGTAGCATCTGGAGGGAAGGGAATGCTGGAGAATTACAAACTCGGAGGATTTGTTCAATATGTTGAATCTACTCCAGCATTTATTTTTCTTCTATGACCACTGTCCATATGTTTGGGCTGCTACTGAGAGCAGGAGATGCTTAACTGAAAGCTACAACAAGTTTGCGTAGATATAAGCTATTTCCCCCTCTTGTTTTATATTCTAACCACATCTCATTAGTGTCCTGGTTTAAGTAGGAGGATAAAATCAGTTGCATTTTCTTTCCCTGCTGCCACTACTCTGGAAGGCTGTAATAAAGAGAATTGTTTTTTTCCTTTCTTATCTGTGCCTGAGTTATTCCTATATTCCTAACTCTGGTATGATTTTTACTGTTGTTGTTTTGTCTTTTTTTTTTTTTTTTTTTTTTCTTCTGTGCCTGTTTTCTGGTTTTGATAGGTTTTATTGTTTTATTTTTTAACCAGGAAAATAAATGAAACAAACCAAAACCAAGCTGTTTTTAATCTAACTGGATAATCAATATTAATCACCTTGCATATTGTTCATCTTATGAGGGAAATTGAAAATTGGTGATGAGATTCCTTTCACTAATATGGCTTTGTTTATTTGAAAGCAATTTGCACAAAACCCTAGGTGTAAGCAGGCTCCAAATGTAATTTTTTTTGAGCTGGTACTCCTAATTGCATCTTTCACTAATTATTATTCCCCTGTTGCTTAACCAATGCTGAACCCAAAAGCTGCTTCCTTTGCTACCTGTCAGAGACAGTTTGTCAGTCAGAGCATTCCAGGCTGTTTGGGGTTCTTCTCTATCTTCTCCATTCAAGCAGCCTGAACTCTATGGCCCCAGCAGAAAAGGTTTTGGCTCTGTGACCTGTGCTTTGCTGTAGAAATTGGTTGGACCTGTACTCTGCAGCTCTCCTTGGGAGACAGGTGGGATTTTTGACATCCAGTGATGTCGGTGTTCTTGGGGTCAGTGTGGCTGGCCGGAGCTGCAGCCTGGCCTCCAGCCAGATTTCTCACACCTTCTCCCCTCAGTGCCCCTGGTGTTTCAGGACTCTGAACGTGGCTTCCAGCAATTGCCTTGTTTCTGTATGAGCTAGGAAACACTTTGCAATGAATGTGCATGATCCTGATGGAATAAATACCCTGTTGGAAAGTTTCACCACACATATATGATCCTTTGGCCCATCCTGTGCTGATAAACAATGTCTGCTTTCTAATGCTTCAAATTGTGTTAGAAAGTTTATTTTCCAGCTGATTTCAGTGTCACCCTCCAGCCCCCATGAATGGGCAGTGCTCACTGTGCTGTCCTGCACTTGAACATCAACGTTGTCCCAGCAACAGCTCCTTCCTTGTCAGTGTTGGTGTCGTGCTGCTCTGAAAGCCCCAGGGCTGAGCAATGGGGGTGGGCAGGGTGGGACACAGCTCCCAGCACTGGGGGTGCTGCATGGGGGCTCTGGGGCTTGGGAGAAGCAGTGGCAAACCATTGCTAGCAGAAAAAGGAGCTGAAAGGAGATGGGAAATCTACAGCTAAAGTAAATTTTCTGCCTTTTGGTGGGAACGCCTCAGCCCTGCATGGCAGTAAATATTCATAACATAAGGGAGAGTAGTATTTATCTCAAAATATAGTGGAAAAAATGAAATAACACTCTGTATGGCAGCAAGGCTGATCAGTTTTTTGTGTCCTTACCAATAGTGTTTGAATTGCTCTTTTTTGCACAGAGTCAATTTAATCCTAAAGTTTTAAACTTTTATATACAGATGTCACCACCAACCAGGTGCTGTGGATTTCATCCCTTGGATTTCATTTTCTTGAGGATTTTAAATCCTGCAGGATAAAAGAGAGAGTGTTAGGAAAAGCTTTCCAAGGTTTCTGAAAGCTCTTAGTTTCTGAGACTTCCTGGGCTCCATTCTGGTTAGTTTTGGGCTTAGTATTTAATCTTTTAAAAGCCTTTCGGAGCCACCAGCTTGAACATTAGCAACCATGTATGAAATATATGCCAAAGCACTAATCTGTATTAGGTGCTGTTGAATTGTTTGAATTATGTACTTCTAAAATAAATGTCTGTTTAGAGTGACCTACTTCTGACACACTGTCTGACATAAGGAGCACCTTTCTTTCCAGCAAGCAGGTCCCTTTGAGGTGTTTCTAATAATAGGAATAAATAGGTTATGAATATAGAGCATATGGGCTTTGATCTGGTTCAGATTCCAGGATAAAGATTTCCCATGCCTTCCAGGAAGTGATTTATTTTTCACCTCCCCAAAAGTCTTCAGGTTTTGGCTCCTGACAGGCATTCTGCCATAGGTAAGGGAGAGTCATTGATGCACATACCCTAGGAGTTGTACTGAATTGTGAACCAGTCATAATTTGGCTTATGCCAATCCAAATGGTGTGACAGGACACCCAAGGATGGAGCTGCTGCTTTTGCACCCTTTGGTGAGGAGAATCCTGTGGAGGGATGGATTTGTTGGTTTGTTTTTTTCTGTTGGGAAGAGTTGCATTTTCAAACACTGCAAATGCTTGACAATTGGTTTCTAGTCAGTAAAATCTGAGCTCTGCAGTTTTGGATCTCTTCTAGTCTCATTCTGCTGCCCAGTCCAAGAGCTTATTGGAATGCCTGTGGTGGGATAATATTGTAGGGAGTAGCCAAGACATAGTCCTTGACCCTGTTTTCACTTGTCAATAGCTCTTAATACTGTTCAATATTCTGTATGAATGAGAATAAGCTTGTGAAGTCTTGCTGGGTAGATGGGTTGATGGATCAATACTGACCTTTGCCATTACAACTGCAATTAACACTGAGTATGAACTGTAACAGGAGTAGCAGTTTCGGCACAAATTGAGACGGGGGAGAGGGTTTGCAGGGAGATGTTTCAATCTAAGAGTATTTGATGCCATTTTTATTGTCTCTGAAAGTATCACAGAATTGAGAATAAAGATGTATGGAGAATGGCTTGAGTATGTGGGTAGTTTTAAATCAGTTCTGTGTGGTTTGTTTCATTCTTTGCTTTTATCCTTGACAGTGCAAAACCTCTTAGGACTGAGTTTAAGCATCTTCATTAAAAACAAGCTATGAATTCAGCTGGCATTTGTTTATACTCATTTCTGTCACTGCACTTGCTGTGTGGTTTGGATGAAGAAATGATATTTATCTCAAGGAGATCTCACAAGCTGTGACAGGGCTAGCAGCATAGTGCTGTCTGTGGCCATGCCAGGGGAGCCAGAAGTTTTTAAGGTCATGCCTGTACTATTGTTTTGGTGGTCTTTTTGTTTCTCGGTTTTTTATGGAGTTTGGGACAGCAGTATATATGTGATGGATCAGTTTCAAACTTTGTATTGATAAAGCATGGAAATGAGACCCAAAAACAAGAGAAAAGAGAAAAAGGGCTGTGTGGCTGTAAAATATCAAGGACAACCAATTCACTTCAGAGTACTTTCTCTCTTTTCAAAAAATGAAATAAAAGGCTTTTCCTCTGTGTACCAAATCCCAAGAACTGCACTAAAGTGAGAAGCTATATTTGTGGGTGGCTTTAACCCTAGTCCTTTTAACCTGCTTTTCTCATGGATATTTTTTATTATGAAATACAGAATTGTAAGAGCGTCTACTTTAAGAAACAAGAGGACACTCCAAATAGTTGAAGTCCCCTATAATTTTGGCCAACTTTATTTATAAATCCAGGAAGGCTATTTTTACAAGTAAAGAAATGGAAAAAAGAATTAATTCCCACACTGTGTCCTGAAAAACTAGGAGTGGTTGAAAAGGTATAAAGTGAAATGGGAAAATGAGAATGAAAAACTTCAAAGAAAATTTAAAAGTAGCCAGGAGACATTAAGTGACTGGATGGAGGGACAATTTCATCCTTGAGTACTGCTGGTTTTTGCTGCCCTAACTGAATTAGTTTTTTAACATTGCAAAGAGTTAGAAGCCCTCTCAAAGCTGTGCTCTACCTGTGATTGGAGAACAGCTGCCAGCACTACAATATAAGATTTTCATCTATCCACAGATGTTTGTGTCAGGGGGAATAAAGTACAGAACTCATATTTTCCAGGCTGGACTACATAGTATTCCTTTCTCCAGAAAAAAAAATTCTTTTTGACCATGCCTGGGCACGAGTGGGATGCTGCAGGTACCTGTGCTGTCTCTGGCACTCCTGCCAGCTGCGTGGCCAACACTCTGCTGCAGAGAAGTGCCAGGGGGGATTGATCTTCCTGGATGGGTTCAAGTGCAGGATGCTCCCCAATGTATCTGGGAGAAAAAAGTGGTATTGATCTGTTCTGTGGGAATGTTAAACTTGCACCGAACAGAAAAATCTCATTAAAACTCCCCAGGATGCCCTTTGCTGCTATTGTTGGCTTTTTAAAAAACATTTTTCTTAACAACAGTTTTCCTTAGATTAAACGGCCTCAAGTGTAGCAGGATCAATGCAGCTATCTGGAGACTGATTTTGGTAAATAAAAATAATTGTAATACAGCAAATAAAACCTATTTGCCATGCTCTCTAGTGAAAAATCAGAGCAGAATGTTTTATTTGTTCTAAAGCACTGACAACCTGTAATTCCAGCTCTTTGGGTGATTTTTCTCTCCGTCCTGTGCTAGAGCCTGTTCTCAGTGTGACAATCCTGCCAGTCAAAGAGGCTGTAATAGATATATTTTTTTTTAAAAAACTTTTTTAGAAAAACCAACTAATATGTTTGAAAGTAAATGCAGTTGAATGTGACTGTAACCTTTATCACATGCCAGATCTATTTAAAATCTAATGGACCTTTCGTTTATGTCTCTTGAATTATTATAGAAGTTATTATTTAATAGTGGTATACTTTATGATATTTTTAGACTGCTGCAGTAAAATTGTAAAAAATACAATAGTTAATCTCCTTCCCTTTTTGGATGCCACATATAGATGGTTATCTGCCTCAGATTTTTGAGTGCCTTAGATGTTGGTTAATGCTTTGGTTCTAAATTGTTTCTGAAAATGAAAGCTCGGGTAGAATTTGCTAATATATTACAGAAGTAATACCTTGGGGTTGCACTGTTTTTCAGCTGAAGAACTCAAAGTACTTTGGAAATGTGTTATTTATTATGAATCTGTAGAATCACGAGGGAGCTTTGTTAAATTCATGGCCTGTACAATCATGTTTAGAGCCCACCCTGCACATAGAAGAGTGGTCAGAAAGGAGAGCGTGTCCCCTTCTGGACTTCATTTATGGGGGTGAAGCTCCCTCTGGGCAGCAGCTGACTGAAAGCTGAATTTGGGCCACGTTCAGCAGTGAAAGGCAAGGCCAAGCCACTTGCATCGATTCAATTTACCTTTTTGTTCCTCAGTTTGCCTGGCAGGCAAATGTACCTATGCAAATTCAGTCTGCCTCTGTTTCTCCTTTAGAGTCCAAGAGAGCATTGCTAGTAATTCAGCATGCAAGAAAAGGGCAGTTTGATTCCAGAGATAAGCAGCAGAGGACCTGGTCTCTTGTGAATCATCACTTCTGAAAAAAAAAATATATGGACAGATCAAGGCTTACTTGTTTGATCTAGTTCCATTTTTTTCTGCCAATGCAATAATCTTCTAGTAATGTAATCCCTTAGACCATTATTTTTACTTGACAGCAGCTAATTGCTCACATTTTTGTCAACTTTTTGAACTTTAAATTGTGCTGCTTTTGACAGCACTTGAAAATGGTGACTGCTTTTAGAGAAAGGAAGAAGAAACAAAGCATGCATTTCCACATTAATTAGGATTTGTAGTGCATTAATGACAATCATGTTGTCAAAAAACTTTAGACCCTTGGAAGGCTGTCATGATGGACAGTTGTTATTTCTTGTCAACTTCCTTTCTCTTTTTATGTCCATAAAAGTGACGAGTGTCCCCAAGGGTAGTGTGGCTTGGTGCACAGTGTTTTCAATAGAATACTGCTACTGACAAGGGGAAAATCATTGTATAATGTAGTGCCAGACTGCCTGTGGAGAGAAACCAGTGGGGAAGGAGGTGCTGTGACAATCCCCATGGTGTGTGGGTAATGCCTGACTTGCTAGAAGAACTGGACAAGAAATTTCTGGATCCAGGAGAGTTCCACATATTTGGGGTACTAGATTCCTTCTGAAAGACCTGAGCACACAACTCTGACCTGTGCTGTAGGTCTGGCCTCACCTCAGCATGCCAGCTCATGGAGCTGAGATGTGCGTTTGATATCCTGCCCCATCCCACACAAGGGAGCAGCCTGGGGTTGGTGGTTGTCACCAGAACTGGTTGTTTTTGCTGCTTCACAGACCTCCTCAAATGCTGGGGCTTCATTTCTCTTGTGTGACTCTGTGGATGGAAAAGCCACAGGGGAAAAAATTGTGAGGGTGTAGCCACCACTGGAATAATTTACTGAGCTTTAGTTAACTCTGTGTTGCTGTCACTGGCAAAAGAGAGCCTCTGGGAAAAGATGTGAAGCATGTTAATCACTTGGTTTCCCCTTCCTTAGTGGAATGTCTGTCTATAACTTTAGGTTTAAACATATACAGACACTTTTCATGTCTGCCTTTTCTGGTTCATGGATTGAGGTCCCTGCACCTAGTAAATTGCTTTTACAGGCTCCTCTCTACTATACTTGCACAGAGGACTGCACAAGTCTTCTGAGAACAGCCAGACTTTGCAAGCAGAAGATTGCTGAAGAAAAAATAAATTCACAGGAAAGTGTAAGTGCATATTTCAAGATACTGACAGACTGACTTCATTCTAAGACTCTTAAAGCAGGTTATTAAAAAATAGAATTTAAGAAAACAAAATAAATACTATATTTTTGTTGAGATTTTTTTTTAATCAAAGATTCCCTTGTGACCCGTTTAAAAATCAGTTTTACCTATATCCATTATATTGTCTTTTAGTATTTGGCTGTGGTTCACCTTATATGAAGCAGATTTGAGTTTCCTAGGAGAGCTATTTACTATTCTTATCCTATATATTTGTTTATTTCAGAAGTTATTAGTAGCTGAACTATTTATTTTCAGGTACGTAGATTGAGTCACTGAGTTCTGGTATTATATTTATAAAACCTGTGTACTAGATGGATAACCTTGTCTCAGTGAGCACATGACTTCTGAACTGCTCAAAAAATGATTTACTTAATATTTGATTCTCTCTGTTTTCCCTGACTTATAGGTATTGATATATTTATATTTGTAGACCTTTGAATGGTCAGTATGCAGTGATAAACTTAACAAAGAAGTAGTGAAATGACACAGTTAATGTTACAAACATTCAGCCTTCATAACAGCTAAAATAAGATCCTTCTAGGAAAGAGGGGTCAGATGATTCTGCTTTAGGCTTCTGACACAAGGGATGGGGATTCTTCTGGCTAAGCTCTGAGTTTCTCTTGTCTTTTATTGGAAGTGAAAGCCTGATCCTTCTGTTGGAGATAAATGTGCCCTTTCCATCTTTCAGAGACATGGGAAATACTGAAATAGGCCATATTTGACCTTGAGTTTTGCAGGATTCTGTTGTTTAAATATCTAAAATATTTTCAAGTTAAAATGCCTACATGGAAGATCCCCAGTAAAAAGTGTCTGTATTCCATTGGTTTGTAATAAATCCTGAACATAACTTCTTTAGTTACAAACCAGGAATACTTTTAGAGCACTCTACTATTCATAATATTTCTCCTATTACAATAATGACTGTAACTGAAGCATGAAATGTTAATTAAATGTTAAATGTTTTCTTTTTCATCATGTTCTGCATCTTCTGACAAAATTCTGACAAGCACCCCAGAGCAGGATGGCTTATTCTGTAACCTAATTGAGTAAGGTCTCACAAAGTCACAGCTGGCCTGCTCTGGGCAGTGCACACTAGAATTTAGATGTGTTCTGGGTTTGCATGGCCAGGTTCTGATTGCAGGGGTGGCTACAGAGGTGTTGTCTGTGAGCAGCTGCTTGAGGCTTCACCTACGTGTGACAGAGCCAACACCTGCCAGCTCCAGGACAGAGCTCCTGGGGCCAAGGCAGAGCCCACCAGCGTGGTACCAACACCTCTGTGACAGCACGGTTAAGAAGGCAGCCAGGGGAAGGAGAACATGTGAGAGCAACAATTCCCTGCAGACCCCCAGGGCAGTGCAGAAGGAGGGGCAGGAGCTGCTCCAGGCACTGGAGCTGAGATTCCCCTGCAGCCCCTGGTGCAGCCCATGGGGAGGCAGCTGTGCCCCTGCAGCCCCTGGAGGTCCACGGGGGAGCAGAGATCCACCTGCAGCCCCGGAGGACCCCATGGCAGAGCAGGTGGATGCCCAAAGGAGCCTGTGAGAAGCCCACTCTGGGGCAGGGTCCTCACAGGACCTGTGGTCTTGTGGAGAGAGGAGCCCACACTAGAGCAGGTTTGCTGGCAGGACTTGTGGCCCCACAGGGGACCCACCCTGGAGCAATCTGCTCCTGAGTGCAGCCTGTGGAAGGGATCACGCTGGAGCAGCTGCTGAAGGGCAGTCCATGCAGGAGAGTCACACTGTATGAGTTCATGGAGGAGTCTCCCATGGGAGGGGCCCCATGCTGGACCAGGGCAAGGCTGTGAGGAGTCCTCCCCCTGAGGAGGAAGCAGCAGCAGAAACAGCAGGTGATGAATTCACTGTGACCTCTGTTTCTGTTCCCCTCCCCAAGGAAGTAGAGAACTTGAGTGTGAATTTAAGCTCTTGAAGAAGAGAGGGATGGGCAAAAGGTGTGATAAGATTTATGTTTTATTTCTCATTATCCTACTCTGATTTGAATTGTAATAAATTAAATTAATTTCCCCAAGTTGAGTCTGCTTTGCCCGTGGAAGTAACTGGTGAGTGATCTCTCCCTGCCCTTATCTTGACCTAAGAGCATTTTGCTTTATTTTCTTCCTTGTCCATCTGAGGAGGGAAGTGATAGAGTGGCTTTGTTAGGCACCTGGAACCCAGCCAGGGTCAACCCCCCACAGTCTGCAAGGACAACATGGAGAACTTAACCTTGAAGATATGACATTGAAATTCTATTTGTTAGTGTGTTTTAATAGGCCAGTCTAAATAACTGCACAGTCTGAAGAGGATGAATTGGTTGCTGTATTTAGATGAACATTTAGGGGGAAAATGCATTGTCCCCTCCCCTGCCTGCAGCCCTATAGGGGTTTACTGCTCATTTTCCTCTGCTAGCTATGCATGTGGTCTTTAATGTGAGTGAAAATAATGAGAACACCTATTACAAAAATATCTGGATAAGTTTATATCTAATTAAAAAGACTAAACCCCCTCTTATGAAAAAAGATGCTATACAAGTAGCAGTTCTTATTGTTCATACTGAATTTTGTATAAGGCTCTTAACAACATCAGATGTTTGCAGACAAATACTTCTGTTTTTCATGGGAGACAAAAGAAATATTCAAAATACTGAGTTTAATGTGATGTACTTTTCAGTAAGAGTACACTGACCTGTTGGCATTGCTGTGGTTTGCACTGATGAAAGTGTGACCTTGCTTTGGAGCTGTGAGCTATTTATTCTGGGCTCAATGTGCCTTTTGAGAGTGTGGCCAGCAGTTCTCTTTTGTCTGAAAGAAGCATGCCCAGCTTGAATTGTAGAGAAAATGGCTTGCTTTAAAAATGATAATGCCTGGAAATAAGCCTGAAGACTCTATAAGAGGAAAACATTTGTCTGTGTCTTACAGCACAATTTATTGATGGTTAGATGCATATTTAAATGCTGCTGAGTCAGGGTCTAAATTATTTTTCAGAATTTTAAGTAGTTTATTTATTTTTAAAATAAGCTTAAGAAATGTATTCTTGTTTAAAGAAGATGGTGATACCATGATGCAACCAGACCTCAGCTCTGGTTTTGAGATGCTTTCACCTGTCCCAGTGTCTCCCTGCATGGGGCCAGAATCCTGAAATGCTGATTTTTGCCCAATATGTTGCTTGAATCATTTTGTAGATACTGCTTTTCAGGATACAGTCTCCCGTTCTGAATTCCTTTACCAAATGTCTGACCTTGTGTTTGGTTGTGAATAACTTTAACTTGCCAGCTAAGCCAGTTTGCTTTTATGGCCATCCTACCTTTCTCAATGTTTAGTATCACTCTAGTAGCTTGGTGATCTAAACATTTATCAGCAGTGACTGCAGTGACTCTCCCATTTATTTCCAGCTCATTTTTTTTGCTTTCTCTGTTTCTTTGTATTTGGGATATAATTTTTTTGTTGTTTTATTTTGGTTTTGTAACTCTAACAAAAACTGGAGAAAGATTTGCCTGTGCAGATCCACCCAGCTAGATTTGAGGTTTATGTCAGCTAAAAAATCTTATCTTCTCACTGTGGTAATTGCTGTCTCTGTTAGCTCTGCTTTCATTCAGCAGTAGCAGAAAGGGATGAAACCCCCATTTATGTGCAAGAGAAATGGTTTAATTTATCCTTGAGCACATGATTCCTTATATTCTGCTGTAGTCCAGCAAAACCACAGCATAGGAGTCAAAAGATGTTCTGTGAATATTTACCAAAGGTTATCTGCATCTGGGAGATATCAGATGTGTGCTTTCTTATCTTAGATGGTCACAGACTTGATTGTTGCTTGTTCTGGGGTTTGCAGTGCAGGGCGATGAGTTCCTGTAAATAATGGCAGGACTGAAGGGTTCTCAAAACATTAACTGCTTCAGTGCCCCAAAGATGTAAAGAATGTGCCCAATAAAAGTTACCTTACTGTGACCCCTTAGTTTCACTGGATTTTCTTGCTCTTTTCTGGAATGTTTCTTGTGTAATAAAACGTCTTTGCACACAAGGGATAACCCTGTAAAAGCATATGCTGCAGGCATTGAAATACAGAATAATGGTTTTATTTTTCATTCTCTTGCACAAGGGAAGAGGGGAAAACATGATTTTTTTTCTCTTGAGAATGATTCTTTGTGGCCCAATGAATCATCCTGTGCATTTTTTTCCTTCTTCATTTCTTCGTTCTAGAAAAAAAAAACCCGTAATTGCAAAGTCCTTGGTGGCTGAAATCAATACATCATCTTCATTTTATTAGGAGTTAGCCAGAGCCATTAGGAAATCTGGGCCATAATTAAAGACAGTACAGAGTTCTAATAGGTGTGAGACAGCTCTTGTCTGTCTTGTCTCAGGGTGTAGTGTGTTTTAATAACTGAACTGTGAGCTCTTCTCAGAGAGGCTTAGCATCCAGGCAGGGGTATATCATTGCAGGAAATGATTTACAGAGCCACAGAATATTTGTGCACAGGCAAGTGCAATTATTCAGATGGTTCATGTTACTCTTAAATCTGATACTATTTTGACATGTTTCTGGAGATATTTGTGCGAAGAGTGGATAAACAGAGCAAGTCTGTTATTTCACTGCACTTCGAAGCTTGTCAATCTCCCTTCATTTAAAAAATTGCCCATTAACTGCATTTTTTCTCTGTGTTTGTATCTGCAAATGTTAATTAACATTCTAGTTTATGGATTTCAGAAACTTGACTGCAAATCTATAACTGTTTTTGCCTGGATGTCAAAAATCCTTTTAGCCTTGTACTTGATATTGACGTGAGATGGGATAAGGCCTTCTTTTTGGTGTGGGATTTTTTTCTTTTTTCTATGACTGCTAGAGAAGTATCTGTTTAGAGGGATGTGATAAAAATAATCCTTACTGAAGTTGCTTAATGGGCAGACAGTGGGTGAGTAGGTCAAGATGACAATATAAAAATGTACACTTCAAAAACTGCTTGCAAAGTAAAAATTCCTTTGTGATCTGAGATTACAACTGTGTGTTATCCCTAAGTATGTTTTTTATTTGAAAATATTGCAGAATTCTTTGTGTAGTGGGCAACCAGAGGTAGCAGTGTTAACTTTTTAAAAGGTCAAGAGTTGCCTCACTGTGACTATGGACAATGAATTTATTTACAGTTCTGGGTTTTAAAGTCAACTGATATCCCCTGTCCCTCATGCCATCCTTGTCTGGAAAGACATGGATTTGACAGATGGGCCACTCAGATGTTGAGGAACATATTCAGTGCAGGTAGCCCAGTGTGTGAGCCACACGTTGAGCTCTGGGGGCAGGAGCCTGAGGCAAGAGATGCTGGGGAGCTGTGTGGCAGCCAGGTGAGCAGACCCTGGGAGACGTGGCAGGAGCCCACGGCCCCCAGGCTTCCCCTTGCTTAGACTGTGATTGTATAAGGCTATAAGAGCCTTTGTTCAGCATCCCCTCTTGGAGGTGCCAGCTCGAGCTGTTTTGGTATTTTATTGTTTTATTATTTAATTATTACAGTATGATTAGATTATTTTAAAGATCTGGATGTCTGAGTTCCTGCTGTTGGAAACCTGGTGTCAAGCTGGCGAGGAAACATGGTCTGATTGTGTGAGTGGGGTGTGTCGCTGTGAAGGGGCTTTGGTCCCAGCTCAGGCGGCGTGAGTGTGACAGTGGCTCTTGCATGGTTGGACAGGGAACTTTCCTTAACACAGAGTTGTGGTCAACAGTCATGGCCAAGCAGAGACCAGTGATGAATAGTGCTCCTCTGGGGTCATACTGGGACCAGCACTGTTTAACGTCTTTAACGTGGACACTGGGATTGAGAGCACTCTCAGGCGGTTTGGCGATGGCACGGAGCTGTGTGTGTGGTCAGCGTGCTGGAGGGAAGGGATGCCATCCAGAGGGACCTGGACAGGCTGGAGACGTGGCCCTGGTGTGGCCCTCATAAAGTTCAAGGAAGCCAAGTGCAAGGTCCTGCACTGGGTCAGGGCAATCCCAAGCAGAGTTTGGGCAGAGAAGGGGGTGAAGAGCAGCCCTGAGGAGAAGCACTTGGGAGTGCTGGGGGAGGAGAAGCTGAACACGCCCCAGCCGTGAGCACTCACAGCCCAGAGAGACAAACGTGTCCTGGGCTGCACCCAGAGCCCCGTGGGCAGCAGGGCAGGGAAGGGGTTCTGCCCCTCTGCTCTGCTCTGACCCTACTGCAGGGCTGTGTCCAGCTCTGGGGTCCCCAACACCTAGAACTTGAAAAAGAGGAAAAAGAGCAAATTCTGCCTTTCAATTTGATATGATTCTATAATGTTAACAGCTGGAAACAACTGCCATGGTTCAGGGTCCATTGCTTGACTATTGTGCTAGTGCAAAGCAGAAAGAATCAGAATTGTCTAGAAGGGGAAGAAAGGCAAATGCAGCAAACACATAAGAACCTGTTTACAGACTGAGTCTAAAAATGGGTCACCACTGTTGTCTTAAATAACAAGAGTGTATTTTCATGCTTTCAGAACAGACACTGAATTTGTTCAGTTTAAACCTGCTAGAGATATAAGCTTTGCTATTTGTTGTCAAGAACCCACAGGATGGAGCATCACTTCCCAAAATCCTCCCTCCTCAAGCACACCAAACTTCTGTTGTAGTAGATATGTGGTCATGGCTCTTTAACTGTATGGTAGGAACAAGGGACAGAAAGGGATATTACTTGTGTGATAGTATATTTACATGGAGTAAATTCGAGTGCAGATGGTGAAATTAGAGAGTTGTTCTATTAAACAGTAATTAAGGTTTCTGTCTCTAGCAGGAACATTTAGATTTCTGTGCTGTCCTGGATGCCAAACTGTAGATCAGTTTTTCCTTTCTTTCTGTCAGAAAGTCCAGTGTGTTTTTCATGAAGGGATTAGCGATTGCTTTTAGTGGTGTTAAGAAATTTAATCTCAGATAGTGGAAAGATTTTTGTCAGTTTTCTAAGAGACAAATGTACTTACATGGCAGAATGGCTTCATCTGAGCATCCTGCTCATAAGATTAATGACAAAACCAAAAAGAAGTCTTGTGATATGAGCAGAATTGATCTCCATTTCAGAGGAAAGCAGTTGTATGAACAGAAGATCAAGTACAAGGCATGGTTATGCAGTTAGGCTGGCTGAAAGAGTACTTAGTTTAGAACCATGGACATCATCTTAAACAGCCTCTGTCTTTCCCACTTTAAAGGCCTACAGACATTGTGGTGTGACTGTGACAACAAGAGTTAGTGATGGTGCATCATTTGGTAATAAGAAAATGTGATTTAGATACAAATCTGGGTTTGATTGTATTTTTAAAACTTAACGGTCTGGAAAGAACCAGAAAATAATTCTACAGCAATTAGCAAAGTTAATGGCAGAGGATGTGGAATAGACAGAGGTGACTGAAAGTAAGCTTACATTTCCAGGCATCACTGAGGAAGAGAGAACACAAATTGAGCTGTGGGAGAACAGTCAGAAAGTGGAAGTTGACAGGAGGGCTAAGGATGAGTGAACAGGGCAGAAGAATTTTTTTTTTCTTTGGTGAAAGTGGGTGAGGTTTTGAGGCTTATTAGACAACCACACATTTCTTGTGCCTCTTGATTTTCTTTGGGTGTTTTGTTTGTTTGTTTTTTACTTGTTTATTTGTTTTTGCTTGGGTTCTTGGTGGCTGACAGTGTTACCTTTACACAGCTATTGCATTTGGCTCCATATCAGAAATTCAAGCTGAGATTTAACAGATGAACTCAAAATATTTGTTTCATAACTGTGTCACAGAAGCATATTATGAGATGGCTGGTCTCTATAATTCTGTGACCAACTAGATATAAATATAATTATATGGATATATATCATAGATACAGATACTGTAGTTTTTAACAGTTGATGCCAAAGGTGTAACCTGTTTGTTTGTTTCGCTTCTGTTCTTGTGTAATTATTTTCTGGAACATGAAGGAAAATACAGACTACAAAGCAGTTCTGACTTTTTTTTTTTTTTTTTAATGTCCTGCATCTAATTTTGTATAACTGTGTTGAGATCTAGAAACGTAAAGGTTTATCTCTAATTTACTGCTTATTTCCCAATGGCAGAGAATTGTTCCAGTGATGTACAAATTGTTTTGCTATAATTAACACTGGAGTGTACCAGTGTGTTTAAACATGCTGGAAGGACCACTTTACAGAACATACCCCAATTAGTGCTCTTCCTTAAAAGTTAATGTTAAGTGCACCAAGACAATAAATCAGCAAGTGATCCTCAGAGCAGTAATGACACTTGTGATTTTCAGCTGGATGGAATATGAGCCAGCAGCCTGCAGGTGAATATCTCTGGGTAGGGCCCCCACCAATCACCTGGGCTAAACAGGCTGTCAATACCCACTTGGCACAAATGTGTTTTTCAAGCAAAGGATCTATTGCTTTTTTTCTTATTCATGTAGCTCCCATTAATGTCAAAGGGAATATGTGCTTGTGAAAGGAAAATGGATCCCCTGAGGGTGCCAAGTATTGTAAGGTAATGTTCTTCTGTAACATTTTATGCACTGCTTATTTTTATGAGTTGTTGTAATTGTTTAGGGCGCATGATTGCTTTAGGGCCTGCTGTCAGGTGTGGAATCGCTGCATAAAAAGGGCTCATGAATGAAATACTGAGAATTCAGAAAAGAAACCTCATTTTTTTTTAGTGTCAGCAAAGCAAATAGATAATATTTTGAATAGAAACTTACATAAGGAATAGCAGAAACTGATACCTGCTTGAGAACTGTGAAAATTCATGGTCCTAACTGACCAGTTAGTGCCTACAGTTATTGACATTCCTGTAATTAATTAGGGTCTTTATCAGTACTGAAGCAACTGTATCAAAACCAAGTGCTATGCTGGGAGGAGAGCTGGTTAAGGTGGCATTGGTTAAATACACTGAACCTGAGAGACCTGATTAATGGTCATATTCCTAACTTGTAAATTGAATATTACAATGTAAACTGCTTCTTTAATCTCATTTTTGATGAAGCCTTTTGACATGATTTTGGAAGTGCTGCATTATCTGAGCTAACAAAATCGTCCCAAAGTAATTGTGAAACGTTTTTTCCTGGTTTATACAATCGGTCCGTGAAAATATGATATTTCTTGACAGTAACCAAACTGACCATGGCTTGATACAACCATTTGTCTTGCTACTGCTAGAAATGTTTGAAAACTGATGATTTCCTTGTTTACAGAGGCACTGTAAATAAACACTGGAAAGACAACATGAGTAAGAGTTGCTCTGATTGTCAGTCAAGAATGGATAAAGATGATAACTATTGTAAAGAAAGCTTTTTATAAACCCAGGTTTTTTGTTTTTGTTTTTTTTTTTTTTTTGGCATTATCTGAAACTCTTAATTTAGAAAAATTTTGTATGGGTGGAAAGCTGTTTTAAGCACCACAGGATGAGGACCTTCTTGCTGGAACTTCAGTACTTTTCTACATTTCTGTTCACCATCAAGATGACAAGTTATTACCAGGATTGAAATCCTCTTCCAGCATTGTGTTCCAAAGAACTATAGAAAAGGCTGTAGTTTTCCACACCAGGGTTTTTGTCAAGATGAAGAATATTTGCCTTTACTCCTGTGTTTCTGCTTGATAGGCTTTATCTGTGGTGCAAGGCAGCTCATTTGCAGTTTAGCCCACTAAGCTGAGTGGTTCTGATGGGTAAGTAATGAAAGTAATTCTTTTTATTAACTTACAATTTTCAACCCAATCCTTGATCACAAGAGCAAACCATGGGCTTGAGCTTGGGCTCAAGCGAGGAATGATGAATTTAATTTCTATAAAAGTGCAGTCTGGGGGTCAGATTTGTGGTTCATGATTGATGTGGATTGTCACCAGAATGTGGGGACAACCTGTTTGTTACAAGCTGACTTATATACCCAGTTGTTGACTCTTTTCTGATGTGTAAGCTGGGTTCCAACCCCAAATAAAACTCATCCTTCTGGCATATTCCTGAAGCAGCTTCCTCAGAACTTTCTTCTATGTGAAAAATGTAGGGAATGTATAAACCCTACATTGTAGATGATTTTTGTCTATTTCTGATATATTTTTGAATAAAGCCAGAACTGGTTACTTCAATACTGCTGTTTTTATTAACAAAACCAGTTCTTTTTCCCTTGGAAAATGCAGTATTTCTCTTTAAGTGGATTTCTGATGCTGTAGCTAGGTTACCAAATTGGCACAATAGCCAAGACATCTGCCTGGCCAAGTCTGTGTATCTGGCAAGACAATACTGCAGGTGCAGGAATAAAATACTTATTTTCAACAACAAATTTCTGTGGCATACTTCATGTCCCTGAACTTCTTGCAAGCAAGAATTATTTTTTCTTCTCATTGCAAAGCTGCACTAGAACTGCATTAATCTACTTACCTATAACTTTCTGCTATAGAAATTGATTCTATCTGAAACCATTGTGTTCCCTTTCTTACCAAACTACTTTCATATCTCTCCCTCGTAGAACAGGAAATGCCTGGATTGCAGGTGGTCCTATGAATTAATTTCAAACCAGTTTATTATTCAGTGACCACCTGGGTTCTTCACAGTGGTATTTTCTAATGTTTGATTCAAAATTCTGAAAAAGTCCAATTATATTCGAGCCTAACTTTGGGGAACAGGAATAGGAAATTAAAAAGGTGTGTTTGAGAGTGATTTCTCAGTATAAACTTTAAACAAGTTTCCAGCTTGGGATTAATGCCATTGAGCTGGCCTTACTTCATGAGAGCTGATCTTTCTAATTATGACTAATTGCTGAATTAATGCAATCAGTTGATGCTTAAGTTTACTAGCACAGGTGTTACCCAGAGGAGAAAGGAGGGTCACTGTTCTGTGGGGCTGCTTTGGCAGTCTCAGGGCAGCCTGTGGCCCTGGAGCTCCAGGAAAAGCAGCATCTCCTTGAAGGGTGAGCCTGGGTTGTGCTGTCAGGCACAGGCTGGGAGGATCCGGGGCACTCTGGCAAAGGACATCCCCCCTGTTCAGCCTTGCTTTGCAAACCCCCCCCAGGCTGAGGACTGGGCACAAGGAAAGAACAGCAGGAGTTGGGCTGAGATGGCAAAAAAGAGACTAATTCCTAAACTGTATTTCACTGTGTCAGCTTGGCTTATGGGCCTTATGGTACTTAGTTCAAGTTTGTAATTTTAAAATCCAAGACTGGAAAGCTTTGGCCTTCCTCTTCCTTGTGGCTACAGAATTTTTTTACTAAGCTGTAAGAGAATGGGTTAGCTTGCTTTGAAGTAATTTTGTGTTCAAGAGTACTTAAGAAATAATTTTCTATCTTTTTTTTTTTTTTTTTTTTTGGTATACAGTTCAACTTATTTTTGGCCCTTGCAGAAAATAATTAACTGATCTTTTAATATGTTTTCCGGGACATTTTACATTAGTTTGTTGTTTACCTAAAGAATCAAGGTGATCTATTCTAGCAGTTTGTTTGGAAAAGTGTTTCTGTCTTGAAATGCAAGAGGAACTTCAATTGTTCTAATGTCTTTAGCAGGGTGTGCACTTACAGTGCTTAACATGTTCTAAACATATAGGGTGAAAATGGTTACAAGATCTGAGTTTCACTTCTGGGCTGGCAAACTAAGATTTTCCAGTTTTCAGCTGCAGCTGTTAGCTGATCAAGGGAAGAAATATCTGAATGATGTCTTTGAGCTCTGTGGTTTTGTATTCAAGTGTGTATTAAAGAAAGATAGTTATGATGGAACAGGGAATAACTTTAAGTAAAATTATGCATAGCCAACAAGACTATACACAGAAAAGCAAAGGCAGCCTGACTCTGACTAATGAACTTCATAAGCAGTGTTTAAGTCTTGGTGGATTGCAGCTGGTCCCAAGAAGGCCCCACATGATCCTGGATCTTTAAAAAGCTGAATCTCCTGGCTCTAGTTCTCCACAAATGAACTCTGCTCTCTCTCCACCATCTCATTCCTCAAGTATCCTAGTAAATAGATCAGGTCACTTTTTATCTTTCCTTGCTTTTGTTAAACATGTCACAGATTGAGATATGTGTGGGGTTTAGTTTTGTTGGTTGTCTGATTTTTGTTATTTTTATTTTTTTCTGAAAGAAGCAGGAAAAAAGACCTGATGAAATATGTGCTTCTCAAACTCTCCTAAAACACAGAGTGATGTACTGGCATCTGGTAGATTTGCCAGCAACAAAAATTTTATGATTGTGATTTCACTAAAGTCAAAGGGAACAGAATGCAAGTCAGCAGTGTTATACTGCTGTAAAACCACTGTTGGGCTAAGATAATCAAAACCTAGTGTCTGTCTTTCTTGTGGATTTATTTCTGCTTTCTATGTTGTCAGTAGGGGGGATGTGACTGATGTGAATTAGTGTCCTTACAGGTTTAAAAATGGAGGGAAGAAGGGTAAAGCAAATTATCCCTGGTTGTAAGTATTTGTAAACTCTTTCTCTTGTTTATGAATTTAATATACAAAAGCTTGAAACCCCAAGGACCTACAATTTTTCTGCAAGGCAATTGTAAGTAGTGATCCCTGAAGGCCATTGTATTTTAAGGCAGACCAAGTCCTTGTTAAATCAAACCCTTGAAGTTATAATTTATGCATACATTTCTTGTATACAAACCCTTCACCAATCTTATTAAAAGATTTTCAGACCAACTGCAAAATTTGGGTGCCTTCATTGACAACATGTATAGTACTTCAAAGTCCTAACTTTATTTTTTATTTCAGTCTTGGAAGACTGAGCAGACCAAATTCCAAATTTGCAGTGTTTCTCTGTTGCCTATGTGCCCAGACCTCACTAAGATTAGACTGGCAAAGCTGTCTGGTGAGAAAATTGCTGTTTAATGAATTCAGTTGGCTTGGCCAAAGGTTTGACTCCAGGGCAAGAGCAGTGAGGTTGGGTGGTAGGAAAAGGAGACCCTCCCAGACTACAGGGATCCTATCCTGCTATCCTCCCTCTCTTCAGGCCTGAGTCTTGACTGTTTCCAACAACTGAAAGTGATGACTTTGAAATTATCTGTTCTGAAATTATCTGTTATTATCTGAGCTGCTTTGGGGCAAGGGAAATGGAGTCCTAAATCCATCAGCTTTACCCCACTTAGTATTTTGTGTTGTGCAAACAAAATGTAGTAATTTCAAATGCTTCCAGTGGGTGTTGACTAGAGGTTCTTACTGAGTACAGATTACTGTAATAATGGTACTAGAACTTGATTATCCTTCAAAAAAATATACTGCAGGACACTTCATATCATGCTGTGGAATATGGTAAAAACTGAACTATACCTGTCAAATGAGCAAAGAATATATTGCAGTGTATTTCACATTTGCTTTACTTGTATTTCCTTACTTTCTACCATATTTTGGATTTTTTTCTGAGTCAAACAACCATTAGTACTAATTAAAACCTTGTAATGCTGCTTTTATGTTAATGAAATTGTCATTTCATGTGGTGAATTTGACACTCAACATATGTCACTCTGTGTTTTGCTGTTCCTCTTTTGGAGGAAGGCATATAAAGTGGGTGTTATCTTCTGTTTCAAGGCTGATAGCTTTTAGGGACCCTCTGAAAGTACTGTTTTTCTAATACTGAACATAATTCATGGACTCCTGAGGAAGCCTGCATGGCCTTGTCTCCACCTAGAGATAGGTTATTAAAATTCTACTCCAAACTGTGTTTCCACATGACCTGTGTGACTTCAAAGTGAGGTTACACCTTAGCAGCTGCCTAAGTGCCACTTCACTCTTACACAGCTGCTTGGAACTTTTGCAACATTTATGTAGAAAAAAAATATTTCTCTTGGAATCTCTGAATCACCAGAAATACTGGTTGTGGCTGTAAGTGGATTTCTCTCTAATGTAGGCATCTTTGTATAGGAGGGAAATGCCATTGTTTTTAGACTACATTTAAAATGCACCTTTTATGAAAAGAAATGGAAGTGAGGAAATGCCCAAAGGAATCTCTTACACTGTTCTGATGCCTCTCTACTTAAAAGCTGCAGCATAGTTGCACTCACCCAGCCAAGTGGCCTCTGCACACATGCATGCTAAATTCCCTCCCAGATTTGCAACCAAGGAAGATAAAATGCTGTTTGATGCTTGGAGCTGAATCCAGTTTGAGATAGCAATGCCTCCTCTGGCCTGGGAGGTCTATAAGCTCCAGACTGCTATTATGTGAGATGGGCAAACCTGACAAGGTGATACTTTCTCATCATGATCAAGTGTCTGAAATATTTATTGACATTTGTACAGAACTTTTGTCTTTCAAACAGGCAGGATGGTACTGAGATTGTGGAGAATGTTGTTTTCTGAAACACTTCAAAGAGCTGGAGTTGGTTATTTCATTGCTGAAATCAATAGCTCGGATCATGTCAGGAGAGTCTAATTCAGGTCTGGCATTCTTGACAATGTCACTTTAACAGTAACTTGGGCTCTATCTTTCTGTGAGATACTTGAAAATACAAACTCAGTGGAAATTGTAGCCAGTTTTTATCCAGCATCTGATAGGAGTCAGGTTTGGAAGCCTGGCTTACTCTGCTTTTGCTGGTTGCTGTCATTGATTTCTGTGACCTGAGAAAAGTAAAATGAAACAAAATTTCAAATACAGTTTCTGTTACAAATGAATTGTGTCTTTCAACATGTTGGTAGACCTATGCACTACACATTCTTTGAGAGCTGGCTGCACTGAATGTGCCAGCTGAGAAATTACCAGTGAATTTAGGATCAAATGGGGTTTGTTGTCCCTGATGTTTTTGTCCATGGGGATTCTGAACTGAATGTAAAAAAAAAAAAAGAGAAACACACATTCAAAAGATGACTTTCATTTGTTGCTAGACTGCTTTGATTATTTAAGGACACTGCCTCTGTGGGTTCCTACCTCTACAGATTTTTTATCTAAAGTTCTGCAAGACGTTATTTTGTTTGTAAGCTATGTCATAAACAATGTCTTTATTATTTTTATCTTGACTCTCATTTTATAACACAACAATAACAGATAATTTCTCACTGTTTCTCGATTACATCCTAAGATAGCAAACAGCTGCTGCATTTATTATTAAGATATCTCTGCATACCTGTTATTTGGCACACATTTATGAAATGTAAGGATGCAAGATATGTTAGTGCAATCTGTTACAAAGAAAAATCTTGTGTGTGTGTTTCCAGACTGAAGGGATGGGGGGAGTGGGTAGTCCCAACACTTCAGTGGCAGAACAACCATAGCACTTTGCTGAGTGGTAGATGCTCAGCTTTCTCTAAGTATTACTGGAATTTAGATAAATTTATTACTGTGCTATGCCTGCTTTACTATCATAGAGCATATGGTATCCAAGGATGGGACATGCTTGGCAAATACTTATTTATGGATTTCTCTTTGCCAGTGCAATGTGTGTTCTCCTGTTTGGTTGTTAAATACCCAAGACCAGTGTCTGGTTTATGTTCATCAAATATCTTATTTCATCAGTGTAAGCATGTATAAGTATATAGCCTGAGCAATACATGTTCTGAGATTCTCTAAGAGGAAAAAAACTTGATACCTTTGAATAGTTATTACTTATTCAGACATAAGCCACTAGCTGAAATGTCTGGTGGTTCTGGGTTGTTGCAGAAATAAAACGAAATTGGAGCAATTGTTCTTTACTTAGATCACAGTTTGAGCATCTTCTTTCTCTGAACATAGTGGAAGAACAACAACAGTAGGTCTGTCTTTCCTTGGATATCCCTAAATTTTTCCTCTTCAGCAAGCTTTCTGTGGGAGGTTTTTCTAAACAGATATTAATTTGATATATCTTAAACTTTACTTAGGTAGCTTACAGGTAGAAATTAATTGTTAGAGGTAAGCAATTAAACTAAATCATTATGAAAGTCACATTAGGCCTTAATATGTTTGGTCCCAATTTTCACAGTTAAAATTAGATATACATTGCAGCAAATGAAAATTGTTTTGTTGCCCAATTAAAAATTGATATAAAAGTATGTATAAAAGTTTTGAAATTGATATAAAAGTATGTATAAAGAGCAGGGCAGAAAGTTGCTCTAATGTGAGGGAGCTCTAGCAAAACTTTATTACCTAGTTTTGTTCCTGCTCTCAGTGAAGGGCACAAAGTTTTGTAAGCATGAGAGTGTCCATGTGTTTTCTGTCTCAGTATCAGAGCTGGTGATCTCTGCAGTCCAGAACCTGGATATGTGTGCAGTGAGTCAGTGCAATAGCTCAGGAAAACTCTATTAATTAGCACTCTTTTAGGGCTGGGCTGGAAGGTGTTCAATTAACGCATTCTCACAATGTGTTTTTGAATATCCTTAAAAATATTCCATCTATTTAGGTAAGTACATGAGCTTATGCGTTCTTTTAGTTGTCTGTAATCATTGGACCAAGATTATTAAGGCTTTTGTTTTATTTTTGTTAATAACAAAATAAATATTTAAGACTTCCTGAAAAAAATAACAGTTGTTTCTGTTGGAATTAGAGGGTGATTTTTAGGAATTCTAGTGGAAAGTATTATCATGCTGTAAAAGATGGTCATTAATAAGGGATAGGCATGGTTATTGAGAAATTGTATGCATGCAGAGACAGAGAGTAACTTCCCTCTTAGGATTTTAATGGTCTCTGAAGTTACTGTGCTATAAATGCCTCTGTTAGGATATGAATCTACCCACTTAATATGGTTACACGAGAACACAGTCTAATTTCTTCAGTTATTAAATTATAAATAAAATTAAGTTGTCATGTTTCCTGCTTGCATGAAGAAAAGGCTTCTATAAAGTGTGGGGTTTTTTTGTAAAATACAGGTTTAACTTCCTTTATTCTGAGGGTGTTTTTTTATTTTTAATTCCTTTATTTTGAGTTTTTTGGCTGCATTGTTCCTTTATAGTTTTTAATAGAATGAAAAGAGGTTGTTTTGCTCATTTATAGTGTCTGAACTATAGCTCAGTTCTGGTGAAGAGGCAGCTGAAAACAGCTGGTTGATCTCCAAATAAACTACTACATAAAGCAGCTGGTGGGTCAAACCTTCTTTGAGTTTGCACTCCATGTGGGTCTGGGTTTCCTTGCTCTGCTTTGTGTGCAGTACTGCAGACTGCTCTGCATGAATCTAAAAGTGTGTCAAATCCAGTCCGAAGTTTATACTACAAAGTTCAATAGAAAAGGTGAGAGTAATTATTCAACCACCATCTGACACTTCTGTTTAAAATTCCATTTTTTGTCTTACATGCCAGCTATATGTTGTCTGATGAGTTAGGTCTACCAAGAACAAAGGAATTATCAAACAGCCATGCTGCATAACATTTTACTATATTTATTCATAGTTTTGTAAAACAAAAGGAAAGATTGGCAGAAAAATGTTTTCCAGGAGTCTGGCAGTTAATATTTGGCTACATCATAGAATACCTTACAAAATATTAGTTGCAACAACACTTTACCCTCAGATTGCCAGCGCAAGTTGAATCATCAAAGGAAAAAGGTTCCATGTGATTCTGATTTTAAAACTTGTATTTACTTCCTTTTCCAAATATGATTTTTTAAATTACATTTTGAAAACTTCAGCTGTGTCAGAAACCTCTGTGCTCTTTTAACCACCAAGTCTCCACAGGGGCTTGTAGAAAATATCTTCATTGAGCTTGAGAAGGCAAGAAACAGTTTTAACCTGTTTAATAATTTAGTTGATGCTTTCTTCTTCACAGCATTGTGATAACTACCATACTTTAAAAGCAAATTTAGTGTTCTAGGGGAAGGAACCTTGACATTTGCCCCAGAATGAAATGCTCTTCTCCCTGAAGTCAGCCTAGAACTGGTGAATACAAATGCAAATTTCTCAATCCCCTCTGAAGGTAGGGGGGAAAGCTTTGCCCTGGTGTCAGCCAGCAGCACTTACAGGGCTGGATTGGAGCTCTCCCCTGGTATGGATCCAATCTGGAGAGCAATGGGATGGCATTGCCAGGTTTTTCTACTTGGCAGTTCTTATGATCCTGCTTTTCATTTCCTTAAGGCACCAGGTGCTTTCAGGGCAGGATTGGCAGCACTGAGTGTGAGTGGGAGGAGTTGGGTTGTTCTGTTGTTTCGGGTTTTTTGGTACTCCTTGCCCTGTACTTCTCTCCTGTGCAAATCCTGATCCTGTGAGCCTGCAGATTTCCTCAGCAGCTCATCCTGAGGAGCACGGCTGGCCATGGAAACCTCACCTGGAACTGCAGCAGGGGCACAGCTGGGGCAGGGACTGAACTGCTCTGAGCTCTCTGCCTGAGTGAGATTCTGAGGATCCCATTTTGGAGGTGGGGAATCAAGGTAGCCCTCCTTGTAGGGCTTAAGATGAGTAGTTGGGCTAAGCTAATTCTTGTGTTCACTCTGTTTGGGTGAATTGTAGTGAACTGAGGCCCTCTTTACTGAGGAACTGAAAAAATACCCTTTAAAAGTCCAGAGGTAGAATTACTATCAAAACTTGTTTTCCTAGTAAAATGTTTTTACTGCTGCCTAATTCACTGATATCTACATACTTATTTTTTACTATTAGGAGTTGGCTTTCTATGGCTATATAGTTGTATTCATTAGTTGTAAGTAAGCTGGTTGAAATGCCACACTTTCTAAATTGAATTTGCACTTGAACCAGTCTCCCACAATGATTTCCAGGCGGTTTCAAATGGCTGTGATCTGGGTTCATTAAAAAGACTGTGTTTTAGACTGTGTCTAAAAAGCATTTGGATAATTAGTATTTGGAAAAACTTGCCTCTGCCAGTGAGATGCATATTACAATCTTACAGATACATAATCAATAAACCGGGAATTCTGAGCTGTGTTCCAAATTTCCTTCCAAGCTTTCCAGCAGTATTTATTTAGTCATTAGCTATGCCCATGCACTTATTGATCTTCAGTCTACAGCTATTTTTTTTTTTTTTTTTTTTGGTGTAGTTTTTTTTCATTATAACTTGGCTGCACAGCTGGGTTTGGTAGTTTCAAACAGGCAATTCCTTTACCCTCTTTACAAGAATGAGACGACTTGGTGGAGTTCCACTAAACATAAACTTTTTCCTTTTTTTGACACTGGTATTTCATCATGGTCAGTAAAGCTTATCCTGAGTTTCTGCCTGGTTACTGCATTGCTTTACTGTTAGTGAGCCATGGACGCCTGACTTGGTGCTGCTGTAAGAAAAGACAGGAATTGTCTTTCACTCTATTTTTCCCCTTCATATTTAGGATGTCTCTTTCAGGGCAAGGTAGAATAGTGTTTTTATGGCCTGAAAGAGATGAGTCAGCTAGAAAGTGCCTTGAAGTCTGAGGAGAAGCAGCTGATGATGTCTCTTAAGCTGTGGGCCAGATCCATTGGATCTGTCAGAGGTGAAGGGAATTTGTAATTGCTGGGTACCATGCACTGCTCTGTGCTCCTGCAGTGACATGTTAGAGCAGGGGCTGGAATGGTTCCAGCAGCAACCCAGAGAAAGGGATGTGTCTGCTAGGATCATTTTCTTCCTTAGCAAGCACTTTATGATTTCAAAGCATAAATAAGTAGAGTATGTTGCTGATGTTTCTCAGAACATCTGAGAAACATATTTTTTAGTAAAAGTGGGGCTGTTTCATTGCTTTTGGTGTGCCATGACTTTCTCTGGGTTGCTGTGCAAGGCACTGGGAGCTCCACTGAGAGTCCAAGCAATGCATTAAATCTGCAGGCAACATGCAAATTACAGCAACTGAAAGGTGTAGCACTGTTTGGAAGATTACCTAAAAGCTTGTTATTCCTGGGCATCTATGTGAGCAAAGCAATGACCTCCTTGGGCATCTCTTGCTCTCAGCTGGGATGGCTTAACCAAAGCAGCTCAGAGCAGGGACATGGCACAGAACAGCTCTGGTCTGGAGGTGGCACTGACTGACCATCTGCTCTCGCTCCAGCCCCTTCTCTTGGCTCCTGCTGTTGCTCCCACTCATTAAAGAAAACATTCTTTGTGGGGTGGGGGGATGTAATTGTGTTTAGACAAAACTAAAGTCTCTGAAATCAACCCCAGTTGTCACTAGACTTCACAATAAATGTATTTAATGAGAGTATCTTAATCCAGATAAATATTTCTGCTGGTTTGGTGCCAGTGTTTTCCTTCTGAAGTAGCTGAATGTTTTGTACAGGGCTTGTTTCCCTGCTGGTTGTCCCTAGATATTAGAGCAGTGGTGGCCCTGCTCAGGAGTGGGTGCCATGGGTGTTAAAGTGAAATGAAGTGATGGAGGGATGGTTGCTCACTCACAAAAAAAAGCTGGAATGTTTGGTATGGCCACATACAGTGGGTTTTTAAGCTAGTGTTTTGGAGGATCTGAAAAGCTGAATAATTTTTGTAGCTTTAAGATAGGAGTTATTTATGCTTTACAGTCCTCCTATACATGTGCAGGGGGCCTGCAATAGGCCTTCTTACTATTTCAGTTTGAGTTTTTCAGACCAGGGTTGAAGCTTGTGCATTAAACTTTGAGGTTTTTGCCACTTTGATGTACCTGCACTGACGGGGTGAATAGAGACCTTGCTCTGCCTCTTGTGAGGTAATGTATTATATTTTGTGAGAGAATGAATACTGGCCTTAGTGATTTCTTCAAGTCAAATAACATGGGGTTCTCTGTGTTTGCAATATTGCTTTCATTATCTCATAAATAGCAGCTGTTTGTCCTGGATGTGAATTGCCACAGAAATGGTTGAGAAGGTAATTTTGAGTGCTTTACACAATTTTAAAAGTGTAAGAAATTATGATTTCACTCTTCAGTGCAGCAAAATTGGATCATTTCTAACATTATTGGAATACAATGCAGATTTTAATGGTAAAAATAGTTCTGGGAATTAAAAAATTATGCACATGAGGGTGAGTTAAATACACTGATGGAGAGAGGATAAGAGCCTGTGAATAGAAAGAATTTGTAAAATTTGTAATGTTCACTTGCATACTGTCATTATAGGACAGGTATTTGAGAAATCTCATCTTTCTTGAATGAAGCTGATTGTGAAGAGGAATCTTATCTCTCCCTGTAGTATTTCTGTTATTCCTTTGCCTTCTGGATGCAATATCCCAATGCTTTTTCCAGGTACACTCTCTCTCTGTTCTGCTTTGAGCCTGGGCAGGTTGCTTGGGAACTCATTAAAGCTGCAGCAGAAAAAGGTCTAGAGCTAATCAGACTGTTCTCTTTTTGTACTGCCTCTCCCCCTTTCTGCAGTCTTTAGAGTTTCACATTTATGCAAAACTGTGTGATGTGGTTGAATACACCATATGGTAAACAATAGGTGTCCTTCAGCTCCACAGGCTGTGCCCATAAATCAGGAGTGACCCTGCAAAGTTCATCCTACCTGTGCTGGCATCAGCTGCTTTCTGCCACACCTGAGTCAGAAGTGTCATTTCAGCTGTGAGCAGAACTTGGTGGCAGGGGTGGGTGCAGGAGGGTTATTTTGTGCTTTGAGCCTAAATACCTGCAAGTGGTGGTAGCTGTGAAATCGCAGTGTTTTTCTGAAGTGCTGACTTGAAATATGGTTTTCTGTCTTCAACCTGCAGTGAGAGGGAGGAGTAGGCTTAATTATTTCAGAGTGCAATTTCCTTCCTAAATGCATCCAAGTCTGGTTCCTGTTTGGAAGGCAGATCGTGGCAGAGGATTTTCTGATGGCAGTCCTGGATGTTTTCCATTTTCACAGATTTAGCTGAATTTTGCATATGACTGTGCAGATATGTAGCCTTGGAGTGAT